>NC_086110.1:47893089-48518089 GCF_963921235.1 Mobula hypostoma
GACTCCTGGACAGGTACACGGATCTCAGAAAAATAGAGGGCTATGGGTAACCCCAGGCAATTTCACCCTGCTGGCGGCAATTTTGTCCTCTCATCTGCCTGCCCTTCCTGACAATCCATGATATATATTTTTTTTAAAACCATCTGTTCTATCCAGTTCACTCCAGTTCCTAATCCCCTGCCAACTTATTTTAAACCTTCCCAAACAGCTCTAACAAACGTGCCCGTGAGATTATTGGTCCCCCTCGGGTTCAGGTGCAACCCATCACTTTTGTACAAGTCATACATCTCCCAGAAGAGATCCCAATGATCCAAGAATCTGAAGCCCTGTCCCCTGCACCAGCTTCTCAGCCATGCATTTATCCGCCAAATCATCCTGTTTCTACCCTCACTGGTGCATGGTACAGGCAGCAATCCAGAAATTACAACCCTGTAGGTCCCACTTCTCAGCTTTCTGCCCAGCTCTCTAAATACTCTCTCCAGGACCTCTTTGCTTTTCCTTCCTATGTCAATATGTAACAAAACATCTGGCTGCTCTCCCTCCCCCTCCAAAATGCTTTTTTGCTTCCCTTCCAAAATACTTTAAGATATGGAAAAAACCTTCAAGGAGCAGTGCCTTAGGAAGCGGCATCCATCATTAAGGACCCCCCCACCCAGGACATGCCCTTTTCACATTGTTACCATTGGGAAGGAAGTACTGAAGCCTGAAGGCACACACTCAGTGATTCAAGAACAGTTTCTTCCCCTCTGCCATCCGATTTCTAAATGGACATTGAACCCATGAACTTCATTACATTTTTATATTTCTGTCATTTTGTGCTGCTTATTTTAACATTACATTTGCAGTTTTAAAATATCACTCCACTCTTCAAGAAGGGAGAGAGGCAGAAGAAAGGGAATTACAGGCCAGTTAGTCTGAACTCAGTAGATCAGAAGATGTTGGGAGTCTATTGTTAAGAATGTAGTTTCAGGATATTTGGAGACACACGATAAAATCAGAATCAGGTTTATTGTCACCAGCATGTGATGTGAATTTTGTTAACTTTGCAGCAGCAGTTCAATGCAATACATAATCTAGCAGAGAAAAATAATTGTAAGGGGTTTCTTCTTTTATGTTACTGCATGTTATAATTGAAATGGCTTCTTTGTTATGTTAACTGCTGAGAGTCCTTCCGCTAGCAATTTGTTTGGATCATGTTACTGATAAGAGGATGAACAAACCAACTGGGATAGATGTTATTCTTTCTGTGTGTCTGTAAGTTAGTGTGATGCGCAGGTTTTCGTGCAGAAGGCGGGAGAGAGAGAGACAGAGGATGGATCAGGTGCTGTGAGTCCGCTAACGAGGTCAGACCCTGAGCAGGAGTCCGAGGTCCAGGGTTTCGTTGAGCAGAGGAGACGGACTCATGTGGAGCATCTGGTCGACCACTGTTGATGGTCCCAGGCGGCAGGTCGAGGTGGTCCAAGGGGTCGCAAGGTGAAGGAGGGTCCTGAGCTCCAACTGTTTGTGCACGAAGAAACTGAACTTTGATAAGTGTGGCGCCTTTTATTTCCCTTTTTATATTTTATTCTCTATTAATTATATAGTTCCAGTAATATCTATAAACTGTAATTCATTTAATCGTATATGGTGTATTGTCTGTTATTTGGCGGGGTGGGGTACATCACACAGCATCCACAGAAACTAATTACCCAGTTTGGCGGGGCCGAGAGCTGCTTCCCTAAATGACAGCGAGCTGAGCGACCCTGAGGCTGGCGGGGGGGGGGGGTGCTACATAATAATAATAAATAAAATAAAACATAATAACAAATCAATTAAGTATATTGAATAGATTTTTAAAAACAAATACAGTATATTAAAAAAAGTGAGGTAGTGTCCAAAGATTCAATGTCCATTTAGGAATCAGATGGCAGAGGGGAAGAAGCTGTTCCTGAATCGCTGAGTGTGTGCCTTCAGGCTTCTGTACCTCCCACTGGATGGTAACAGTGAGAAAATAGGATGCCCTGGGTGCTGGAGTCTCTTCTGAGACACCACTTCCTAAAGATGTCGTGGGTACTTCGTAGGCTAGTGCCCAAGATGGAGCTGACTAGATTTACAACCTTCTGTAGCTTCTTTCAGACCTGTGCAGTGGCCCCTCCATACCAGACAGTGATGCAGCCTGTCAGAATGCTCTTCACGGTACAACTAAAGAAGTTTTTGAGCGTATTTGTTGACATGCCAAATCTCTTCAAACTCCTAATAAGGTATAGCCGCTGTCTTGCCTTCTTTATGACTACACCAATATGTTGGGACTAGCTTAGATCCTCAGCGATCTTGACACAGAGGAACATGAAGCTGCTCACTTTCTCCACTTCTGTTCCCTCTGAGGATTGGTATGTGCTCCTTCGTCTTACCCTTCCTGAAGTCCACAATCAGCTCATTAGTCTTACTGACGTTGAGTGCCAGGTTGCTGCTGCAGCACCATTCCACTGGTTGGCATAACTCATCATCACCTGAGATTCTACCAACAATGGTTACATCATCAGCAAATTTATAGATGCCATTTGAGCTATGCCTAGACACACAGTCATGTCTGTACAGACAGTAGAGCAGTGGGCTAAACACACACCCCTGAGGTGCGCCAGTGTTGTTCATCAGCGAGGAGGATATGTTATCACCAATCCGCACAAACTGTGGTCTTCCAGCTAGGAAGTCGAGGATCCAATTGCAGAGGGAGGTACAGAGGCCCAGGTTCTGCAACTTCTCAATCAGGATTGTGGGAACAATGGTATTAAGTGCTGAGCTATAGCCGATGAACAGCATCCTGATGTAGGTGTTTGTGTTATCTAGGTGGCTAAAGCCATGTGGAGAGCTATTAAGGTTGCATCTGCTGTTGACCTATTGTGGCAATAGGCAAATTGCAGTGACTCCAGGTCCTTGCTGAGGCAGGAGTTCAGCCTAGTCATACCCAACCCCTCAAAGCATTTCATCACTGTGATTGAGAGTGCTACCAGGCAATAGATATTAAGGCAGCCCACATTATTCTTCTTAGGCACTGGTATAATTGTTGCCTTTTTGAAGCAAGTGGGAACTTCTGCTCCTGGCAGTGAGAGATTGAAAAAGTCCTTGAATACTCCCGATAGCTGATTGGCACAGGTCTTCAGAGCCCTACCAGGTACTCCATCAGGACCTTCTGCCTTGCAAAGGTTCACTCTCTTTAAAGACAGCCTAACATTGGCCTCTGAAACGGAGATCACAGGATCATCAGGTGCAGCAGAGATCTTCAGAGCTGTAGTTGTATTCTCCCTTTCAAAGTGGGCATAGAAGGCATTGAGTTCATCTGGTAGTGAAGCATCACTGCTATTCATGCTATCGAGTTTCACTTTGTAGGAAGTAATGTCTTGTAGACCCTGCCAGAGTTGCTGTGCATCTGATATCGCCTCCAACCTTGCTCAAAGTTGTCTCTTCGCCTTTGAAATAGCCTTCTGCAAATCATACTTTGTTTTCTGGTACAGGCCTGGGTTGCCAGACTTGCATGCCACAGATCTAGCCTTCAGCAGAAGATGTACCTCCTGGTTCATCCACAGCTTTTGGTTTGGGAATGTACAGTAAATTTGTGTGAGCACACACTCAACCACACAGGTTTTAATGAAACTGCAGCATACTCATCCAGATTTAAAAATGAATCCCTGAATACAGTCCAGTCTACCGATTCAAAGCAGTCCTGTAGGCGCTCCTGTGCTTCCCTTGTCAAACCTTCGCGGTCCTCACTGCTGGCGCTGCAGTCTTCAGTCTCTGCCTATACTCAGGCAGTAGAAGAACAGCCAGGTGATCAGACTTCCTGAAGTGAGGGCATGAAATAGCACGGTAGGCATTCTTGGTGGTGTAGCAAGGGTCCAATGTGTTGTTTCCTCTAGTATTGCAAGTGATCTGTTGATGGTAGTTGCTTAGTGATTTTTTTTTCAGACTGGCCTTGTTAAAATCTCCCAAAACGATGGTGAAGGCATTAGGGTACGCTGTTTCGTGCATGTTGATCCCATTGCTTGGATCATCTAAAGCCTGTTTGGCATTGGCCTGAGGTGGAATGTAAACTGTTACCAGAATGACCCCACAGAACTCCCATGGTAGGTAAAAAGGACGACACTAAACTGCTAGATATTCCAGGTCTGTTGAGCAGAATTGGGACAGCACTGATATATTTGTGCACCAAGAAGAGTTGCATACTCCTCCACCTCTGCTTTTGAGAGACTCTATAGAACTATCCTGACGGTGTATAGTAACTCTATTGATCTGAATCGCTGTATTTGGTACAGAAGGGGTTAACCAGGATTCCATGAAACAAAGGATACACGTGGTCCTAATGCTCTTCTGATTCAGCACCCTGGCTCTGAGATCATCGATCTTATTCACCAGAGACTGTACATTCGTCAGCAAGATAGTCAGTATAGGGAGTTTAAAACCCTGTTTCCTTAAACGCACTTGTAATCCTGATCTACACCCGCACTTCCTCCGAGGTTTTCTCCATGGGCACTTCCGACCACAGACTGTGTTGTTTCCGTCAGTTTTAAGCAGCAATAGTTCATTTAAACACATTAAGGCACCTTTTTTGACTGTACTGACCTTAAAAGCAGTTGTGCTTTTTAGCTGTAACAGGCTGAAACAGGAATATTTTATTGCATCCATTGAGAACTGCTGCTTCTCGAGTCGCACCTAGGCGCCACGGAAGTATAAAATAGGCTGCAGTCAACATGGTTTCTTTCAGGGAAAAGCTTGCCCAGTAAATCTGTTGGAATTCTTTGAAGAAATAACAAGTAGGATAGACCTTAAAGGAGAATCGGTGGATGTTGTGTACTTGGATTTTCAGAAGCCTTTGTCAAGGTACCACATTAGGCTGCTTAACAAATTAAGAGCCCATGATATTACAGGAAAGATACTAGCATGGATAGGGCATTGGCTGACTGGCAGGTGACAAAGAGTGGGAATAAAGAAAGCCTTTTCTGGTTGGCTGCCAGTGACTCGTGATGTTCCACAGGGATCGGCATTGGGACCGCTTCTTTTTACATTATATGTCAATGATTTGGAGGAGAAAATGATTTGGAATTTTGTGGCCAAGTTTGCGAATGATACAAAGATGGGTGGAGGGGAAGGTAATTTTAAGGAAGCAGAGAGGCTACCGAAGGCCATTGACAGATGAGGAGAAAAGGCAAAGAAGTGGCAGATGGAATACAGTGTCAGGAAGTGAATGGTCATGCACTTTGGTAGAAGAAATGAAAAGGTTGACTTTTCTGAATGGAGAGAAAATTTCAAATATCTGAGGTGCAAAGGCATTTGGGAGTCTTCGTGCAGGATTCCTTAAAGGTTAATTTGCAGGTTGAGACAGAGGTGGGGAAGGCAAATGTGATATTAGCATTCATTTCAAGAAGACTAGAATATAAAAGGAAGGATGTAATGTTGAGACCTTATAAAGCATTGTTGAGTCTTCACCTGGAGTACTGTGAGCAGTTTTGGGCTGCAAACACTGGACAGGGTTCAAAGGAGGTTCACAAAAATGATTCCAGAGCTGAAAGGCTTATGATATGTGGAGGTTTGACAGCTCTGGGCCTCTACTCAATGGAATTCAGAAGAATGAGGGGTTACCTCATTGAAATCTATCAAATGTTGAAAGGACTTGATAGAACAGATGTGGAGAGGATGTTTCCTTTAGGGAGGGAGTCTAAAACCAAAGGACACAGCTTCAGAATGGAATTTATTATGGAGATGAGGAGGAATTTCTTTTGCCAGAGAGTGGTGAATCTGTGGAATTCATTGCCACAGGTGGCTGGGGAGGCCAAGTAATTGGGTATATTTAAGGCAGAGGTTGAAAGATTGATTAGTCAGGGCATGAAGGAATATGGGGAGAAGGCAGAAGACTGCGGCTGAGCAGGAAAATGGCTCAGCCATGATGAAATGGAGGAACAGGTCTGATGGACCGAATGGCCTAACTCCACTCCTGTATCTTACTGTCTTATGTTCTGATAGGTTAATTGACCTCTGTATATTGTCCCTAGTGTATATAGATGGCAGGAGTATTGGGAAGGGCACGGAGGGTTTGGCGGGCATATAAAAGATTAATTTATAGTTATATTGGAGAATATGGGTGTTGGGAATACTCTAAAATTTGGAATAGACTCAATAATTGAATGGCTCCATGTCTTAAGGATGGGTGGGAAAGTATGGAAATTTGTCCATTCCAGGTGTCAATCAAATAATCGCTGAATTGCTTGCAATCATCCTTTCTTAACTAGTGGATTCAGTCATCCAAATGTTGTTTCAACAATTGAATAGCTTTAGTTTCTTTTTCTTGAAATGAAGGAGGCCAACGGATATACAAATGAGAGATATAGTTAGCCAAAGTCAAATTTAGCATCAAAGTACAAACAATACTGTGCAAAAGTCTTCAGCACAAATAAAAAAATTCTGTATCGCAAAGATGCTTTCAAAACTAATGAAGTAAAAAGTTTCTAAATATCAAAAAATTACTATAAAGAGCAGTAAACTAAATCTCTTTTTCAAATCGATATTTGGTATGACCTTTTCTCTTTAAAATGGCATCAATTCTCTTAGGTACACTCTCGGGCAGACTTTTAAGAAAATCAGCTGATGGATTGTTCCAAGCACCATGAACCCCAAGGTCCTAAAGGAGTGTGCTGAGCAGCTGTGTGGAGTTCTCCCACACATTTTCAGTCTGAGTCTCAGCCTAGAAAGGATCCCTACTGTGTGAAAAACATCATGTGTGGTTCCAGTACCCAAGGAAGGCCAACCAGAAGTCTTGAGTTACTACTGTCCAGTGGCCCTAACCTCACACATCATGAAAACTCCAGAGAGGCTGACCCTGACTCACCTCCGACCTTTGGTCAGATCAACCCTCAGTCCCCTGCAGTTTGCCTACCAGGAGGAAACTGGAGTCAATGATGCTGTCATCTACCTGCTAAACAGAGCCTACTCCTATTTGAATTAGCAGGGCAACTCTGAGGATCATGTTTTTTGATTTCTCAAGTGCCTTTAATACCATACAGCCCTCATTGCTGGGGGAAAGCTCTGTTCAATGCAGACTGGCACTTTCATTGCATCCTGGATAACGGACCACCTGAACAACAAACCACAGTATGTACGGCTTCAGAGCTGTGTGTCAGACATAGCTATAAGCAGCACTGGTGCTCCACAGGGGACTGTATTGATTCCTTTCTTGTTTATCCTGTACACCTCGGACTTTAGGTATAACACTGTCATGTCATCTGCAGAAATTCTCTGCTGACTCAGCAATAGTTGGGTGTATAAAGGAAGGACAGGAGGATGTATACAGGGTCCTGAAGGAAGACTTCGTCAAATGGTGCAAGCTGAATCATCTACAGTTCAACAGAGAAGATGGTAAGACAAAGGAGATGGTGATGGACTTCTGGAAGACTAAGCCTGCACTGCTCCCTATAACTAATGATGGTGAGGACATGGATGTGGTGACGACCTACGAGTACCTGGGCATGCACCTGGATGACAGACTGAGTGGAGCACCAACAGAGGCTATGTACAAGAATAGCCAGAGTCACTTCTACTTCCTGAGGAGACAGAGGTCCTTTGGAGGATGCAGGTTCTACCAATGTTCTACCAATTGATGATCACATGTTCTACCAATTTTCTTTGTTGTGGTGTGCTGAGGCAATGGTATCAACACAGGCAATGCCAAAAGGCTCAATAAACTGATTAGAAAGGCTGGCTCTGTTATATGAGTCAAACTGAACTGACTGGAGGCTGTGGCAGAACAAAGGACACTACGGAAAATCCTGGCAATTCTGGGCAATGTTTCTCACCCTCTGCATGCCATCTTGGCTGGACAGAGGAGCACTTTTAGTAATAGACTAAGACAATTGCGCTGCTCCAAAAAGCACTATATGAAGCCATTAGGGTCTATAATGAGTCAAACTATAGCTGGAGAAGTGATGAACACCTCCCCACCCACCGTAAGACTGCATGGTGTAACTTTTTTTTTAATTCTTTCTACTTCTCTTCTAATATTTATATCTGTGCGCTAGAAATGTTACAGTGACATGGCAATTTCCTTTGGGTTCAATAAAGTACCTATGTATTATGAAGAACTTGCCTTGGCTCTTCTGCAGACTTTGGCGGATTCATTTGCTTCTTTTTTTCCAGGTAATCCCAGACAGGCTTGATGATGTTGAGATTAGGCTCTGTGGAGGTCATACCAGCTGTTGCAGAACTCACTGTTCTCTTCACTGAAGATACGATCTTGGCCATGTGTGCATGATGGATGAGAATAAGCTTGTTGTCTCAGTACTGAGTGTTCCATCAATTCTGACCAGATCACCAACTTCATTTGCAGAAATGCAGCACCAAAGCTGCAGGGAACCTCCACCATGTTTCACTGTTGGCTGCAGTCATCCCTATAGCACTCTCCAGCTCTTCAACAGACAAGCCACCTTCTGAGCCAAAATTTAAATTTTTGACTCATCAGTCCAGAGCACTTATCGCCATTGTTTCGTCACCCCAGTCCTTGTGTTATTTGGCATAGCTGTCTGTTTCGACTTTAGAGGAAAGGCATTTTGGCAGCAACTCTTTCATGAAGACCACTTCTGACAAGACTGCTCCAGACTGTAGAGGGCATACTTGGGTTCCAGGGGTTTCTGAGAGTTCAGAGCTGATAGCAGTGCTGGACTCATTCCGATTTAGACGGAATGTTAGTTTGATGTATCACTTGCCTGCCGTACTCAGTTTCCATGGCCGACCACTGTATATCTTGTCCTCAACCGTGCCCAATTTTAGTGCTCCTTCAAAAGAGCTTGGACAACATATCTTGAAACTCCTTGCTGATGCAGGATGACCACTTTGTGTCTTGTTGCTATACTCACTCTTGCTATGGTGTGAGAATTGATAACTTGAAGGTTAAATCTGCCACACTCTTACCTTTCAGTCTGGTTGTCCTTTGTTCAGTTTGACTCCTTCTACACCCATTTCTGTTAATCAGTTTAGTTCATTCAACTCATTATGTCATTGATCATTAGCACCTGCTTGTTATCTTTGTGTAATCATGCACTGGACTATAGACCTCCAAAGTAATCAAGCTTTTATTTTGAAGTACTCCATTACTTAATATGTTACTTTATTTCATGAAATACAATCTCTGTAACATCTAATTTTTGGAAAATTTATGTTTGAAGATCTAAAATTTGCTCTTTTCTACTGACACACTAATGCAGAAGACAACAAATAAATGTCTAAAATAAAACGTATAAAAAATCCAGGGCATCTAGATTTTGCACAGTACTTTATGTTGCTATATACTGCCTTGAGAGTCATTTTCTTGTAGACATTTACAAGAAAATAAAAAATATAATACAATTAATGAAAAATGTCCAAAAAGACAAATTGTGCAAATAAATAGCACTCAGAACATGAGTTGTAACTAAATCCTTGAAAGTGAGTCTATGTTATAGATGTATATATCAATGGCCGTAAGACCATTTCATATCTCCTTTCCTCCTGCATTGACCTCCCAAAATACAATACTTTACAATTAACTGGATTAAGCTCCATCTGCTAAATCTCTACCCAAATTACCAATTGATCTGTATCCTGCTGTGCCTTTGAGAGTCTTCCTCACTATCTGCAGTTCCACCAATCTTTGTGTCACCTGCAAACTTGCCAATTAGATCACCTACATTTTGATCCAATTCAGTGCTTTGGTTATGAAGCAATATGCAACAGGCAGAAGTTGTTTTCCTTTTAGGAGAAGATGACCGAATAGATGTATACCAAATTCTGTGAGGCAGAATAAGAGTCCAGATACATTGTTTGGAGTGGGTGGTGAAGGTAGGTACTCTCTTAACATTAACTATCTGGAAAAACACTTGATTTGCCTACACATAGAAAGCTTTGGACTGAGTGATTATAAATGGGATTACTTTATGTATATGACACTCAGCATAGACTTAATGAGGTGAAGGGTTCTGGGTCTCCATTGTCAGTGCCAAATCAGTAAATTCTTTGTTCCTTCCCCCCTCACCCTGATTTCACTTGAGAAACATAGGAATAATATTTGTGACTAAAAGGCTTTGCTTTAAAACCTTAAAACATCCAGGTCATTAACAACCTACCCCAAATTTGACCTAATTTATGTAATTCTGGCCCTTCAGGTTGGGGTCAGGCGGTGAATTTCCAAACTACAATGTTTTCCTAACCATTATCTATCTACTGTCCTGACGAAGGGTCTCGGCCTGAAACGTCGACTGCGCCTCTTCCTATAGATGCTGCTTGGCCTGCTGCGTTCACCAGCAACTTTGATGTATGTTGCTTGAATTTCCAGCATCTGCAGAATTCCTGTTGTTTGCATCTATCTACTGTGTAGCTTTTGTTTTTGCAGTTTTGTTTTTCAATGCTGCATGAGTTTTTGTCTTCAGTGAAGTCTTGAAGACACCTTTCTTCAAAAATGTAGCTTCTTGTTTCAATGTAATAGCAAAAAAGAAATCTATACTGTTTATCATGATATTCATAGTTGTAAGGTCAGTTACAGTATTAACAACTTCTACTGCCTTGGGTCTGAGGACAAATTCTTGCTCATAAATCTGTTTTGATTCCGTAGTTTTGCAGAACTTCAAAGAATTGCAAGGCTGAAGAAATATCTAGTTTTGGTGGTTTTGCCATATTCCTATTGAAAGGCTTTCTTTGTATAAAGGTGTTCATAAACACTCGTTTATGAAAGCCTTTCTTCTACTAAATGTAGAATTAAGGGTTTACAGTACATCATTGAACTTTGAATGGAAATTGCTGAAGCACAGCCAACCAGCAGTTTTAGCCTTGGTGCCTTTCCAGAAATAGTACACCACCACCACCACATGCTGTTGTCAATTGATTTTAAATTCCTGTTTCAGATGGATTAACATTAGGAGTTAGAATCATAAAAATTTGAAGACTTTATTAATAAAGAAATTTCAGGGGTATGTGTATAAGCTGCATAGTTATTACAAAGCTCTTCAAAATCAGGCCATTGTCCCACAGGTCTGTGGCAGTAATTGTACACCTTAAGCATTCTCTCATCTGTCTCCGTTTAATTCCATCAATGCATCCTTCTATTTCTTTCTCACTCATGGTAATTTGGCTTACTTCAAAATAGAAGTGCAAACAACAGGAATTCTGCAGATGCTGGAAATTCAAGCAACACACATCAAAGTTGCTGGTGAACGCAGCAGGCCAGGCAGCATCTCTAGGGAGAGGTGCAGTCGACGTTTCAGGCCGAGACCCTTCGTCAGGACTAACTGAAGAGTGAGTAAGAGATTTGAAAGTTGGAGGGGGAGGGGGAGATCCAAAATGATAGGAGAAGACAGGAGGGGGAGGGATGGAGCCAAGAGCTGGACAGGTGATTGGCAAAAGGGATACGAAAGGATCATGGGACAGGAGGTCCGGGAAGAAAGACGGGGGAGGGGACCCAGAGAATGGGCAAGCGGTATATTCAGAGGGACAGAGGGAGAACATCAACTTCTCTAACTTCCGCTAATGCCCCACCTCCCCCATCTGTTACTTACTTTTATACACACATTCTTTCTCTCACTCTCCTTTTTCTCCCTCTGAATATACCCCTTGCCCATCCTCTGGGTTTCCCCTCCCCCCCCCGTCTTTCTTCCCGGACCTCCTGTCCCATGATCCTCTCGTATCCCTTTTGCCAATCACTTGACCAGCTCTTGGCTCCATCCCTCCCCCTCCTGTCTTCTCCTATCATTTTGGATTTCCCCCTCCAACTTTCAAATCTCTTACTCACTCTTCCTTCAGTTAGTCCTGACCAAGGGTCTCGGCCTGAAACGTCAACTGCACCTCTTCCTAGAGATGCTGCCTGGCCTGCTGCGTTCACCAGCAACTTTGATGTGTGTTGCTTCAAAACAGAAGTCATGGTTTTTATTAACGAGTATGTCCTGACTTCCTTAGCCCTCCATATCCAAGCCAGGTAAATGCAGGTGGGCAAGAACTGGCTCAATCCAGTGTTATCTGGCTCATTACTTTCAGTTTTTTCATGGTTAACTTTGCTCTCTGTTGAGTGTAACAAATTTGGCCTCTAAGTGAATGCCTTTTTTTTTCAGTTCTGCAACAGACCTCCTAAATATAAAATTTGTAAACTTATAAGACAAATGTTCCTTTCTCCCCACAAATGTGTGTCATGTTTATTTAAAATACACAGGCAGCCAACAGCAATAATGTACCACCAGAGATGTGGAGAAATACCAGAACTGGCATGCTTTCTTTGTATTTCATAAAATGTGACATTGAGTTTTTAGGTAACTGCAGTTTTTCTCCAAAGTTATTGTAATAAAGTTACTGTTAAACTTTCCACAAGTTTAAAGCAGCCTTGTTTAACAAAGTAAACACTGGGAACTAACATATTCACTCTTGACCTTTGGAGTGAGAACAACAGCTGGATTGCTAACAATTAGTAAATGTTTTAGTTTCTTGGATGATGATGGAGATTTGTAAATGGATGTCTAATGGCACATGACCAAAGGCAAAGTTTGAAGTGAAGAACAAAAGTTGCACTTTGATCATAAACTGATATCGATAACTTTTACGGTAGAATTTAGATTCATTTATTTATTGAAATGTACAGTTAAATGCATTGGTTGTGTTAACAACCCAATGATATGCAGGGGGAGGGGGCAGCCTGCAATGTTGTCACCAGAGCATGCTCACAACGTTCAGCAGAACACAAGCAAAAAAAAACAGCAGCAAAGCAAGCCCTTTTCCTCTCTTCCGCTCACATTTTAAATGAATTTACCAAATTAATGTTATTATTGTTACATGTACTGGGGTATAATGGAAAAATTGTTTTGCACGGTGTCCATACAGCAGAGCACTGAGATAGTACAGGAGAAAACAATAACAGAATGCAGAACAAAGTGTTACAGTGACAGAGTATGGGGTGTCCAGGAAAGGGTAACACTCTGGTGAAGAAGCCTGTCATGTCCATTCTGGGGAAGCTCATTCATCTTTGGGCCCCGCCAGACACTCAAATCTCACCTGTTGTTCCAAGTAGCTGTTTGCATGTGATAGTGGCCAGACCCCAGGTCACAACTTCAACAAGTGGGCTAAACCAGGCAAGGGTAGCCACCAGACCTCAAATCCCTGTGAGATAGAAATATGCCAACAGATCCAACAGCCAGGTAAGCAATGCTTTGTGGAGAGGAAAGGGCATGATAAGGCACAGAGGAAGTCATGGTCACCGACTGCACTAATGAAAACCCCAGTTTGCAATGACTATTCATACCATTGGACCTATATTTCTGAGGTTGAGAGAGTGGAAATGCCCCAAGGGCATTGGCTTTTCCAATTTAAAAACTCTCCCAAACAGGTCACCTATCATTGTTGGATGATGGACAATAGGTTGCAATGCCATAATAAGGTAGATTGTGAAGTCAAGAGTCCATCTTGTTGTACGAGGGAACCATACAACATTCTAGTAACAGTGGAATACAAACTGTCCTTGAGCTTGGTAATATGCACTTCTATGCTTTTGTATCTTCTGCCTGGATCAGTTGTGACTTCATTCGACTTTCTCCTAACGTAAAAGAGGGTCACAAAGTTGTGTCTTTGCACCAACAATACTGAAACAATGAAATACATTGTGCAAGACTGCTTCTTCCTAACTTTTCCTCTGAGTTCAGCTAATGTTCACACAGTTGTGCCAAGCACTATGAGTTGATTCCAAAATCCGAACATTAATAAAGTAACCACCACTGCCATGTGGCAAGAAGAAACAAGCTCCAGTTCTCCAACAGGGCAGGCAAAGGAACAATACCTATTCACATTATTTTGGTTGAATAAATAGCATGAATTAAGCAGTCCAATTTTCCACCCACAGCGGTTCGACTCCATTCTACCTGAAACAAGGAAACTTGGCAATGCAGAATACCAACAAGATGTTGGAGCAGTAATTGACAATATGACGTGCAATATGTGGCCCATCACAAAGCACATCATCCTAATCTGCAAAACTGTTTAATAGATGATCTGCAACACAGAATTGTGAAACATATAACCTTCAAAACAGTCCTAAGCATACATCTTGTATAATAACTTGTTCCATTAGTACAATTCCATGTTTATTAAAAAGTGAAAAACAAAATATAATGAATGAACTTCAAAAGTGGATAACTGTATACCATATAGTCTTGGAAACCAGATACAATACCTTCATTACTATGAACAAAGGGATAACTATTCAAATACCATACTGTAGCTATTTTTAAACATACAACATCAATGCTCTTGCTTGATCCTGTTCCCTAGCAACTAAGCCTTCCCCGTGTTACACAAGTCTCATAAATTTTGTCTCAAATATCTGCTACCAACATAATTCTCAGTTCCACTGCATTAAACAGAGATATCTGACAACATCCTGAACTTCTTAAAAAAAAAACATTAGAAATTGATTTTCAATATAGAATATACTAAATTGTGCGACAAATTATAAATTTTAAATACATTTCTAGACACATTTTGGTGTTACTTGGGAAGCAACTAATGATTTTATGGGTCTAGCAAAATAAAAAGCTTTTGATCAAACAAAATCACTGAAGCACTATACTGCCAAACAAAATGTATAGCTCAATTCCATCTTTGAGAATGCTGTGAATTTCCCATGCAATCAGATTGGCAATTGCCTACATTTCAGTTGCCCAAGCTCACCTAGTACAAACAGCAGCAAAGACGATTGGGTTGTGATTATGCTACGTGAAAAACAAGTCATAATGAAACTGCTGCTTAAACTGTTCTCTGTCAGATAGATCACCTGCATGCCAATATTCAGCTTTCTTAGCACCTCATCTACATTTTTGATTACATTTTTCTATCAATGTCTCAAGAAGCAGATAGAATAAAGTTGATGCAACCATTTCAACTCATAGATAGCCAGAAACTAAATTAAAACATTACTTGACAAACAAGAAAGTATTTGCATATTTTAGAAATCCAAATCACACACACAAAATGCTGAAGGAACTCAGCAGGCCAGGCAGTATCTATGGAAAAGTACAGTCGACATTTCGGATTGAAATCCTTCGGCAGAACTGGAGGGAAAAAATGAGTAGATTTAAAATGAGGGGTAACAGAGAGAGAAACACAAGGGTGAAAGGTGAAACTGGGAGAGGGAGGGATGAAGTAAATAGCTGGGAAGTTGATTGGTGAGAGATACAGGGCTGGAGAAGAGGGCCCCGGTAGGCCTGAACATCTCCAGACTTCAACTCCTGCTACCAACCTCAACAGCTCTTACAATACAGAGCAGATTCAAAACCCAGTCTCCACAGCCATCAATGCGGATCCAACCACCTCGGACATCTCCAAAGTGCCAACTGCAAAACCTCCAACTCGGGCCTTAACCTCCAGGCAGGGTCTTCACATGCTGCCGGTGGAACCCCCGTTTCCCCGTCCTCCACCATCACTCCACAATCCTGTCTCTCTCAGGTCCCACCGCCAGCTCTTGGGCCCTCGGAGACTCCATCTTCTTCTCACCCCATTATCCTGAACACCATAAACCTCCCTTCTCCTCAGACACTACTAACCCCCTTCCCCCCTCTGATCCCAGTTCTCATCCATGCCAGGTCTTCACCATTCCCTCCCCCTCTCTGAGGCAGAACGTTCTGTCCTCAGTAAGGGTCTCACCTTTAACCCACTGCACCCACAACTCAGCAAGTTCTATGCCCACCATGACGCTGAGCTTTTCTTCTGCCGCCTCAAGTCTCTGAGCCTACTTCTTTGGCAAGGACTCTCCACCCGAAGACCCCTTTTCCCATCTTCAACCTTTCTCCTCTTCCTGGACACCCCGCCCTGGTCTTCTTCCTGCTCTGAACCTTTTCATTGTGAACTGCCGAAGGGACATAATCATCTTGACTTCAACACCCCTCTCTAATTCCAACCTCACCCCTTTCAAACGCTCTGCTCTCCACACTAATCCTAACCTCACCATCAAATGCACAGATAAAGGGGGTACTGGAGTAATCTGGTGGACTGACCCTACCTTGCTGAGGCCCAGCAACAATTCTCAGATACCTCCTCCTACTTACTCCTCGAACAGGATCCCACTAAGGAGCACCAGGCCATTGTCTCCCACACCAACACTGACCATACTAGCTCTGGGCATCTCCCATCCACTGCCACCAACCTTATAGTTCCCGCACCTCCCGTTTCTTAGCCTCCAACTTCCACTCTGTCTCAATCTCACTGTCTCTATCGCCGGAGACTACTTATCTACTGATGTACATTATAAAATCCACACACTCACAGCTACCTGGACTATACTTCCTCCCACCCTGCTACTTGTAAAAATACCACCCCCTTCTCTCAATCCCTCCATCTCCGCCGCATCTGCTCTCAAGATGAGGCTTTTCATTCTGGAACGAAGGAGATGTCCTTTTTCAAAGAAAGGGGCTTCCCTTTCTCCACCATCAATGCTGTCCTCAACCACGTCTCTTCTATTTCACGCACATCTACTCTAACCCCATCCTCCTGCCACCATACCAGGGATAGGGGTTCCTTTTGTCCTCACCTACCACCCCACCAGTCTCTGTGTCCAGCACATAAATTCTCCAGAATTTCTGCCATCTCCAACAGGATCCCACCACCAAGCATATCTTTACCTCCCCCTCCAACTACTTCCTGCTTTCCGTAGGGATCACTCCCAACACAACTCCCTCGTCTATTTATTCATCCCTGCCCACTGATCTCCTTCCTGGCATTTATCCTTGCAAGCAGAACAAGTGCTACAACTGCCCCCAAACCTCCTGCCTCACTACAGTTCAGGGCCCCAAACAGTCCTTCCAGGTGTGGTGACACTTCACCTGCGAGTACGGTGGGATCATATACTGTGTCCGGTGCTCCCGGTGTGGCCTCCTGTATAATCGGTGAAACCAGACATAGATTGGGAGACTGCTTCACCAACCACCTAAGTTCTGCCCACCAGAAGAAGTGGGTCTCCCAGTGGCCACCCATTTTAATGTCACTTTTCATTCCAGTATGTCAATCCATGGCCTCCTTTACTTTTGCGATAAGGCCACACTCGGGTTAGAGGAACAACATCCTATATTCCATATGGGTAGCCTTCAACCTGATGGCATCAACATCAATTTCTTGAACTTCAGTAATGACTGTAAGCCCTGTTCTTCACCAGTCCCCCATCCTCTTTTCCTCCTCTCTCCTCCCTCTGATGCTCCTTCCCCCTTTTCTTTTTTCCATAGCCTTCTCTCCTCACCTACCAAACTCCCCCTTCTCTGGCCCTGTATCTCTTTCACCAACCAACTTCCCAGCTATTTGATTCATTCCCCCCTCCCAGTTTCACCTATCACCTTGTGGTTCTTTCTCCCCTCCCCCACCTTTTAAATCTACTTATAACCATAAAACAATTACAGCATGGAAATAAGCCATCTCGGCCCTTCTAGTCCGTGCCGAACTCTTACTCTCACCTAGTCTCACCGATCTGCACTGAGCCCAGAACCCTCCATTCCTTTTCTGACCTCAATCTGATAGAAAATTTGTGGGCAGGACTGAAAAAGTGTGAGCAAGCAAGGAGGCCCACAAACCTGACTCAGTTACACCAACACACATAAAAATTGCCGGTGAATGCAGCAGGCCAGGCAGCACCTACAGGAAGAGGCACAGTCGACGTCCCAGGCCGAGACCCCCCACCAGCAAGAGACCCAAAGGTGGGACTCATCTCTTTTTCTTCCAGTCCTGCCGAAGAGTCTCGGCCTGAAATGTCAAATGTATTTTTCCCCCCCCCCATAGATGCTACCTGACCTGCTAATTTCCTCCAGCATTTTGTATGTGTTGCTAAAATATTACTTTCAGATTCCTTTTGTTTTACTTTTAACTTAATTTGATTAAATATTTCAATATGTGCAGTTCCAGAAAATTTTCCTTACCACTGGCATTGCCTAGTTTATCATACTGATGAGATCTATAAATGAGGTAACAAAACACCTTTTTGCAAGTTTCTCTTTGACACAATCTATAGAAAAATGCACAATAGTCATCTGCAAATGTCTCACAAATGTATTACTGGCAGGATTCCATTATTCTTAGAATAAGTATTTATGGATTGAAATTTCCCTGCATAACAAAGCCACACAAACAAGAAGGTCGTAAATCCAAATTCTGACCTATGCTGAGTTACCCGTTGGGTGCACGATTTCTTCCTGGGACTGCAATTGGCTTTCACATTGCTTGATCAGGGAGGGCAGTATCAGCCAGGGTTTCCACTCAACTGCCATTCAGTGACAATGCTACTGAGCTTGCATTAAGAAAGAATTATATTTGACTCAGATGACTTAACAGCCAAATAGCTTACTATTTACTACATTTTTAAAAAACGTTAGTACATGATATATATAGTTACTGATGAAGATATTTAAGATTTATAACATTGTGACCCAATAAAACTTTATTATATTCAAAAGATATTTTTTAAAAAACAAAAAAAGGACTTTGTCCTTTGCTTCTCTCCCACTTAATCCCTTGTTTATGGAAGACAAGCAACCTATTCCAAGCTTGGTAACAATATCACACCAAATGATATGTGCAGCAATGACTTAGAATGGTTTTCCTCTTCATATTGTTTTCCTGAAAGGAAGCACCTGGTTCCCTACAGCACTTTCCCCGATACTTCTGATCCAAGGTTCAGAATGCAGACTCACAGAAGAACCAACAAACTAAAACTCCTTTAAATGTTCAACAAAACCCATGAAGGTAAAACAATAACACGAGGAATTCTGCAGATGCTGGAATTTCAAGCAACACACATCAAATTTGCTGGTGAACGCAGCAGGCCAGGCAGCATCTCTAGGAAGCGGTACAGTCAACATTTCGGGCCGAGACCCTTCGTCAGGACTAACTGAAAGAAGAACTAGTAAGAGATTTGAAAGTGGGAGGGGGAGGGGGAGATCCAAAATGATAGGAGAAGACAGGAGGGGGAGGGATGGAGCCAAGAGCTGAACAGGTGATTGGCAAAAGGGATATGAGAGAATCATGGGACAGGAGGTCCGGGGAGAAGGGAAAGGGGGGGGGAAACCCAGAGGATGGGCAAGGGGTATAGTCAGACAGACAGAGGGAGAAAAAGGAGAGAGAGAGAGAAAGAATATGTGTATATAAATAAATAACAGATGGGGTACGAGGGGGAGGTGGGGCATTAGCAGAAATTAGAGAAGTCAATGTTCATGCCATCAGGTTGGAGGCTACCCAGACAGAATATAAGGTGTTGTTCCTCCAACCTGAGTGTGGCTTCATCTTTACAGTAGAGGAGGCTTTACCAGAATAGGTTTGGAACTTAGATTATATAGCCCCCTGCAAGCATGCTGAGCTCGTTGACTTCATTAACTTTGCCTCCAACTTTCACCCTGCCCTCAAGTTTACCTGGTCCATTTCCGACAACTCCCTCCCCTTTCTAGATCCTTTCTGTCTCTGTCTCTGGAGACAGCATATCTACTGATGTCTACTATAAGCCTACTGACTCTCACAGCTATCTGGATTATTCCTCTTCTCACCCTATCTCTTGCAAAAATGCCATCCCCTTCTTGCAATTCCTCCGTCTCCGCCACATCTGCTCTCAGGATGAGGCTTTTCATTCCAGGACGAGGGAGATGTCCTCCTTTTTTAAAGAAAGGGGCTTCCCTTCCTCCACCATCAACTCTGCTCTCAAATGCATCTCCCCCATTTCACGCACATCTGCTCTCACTCCATCCTCCCACCACCCCACTAGGAAGAGGGTTCCCCTGGTCCACACCTACCACCCCACCAGCCTCTGGGTCCAACATATTATTCTCCGTAAGTTCCGCCACCTCCAACGGGATCCCACCACTAAGCACATCTTTCCCTCCCCCTCCCCCCCCTCACTTTCCGCAGGGATCGCTCCCTACGCAACTCCCTTGTCCATTCGTCCCCCACATCCCTCCCCACCAATCTCCCTCCTGGCACTTATCCTTGTAAGTGGAACAAGTGCTACACGTGCCCTTAGACTTCCTCCCTTACCACCATTCAGGGCCCCAGCCAGTCCTTCCAGGTGAGGCGACACTTCACCTGTGAGTCGGCTGGGGTGATATACTGTGTCCGGTGCTCCCGATGTGGCCTTCTATATATTGGCGAGACCCGACGCAGACTGGGAGATCGTTTTGCTGAACACCTACGCTCTGTCCGCCAGAGAAAGCAGGATCTCCCAGTGGCCACACATCTTAATTCCACATCCCATTCCCATTCTGATATGTCTATCCACGGCCTCCTCTACTGTAAAGATGAAGCCACACTCAGGTTGGAGGAACAACACCTTATATTCTGTCTGGGTAGCCTCCAACCTGATGGCATGAACACTGACTTCTCTAACCTGCTATTGCCCCACCTCCCCCTTGTACTCCATCCATTATTTATTTATATACAAATTCTTTCTCTCTCTCTCCTTTTTCTCCCTCTGACTATACCCCTTGCCCATCCTCTGGGTTCCCCCCCCTCCCCCTTTTCCTTCTCCCTGGGTCTCCTGTCCCATGATCCTCTCATATCCCTTTTGCCAATCACCTGTCCAGCTCTTGGCTCCATCCCTCCCCCTCCTGTCTTCTCCTATCATTTTAGATCTCCCCCTCCCCCTCTCAAATCTCTTACTAGCTCTTCCTTCAGTTAGTCCTGACGAAGGGTCTCGGCCCGAAACGTCGACTTACCTCTTCCTAGAGTTGCTGCCTGGCCTCCAGCAAATTTGATGTGTGTTGAAGGTAAAACAATGTTGTCAAGCTCATCCATTTACTTTTCCTCACATTCTGTGATCCTGCCAACACACATACTGTGTTTGATAGGGCATTGAAAAAGCACCTATAACGTCGGGGCAAAAAAAGTTATATCATGGAGAACACTGTCCTCAAACCCAAAACTTTTATAATGTGCAGCATAAGAAAAATGCAGATGTTGGAAATCTGAAAAAAAGAAAATGCTGCAAAAACACTCAGCATGTCAAGCAGCACCCATGGAGGGAGCAATGACTTAATGACTTCATCAGAAATTAAAAAGTGAGCAGTAAGCATTTAAGTTACTGAGATGGGTAAGAGTGAAAAGAACAGAGGAAATGTCTGTGCTAGTATGCAAACCAAAATTGTAAAGTTATTCCTTACTTTAAAAACTGGCAGTTGGATGATACAAGACCAAAAAAAAATTAAAACAGATATGAAAGTGCCTTTTAAGATTGTCTTCCTTTCCCCTACAGCTAATCTACATCTCTACCAGTTTACCAAGCTCTCACCAGATCTCCTCCATTACTGTTTCATTCCCTTGCTTCCCAGCCGGAAAAGGGTCAGCATTTCCATCTCCCTCACTATATCCAACTTGCCTCCACATTCAATGGAAAACACCATTATTTTCAACATCTCCCACTCTCAGCAATGTAAACAGATCAAAGACACTCACTGCGGTTTTCTGAAAGAGGAAATGTGTTTGACTTAATTGCTTTCCTTCTTTGACAACATAACAGTGCATAAAAGGGAAATCAGTAGATGCACTAGGTTTTGATTTTCAGAATACTTTTGATAAGATTTCTGTATCAAGAGGGCATATAGTTGAGGGTCATACACAAAATGCTAGAGGAACTCAGCAGCTCAGGCGGCATCTATGGAAGAAAAAGTAAACGATGTTTTGGGTCGAAACCCTTCATAGGAACTGATGAGTTCTGATGAAGAGTCTCAGCCCAAAATGTTGACTATTTACTCTTTTCCGTAGATGCTGCCTACCTGCTGAGTTCCTCCAGCATTTTATGTATATTGCTTTGGATTTCCAGTGTTTGCAGATTTTCTCTTGTTTGATATAGTTGAGGATAATATATTGATATAGAAAGGTGATAGTCAAAAACACATTTTGGATGAGTAGGTCATTTCTGTGCTGGCAATCAACTAGATTAATGCCACAGAGATCAGTGCTGCAGACTCAACTATATATGATCACGATGACTTGGATGAAGGAGCTAAGCATAATTGAATAGACAAGTTGCGAGATGCCTGAAAAGAATGTACATAGGTAAATGAATGGGGAAAGAAATCGACAGATGGAACATAATGTAGGAAAATGCGAGGTCATCCACTCCAAAAGGAAAACAAGAAAAAGCATATTGTTTAAAATTAAGACTATAACATTTGGCTATAGAAAACGATCTGGGGGCCCCTGGCAGATGCAATACTACTAAGCTGGCAAGCAGGTACAGTAGGGAATTTAAGAAAATGAATACTGGCCTTCATCGCTAGAGACAATAAACATCCAGGGTGCTTGGATGCATCTCAGATGTTGCTGAGTCTACATCTGGAGCAGGACGCACAGATTTGTTTTCCATCTTTAAGATAAAAATTATTTGCATACAAGACAGTGCAGAGAAAATTCACTGGATTGTTTTATTGGACCAAAGAACCGGCATATGAGACAAGGCTGAGCGGCTCAGGCTTAAGCTCACTGCAGTATAGAAACAGGAGGTGACCATGTTAAAATACAAAAAAGTTATGAAGGGGATTTACGGGTTAAGTGTTAAGATAATGTTAGCCCAGGTGTGGAAACAAGAGGGCATTTTCAGAAAAAGCAATGGCTCAACTCAATCAACAACAAAGAGATTTCTACTCCGAAAGACTGGTGAATCTTTGGGATTCTCTATCTCAGACAGCAACAGAGGCAGAGTCATTGAATATTTTCAAGTTGAAGACCAAAATAAATTTAAACCACAAGGATACGAGAGTATGGGGGCGGGGAAGCAAAAGTGATTTTGAGACCAGCCAAGGTCTTGATGAATAGCAGATCAGGCTTGAGGGACCAACTGGCCTAATCGTGTCCCTGTTCATTATGTTTATATCTGGCTCCCTGCTCACTTTTATCTCCATCAACCATTTTCCCTTCTCACAACATCTTGCCATGGATCTTCAGGAATTGCAATACCTGTCCATTTACTATTTCTTTCAAAAATTCACTTGTACTACTTTTCATTTTGGGTACAGTTGAAACTCTTCGGTCAGGCATTCTGTGAACCAGCATGATTTGAATCGGTAGTATAGATAATGTACTAATTACTGATTCTAACCAAGACCTAAAATTAACTGAGATCTTTTCTATCTGTAGCTAATTAATCTACCAGTGTAACTTTTGCAATCCCAGCTGACAACGATTTCAGCCAACAGTATTTCCAATTTATGGAAACTGTGCTTTATAGACACCTCTCAGAACCCTTACGCAACCCAGGCACAACTCTTCACAGTTGTGTTTCAATTTCTATTTTCGATGTCTATACTTAAAAGAACAGTTCTCCTCAGAGGAATATGATCGTGTGGTAATTACTATGCTCTGGCACCAGTCATGTCCCACAGACTATCAAACTGCAGTTTAAACACGTGCACCATTTGGTGCTAATAATCTGATCTCCTCTAGAATAGGAAAAACCAAATGCAATTTGGTGATAATTTTACAAAACACTTTCATTTGGTCTGCAAACTCCGGGTTTCCACTGATCTGTCACTTTAATTCTCTATTTCAGTCCAACTTTTAACTTCTGTTTTTGACATCTTACATTGTTCTAACAATACCTAGGACTCAAGGAATAACACCTAATCTTTCATTTGGACACACTGCAGTATTTGAAAATTAATATTGAAATTAATGTTAGGTAACCACCCTTTCCTTTCTCTTCACAGTTGTGTTTCAATTTCTCTACACAAATGGTGGCATGGATGTGGTGGGCAGAAAGATCCATTTCTGTGTTTTACAACTATGACTCTACAAAAAAATAGGAGCAGAAGGGCATTTGGCCATTCAAAACTGGCCAACTAATCACAGCTGATCTTCTACACAAGCACATTTTTCTGCATGATACCTTGATTCCCCTATTATACAATAATCAATTACTTTTTTTAATGTACTTGATGACCGAGCTTCTACATCACTTGGGGTAGAGAATGTCAAAGATTCACCTCCTGCTGTGGAAGAAATTTTTCAGCATCTCAGCTGTAAATGACTGGTGCTTTATTCTGAGACTATGATCCTTGGTTCTTGATTCTTAGTTATGGGAAATATCATCCTCATATTCAAACTATGAAACTCAGTATGAATTTTATACTCTACAGTGAAAACTTCTCTTTCTTCTAAAGTCTAGAGAATACAGGTCTAATTTACTCAATTTCTCATGTCCAACTTGCTGTTGCTGACACTAGCCCTATGCACTCCCTCAAAGGCAAATATTTCTTTAGTCAAGACCATCAAAACTGAAAACAGTACTCCAAATTATGGTCTCAACAAGGACCCCTACAACTGTAGCAATGACTTAATTCCTGTGCTCAAATGCTGTTGTAATAAAGGTGGATATAACACTTGCCTTCCTAGAAGAAACTAAGCATTGGCTTTCAGTGATTCATATGCAAGAACACCAAGGTCCTTTCAAACATAAACAATACCCAATCTCTTAGCATTTCAATAACTTCTGTGTTGTGCATCAATGTCCTATTATTTCTGCAGTAACTCATTAGTCAAACCCAAGTTGACCCAAGTAGATTGATAGTTGGTTATTTACACTTTTCAGTAACCAACTATACTGCGTCCGGTGCTCCCGATGTGGCCTTTTATATATTGGTGAGACCCGACGCAGACTGGGAGACCGCTTCGCTGAACATCTACGCTCTGTCCGCCAGAGAAAGCAGGATCTCCCAGTGGCCACACATTTTAATTCCACATCCCATTCCCATTCTGACATGTCTATCCACGGCCTCCTCTACTGTAAAGATGAAGCCACACTCAGGTTGGAGGAACAACACCTTATATTCCGTATGGGTAGCCTCCAACCTGATGGCATGAACATTGACTTCTCTAACTTCCGCTAGGCCCCACCTCCCCCTCGTACCCCATCTGTTACTCTTTTTTATGCACACATTCTTTCTCTCACTCTCCTTTTTCTCCCTCTGTCCCTCTGAATATACCTCTTGCCCATCCTCTGGGTCACCCCCCCCCGTCTTTCTTCCCGGACCTCCTGTCCCATGATCCTCTCGTATCCCCTTCTGCCTATCACCTGTCCAGCTCTCGGCTCCATCCCTCCCCCTCCTGTCTTCTCCTATCATTTTGGATCTCCCCCTCCCCCTCCAGCTTTCAAATCCCTTACTCACTCTTCCTTCAGTTAGTCCTGACGAAGGGTCTCGGCCTGAAACGTCGACTGCGCCTCTTCCTATAAATGCTGCCTGGCCTGCTGCGTTCACCAGCAACTTTGATGTGTGTTGTTAATCTACATTGATAGATTAGCCCAAACTCTGTGCTTTAACCCAGACCTTCGTCAGACCTTCTTAAAAGCCTTTATCTATTCTACTAAATGCATTACCTCAAGGACTCCAGTAGGCAAGTCAAACACAATTTTCCCTTCATAAATTCATTCTTCAGGGTTCCTTTCCTGAGAATTGAGTATTAGTTGATTTCACAATAAATCAAGATGTTCCATTTTCTGTAATAATCCATATTGCTCTACATACACTTCTCATAACTATTTCATTCTAACCATATTTAAACTAATGGGATATAGACAGTCACTGATTACTACTATAAAACATATGTGTTATTATTATAGGTTTGAAAATGCTTTAGAATGCATAGGAGAATTTGCATGAAGTCTAACTTCTTTAATTCAGACCACTGGAACCAGAAAGTCCTTGTATTATTTTCAAATTGTTGTTATTGCAAAATTCATTAAATATTCCATTATTTCTGGTACTGATGTCAACTGACATTATAAATTTCTTGTTTACTTTCTTCCTCTTGAGGTAACATCCTATCCACAGCAATAACTCCACAAGCTTCAGGTTTTTTGAAAATTTTGTTTCTTTTTCCTTTTTCCACTAAATGTCATTCCCTAACATCCTTTCGCATTAGGCAACTTAAAACAAGCTTTTCGCATTTTTCCAATTGTAAGGGATCCTTGATCTTAAATGCAAATTCTGTTGTACTCCACAAAAAAAGTCTTCACCTATTTATTGACTGCTTCCCGTATTTTTGTTTTTGAATCTTTAATGTGTTGATTCTCCCGACGGTGAACGAACCTTGCCGAATGGCGCTGGTTTTTCCTAATTTTGCATTATTAATCTTAGTTCTAAAAAATCCCAATCTACATCTTAGTTAATGTGAAACAATAGCAGATACCGCTAAATATATTTGGAGAGGAAAGAAAAATGAACCATTTACTAAAGAGCTGCGTTCTTCTGTAGCTGTGACGTGGTTCCTCAATAAACACAACTCTTCATCAACCCAACTTAAAGTTGTAAATACCAAATCCACCTACCAAATGAGGCCAATTCTGGGAGAACGGCCCTCCTATTAGCCTTGGGCCCAAGCTACGTACTCTGACAGGTGGTTGTAAATGTCAATCAACCATTTCCTCGTCAAGTTAGGTTGCTCGGAGTAAAGCGAGATTGAATCCAAACCGAAATTATTTTAGTATATGACGATTTTGTTTAAACGTCGACGCAAGCGTTCGTAAAATAAAGTATATTAAAGTGACAACTACATTAAATCTAAATCTATTTCCCAGAACTGTCAGCTATTTTCTCAGTTACGGCCTACAGCTTGGTGGAAACGTTAAAAATATTACCCCAAAACATACAATCTTCTATTTTACCGCGAGTCCAAGAAGTGAATGAAAGAGGAAATTAAACGTCCCCTTACCTTTGGAATACGAACTCTTCGGCGAATTAAGATCCAAATCCCCGCTGAGGAGGGAGATGAAATCAGAGGGCATCACCTTGGGGAAGAGAGGAAGAGTCAGGACTCCTCCGAGGAAATTGTTTCTCTTTTTTTTCTGCGTATTTTAAATTCCGGTTTAAGGCCTCGATGAGTTAAAACTCTCCTTTCAAGAAAAGAGCGTGTTTCAATGCGTGCATTTGGTCCTCAGTGAAGCGAAAGTACAGTGTGCCTACACGTACTGTGTGCGATGCGTGGTTTTATATGAATGTTCCTGCGTGCATCTCCACTCAACCGCTGGGCAATGGCAAGCTACTGTCGGATTTATCATTTATCATTTACTTAGTCACTCGACTCCCTGCCAGCCCCGCCCCGACATCAACAAGCAGCGCTCGACGAGCCCAGCGCCTGCGCCTGCGCATGCTCAGCCAACCGGCCCGTTCGCCCCGCTCGCGGGCCTGGCGGGGGGTTGCGTGCGCAGCTCGTGGGTGCCCGAGACGCTGCGAAGTTCGTTTATATTTCTCTTCTTTTATGGTTTGCTGTTACTGGGTAGTTTTGAGCATTAAGAAAAAGTAAAGTTCTCACTTATTTATTTTGCCGATATGTTAACCTTGATGTTATTTTTTAATGTGAGATAATGATGGCAAGGGTTGACAATCTCTTCGGGTATTACCTCACCAAATTTCCAATTGTCAGTTTTATGTAATAGGAGCGGGTCTGATTTCCCCCCACCCCAACTCAAGCGTTGCTACTTTCATTGGCTTTCAGATAAATTGAATCAACTGAAACTTGGAAAATCAAAAATAAAACCTGTAGGTGCTGGACATCAGAAAAACACACAGAAAATGCCGGAAACACTTAGCAGGACAGACAGCATCTGTGCATGAAGAAACTAATAAATAGCCCCCTCATCAGAATTAATGCTGAATGCTTCCAGCATTTTATGTATTTATTTCAGAATCATATCATGTAGCTTTCTAAACACGAGGAAATCCGTAGATGCTGGAAATTAAAGCAACACACATAAAAGGGTCTGGGTGCAAAATGTGGACTGTACCTCTTCCTATAGATGGTGCCTGGCCTGCTGCGTTCACCAGCATTTTTTATGTGTGTAGCTTTCTAATTTGCTTCTCTAATTTATTCTCTCCTTCCCTTTGCCCTTGCTTAAGAAATGGTCCCTTCAATTAATGGTTTATTATGTCAAAATGACAGGAAATAATTTCTTATTAAAATGTAAGAATCTTCACAGTATTTTATAGCTAACAGAGTACTTGTTGATAGGCCCATGACTGCTCAAAGTGGACCATTAAGGATAGTATTGAGACCCTCAATGTAATGCATCAAGAGCACAGAAGGTTCCTGCTTTGGCAGTAGAAAGAATGGTCCACCCCATGCCACTGATCTATCTGAGGAATTGTCTGCAGTTCCCACAATGACATATCAGAACCCACAGATTTGGTGTGGAAGTAAGTCACTCACCGTACCGGGGGTCTGCCAAAGAGAAAAAAGCCAGCACACAAAGTGAGAGTTTATCTTTAAGATTGTATGCATCACATGATACTTCATTGTACTGGACCTGGTGTTTGGTTTGGGAATGGCTGCCTTTAATAAAGGATGTAAACAAAAACGTACTAACCAATGGCAGAACTTAGTGAGTCAAATAGCATTTATGGAGGCATGCTCCATAGTTTGGGTCAAAGCCCTGCATCAGAACTGATGGTGTAGAGTACAAAGAGGTGAGAGGAATTGGTGTGGTGGATTGATGATTGGCAGATTGAGCCAGGTGGTTGAAGGTGGGGACATGTAGAGACAGATGCTGGAGCATGATACATGGAAATAGAAAAAGAAAAAAGGGTTAGGAAGATGGAGCCAGGTTGGGTTGGGAGGTATGCTGAGGAGTGGGGGACAGATGAAGTAGAGAAAGGAACTGGAAGGTGATGTGCAACCAGATGATTGACAGAGATAACTGGGGGAGGGGTGAGGGAACATGGAATAGGAAGAACAGACCAAGGAAAGAAACCTATGTGGATTAATCTGTGGGTGATGAGCATGTGGGACCAGATAGGAGGGGATAATGGATGTAGATTCCGGGGGAGGGGTGGGATGGGGGCAAGTGGAATAGCTGAATGAAAAGGAGAGAAAACCTAGGTGGGGCAAGGTATGTGAAAGGAACACAAAGGTTAAGAGTTTTTTGAAATTGGAAAGATCAATGTTGATGCCATTTGGTCTTCCATGGCAGTGAAGATGGCTAAGAACAGAGAAGTCAGTATGGGGTGGGGGTGAAAGGAGGGGGGTTGAAATTGACATGTAACTGAAAACTTAGTCTCAGCCCAATGGTGACAGAAATTTGAGAGTGTCAGGGGGCAGAAGTGAGTGTAGTTGCTATTACTAAGTAGTAGGTGCTTGGGAAGCTGAAAGGTTAGAAGAGAAATAAGTCACCTGGATCAGATGGACTACACCCCAGGGTTCTGAAAAAGGAAGCTGAGGAAATTGTGGAGGCATTAGTAGTGATCATTCAAGAATTACTAGATTCTGAAGTGGTTCCAGAGGACTGGAAAATAGCAAGTGTCACTCCACTCTTTAAGGAGGGGGGGAGGCAGAAAAAAGTAAATTATAGGCCAGTTAGCCTGACTAGAGGTTGGGAAGCTGTTGGAATCCATTATTCAGAATGAAATATCAGGATACTTTTGCAGCACATGTTAAAATAAACCATATTTCCTTAAGAGGATTATGCATGGTTTCCTTGAGAGGATTCTAGTCTTATGTCTTATGGTGATATAACAGAGTCTGGTCGGTAGAATCAGGTGAGCTAGGGAATGGAACCAGATGGGAGAGGGTAATGGCTCTGTCACACCCCTCCCTCTCATCTCATTATACTGACTATTCCTTCTACACATTTAATCCTGATGCAGGTCCTTGGCCTAAAAAATTGATTATCTCTTTGCCTCTTGCTGCTTGACCCACTGACTTCCTCCAGTAGGTTGTTTGTTGCTCCACTTTTTCAACCTGCCTTGCTAATTTCAGTGGCTTGTACACTGATAGCCTCAAGTCTCTTAATTCCCCTATTGATGGTATCCTTATTCTTTCTACCAAGTTCCTCCAACTTCTCTTCATTAAACAATCCGCTACATGAGTGCCATCCTATAACCTGTTTATATCCTGATGCAATGAATCACTAACAGCAGGAATTCTGCAGATGCTGGAAATTCAAGCACACACATCAAAGTTGCTGGTGAACGCAGCAGGCCAGGCAGCATCTATAGGAAGAGGTACAGTCGACGTTTCAGGCCGAGACCCTTCATCAGGACTAACTGAAGGAAGAGTGAGTAAGGGATTTGAAAGTTGGAGGGGGAGGGGGAGATCCAAAATGATAGGAGAAGACAGGAGGGGGAGGGATGGAGCCAAGAGCTGGACAGGTGATTGACTAAAGGGGATACGAGAGGATCATGGGACAGGAGGTCCAGGAAGAAAGACAAGGGGGGGGCCAGAGGATGGGCAAGAGGACGCAGTATATCACCCCAGTCGACTCACAGGTGAAGTGTTGCCTCACCTGGAAGGACTGTTTGGGGCCCTGAATGGTGGTAAGGGAGGAAGTGTAAGGGCATGTGTAGCACTTGTTCCGCTTACACGGATAAGTGCCAGGAGGGAGATCAGTGGGGAGGGATGGGGGGGACGAATGGACAAGGGAGTTGCGTAGGGAGCGATCCCTGCGGAATGCAGAGAGAGGGGGGGAGGGAAAGATGTGCTTAGTGGTGGGATCCCGTTGGAGGTGGCGGAAGTTACGGAGAATAATACGTTGGACCCGGAGGCTGGTGGGGTGGTAGGTGAGGACCAGAGGAACCCTATTCCTAGTGGGGTGGCGGGAGGATGGAGTGAGAGCAGATGTACGTGAAATGGGGGAGATGCGTTTAAGAGCAGAGTTGATAATGGAGGAAGGGAAGCCCCTTTCTTTAAAAAAGGAAGACATCTCCCTCGTCCTAGAATGAAAAGCCTCATCCTGAGAGCAGATGCGGCGGAGACGGAGGAATCGCGAGAAGGGGATGGCGTTTTTGCAAGAGACAGGGTGAGAAGAGGAATAGTCCAGATAGCTGTGAGAGTCAGCAGGCTTATAATAGACATCAGTGGATAAGCTGTCTCCAGAGACAGAGACAGGAAGATCTAGAAAGGGGAGGGAGGTGTCGGAAATGGACCAGGTAAACTTGAGGGCAGGGTGAAAGTTGGAGGCAAAGTTAATAAAGTCAACGAGTTCTGCATGCTTGCAGGAAGCAGCGCCAATGCAGTCGTCGATGTAGCGAAGGAAAAGTGGGGGACAGATACCAGAATAGGCACGGAACATAGATTGTTCCACAAACCCAACAAAAAGGCAGGAATAGCTAGGACCCATACGGGTGCCCATAGCTACACCTTTAGTTTGGAGGAAGTGGGAGGAGCCAAAGGAGAAATTATTAAGAGTAAGGACTAATTCCGCTAGACGGAGCAGAGTGGTGGTACAGGGGAACTGATTAGGTCTGGAATCCGAAAAGAAGCGTAGAGCTTTGAGACCATCCTGATGGGGGATGGAAGTATATAAGGACTGGACATCCATGGTGAAAATAAAGCGGTGTGGGCCAGGGAACTTAAAATCATCGAAAAGTTTAAGAGCGTGAGAAGTGTCACGAACATAGGTCGGAAGGGATTGAACAAGGGGTGATAAAACCGTGTCGAGGTATGCAGAAACGAGTTCGGTGGGGCAGGAGCAAGCTGAGACAATAGGTCGGCCAGGACAGGCAGGTTTGTGGATCTTGGGTAGGAGGTAGAAACGGGAAGTGCGGGGTGTGGGAACTATAAGGTTGGTAGCAGTGGATGGGAGATCCCCTGAGCGGATAAAGTCGGTGATGGTGTGGGAGACAATGGCCTGGTGCTCCTTAGTGGGGTCACGATCGAGGGGTAAATAAGAGGAGGTATCTGCGAGTTGTCGCTGTGCCTCGGCAAGGTAGAGGTCAGTACGCCAGACTACAACAGCACCCCCCCCCCTTATCGGCGGGTTTAATAATAAGGTTAGGATTAGTGCGGAGGGAGTGGAGAGCAGAGCGTTCCGAAGGAGTGAGGTTGGAATGGGGACAAGGTGCGGTGAAGTCGAGACGGTTGATGTCCCGTCGGCAATTAGCGATAAAGAGATCCAGAGCAGGCAGAAGACCAGAGCGGGGTGTCCATGAAGAAGAGGAGAGTTGAAGACGGGAGAAGGGGTCATCGGTGGGGGTGGAAGAGTCCTTGCCGAAGTAGGTTCGGAGACGGAGACGGCGGAAGAAAAGTTCCGCATCATGGCGAACACGGAACTCGCTGAGATGTGGACGAAGGGGGACAAACGTGAGGCCCTTACTGAGAACAGAGCGCTCTGCCTCAGACAGCTGAAGGTCGGAGGGGATGGTAAAGACCCGGCACGGATGAGAGCTGGGATCAGAGGGGGGAGGGGGAGGCTGAGGGTGTCAATGGAGAGGGGAGGGTTGGGGTGAGAGGAAGATGGAGCCTCTGAGTACCCAGGAGCTGACGATGGGATCTGAATGAGACGGGATTGCAGAGTATTGGTGGGGGAAGGGGAGACGGGAGTCACGATAGCAGCACATAAAGACCCGGCCTGGAGTTCAAGGCTGGAGTCGCAGTTGGTGGTTGCGCAATCGCTGTGAAGGTTTCCATGGTCGTTGCTGGAGACCGGGTTTTGAATATGCCCTGAGGTGTTGGAGCCATGGATGTCCAGTCCTTATATACTTTCATCCCCCATCAGGAAGGTCTCAAAGCTCTACGCTTCTTTTTGGATTCCAGACCTAATCAGTTCCCCTCTACCACCACTCTGCTCCGTCTAGCGGAATTAGTCCTTACTCTTAATAATTTCTCCTTTGGCTCCTCCCATTTCCTCCAAACTAAAGGTGTAGCTATGGGCACCCGTATGGGTCCTAGCTATGCCTGCCTTTTTGTTGGGTTTGTGGAACAATCTATGTTCCGTGCCTATTCTGGTATCTGTCCTCCACTTTTCCTTTGCTACATCGACGACGACTGCATTGGCGCTGCTTCCTGCACGCATGCAGAACTCGTTGACTTTATTAACTTTGCCTCCAACTTTCACCCTGCCCTCAAGTTTACCTGGTCCATTTCCGACACCTCCCTCCCCTTTCTAGATCTTTCTGTCTCTGTCTCTGGAGACAGCTTATCCACTGATGTCTACTATAAGCCTACTGACTCTCACAGCTATCTGGACTATTCCTCTCCTCACCCTGTCTCTTGCAAAAACGCCATCCCCTTCTCGCGATTCCTCCGTCTCCGCCGCATCTGCTCTCAGGATGAGGCTTTTCATTCTAGGACGAGGGAGATGTCTTCCTTTTTTAAAGAAAGGGGCTTCCCTTCCTCCACTATCAACTCTGCTCTTAAACGCATCTCCCCCATTTCACGTACATCTGCTCTCACTCCATCCTCCCGTCACCCCACTAGGAATAGGGTTCCCCTGGTCCTCACCTACCACCCCACCAGCCTCCGGGTCCAACGTATTATTCTCCGTAACTTCCGCCACCTCCAACGGGATCCCACCACTAAGCACATCTTTCCCTCCCCCCCCCCTGCATTCCGCAGGGATCGCTCCCTACGCAACTCCCTTGTCCATTCGTCCCCCCCATCCCTCCCCACTGATCTCCCTCCTGGCACTTATCCGTGTAAGCGGAACAAGTGCTACACATGCCCTTACACTTCCTCCCTTACCACCATTCAGGGCCCCAAACAGTCCTTCCAGCTGAGGCAACACTTCACCTGTGAGTCGACTGGGGTGATATACTGTGTCCGGTGCTCCCGATGTGGCCTTTTATATATTGGCGAGACCTGACGCAGACTGGGAGACCGCTTTGCTGAACATCTACGCTCTGTCTGCCAGAGAAAGCAGGATCTCCCAGTGGCCACACATTTTAATTCCACATCCCATTCCCATTCTGACATATATATATCCACGGCCTCATCAAAAAAATTTTATCAAGTAAATTAGATACAATTTTTCATTCATAAATCTGCACTGCCATGCTTCAAGTAGTCCACTTTCTTCCTGGTGACTGTTTATCCATTTTCAAAGAAATGTTTCTGAAAGCTTTCTCACTACTGGGGCTAAACTGACTGATTTGTAGTTGAGGAGTTTACATCTTTTTGAACAAGGGAGTAACCCCCCCCCCGCCATATTCGTAAACATTTAATGATAACATGTCCTGATGAAGGGTCTCAGCTTGAAACGTCAACTGTCTATTCCCTTCCATAGATGTTGTCTGACTTGCTGAGTTCCTCCAGTAGTGTGTTACTCAAGATTTTCAGCATTTGCAGAATCTCTTACATTAATGAATAAGATCTGCGCTGCTGTAATTTCCTCCTGTATCTCCTTCAAGACCCACGATGCATCCCATTCAGTCCTGATGACTTGCCTACTGTGAGTGAGCCAACTTTTTTAATTCCTCCACTGAGATCCTCTGTTGGTCAGGGCTGACCATGAATATTGTGTCCTAGTTGTTTACATGATATGCAAGTCAGTAACAAGCCAGAGCAGTACAATATGGAGAGCAAGCTGTTGCCAATGTAGCAGGCTCCCTCTCTCCACACAGCTGATGAATTCAAAGGAACGGCAAAGGCTAATACAGTTTGGCACCAGCAGCATTGCAGGAGTTGCCAGTCAGCGTTGAACTCAACATAGGACTCCAGCTCTGTACTTTTTCTCAGGGTTTATTCCCGTTGAATGGGCACATCCGCAAGGCCGTGGAGGTTTGCGATCGGAATTGTTCTTCTCCTGGATGAGCTGCCAACCACAGTGACAAGCCCATCTGCCCAAAACAACTGGTTTTATGGAGTCAGTAACCCACCTTTGTCCTTTCTCCTTTCAGTAAAAATGTTCCACTGGGCTTAGTAGCTAAGCCACATGTGAAAACCAGGAGCTAAACTTGGTGGTCAGAGACAATTTGAAACACATGCCATTGAGAGCATCTAATAGGTAGTGGGAGCTTATCCCCACTACCACCCCCAGCTATAAAAACCTTAAGGAAATTTTAATACCTCCAATGTTATCAATGTCTAACATATCTAGTGTCCCAACAATTTCCTCTTACTATTTCCTGGTGAAGACGGATGTAAAGTGCTCACTTAGTGGCTTATCTAAACCCTCAGCGTCCATGTGCATGTTCTATTTTTGTCCTTAATAAGCTCCACTACTCCTTGTATACAACTTTACTATTTCTGTTGTCTGCTTGTCTTTGCTTCTGCCTTCTCTTTGCCTCTTATTTTAGTTTTTACTTCCCCTCTGATTCTTTTGTAACCAGGCTGAGTCTTATTTTATGTTTACAGTATGACACATCACAAGCAACCATTTTTGTTTTATATTAATCTGTATTTCCCTCATAATCCATGGAGATCTGGACTTATTTGTTCCTTTTTTTCCATATAGGAATGTGCCTTACCTGTGCAAGAAATATCTTCACCTTGTTCAGCAGCATTTCCTTCTTTTCCCTGATCAACAGTTCAGTATGAGATTATACAATTTCTAGACTAAATTTCCTTACCCACATTATCTCCAAATTGATGACTTCCTATATGCACATCTTTAACATTCTCCATTTCATTACCCACACTGTCAAAACGTCAATCTTTGTCTTTTAATTGATGTGATAATTCCAATACTTTCCTTCTCTCAGCCTCTATCTTCATTCTCTGAAAACTCTAGTTTACCCATTTTTCTGCTGTTTGTATCCCACTTTCTATCACACCCTACAACACTCCACTTGTAGTTGATCTGCTGGTTAACATTCCAAATGCTTCAGGTTTTTAATTATCATACCTTTGTGCTGAAGTACCTTTTGGCCTTGTTCCACACAACCTCCACTACCATTTGCTCTAGCCGACCAAAACTCTCTGCTGCTTTGACAGGCTTTTGATACATTCTTCATGTCCACCTGCAGATGGCTTTATCTCTATCGATTAGCTTCTGTATTCTGGAAATTCCTTCTTAATTCTTCCCAGCCTCCATTCATGCTCACTTTTTCAAGATTCTCCTCGTCTCTCCAGTTGATACCAATCTGCTGTCTCTCCTAATTACCATTCTGTCTCAGTATTATTTTAAGTAGCATCTTGACAAAGTTGTTTCTGACAATTTTCTATATTAAAGTTAACATATAAATGTAATTTGTTGTTAAATGTGCCACTAGATGAAGTAATATAGTATCCATTAAATATATGTGCCTTTCAACCAACAATACATGGAATTTTAGTGAAAAATTAAACTTGCATTGAACTGGTTAGCTTCTCTCAAAGTATTTATAGATACTTAAACAACCCTTTGGAAATCTTATGAGGGAAATATTATTGATAGCAAGTAAAGCTAATGTTAGCAAGACAAGAGTGGTTTGTAAGAAATTACATGTTGTTCCTGGAAAAAGTAAATATAATGTCATTATTGCACTTTATTGGAAAATAATAATTGAAAAGAAAATGACAGTTTTAGTAGTGATTGATATTCTAGTGTTCATGTTGGTGGTAACCATTAATTGACAAGGAATTAACATCTCAGTCATGATTTGCAGCACAATAGCTCAGAATAGCCATCACTCTTAATTGATAGGAATGTCATCGCTTTATAGGTAATTATTTCTTAGATGTTTCAACATCCATTATTTGGAAGCATTACACTAAGTGCAGTACCTACTACTGACTTTATTGTAAATTCATTGCCAAAGCTTTATTTATCATGCTTATTGTCCTCCTCTAGTCTGTCTTGAAATTCACCAATGAAAAATTATAAAGATAAGTTATTTGCAAGGATAACTTATCTTTATAATTTTATTTCTGTTGTGCATTTTATTTCTATTTTCAAATGTTACCAGTTACAATATCACATTTCCTATTTTGATTTTAAAAATTACTGGAGATATTCAGCAGACTGGCCAGTAACTACAGGGCGAGATATAGTGTTAATCTTTTAGCTTAATGATCTTTTATTAGAAATGAAGCTTATAGATATTATCAAGTTTTTAAAAAATAGATGTGAGGGAAGGTAAAGAAAAGACTGGAATCTGGAGCAACAAACGGTCTGCTTGTGGAACAGGCCGAGCAACATTTTTTGGGGGAAGAAGAAACTGTCACTGGTTCAGGTCGAAACCCTGCATCAGGACTCGAGAAAGATACATGGTAGGGCAGAACACAGGAGAGAGCACATGGAAATTGGATGGTGGTGCTAGATAGAGAATGGTAATAGAACAAGCAAAGAATCATTTCGTCTGGAAGAGGTAGAATTGTTATTTGAAACTGGTGAACTGGGTGTTGAGTTCAAAAGGATGTAATGTGCTCAGCTGAAAGATGAGCAGCTGTACCTCAAGCTTGCATTCAGCTTATTTGCAATAATGTAAGAGCCTAAGGACAGGCTCAAATTGGGGCTGAAAATCTAAATGACAGCATCTCTATGCGTGTTGCATGTTCTATTGACCATATCCACCACTTTATGCTTTTATATTTAGTATCCATAGTGTTTTGTTTTATTTTTACTAAGCATTTGTGTCAACTCATCAAAATTTAGTTCAATTATGTTGAGAAATAAAGAAAAAAGGCTTTGTGGGCAGCTGGAAAGCAATGTTTCAACTACTTCCCAAACATTCCTGGCACTTGGAAAGCATCAATTGCTGATGCTGGAAATGTAGAATAAAAATATAAAACGTTGAAAGTGGTTAGCAAATTAGACAGAGTCTTAGAGAATTAAAGTTAATAAATAGGTCATCATCCTGAAATTTTGACTCTGTTTCACTGTCCACAGATGCTGCCTGACAGACTTGATTTTTCTGTTTTTATTTCTGTTTGGCAGATTTCCCTTTTGTGTTTCATTTTCAATCATATTGCTAGTTTATCTGAAAGTAAGATCAGATTACCCTCATTTACTGTATTTGAGTATCAACATTAATTTGTAAGGCCAGGTAGTATATGTCAACAGAATTTTCAGTTGCAAGTGACAGAAACAGTTAATAAATATTAACTCTTTCTTTTTATTATAGATGATTCCTGATCTGCTGACTATGATATTTCGATTTTCTGAGATTTACTGTTGCAGAACAAGTATGGCACTTTTCAGCAATGAAGATTGTCACAATGATCACTTGTCATCTATAATCCTGGGCCAGATGAAAAATAGGGTTCTGTGGAATGATTGCAGAAAGCACAATTATTCATTATATCAATAAATCATTTGAATTTGTAAACTGGAAGTTTATTCTTCTCCATGTCAAGCTAGTATCTACAATCAATTGATATTCCTGATATGCACATACTTTTGATGTCTGTTATCAATGTGCTGCCTAAGTTGTATAAGCACGTTTTTGGCAATTAAGTGCCATCATCTTCAGTTAAAGATGAAGGACTGCTGTGTATTTCAGCTTAATAAGGTCTTCGATGATAGATGAAATTGACCAAACTGCTCTCTCATTTTTACTGGTTCATTATTGGGGCATTTGAAAAGTGGGTGAAGGTAGAAACTAGGTCTTTTCTCCATGCCTTTTGACAAATTACCAAAAGATTAACAAACATGAAGTTGCTAATAATACCAATTATGATTTAAAATTGCTACCCTACATTGGATACTACAAAAGGTAGCTGTTGAGAATACAAATGCAGTAAATATACTGCAGACTTTATATGGTCAAAATTTACAGATGATGCCCAGTTTTTGCTTATAATTAATGTGGAGGATCAACAGAATAATATAACCCTACAATAGTAATTTACTTAAGATCACATCAGGTGAAACTCCATAATCTGTTATCATGGATGGGTAAAAAGCCATCACAAATTCATTTTAGTAGCAGGAATGAATAGATTTTAAGTTTAAATAAGGGAAAACAATCAGAATTAGATTTACTTTTGCTGACTTGAATGGAATGAAATCTGTCATTTTTGAGTAGCAACAAAGTGCAAAAATATACAATTACCATAAGTTATTGCATAGATAAATAGTGCTAAAAAAACAAATAATGAGTAGTTCAAGGGTTCATGGTCCATTCAAAAATCTGCTGGCAGAAGGGAAGAAACTATGTCTGAATTGTTGAGTGTGGACTTTCAGGCTCCTATATCTCCAATGGTAGTATCGAGAAGAGACTGTGCACTGATTTCTGCATCTTTGGGATCTCTCCTGGGGAAGATATGATCTGTTTAAACAGGTCATATCTTGTGAGCAGCTTTGCTGGAGTTGTGGGGAGGTTTTAAACTAATTTAGCAGGTGGATAGGAACCAGAGTGATAGAGTTGAGGATGGGGCTGTTGGTATACAACCAGATGTAGTGTGTAGTGAGACTGTGAGGAAGGGCAAGCAGATGATATGGCAAAATTGCAGTCAGTGAGATGAGTTAAAGTGTAAGAACAGGCCAAAATCAAAAGGGTGAAAAAATACAGGTCTGAAGATGTTATATTTAAATGCACACAGTATATAGAATAAATTAGTTGATCTTGTAGTGCAGTTAGAGATTGGCCAGTATGACATTGTGGGCATAGCTGAGTTGTAGCTGAAAGTAGATCATAGATGGCAAATTAATATCCAAGGACATATTAAAAGGACAGGCAGGCAGGTAGAGTGGGTAGGGTGGCTCTTTTGGTAAAAATGAAATTAAATCCTGAGAAAAAGGAAACAGACAACTGGAAGACATAGAACCTTAGTGGGTAGAGTTAAGAAACTGCAAGGGTAAAAATGCCCTGATGGTAGTTAGACACAGACCACCAAATAGTAAACAACAGGAATACTGCAGATGCTGGAAATTCAAGCAACATACATCAAAGTTGCTGGTGAACGCAAATAGTACACCAAATAGTAGCCAGGATGTGGGCTACAAATTTAAATGGGAGATTAAAAAAAGGCATGGAAAAAGGGCAATGTTGTGCTAATCATGGGGGATTTCAATATGCAGGTAGATTGGGAAAATCAGGTTGGTGCTGGTCCTAAGAGAGGGAATTTATGGAATGCCTCAGAGATGGCTTTCTAGAGAAGCTTGTGGTTGAGCCTTCTAGTCCTTCTGCAATTTTCCAGTTCTCCAGAACCATTCCAGAATCTAGCGAATCTTGAACGATCATTACTAATGCCTCCACGCCTGGACCAGATGGATTACACCTCAGGGTTCTGAAAGGGGTAGCTGAGGACATTGCGGAGGCATTAGTAATGATCTTTCAAGACTCACTAGATTCTGGAATGGTTCTGGAGAACCGGAAAATTGCAAATGTCACTCCACTCTTTAAGAAGGGAGGAAGGCAGAAGAAAAGAAATTATAGGTCAGTTAGCCTGACTTCAGTGGTTGGAAAGGTGTTGGTGTCTATTACTAAGGATGAGAATTTGGGTTACTTGGTGGCACATTATAAAATAGGACAAAGTCAGCATGGTTTTCTCAAGTGGAAATTTTGCCTGACAAAACTTGGTGGAATAACAGGGTGGATAGACAAAGGAAAGTTAATGGATGCTGTTTATTTGGATTTTCAGAAGGCCTTTGACAGGGTGCCACACATGAGGCTGCTTAACAAGATAAGAGCCCATGGTATTACAAGAAAGTTACTAGTATGATTGGAAGATTGGCTGACTGGCTGGAAGCAAAGAGTGGGAATAAAGGGTCCTTTTCTGTTTGGCTGCCTGTGACCAGTAGTGTTCTGCTGGGGTCCATGTTGAGATGGCTTCTTTTTACATTATATGTCAATGATTTGGGTGAAGGAATTGATGGCTCTGTGGCCAAGTTTGCAGATGATATGAAGATAGGTGGAGGGGCAGGTAGTATTGAGAAGCAGGGTGTCTGTGGAATGACTTAGAAGGATTGGGAGAATGAGCAAAGCAGTGGCAGATGGAATATAGTGTAGGCTGTGCACTTGTGCAGGAGGAATAAAGATGTAGACTATTTTCTAAGTGGGAAGAAAATTCAAAAATCAAAGGTGCAAAGGGACTTGGGAGTCCTTGTGCAGGATTCCCTACAGGTTAAGTTGCAGTTTAAGTCAGTAGTAAGGGAGGCAAGTGCAATGTTAGCATTCATTTTGAGAGGACTAGAATACAAAAGCAAGGCTGTAAACTGAGGCTTTATAAAGCATCGGTCAGGCAATGTTTGGAACATTGTGAGCAGCTTTCAGACCCTAAACTAAAAAAAGATGTGCTGGCATTGGAGAAGGTCCAGAGGAGGTTCACGAGAATTATCCCAGGAATGAAAGGGTTAGTTAAAGTGTATTTGGAGGACGTCTCCTCTAGTGGGAGGAGAATTGAGGGACATACATTTAGAACAGAGATGAGGAAAAAATTCTTCAACCAGCAGTTAGTGAGCCTGTGGAATTCATTGCCACAGAGAGCTATGCAGGCCAGTTCATTGGGTATATTTAAGTTGGAGGTCAAAAGGTTTTTGATTAATCAGGTCGTCAAAGGTTATAGGGAGAAAGCAGGAGAATGGGGTTGAGAGGGATAATAAATCAGCCATGCTGAAATGGCAGAGCAGTCTCGAAGGAATGAATAGCCTAATTCTGCTCCTATGTCCTAACGTCTTATGTACAATATGGGCAAGCACCATCTCTTGAAGATGTCCTCAATGGTAGGAAAGGTTGTGGGGAAGATACGGGAATGACAATATTTATGTAAAAATCAACAAAAGCAGCAAGATGAATCAATAAATTAATAACAAGTATGAATAACATACAGAGCTCAAAGTTCAAAGTAAAATTTATTATCAGAGTACATACATATTATGACATACAAGCCTGAAGTTCTTTTTCTATGGGTATACTTAGCAAATCTATAAAACAGTAACTGTAAGCAGGATCTGTAAACTGTAAACATCAGGAACTGTAAACCGTAAATGAACTGCAATAAATAATGAGCATGAAATAATGAGATAAAAGAGTCCTTAAATGTGTGTAATTATTCCCTTTTGTTCAAGTGCCTGATGGTTGAGAGGCAGTGACTGTTCTTGAACCTGGTGATGTGAATCCTATGGCTCTTGTTGTACATTCTAGCTGATGGCAGCAGTGAGAAGAAAGCATGGCATGGGTGGTGAGGCTCACAACCGAAGACGTGGAATACAAAAGAAGAAAGGATTGTTAAAGTCATATTGAATTCATGTCTACCTTATGGTGTTCCAGAGTCAAAAATAACACGTTGAAGTATTTGAGGAAATAGAAATAATTTCAAAAGTATAACTTGAGTTAGGAAAAAAAAACATTTGGAAACATCAAAGTTCAAAGTAAACATGGAACAGATATGGTTCTTTAAGAAAGGGAGAACAGTAAGAGGACTCAAAAATTAAGACAAGATTTAACAAGTGGATGTATAGAAGCTATTTTCATTTATAAGTGACTCCAGAGCTCATGTGATTAAAAAATGTTTAATGGACAGTCACATAGAATGGGATTTTTTATTGCATTGTATAACTAGTGGAACATCAAAGGGATCTGTGCTTACGTCTTGGCTATTAATTATTCAGATACATTAATGATTTGGACAAAGTCCACTCTGTGGATTACTGTTAACAATTATGCTTAACTGGTTTGGAAAGAAAGCTGTGAAAAGGCTCAGAAAGAAATATACAAAGAAAATGATTTGGCAGGTGAATGGTAGGCAGAGTTAGATGTAGGAAGTTTGAAATTATCCTCCTAATTATGTGAATTATACATTAACAATTTTACATCTTGTTATTGTTTGAGCTTATTTAAATGTTTTGTGTTTAAAGTGTTAGTTTTTTAAAACTGTCAAACCTCTGAAGAATTTGATTAACTTGTAATAGTTTTGGTATTCCATTGAATGTATTTGAACATTTCAGCCCCCAGTTTGACGGAAGACCTTACTTCTCTGTAGGCACCTCATTGTTGACTAAAATTTTGGGCTTTTGATTGTAGAGCACAGATTTTCCATAGTTATATGACTTAGTGCCATAAATAATGAAGGCAAGTTACATTATCTTTGCTTTTATTCTTTTGAGTCTACAGTTAAGCAATCTAATTTATCATTTTTGAAATAATGAAGACATTCAGTAGAGTAGTTATTATAGAAACTATTGTTTAATAAGGGGAATCCAGAACAAGGTAACATTTTAGACATTAAAACTAGAGCTAGACCATTTAGAAACAGTATTAGAAAACACTTTTTCCGCACAAGTCTGAATTTTTACAATTTGTTAACAAATTGTCATTCAACAGTAAATTGGGAAAACCAAATACGGTACTGTGCAAAAGTCATATATATATATATATATATATATATATATATATTTATATATATCCAGGACTTTAGCACAGTACTGTAGTAATTTTCTATATTGCACTGTACTGCTGCCACTTAATAGGTCTCTATTGTGGACTGAAATTGGGAAGAGGGTAAGGAGAGAGGAATCATGGATGGGAAAAGGGGAAGACAGACAGTAGGGAGCAGAGGGACATTCTGTAATGATCAACAAATCAATTGTTTGGAATCGAATGATCTTGCCTGGTAACTCAGGGCAGGGTGTGTCTGCACCCGATCCACCCCCACCCCAGGCACTCTTTCTCCGCCACCTGTCCCACAGCCCTCCTGCAGTGCTCCATCCTCAACATTCCCAACATCCTTTGCTCCAGTCAGATTTACAAATTTGCTCTCCACTCTAGGCAGCCTAGCTATATATACAGTATGTGCCGAAGGGTTTTGCATGGTACTGTCCCTTCTTCTTAGTTCCTGTTAGTGATACATGCTATCAGTACCATACTGAACCAACTTTGGCATTGTAAGTAAGTCCAAATGGAGCATCATATCACAACTGCTGACCTTTAGCAAGATCACTTCCATACCATGCCTCAATGCTGCCTGTACCTTCAATTCATTTGCTGCTGAAATCCACATGCATACCTTTATTCCCTCTATTCCAATGACTCCATAGTTCGCCTCCTGTCACCCAATGTCCATAAACTTGAGGTCATTCAAAATTTAGCCTATCCTAATTCACACCTGATTCTGCTCCACTATACACACAGAATGCTGGAGGAGCTCAGCTGGTCAGACAGTGACCCTGGAAGGGAATAAATAGTCGGTGTTTTGGGCCAAGACCCTTCATCAGGACAGTCCTGATGAAGTGTCTTGGCCCAAAATGTCGACTATTTATTCATTTCCATAGTTGCTGCCTGACCTGCTGAGTTCCTGCAGCATTTTGTAGTTGTTGCTTTGGATTTCCAGCATCTGCAGATTTTCTCATGCTTATGATTCTGCTCTGCTGTACTGATCTGACTTTAAAATTCCCATCTTTGTTTTTAGTACCCTACATTATAATAGAATTCAAGTTTTCTGCCTTTGTAACCTCCTGTAGACTAAAATCCCATCAGGTTATTTTCCTTCCTACAGTTTTGGCCTTTAACTCATCAAAAATGTTAACAGATGCTCTATTGGCTACACTGCCTTCAACCACAAAGGCTAAAGAGTAGGAGGAATTCAGGAAGGAGGCAGTGTGTTGCTTAATCAATCCTGTTAAATATTTGGAACAAATAGTCCTGCTTTTTCAGGTAATTTGTTTTTTGTGGATTTGTTTTTGAGTGTGGATTTAATAGAGTTATAGGTGGTGAACTGAGAAAAAGACCAACAAGACTGTACTGATGAAGGAAATAGAATCTCATAATTGCTGAAGGTAATAAAATTGCAGGAGATAAAATGATAGAAATGGAAAGAATAATTTTCTACTTGATGTCAATGAAGACATGCTTCTATTCCAGTTCTTTAGGTTCTGGGGTTGCTGATGAAACCACTAGCTGATCCACAGGCTTTGCCAGAGGTGGAGAAGGAGATGCTTGTTGGGATGGACATGGTGTTCTGCCCATCTTTTAATTGGAATGTCATGTGCACCAACTTCAAAGATTCCTGTTCTCATTCTGAACGCAACTTCATTATGAGCAGTGATAGGCCAGTGACTCTCTTGGGTAGGTGGGGCTGCTACACTTTTGGAACAGAGCATCCTTGAAGCAGAAGAATATAAAAACTGCACTAGAAATGAACAATTTTGAATCTGCTCTGTGCTTTATCGGAATCATGACTGATACTTATCGTCATTCGCACTTTTTCTATACTATCTCTTTAAATACCCAGAAATCTATGGATTATTTTGAATAAAGTAATGACTGTTTCCAGTCATCTGGGTTGGATAACCCCAAATATTCACTGCTCTCTGCATGGGAAGTTCTTCAAATCACTGATACACACAAGAGATTCTGCAGGTGCTGGAAATCCAGAGTAATATTCACAAAATGCTGGATGAACTCAGAAGGTCAGGCAATATCTATGGAAGGAATAAAAAGCTGACATGCTCTGATGGAGGGTCTCAGCCCAAAACATCAGCTCTATTCCTCGCTGTAGATGCTGCCTGACCTGCTGAGTTCCTCCAGCATTTTGTGTGTATTAATCTAAATCACTAATCCCTTATTTTTGAGAATGTGATTCCTGGTTCTAGATTTTTCAGCCAATAGAAACATCATGCCCACATCTGTCAAGCCTTTTAAGTATTTTGTTAACTTTCAATTCTTTTAAATTCCAGATCTTACAAACCAAGTCCCTTCAATCTCTCTTCTTATGTCAAACCGACTATCCTTGGAACCAGTATGGTGATCTTTGCTGCATTTCCTTAATGCAAAGTATATCCTTTATTAGGAAAGCTACACACAGTACTGTTCCACTGGTAATCTCCTGTTCAGAGATCAGAGTAGAGTACACTGATGTCAATCATGTGAACAATGTGGTCTGAATATAAATAAAGCTCAATAGAGGAGCCACTGGCTTGAGGGAAGAAACTTATGATGGTTTGTTTATCCTACCAATGGATTTGCAGAATTTTACAAGGACAGCATTGATGGTAGATCTCCAGTCTTTTGAGGTGCCTGCTGATGAAACATACAGGAGGGAAGAGACCATAAGGAATAGGAATGAAATGGGCAATGTGGCTCTTCTCATTTGTCCATCATTCATGAAGGTCCTGCCTCATTCTCTCTCCATAGTACTTGATTCTCTTACTAACCAAAAATCTCGGCTTTAAATATATTCAAGGAGTAAGCCTCTAGAGCTTTCCAAGATTAAGAATTGTTCTATTATTTTCTCTTAACTTGCACTGATAATGTTATATTTATTTTAGCTTATTTTGTTGTGTAAATTGTGTAATTTATGTAAATTTACATGTATGTTTGTATAGCGCTGCTGTTCATGACAATGAAGTTAAAGTGAACTCTAAAGACTTACTACCCTTTGAGAGGAAAAAAATCTTTTTCTCACAACTAAATGGGCACACCTTATTTTGTGCCTATGCCCTGTGATCATTAACTGTTCCACTGGGCAAATTGTCCTCCCAGCATTTATTCTACAAAGAATCTGAAAAAGATTGTCTCTCATTCTTCTAACCTTGGGTTAAGATTTAACCTGTTCAACCTTTCCTCATCAGACAATCTGCACATTCCTGGAATTACTGTAATGCATCACACCTGAAATGTCTCCAATGATATTACATTTTTCATTGAGTAAGGGACCAAACCTGTTCACAGTACTGTAGATGAGACCATGCTCGTGCTTGTATAGTTGTGGTATGTCTTTTTTACTTTGTACTTCATTCCCCCAATGTAAAAACCAGCATTCCACCTAACTTTCCAGATTGCCTGCTGTAGCCATATACTAGCTTTCTGTATTTCATTCAGAAGGATCTCCAAAGTTTTTGTACTATAATTTTCTACTATTTTTCTTCATTTAAATAATCATTTTCTCATCCATCCTTATAAAGTAAACCACTTCATTTTCCCATGTTATACACAATTTGCCAACTTTTGCCCATTCACTTAATCAATGAATATCTCTCCAGAGTTTTTTCTTGTTTAGTCCTCACGACTTGTCTTCCCACCTCCTTTTATATCATCAACAAAATCGGCTACAGTATGTTTCCTTCCTCCAAATTATATATTGCCAATAACTGCAATCTCAGCTCCATGATATCTGATTTTAACATTTTTTCAATAATAGCCATTGGACTAACAAGCCTATATTTACCAACTTTTTAGTTCATTCTTTTTATTAAAGAACTCTAAACATCCTCTAACTTGTATGTGAAGAAATGCTTCCTGATTATCCTTTGTCAATAATTTTCAGATTTTGCTCATGTTTCTGGGTTCTCCACCAAATAAAATTATTTCTGTCCATCTATCTTGTCATCATAAGGACCTGCAAGATAATTAAGCTTTGATACCTAGGAGAGACTATGCAATCACTCTACGTAATCTATGTAAGCCTTGGTGTGTCCATATGCATGCATGTAAGAACAAGCTAGTGCACACCTACCAGGTAGCATGGACACATATGTCCACTGTGTGTGAATATTAATACACATGCAGTAACACTTTATCACTGGATTAAGATCTTGTTCTGTAAAACTTGTGTTGGCTGATGTGCTCCACACTAAAAAAAATACAAATATCTACCATTCCAAAATATGGAATTTGGGACCTTCCTGAAAAACCACATTCGCTCTGCTGTCATAGCTTGGGAACTCTAATTCACTGATATTGGCATTGCTGCACTAAGTGAAAAACATTATCTTTCAGTTGGATATGGCTTTGAATTGGTCAAGCCATGATACCATCCAACTACTCTCCAACAGCTAATGTCAGGGAAGACCGGAATCAAACAAGGCTATGTAATTGCTTCGATACTTGTCACAGAATTCCATTTCACCTCCAATAAACAACCCATAGGATTGCAGCAAATCTCCAGAACTAGCTAGATTCCAGAAACAAGGATACTTAAACTTCAGTGGTTGAGTGCAGTATGCAGATAACACTTATGTTTGTGGTGCTATTGCTGATGAGTTCTGACGGATATATTCAGGAGAATGGGTTTTTACATTTGACGTCTGCCCTTGCTGCACTACTCTTTCCTCACCCCCCACCCCATCTTGACAATGAAGTTTTGTGGCAAGAGCCTGGAAAATGCAGACCATTTACCAAATTTCAATTGATACCATTTATTAAAGGCAGATATCAATGATGAAAGTCTCCAATGCTTTCACCTTCAATATGGATGACCAATTGAAAAAAATTATATTTTAAGATCATGTTCTCATAGAATCAAACTAATCATATACAGGGCAGCAGTGCTGCTACCCTCCTTTATACTTCAGAGAACTTGGGGTCCATCTACAGCCGGCATCTCAGGGCACTGGTGGGATATTAACAATGTGGTTTCTACAAAATCCTCTAAATTCACTGGAAGGATAAGCAAACCAACACCGGTGTCCTCTGCCAGGTGAAATCTGCAGCATGGAAGCCTAGTTAGAATGTTGATTATTCGTTGTGTAGGCTTTATCAATCACATGCCCTACACCAGATTTCCAAAGCAGATGGTCTATTCCAGGCTCTGTCATAAGGAGAGATAACTAGGTGGATAGTGGAAAATTTTCAAGGATGCACTGAAACCTTCTTGAAGAAATGCAACATCCTCCTTAACCGCTGGAAAATTCTGGCCCATGACCATTCAATTTGGAGAGAAAACATTTGAGATGGAATTGTGAGCTTTGAATCCACACATTAGGAACACACAAAAGCCACACACAAGAGAGAAAGAACACGCTACCTTAGGAACTGCCCGCCAACCTGTCTCATCAGGCACTACCTGTTCTACCTGTTCCATTTGTGGAAGAATTTGCAGTTCCCACATTAGCCTTGTTAACAAACTTGAAACCCAAAAACTGGAATGGAAGAAAGACATCCTTGATTCTGGTAAAAATTTCTTGCTTATATGGTGCTCAGCACTGTATTAAATTATGCATCTATTTTACTCGTACAAACTGAAATTCTGTTGAAAATTCCTGGTAGTAGCAATGGGAAGACAGGTAACAGATAAATAAAGGTGACACCGAGGAAAACAATCCTTCTAAAAAGGTGGAGCAGGAAAACTTGTTCAGTTTGGAAGTGACAGTTTTGAATTTGATCTAATTCGAGAGAACAAGAGGGGCACTACAATTGCCCATCAGTTAGAACATTCCTACCTCCACCTGATATTCTGTTGTGTGTACTCTTGTGTGAACATTGGTCAAGAACAGATTGGTTAGGAAGGATAGTTACCATCAATCATCGGAATCCGAATCTTGGTGTTGTAGAGTGCCTTGTCGCCTTGGAGTAATGTTATACTATCATACATCAACGTATTCAGAAAAGCAAAGTTTGTGACATAAGCAATTGATTTCAAGAACACCTCAGACTTAAATGAGGAGTTCCACCATAATTAGGGAATAGTAGCTTTCTTATCTTCATCGAACAATGAAGCTGTCGTATTATATTGAACAAAGAATGTTTTGGATTATAAGAGAGAGGGTTAAAATCTGGTTCCCTTTATTAAGGTCAATTCATGAAGTTGGTTGAAGTCCTGGGTTAGATCCCCAATGGTGAAAATAAAATCATAATTAAAAATACCATGCTTGTTTTCATTAAATAGATTCAAGAATATTAAGTTGATTCAAGAGTATTAAGATACCTCCAAAAATTAGAAGCACAATTAAGTGTGTTCTTTACTCCAGAAGCAATAGAATGATTTAGTATTATATTATTGCAAGGTCAGTTTTAGGATTAGAGCTCCCTCAGATGGCTTTTTAAATACACTACATAAACACAAGAGATTCTGCAAATCAACACACATAAAATGCTAGAGGAACTCGGCAGGTCAGGCAGCATCTATGGAAAGGAATAAACATCGACTGGAAAGGGAGGAAAGAAGCCAGAGTAAGAGGGGAGGGGAGGGGAGTACAAGCTGGCAGATGATAAGTGAAGCATTTCAATTTATCCAAGCACCATCAGGGCAAAGAAAAATTACGTATTTCGTTGCTTTATAATTCACAAAGTATGAAATCTTTCATTTAGTTTGAACATACTTCGAACACTTTTCCCTTATGTCAGTCCTTGCAGTACATAAGATCTTGCTTTCTGAAACTAAATTAGCCTTTATACTGAAAATGATCTGGAATAGTGCCCTGGGTGATAAATGAATCATAGAATCACAAGATTGTTGTACAAAAGTACAGGGCATTTGGCTTGTGCGTCCTGAGCCTGCTGCCTGTTCAGCACTCTAGTTAGCCCAGTGTTCCCTTTTCATTTCTTTATTTCATATCTCTCTAATCATTTCCTTATGCCTAGCTTCACCTTAAATCATGAATTATGATTTGATATAGAACTCACAAATTTAATAGACAGCATTAACCCCATTAGAAAATGAAGAGAAATTCCAGTTTGTCTTATCAGTTCAGAACCAAAGAACTGGTTCTGAGGTGGCAAAACACACAAATGATGTATTGAATCAATTAAAATATAGCAGACTGAAGTTATCTTATGAAGAATTGGTAATGTGCAATCCTTTGAAGCTGCCATTACAAAACTTTAAATACAAATAGGCACAATTTTGCAGTTACCAGTAATGCAACCAGCATTTCATGCTGACCTCTTAGCAGTTGATCAGAAGGATCTATTGATTTCTGAGGCAAGGGTTTCCCCTTTCCAAATTTCAGTACTGTTATGTCTCACTTCCAGTGGATTTTTTGTGTTCTGCAGTGAAATCAATCAAGCTGAGCTGCCAAACACATTGATGGAATTTTCTCATGTGGCTGCTTTTCAGAAGGTAATTTTAAGATCAAAACATACAAGATTAAAGTAAAATCAAGAACAGAGGAAAAAAAAAATGAAAGTTAGAAATTTGTATTTGATATTTCAGCAATATTTGAGTAATATTGTAAATATATTGTTTGATTAAGCATTCTTTGTTTAAATCATTCATTACAGGTTTTACTGTATGTAAAAGTGTGTGAATGGCATACGTCATTATGCCACCACATCATAAGTGTGTGCCTCACTGAAGTAAAAACAAAGTACACATGTTTACCCCCAGGTTCCCTGTGTTTTTCTTTTGATTAGTTTTGGAGTTACAAAACATAACAAGAGAGAATGACAATCCCCACACAACATTAAATAAGCAGTAAATATGGTTTAGTGCACCATTAAATTTTTACAATTTATGTAAAAAAAAATTCAGGGCTCATTAATTAAAATAGCCAGAATAGTACATAAATCTCTTTTACCATCTGATCATTAATTCCAGTCATTGCATGTGGAAAGGTTCCAAAAGAACGATGAAGCAGTGAATCATTCACATAGTTTCTCAAGTTCCACAAGAAACTATGCGTATGAATTCTGCTCCTTCAAGAGGGCCACAACCTTATCATCAGGCTTGGAGGCTTGCGTGCCTCAATGACCTGGAGAGCTATGCTGGCTGGAGTCAGGGCTTTATACACAAGCTCTTGGTAGGATCACCCATGCCAAACAGGTCAAAGGGTAGAGGCCAGACCAAGAGTGATCCACCAGTCCTCCAGGTTCAGGGGTTCAGCTCAGGCTAACAACCCTGTCTGGTAAAACAAAATTGTTACAGAAACAGCAATGAAGAATCCTTCCACATCTGAGTGTGATGGTATTCCTGAATCTCCATTTTGGACTTGGACCATAAGAACATAAGACAAAGGAGCAGAATTAGTCCATCAGCCCACTGAGTCTGCTCTACCATTCCATCATGGCTGATCTCGGATCCCACTCAACCCCATTCCCACCTTCTTGCCATATCCTTTGATGCCCTGACCGATCAGGAAACTATCAACTTCTGCCTTAAGTATACCCATGCACTTGGCCTCCACTGCTGTCTGTGGCAGAGCATTCCACAGATTCACTACTTTCTGGCTTAAAAAAAAAGATCCTACTCTGTTCTAAAAGGTCACTCCTCAATTTGCAACTGTGTCTTCTTGTTCTGGATATCCCAACCATAGGAAACAACTTCTCCACATCCACCCTATCTAGTCCTTTCAACATTCGATAGGTTTTAATAAGATCCCCCTGCATTCTTCTAAAATTCGCATGACTTGCAGACTTGCATGACTGACAGTGGTGAAAACTGAGAAGAAGCTACTGCCATGATGAAGGAAGCCCTGAACACTGCCAGAGTTGGAGGACCTTCATTGCTGCCCTAGACACCAATGGTGTAATAGATAGTAAGAAAGTAAGTGCATTCCATGTGGGCTGCTATCAGATCACCTCGGTAATTTCAGTGAGCACAGATATCTGTATGAATGGTTATCTCTTATACCAATCCTCTTGGTTTCTGTTTGTGTGGAGTTTGCATGTTTCCCTTTGATTGCCTGGCTTTCCTTCCATACCATAAGCTTGCAGGTTGGTAGGTTATTTGGCTGCTGTAAATTGTAGGTGAGTGGTAGAATCTGTGGAGAGTTAATGACAAAATGGAAAGTTTAGAAGATAGGACAGATGTAGTATTACAATAAAATGATCAATTGGACTCGATGGAACTGTTTTCACGCTGTCTCTTTCTATACCTGGAATCAGTCTGAACCTACCTCAATGGGATAAAGCTAGCAACAACTCTCAAGAGTAGCACAGCCCAGAAATCCTTTAAAAGTTTGTTCACAGCTAGCAAGCATCACAAATACTGTAAATGCAACCACTACAAGTAAAATGCCAATAGATATTATATGAAACTACTGAAAGGATTATGTAAAATGCTACAAAATATTATACACTAATATAACCCTGTACTTTACAGAGCTTTAATTCTTACCTGTAACTTAAGACTAGCACTTCCATAAGGCATTGAGTCCTGGACAGATACATGGAGCTCAGAAAAATAGAGGGTTATGGGTAACCCTAGGTAATTTCTAAGGTAAGGACATGTTCAGCACAGCTTTGTGGTCCGAAGGGCCTGTATTGTGCTGTAGGTTTTCTATGTTTCTACGATTTCCCATGCACAAAGCTATGCTCACTTTTGTTAATTAGTCTTTGCCATTCCAAATACAGGGTAATCGTGCCTTGTCCTTGCTGCCCTTCTTAAATAAAGGCACATTAGCTACTTCGCAGTCTTCAATTATTTCACCCTGGCACTGGAGGGACAACATTTTGAAGGGCAATCAGTAAAGATCAGAGGATTAGGACAAGTGAAAAGGGTTTCCATTTGCTGTAATCTGGACCAGAAACTACTCTAGGAACTCAGCAGTCGGGTAGTATCAGTGGAGACACTGCATCTGTCTTGCCCCAAAACGACAACTATCCCTATGCACAGACGATGCCTGATCTGCTGAATTCCTCCAGCAACTTATTCTTTGTTGCAGGAGAAATAGACCTGACCGGGTTGCTCTGCTATGTGTTGACACAGGCAGTTAGCTGAGTGACCTTCTGTGCCACAAAGATTTTAAATTCAATTTTTTTAAAAAAGCACATGGTTCAAAGAATATGTCCATTCTGTTTGAAGTGAATGTATCTGGTTAATTATTTTCAAATCAACCCAAGTAGTCAATTAAAACAAGCTCAACCCATTTCCCACAAATTGATTGATATTCTGCTGTACTTCAAATATTGACGGATATTTCTTCCAATCTACACCTCTTATGATTTTATTTACTTCTATCATGTCTCCCTTCAGCCTCCAATGCTCCAGAGAAAACACCCCAGTTTCTCCAGCCCTTCCTCTCTTTTGTACATAAAAATGCTTCAGGTACTACTAGTAGTAAGCAATTGGGTGCCTGCCAATTAAGTATAAGTTTAAAATTGTTGGGAGCACTCTTTTCTTTGAAACAAGCTGTGTTAAAACCCCATGTAATTTGTGCACAATCTAGGCAATTTCAAAGGTACCCTCTTTCAGTGACGATATTGAACAGGAGTCCTGTCCCTCATAGCTGAATGACAAAGAACCAATAGTTTAATTTCAACAACAGTCTTCTCTTAGGTGTGCACGCAAATATTTACCTTTCAATCATGACTAAAATCTGCTGTTTGAGCTGTATGTTTATCACTCAACAGCCAAAAGTTAGACATAAACTAATTTATACTAGATTGGAGACTTCATGGTATCCTGGTATCCTTAACATAAGAAAGAGGAAATAGGAGCAGGAATAGGCCATCTGGCCCATCGAGCCTGCCCCGCTATTCAATAAGATCATGGCTGATCTGACCATGGACTCATCTCCACCTACCTGCCTTTTCCCCATAATCCTTAATTCCCCTACAATGCAAAAATCTATCCATCCATGTCTTAAATATACTTACTGAGGTAGCCTCCACTGTTTCATTGGGCAGAGAATTCCACAGATTCACCACTCTTTGGGAAAGCACTTCCTCCTCATCTCCATTCTAAATTTACTCCCCTGAATCTTAAGCCTATGTCCCCAAGTCCTCGTCTCACCAACCCATAGAAACAACTTTCCTGCTTCTATCTTATCCACCTCTTTCATAATTTTATATTTCTTTAAGATCTCCTCTCATCCTTCTGAATTCCATTGAGTACAGTCCCAGGCAACTCAATCTCTCCTCATAATCTAACTTCCTCATCCCTGGAATCAACCTGGTGAACCACTTCTGCACTGTCTCCAAAGGCATTATATCCTTCCTCAAGTAAGGAGACCAGAACTGCACGCAGTACTTCAGGTGTGGCCTCACCAGTACCCTGTACAGTTGCAGCATAACCTCCCTGCTCTTTAATTCAATCCCTCTAGCAATGAAGGCTGTTTGCCTTCTTGATAGCCTGCTGCAAACCAACCTTTTGCGATTCATGAACAAGCACTCCCAAGTCCTTCAGCACAGTAGCATGCCGCAATCTTTTACCTGAATTTTTTAATTGGCAGATCCAAGCAAGAGTTGGTTAAACAAAGAGCATCACTGCCTTGTATTAGAAATGAAATTCAAATTTTACCACTACTGTAAAGTTAATCAATTACTTCCACAAATTATTGACAGACTTTCCTCCCAACAAATTCACTGTCAGCTTTGTCTTATGGACAGGGTCTATCAATATTTTGCTGTTCATAACACTGCTGCTCCAGACAATATTGAGTTGAAGGGACCAAGAAAAGAAGAAAAAAAACTGTATTTACTTACTTTATAGGTCAACAACAGACAAAGGTAGTTTGCTGCAGGCATCACATTCTTGCCCATTCTCTCCTGAGAAGTAACTGGACTAATGTCCTTTATACTTTATTGTCGCCAAACAATTGGTACTAGAAAGTACAATCATCACAGCGATATTTGATTCTGCACTTCCCACTCCCTGGATTATACTCAGGATCTTGAATCCACTGGTTAATACATGTAGATTTTGCTATACCCATGTGGTGAGATCTTGCCAACTAAATTCAACCACCTTTCTCTGCACCTGAATCCTTGAACTCCTTAACAGACCAGTGCTAATCAGCTTTTACTTTTCATCCTGTCAGTGAAAACACCTCAAGGCTGTGTGCTTACCACTCTCTCTATAATTGTGACAATGTGCAAAACACAGCTCAAACACCATCCATAAATTCACCAATGACACCACTGTTGTCAGTAAAATCATATGTCATTGAGGAGGCATACAGGAATGAGATAGATAGGTTGATTGAGTGGTGTCACAACAACTTCCCACTCAACATCAGCAAGACAAAGAAATTGATTGTGGTCTTCAGGAAGGGCAAGTCAGGGGAACACACCCCAGTGCTTATTAAGGGTTCAGCAGTGGAAAGAGTGAGCGGCTTAAAGTTCCTAGGCATTAACATCTCAGAGGATCTATTCAGGGCCCAACACATTGAGGCAATGATTCTGTTTATTTATTGAGATACAGTGCAGAATGGTCCCTTCCGGCCCTTCAAGCCCCACTGACTAGCAACCCCCGATTTACCCCTAACCTAATCATGGGACAATTTACCATGACCAACTAACCTACCAACCACTACGTATTTGGACTATGGGATGAAACCGGAGCACCTGGAGGAAACTCACATGGTCATAGGGAGAATGTACAAACTCCTTACAGACAACAGTGGCGAATCGAACCCAAGTCACCGGTACTGTAAAGTATTGTGCTAACCACTACGCTGCTGCGCCACTCCGAAAAAAAGTGAGCCACTGGCTCTACTTCATTAAGATTTTGAGGAGATTTGGTATGTTATCAGAGACTCTTGCCTATTTCCATAAATGTACAGTAGAGAATATTTTGACAGTTTGGATCACAGACTGAGGATCAAACCTGGTCCCAACAATCAATGCAGCTATAAAGAAGGGAAGACAGTGACTATATTTCATAAGGAGTTAGAGGAGATTTGATTTGTCACCTTAAACACTCAAACTTCTCCAGATGTACCATGGAGAGCATTATGATAGGCTGTGTCACTGTCTGGTATGGTGGGGGGGGGGGGGGGTTCTACTGCATAGGATCAAAAGAAGCTGCAGAAAGTTGTAAAATTAGTCAGCTCCATCATGGGTACCAGCCTCCGTAGTATCCAAGATAATTTTTAAGGAGTGATGCCTCTGAAAGGTGGTTATTATCATTATTAGGAATCCCCCATCACTCAGAACATGTCATCTTCTCATTGCTACTGTCCGGTAGGAGGTACAGAAACCTGAAGGCACATACTCAGTGGTTCAGGAACAGCTTCTTCCCCTCTTCCATCCGATTTCTAAATGGACATTGAATCCATGAACACTACCGCACTTTTTATTATGTTTTGCACTGTTTAATATACGTTTGTACATATTAACTCACTATAATTATTTTCCCCCATATTTATCACGTACTGCATTGTACTGCTGCCATTAAGTTAACAAATTTCACATTTGTCAGTGATATTAAACCTCGTTCCAATTCTGAAATGGACCTCTTGGGCTACAAGTCCCATTTCTCAATTATGTAACTCAATGGCTTTAACTGGTAGAATACAAGTTAGGGAGAAATGTTAAGCCTCTGCAGTACAGGCAGATATGCAGGAAATTATGTAAATACACTGTGAATTTTATAGTACATTCAATGCATTTAAGTTCAAATCAGCTTAATTCATAACATTTTATAGACTGAAAATACAGTACAAATGTATGAATTTACTTAAAGAGCATTCATTATTTCTTCCAATACAACAGAAAAAGACTCATTATTTTCATTTGAAATATCAAAGTATTACAAGGACAAAACATTAAATTTCTTCATATTTTGATAAACAATGTTGACCTCAAATGATTTTAACATTAAAAATTGTACATTTGTACTTCAAAGGTTTCACACAATAACTGACAATAGATAAATTTGTAGTTAATGTGAATATGGACCAATAAATTTAAACATTTTATTTGTTTGAGTTCTCTTCCCAAAAAGCACATTGTGTATAAGCAGTTGTGAAATAATTGACCTAATTGTGGAAAATTTCTACAATTGCAAGAAATGAAAAGTTCTGAAATTTACATAAACATCAATTCTCAACTGACCATCACTTACAGTGTAACAAATTGGGGTCGGAGCACAATAAATACTTTTAGCAGTATTTTTGGGATTAGTTCATAGAACCTTTCAAAATAATTTGTAGGTGGACTATTGTCAATATAATCAATTTTTATAATAGTATATAGCACAAATATTGCCTGGAGAACTTTATTTTGACGATTAAGAATAAAGCCTGAGTTTACCCTACAAGAAGTTGATTCAAAATAATTCTGTATTCCAGATTTAATTACTAAATTGCAAGGTTAACTGATCAAGTTAGCAGTATAACTGAACAGACAATAGGTCTCAATGGATCACTGTTTTGACAGAGAGAATTGGCTCTTTTGCTTTCACCATTTAGGAAAAGATGCAAGTGTAAAGACAAAATTGTGGGTCATGGTCATTTCACATGTGGTTTAGTAGGAAACACTACTAACAATTGATTTTACAGATTCCGGAGCGGGGGGGGGGGGGGGGAAGGTAGGTTTATTAAGGAAGCTTAGCACGAAGTTTGGAATTATGTTTACATTAAAATAAACAAATACCATTGGTCAGTGTAAATCTGGATCAAAGCAGATGTATATTTTAAAAAAGCTAAGTATTTAACTACTGAGTGATGTTCAGAGATATCCAAATACAAGTACAAAATTTAAAGAACACGTGCATATTATTTTCTGCACCAGATTTTAAAATAAGTATAAGGCATTCCTTGCATATTAGTTTAGTGTAGAGTTTAAAAGCAAATGGCAGTGCTCTTCCAAATCTGATGTAATTTTTTTTGTAAATGTCTTAAAATTTTTGACTTGATCTTCAAAACCATAAAAAACTAACATGTTAAAATTTCACTTAGATGTACAGTGACTGATTAAAAAATAAAATAGCAGTAGAATGACAATATTTTTATAGTTTAAGTGAACAAAAGATAATCTATTGAAAGAAAATATTCTCATGAGAATTAACAGGGAGGATGCCAAGATATTTCTACTTTTGAATGGTGCATAGAACTCAGCAGTATATTAAGACTTAGAGAAATGTCTTCAGAGAGCTGTGATTATTTTAAAACCTCTGCACTGAAGGAACCTGAAAGTGATAATTGAATGCATTTGCAGACATTTTAACTACAGGGGAGTCTAGCATTATGGGGGAGTGAGCACAAAAGTGCAGGAATGGATCGACCGTGCTCAATGCAAGAAAGCATATAACATAAATCATATTTAATCTTAGTAACTTGATTATTACCAATCATTTTACATTAAAGGAAGTTTATTTTGATAGATGAGTACTTCTTCATTGATACATATATTACTCAACATAGTGGCCATATGAGAATAAATTCTGTGTTTGGTTCTAAGGAATGAACGCAATAAAGATTTCGTGGTTAGCAAACGTTATATGCACTCACTCAACATTCATCGATGTATAGTAGGCATAGATTATGTTGCATAAGTAGAGATGGTAGCAACAGAATACATTATATCTGGATATTTTGACATTAAGTAAAATCCAGAATTTCAAGATTACATTACAGAAGCTATTACAGTAAGTTAAAGAATAAGTGAAAATGCCTTTCAGGATAATTGTAGAAGACATCATATTCATTAGCTCATGTTGTGAAGAATTTAGATAAAATAGGCTAAATTACTACTGCGTACACTGCGGTATGGTGATAATTTTAAAAACGTGTGCACTAGTAATGCAAGAGTCAGCTAGCAGTTTTTTGTGAAATGTCAGTTTCTGAGACATCATTGAAAATTGATGCAAGGATAGTCAGTTAGAAATATAGTCTGAATATACAAATCAAACCCCTGTAATACCACAGACATACAAATTGCATGCACACTAATAAGATTCACATAATGAGAACAAATTTGTTATCACATTTAAGGTTAACAAAATCTGAAATACAACATGCAAAAATAATCACCAACATTGATTCACATCAGTAATTACAGAATTTAGGTACAAGACTGGTCATAGGGAACCAATTTAGTTCCAATGAACAGAAGATCAAAAGAACAGAGACGAAATTAAATATTACAAAGCGCAATTCAGGATTTCTTGCACTTGCCCTCAACTCAAATTCACCTTAAGGAATAAGAACCAATCAGAAATAGTAGGTAAAATTGTTTCCATTTTGTGGAACAGTGTACCTCCAAAAAAAAAATCAAAGTAAATCATAACAGTTACTTTATCCTTGCAGGTCAATGAGTAAATAGATCAGCTATCTTTTAATAATATCTCCTTTGTCTGCTTGAACCAAATCCTGCCCACGTTTGAGTTTTATCCATTATATTGTACTTGCGTTGAATTTGTCACCCTCAAGGTGAAGAGAACAAGGAAAATATAGGCTGTAAGATTTTCAGCTGCATTTCATGTAACATTACCAGCTCCATAAAATTAGTGTTTTGTGAAATCATTACTAAACTGAGAAAATTATTAATATGCCTCAAGCATATGTATCTTTTACATAGAAAAGTGATAGACAGTTCAAGGAAAATGATTTTTGTCAAGGGAAGATGAAACTAATTCGTGCAAAGACTACAATAATTATTTATTTATGTGCATGATGGTAACATTTATCAGGAGTTCAACATGGGCAGATATTTGCAACATCAGTATAAATGAATTCTTCAATGATTTTCTTGATAAAATTGATCAATTTTCCTGAAAAGTCTGAAACAGGGCTCAAACAATGCTTAAAATTGAATTATGCTTAATATTGTATGTTCTGTATAAAACTCTGGTATTGCATACTGCATTTACTTCACTAACTGGTGCATAGAATAGGAAAAAAAAATTCATACAAGTTTCGACAGAAATTAAATAACACCCAATTACTGGTAAAATCTTGAGCACATTGGTATTACCAGCACCAGTCAGTTAGTTTCTGGTCCACCACCACTTCATTACACCCAGGTAGTTAATTTAAAATGGAAATCTTCAGGATGAAGTTTTGTTCTCCGAAAGGTAGAAACGATACATGAGTCCTACAATAGCAGCTGCAAATGCAGGAATAAGCCAATTTGTCCACCAACTGGAAGAGAAAACATTGCTAGTAATTCAAACTATTATATAACATCACCCATAAATTTTACTTTGATAACAATTAAACCAGTGCAGGCATGCACAGAAATAAAGATAATCTGCTTATTAATTGGCTGTTACAGATCTTTTTATTCTTTTCTGAAAGAGATATTTAGAGTGTCTGCAAGTCAACATCTTTTTGGCCAAAGCCTATTGAGCGTAGAGAAAGGAACATTCTTAAAAAAAATATATTGACAGATACTTCAGCAGTAAACTGCCATCCCATCCCAGCAAAACAAGTGACAGGGAAGACAAACAATTCCATTCAAAATGAATGTTGAACAAGAATCCCAAAGCTTACTGCTGATCTAGAATTGAAAGAAGAGAAACTACTCTTTCTCCAAACTGGGATTTTCAGTAAGCACAGAAACTTTGCTTGAATGAGTGAATCAGTAGATGAGATGGAGAAATGAAACAAAAAAACCAAAACAAAACACACATAAGTTACATCATGGAAATAAGGAAAATCCAACTCAGGGAAATGCCAGTTTAGCTTGAGGTTAAGCCTGTACCATGACTATCAAGGTTTATTTAAACTAATATCATTCATTCCATAATAATTTTTAAATAAATGAATGTGATGATTTTTTTAAAATCCATACTCTCTGGACTAATTCCAGAGTCACCCATCCTTACTCAAATTTATTCCATTATTAAAAATGCAAGTTATATACTCCTCAAGTTCTTGTATTCCTCTGTATTTAATAGTACATAATGTTGCTAAAATATCATGTTTGATTCATCCTTACACACTATTCTATTTTGGTTTGACCAATCATTAACGCTCTGTATATATTCTTTAAACTTATCAACCAAACTGATTATTTCTCAAAATTAAAAGTGATATATCTAATCACTTAACTACTTTATTAATCCACATAAAATCTACTGTATATTTTTTTCTGAATTTGTGTTCTTTTCTGCCATCAATAAACAACTTACAGTGAGTATTTGGAAACCCATAGCCTAATTGGGGAGATCCAGCATGGCTATGTACGTGGCAGGTTGTGCCTTACAGCAGCTTGAGTTTTTGACAAGGTGACAAAAGAGATTGATGAGGGCAGGAGAGTGGATGTTGTCTACATAGATTTTTGTAAGGCATTTGACAAAGTCCCTCATGGGATGCTAATCCAGAAGATTAAGGTGCATGGGAATTGGCTGTTGGAATTCAGAACTGCCTTGCGCATAGAAGACATAGAGTAGTGGTTGAAGGGACTTACTCGAACCGGAGGTCTGTAATTAGTGAAGTTCTGCAGCAATCTGTGCGGAGACCTCTGCTGTTTGTAAAGTATACAAGTGACCAGGATGAAAATGTAGATGGATGGGTTAGTAAATTTGCAGGTGATACCAAAATTAGTGGACTTGAAGATAACGTAAAAGACTGGCAAAGAATACAGCACGATATAGATCATTTGCAGATATAGGGGCTGAGAAATTGCACATGAAATTTAACCCAAATAAATGTGCGGTGTTGCACCTTGGTAGGGCAAATGCAAGGCAAAAGTACAATATTCAGGGCAAGGCTCTCAGTGTCGCTGAGCAGAGAGATTTTGGGATCCAAGTTTATTGCTCCTTGAAAGTCACTACAAAGGTTGATAAGGTGGTTTATAGTGTGCTTGCTTTTATTAGTCAAGGCATTTGTGTTCTAAGTTAGGAGGTCATGTTGCAACTTTATAAAAGTCTGGTTAGGCCACATCTGGAGTAATGCACACATTTGTGGTCAACCTACTTGTTGAGGCTTTGGAGGGGGCAGAAGAGGTTTACCGGGATGCTGCCTGGTTTAGAGGCCATGTGCTATCATGAGAAGCTGGACAAACTGGGGTTGTTTTCTCTGAAGTGTTGGAGGCTGAAGGGAGATTTGATAGAAGTTTACAAGATTATGAGAGGCATAGACAGTATGGTTTCCCAGGGTTGAAAAGTCTAATACCAGAGGGCTTGCATTGAAGGTGAGAGACAGTAGATTCAAGGGGGAGATGAAGGGCAAGACTTTTACTCAAAGTTGTGGATGGTTGGAATACACTGCCTGGTATGATGATAAGAGGCAAATACATTGGAGACTTTTAAGAGAAGTTTGGATAGGGACATGGATGGAAGGAGGATGGAGGGATATGGACATGGTGTAGGTCGGAGGGATTAGTGTTTGGGAGTTTTTGATTTGCTTTGCTTTTTAGCTGATTTGGCACAACATTATGGGCTGTTCCTGTGTTATACTTTTCTATGTTCTAAGTACATACTGTTCCTTTGTGTTTTGTACTTAATATTTATCAGTTGTGTTGTAATATGTTAAAGGCTGACTGGAAATCTCACTGAAAAATATATATAATATGAATAGATGTATGGGGTGTCAGGGAGGGGTAGCACCTCTGGTGGGGGAACATGTCGCATCCTTTTCAAGGTGGTTAAGTCCACCTCTGGTCCCCACCCGGCACTCAGCTCTCACCTGTGGCTCCCCATAGCTGTTTGCATGCGACAGCAGCCACATCCCAGGCAACAGCTTCGACAAGCCAGCTAAACTAGGTGAGGGTAGCCGACAGGTCTCAAACCCCTGGTGAGATAGGGAGTTGTCTATCCCAGCATGTGAAGACAGACTCCAGCGGATTGAGCGGACGAGACCAATGGAAGGTCCAACAGTCAAGAAGGTGGTCTCTGCAAGTGTTGTGGAACGTGTAGAGCAGGACAAGACACAGAAGATGTCCTGGTCATCCACTGTGCCTAGTCCCATCTCCAGCCATCTCGACTCTTGTCTTGCCATTGGATCCAGATGGGAATTGGGAAGAGAGAGTGAGGCTGACACTGTGCAAATCTCCCTCACTTAAATCCAAATCACACGCTAGTCTCAACACCATCATAATGGTGTCGAGGTCATCGACGTTGACGATGGACAAACACACACTACAGCCATCTAAATTGATCTAAAGAGACCACCACTTTGAATTACTGATGTTCTCTCAGGTAGATATGAAGGCTTTTGGCAATTCCATTGTTGAGGACAAGTTGTTAGGACAATAATTTTCTGAGTTTTTTTTATGTTGGTCATGGTAGGGGAACATATGGGAAAGTATGAGAAAATGTCACGAGACATAGTTGATTGCATACAGTATACTTGTTCATGCTAAAACTCAGATGGTGAAAACTATCTGAATACTTTTAAAGTTTCAAATGTTGTTGCCAGCACACTGCTGGTAGACTACTATGTTCAAATTTTGCAATTTGGTCACTTCTCCAGAGAATACAATGCTTTGCCATCCAGAGTCAGGGGAGCAGACAGGAGATTTTGTGGACGTGAGAAGGACACCCGCATGGTTTGTTGCCTCCCGGGTGCCAGGGTCCGGGATGTCTCTGACCGGGTGCACGACATCCTGGTACGAGAGGGAAAGCAACCAGAAGTTGTGATACATGTTGGGACCAACGACATAGGCAGGAAGAGGGATGAGGTCCTGAAGTGTGAGTTTCGGGAACTAGGCAGAAGGCTGAAAAACAGGACCTCAAGGGCGGCGTTCTCAGGATTGCTGCCAGTGCTACGTGACAGCGAAGGTAAGAATTGGAGGAGATGGCAGTTGAATGCGTGGCTGAGGAGTTGGTTCAGGGAGCAGGGTTTTAGATTTTTGGATCATTGGGATCTCTTCTGGGAAAGGTGGGACCTGTACAGATTGGATGGGTTGCAGCTGAACTTGAGGGGGAGCAATATCCTTGCAGGTAGGTTTGTTAGCATGGTTCGGGAGGGTTTAAACTAATTTGCGAGGGGGATGGGACCCAGAGCGATAGAGCAGTGAAAGAAGTGCATGGAGTAAAGCCAGATCTAACATATTGAGAGGCTTTGAGGAAAGAGAAGCAGAATAAACAGTGTAAAGACAGTAAGGTAGAAGGGCTGAAATATGTGTATCTCAATGCAAGAAGCATCAGGAACAAAGGTGATGAACTGAGAGCTTGGATACATACATGGAATTATGATGTAGTGACTATTACAGAGACTTGGCTGGCACCAGGGCAGGAAAGGATTCTCAATATTCCTGGATTTCAGTGCTTTAAAAGGGATAGAGAGGGCGGAAAAAGGGGAGGAGGGGTGGCATTACTGGTCAGGGATACAATTACAGCTACAGAAAGGGTGGGTAATGTAGTCAATGTGGGTGGAAGTCAGGAACAGGAAGGGAGCAGTTACTCTATTGGGGGTATTCTACAGGCCCCCTGGTAGCAGCAGAGATACAGAGGAGCAGATTGGGAGGCAGATTTTGGAAAGGTGCAAAAATAACGGGGTTGTTATCATGGGTGACTTTAACTTCCCTAATATTGATTGGCACCTGATTAGTTCCAAGGGTTTAGATGGGGCAGAGTTTGTTAAGTGTGTCCAGGACGGATTCCTGTCATAGTATGTGGACAGACCGACCGGGGGAATGCCATACTAGATCTAGTACTAGGTAATGAACCGGGTCAGGTCACAGATCTCTCAGTGGGTGAGCATCTGGGAGACAGTGACCACCACTCCCTGGCCTTTAGCATTATCATGGAAAAGGACAGAATCAGAGAGGACAGGAAAATTTTTAATTGGGGAAGGGTAAATTATGAGGCTATAAGGCTAGAACTTGGGGCTGCAAATTGGGATGATGTTTTTGCAGGGAAATGTACTATGGAGATGTGGTCGATGTTTAGAGATCTCTTGCGGGATGTAAGGGATAAATTCGTCCCGGTGAGGAAGATAAAGAATGGTAGGGTGAAGGAACCATGGGTGACAAGTGAGGTGGAAAATCTAGTCAGGTGGAAGAAGGCAGCATACATGAGGTTTAGGAAGCAAGGATCAGATGGGTCTATTGCGGAATATAGGGAAGCAAGAAAGGAGCTTAAGGGGCTGGGAAGAGCAAGAAGGGGGCATGAGAAGGCCTTGGCGAGTAGGATAAAGGAAAACCCCAAGGCATTCTTCAATTATGTGAAGAAAAAAAGGATGACAGGAGTGAAAGTAGGACCGATTAGAGATAAAGGTGGGAAGATGTGCCTGGAGGCTGTGGAAGTGAGCGAGGTCCTCAATGAATACTTCTCTTCGGTATTCACCAACGAGAGGGAACTTGATGATGGTGAGGACAATATGAGTGAGGCTGATGTTCTGGAGCATGTTGATATTAAGGGAGAGGAGGTGTTGGAGTTGTTAAAATACATTAGGATGGATAAGTCCCTGGGGCCTGATGGAGTATTCCCCAGGCTACTCCACAAGGCGAGAGAAGAGATTGCTGAGCCTCTGGCTAGGATCTTTATATCCTCGTTGTCTACGGGAATGGTACCGGAGGATTGGAGGGAGGCGAATGTTGTCCCCTTGTTCAAAAAAGGTAGTAGGGATAGTCCAGGTGATTATAGACCAATGAGCCTTATGTCTGTGGTGGGAAAGCTGTTGGAAAAGATTCTTAGAGATAGGATCTATAGGCATTTAGAGAATCATGGTCTGATCAGGGACAGTCAGCATGGCTTTGTGAAGGGCAGATCGTGTCTAACAAGCCTGATAGAGTTCTTTGAGGAGGTGACCAGGCATATAGATGAGGGTAGTGCAGTGGATGTGATCTATATGGATTTTAGTAAGACATTTGACAAGGTTCCACACGGTAGGCTTATTCAGAAAGTTAGAAGGCATGGGATCCAGGGAAGTTTGGCCAGGTGGATTCAGAATTGGCTTGCCTGCAGAAGGCAGAGGGTGGTGGTGGAGGGAGTACATTCAGATTGGAGGATTGTGACTAGTGGTGTCCCACTAGGATCTGTTCTGGGACCTCCATTTTTTGTGATTATTATTAACGACCTGGATGTGGGGGTAGAAGGGTGGGTTGGCAAGTTTGCAGATGACACAAAGGTTGGTGGTGTTGTAGATAGTGTAGAGGATTGTCAAAGATTGCAGAGAGAGATTGATAGGATGCAGAAGTGGGCTGAGAAGTGGCAGATGGAGTTCAACCCGGAGAAGTGTGAGGTGGTACACTTTGGAAGGACAAACTCCAAGATAGAGTACAAAGTAAATGGCAGGATACTTGGTAGTGTGGAGGAGCAGAGGGATCTCGGGGTACATGTCCACAGATCCCTGAAAGTTGCCTCACAGGTGGATAGGGTAGTTAAGAAAGCTTATGGGGTGTTAGTTTTCATAAGTCGAGGGATAGAGTTTAAGAGTCGCGACGTAATGATGCAGCTCTATAAAACTCTGGTTAGGCCACATTTGCAGTACTGTGTCAAGTTCTGGTCACCTCACTATAGGAAGGATGTGGAAGCATTGGAAAGGGTACAGAGGAGATTTACCAGGATGCTGCCTGGTTTAGAAAGTAAGCATTATGATCAGAGATTAAGGGAGCTAGGGCTTTACTCTTTGGAGAGAAGGAGGATGAGAGGAGACATGATAGAGGTGTACAAGATAATAAGAGGAATAGATAGAGTGGATAGCCAGCGCCTCTTCCCCAGGGCACCACTGCTCAATACAAGAGGACATGGCTTTAAGGTAAGGGGTGGGAAGTTCAAGGGGGATATTCGAGGAAGGTTTTTACCCAGAGAGTGGTTGGTGCGTGGAATGCACTGCCTGAGTCAGTGGTGGAGGCAGATACACTAGTGAAGTTTAAGAGACTACTAGACAGGTATATGGAGGAATTTAAGGTGGGGACTTATATGGGAGGCAGGGTTTGAGGGTCGGCACAACATTGTGGGCCGAAGGGCCTGTACTGTGCTGTACTAGTCTATGTTCTATCTTCTAAAGTAAAAGCAGCAAATGTCCTTATTCAATGAAAATGAGGAGGTGGAGTTCAACCTCACAAGTTTTGATTTACTCATCACTTTTCATAAGGGTATTCCCAACTACTATCTAATTGAGAAATACCATCTGTATTTGTCATTACAAAGAGTAGGCAACTTTTAAATTTTTTGTAATGTTTTTAACTGTTATTTAAACCCAACGTACCTAGATTGGCTTGTAGATGTTGTAATTAACACATCCTGCAGAGAAAAGGGAAAATATTTAGTATGTTCATATGAAATTCCTTATAAAACTGAAAAATATTTCTTCCACTAAAATGGATTGCATAAAAGATGCCTTTGGAAGCAAGATAACCCTGTTATGTCAATAGATGCAAGTCTGATTAATTTATTTCCTGAACCAAATGGGTAGAAACTGATTAAATTTCAGAACAAGACATTTGCTCCAGCATGATATCTTTTTAAAAGTACTAGAACAATAGCTTAAGGGAAGATCTCTACTTTGAAGGACATTTAAAATTATTAGCACAAATATATCATACATCCTTTATTCAAAAACGAATAGCAGCTTTTGTCAGAATAAATATCTTTCAAATGGCAATTTCATAAAAATGCTTCAACTTTTCCAACTGACACTGAACTATAGCAAAAAGTGACCAATGACCAAATGATGCCAATATTAAATTTCAACTGAAGTAGTAGCATACGTTTTTGATAATACACAGTAGCTAGTGTCCTATATTCAATCTGACATTTAGTACTTTGTATCTAAAGATTGCACATTTCCCTGTGACAATGTGGATTTCCTTTAGGTAATCTGGTTTCTTCCCACATCCCGAAGACATGTGAGTTGGTAACTTAATTGTTGATTGTAAATTGATCCTCCTGTGTAGGTGAAGGGTAGAATCTGAGGTGAGTGATAGAAACATGGAGAGAATATAAATTGAATTAGCATACGATTATTGTTAATGATGCTCAATGGTCATAACAGATCTGGTGGAACAAAGGACCTGCTTTCACCTTATTTTATTCTAATATTTGCTGCTTACTTTCAACAGAAATAGGAAATGACAGAAAAAGCCATTTGTCATGGTACACGACGGCAAATCCTACAAACCAATTATAAATTTAAATGAGATTGAATAAATTATGGAACTAGTTTCAATAATTTGATCATCAGTACGATGACTGCAGTCTTTTTTCTTACCTTAGAATCGTCTTTTCGATCAGCCTAAAAAACAAAACATTTTTAAATACATGTAATCAAGCAACAAAACATGTTGTAAATCTAATATAAACATAAAACACTGGAAATAATTCATTTTTATACATTTTAAATACACAACTATCTTGTTCACGTCTGTAAAGATACCTTTTGTGGCTAGGGAAGTCCCAGAACTAGGCAACAAGCCACGTATGGTGCCAAGCCCTTGAGAAATGCCTTTGATATACATGGTAAGACAAGATCTCCCATTGAATAACTGGAGACAAAGCCAGACCCCAAATTTCACAGTTTATTAAAATTGTTAATGTTTTCAGCATTTTAGTAGATTACAAAACACTGAGAAGCTTTCAAAAAAACTTAAAATAGAAGCAAACATATGAATTTACAAAAGTAATATTAGTTAAGAAAAATGTGATTTGCATTTTGTGCTTTCTATATCCCAACTATAGTATTATTTCAAATGAAAGGATTTATGGATCTGGGCTCATGATTAGAGGATTTTTTTTTTAAGTAAAAGCTGAAAATTTTTTGTCTGTAGCCAGCTCCAGAGCGATCTTGGATTCCATGTAGATTCCAGCAGAGTATAGAAAAATAGCTAAGAAAAGAAAATCACCATTGCATCTAAGCCAGAATGAGACTTCCACATTCATGTGGGAAACCTGAACATGCCAGCATGCAAGAGGGAAAGTGCAGGCAATTCCTTGCAAGCATTTGGCCAAACACGACCAAATCCAAGTTAAGTTCAAAATCAAAGATTATTGCTTATAAGTAATTAACCTAAACATTCTCATGCAAAACACAGATTAAGCAAGGAGAAAACTGACTTCATCAATCTCAATTGATTATTGGTAGTTATTAATAAAATTAACTGGTAAAAGACAGACATTTATGGAAACTTCAAGTTTCAAGTGGAAAGTCAATTAAAAACTCAATATATTCAGGTTGTCAGATGAATTGTATTCCATACCAAATCAAGTTCTCCAATGAAATACTGTTTCAGCATCTCTCTGGCATCAGACGAATGTCCCACATCTTCAAAACTTTCTGTGGCATCCCCTCCAGCTTGTTCAAACAGCACCTCCTCTCCACCAGGATGCTACAATGAAAATAAATGTGCATGCAGTTCATAAATGCATCTCGAAGGATTTTGTGTGGTTTGATATAAATAAACCATTTACAACATGATGTTGTCCCTCAGAATTACAGCATTTTTTATTGATAATTATTCCATCTTTAATTTCTATTTATATTGTCAAACTGATGATCCTTGAGAATTTAAACTTCTACTACTCAACAGCTACAACATGATCTTTTCAAGGGCAAAAGAATCTATTGGATCACTGTAAGGCTACAGATGAATAGCTTCTTAAATACATAATAAGTTAGCATTGTAGAGTTAGTATTTTATTAGAATTACACCAAGTAGTTGTGCTAGAACTACGGAAATTGAATTAGGTTAAAAAAACATAATAGGCTTTACACCACAGCAGCAAAGAAAGTGAGAATGGAATGTCATTTACTCAATGGGGGGGGGGGGTCAGATAATTTGGAGAACCTGTGAAATGTGACTAGACAGCAAAATCTCTTCCAAGAATGGGATTAAAGAATACAGTTACCAACAATGAGCACTTGTGTGCAGGAAACATCAGAAATTTCAATGCACTAATAAGCATGCGCAACTAAACAATTTTACCAATGACTAAATATATTATGCATAAAATGTACAGTCTTTAATTTGACATTACAAAAGTTCAATTAGATTAAACAAGCTGCTATTTACATTGATGCAGTACTAAGAGTACATGGCTGAGGAATGAAGACCTGTCCCAGCCAACTGGCTGGAATATTCTCGGGTATCTTCAGCCTCTTGCTCTGGTAGTGTGTGGTACTCAACTGCTTCAAGGAGGATTCAATGTACTGATGCTCAAGAAGAGCACGGTAACCTGTCTAAATGACTATTACCCAGAGGCACTTGCATCCACAGTGACGAATTGTTTTGAGAGGCTGGTGTTGAGGCACATCAGCCCCTGTCTCAGTGGCGACTTGGAGCTGCTCCAATTCACCTACCAAAGCAACAGGTCTACAGCAGATGCTATCTCATTCACTCTTCACACAACCCTGGAACATCTGGACAACAAAGACACATGCTTTGGGATGCCCTTTACTGATTACAGCTTGGCACTGAACACCATCGTCCCCTCTAAACTAATTAGTAAACTCTAAAACCTGGGCCTCAATACCCCCTTGTGCAATTGAATCCTAGATTTCCTCACTTGTAGACCCTAGTCAGTTCAGATCGGCAAAAATATCTCCTCCACAATCTCCAACAGCACAGGAGTACAACAGTGATGTGTACGTAGCCTCCTCTCTACTCATTTTGCTCCTATGACTGTGTGGCTAAGTATAGCTCCAACACCGTATACCAGTTTGCTGATGACACCACTGCTGTGGGCTGTATCAAAAGGGGTGATGAATCAGCATACAAGAGGGAGATTGAAAACTTGGCAACAATCAGAACAGCCTCTCTATGTCAATAAGGCTTAGGGACCTGATAGCGGATTTCACCAGAGGGATACCATGGTCAATGAGCCAGTAATCAAAGGAACAGAGGTGAAGAGGGTCAGTAACTTTAAATTGCTGGTTGTCATTATCCCAGAGGACCTGTCCTGGACCCATCATATATTACTGCAAAGAAAGCACGACAGCGCCTCTATTTCCTCAGGAATTGAGATTCAGTACGTTAGCGAAAACTTTGGCCAACTTCTATAGAAGTATGGTGGAAAGTGTGCTGACTAGCTGCATTATGGCCTCATATGGGAACATCAGTGCCTTTGGGCAAAAGATAGTGGATCTGGCGCAGTACATCACGGGCAAAGCCCTCCTAACCATTGAATACATCTACATGAAACATTGCCCAAGAAATGCAGCACCCATTAACAAAGATCCTCATCACCCAGAATTCTTGTCACTGTTTTCATCAGGTAGAAGGTACAAGAGCCTCAGCACTCACACCACCAGATTCAAGAACAGTTACTATCCCTCAACCACCAGGCTCTCCAACAAAAGAGGACAACTACATTCACTTAAGGACTCTTATCTTGTTATTTATTGCTGTTTATTATCTGCATTTGCTGTTGTTTACAGATTCGTTCCTTTACAAATCCCGTTTACAGTTAGTGTTCTCTCAATTTGCTAAGTACAACCACAGAAAAAGAATCTCAGGGTCGTTCGTGGCGACATTTATGTACTCTGATAACAAATTTTACTTTGAACTTTGCAGTTTACAGCATCTTCTACAACGTATCTATGATCGATCCCTGTAGTCAGCTTATGAGAAAGGACTTCACCTCAGTACCTCTTGCCCCATCCTCCCAAGGATAGGGTTCCTCTTGTCCTCACCTACCACCCCCACCAGCCTCCATGTCCAGCAAATAATTCTCCAAAACTTCCACCACCTCCAATGGGATCTCACTCCCAAACACATCTTTTCCTCCACCCCATCCCACTTACTGCTTTCCACAGGGATCGCTCCCTACACAACTCCCTTGTCCATTCGTCTCTCCTGGCACTCCCTCTGGTGTGGCCTCCTGTACATCGGTGAGACCTGATGTAGATTGGGAGACCGTTTCACCGAGCACCAATGCTCCACCTGCCAGAGAAAGCGGGATCTCCCAGCAGCCACCCATTTTAATTCCACTTCCTATCCAATATATCCACCCATGGCCTCCTTCACCGTCGTGATGAGGCCACGCTCGGGTTAGAGAAATAACACCTTGTATTCTGTTTGGGTAACCTCCAACCTAATGGCGTTTACATCAATTTCTCAAACTTCCCGTAATGCCCCCCACCTCCCTTCCTCCACCATTACCCATCCCCTTTTCCCTCTCACCCGCCCATCGCCTCCCTCTGGTGCTCCTCCACCCTTTTCTTTTTTCCATGGCCTTCTGTTTCTTTCATCAACCAACTTCCCAGCTCTTTACGTCACCCCTCCCCCTCCCGGTTTTACCTATCACCTTGTGTTTCTCTCTCCCCTCTCCTTTTAAATCTACTCCACAGCCTTTCTTCCTCTCCAGTCCTGCAGAAGGGTCTCAGCTTGAAACGTTGACAGTACTCTTCCATAGATGCTGCCTGACCTGCTGAGTTCCTCCAGCATATTGTGTGCATTGCAACTGTAGATTTTCCTCGTTTGTACTTGAACATTAGAGTATTTTTGCTTTTTCCAAAGGAGTGAAAAGAATTAGAAGCCCTTCAAGTCTGTCCTACCATTCAATATCATGGCTAATCTGCCCCAGGCCACACATCATCTTTCATAGCAACTACATTGCCTGACAACCTGACAGCCTTACCAGATAAAGTTCACATTTAAAATTTGGAATTGTTCAATTTGATATGATTGTGAGTGGTATTAACATAGAAAATTTGATAGACAAGTGTTCAAATAATTAATTTAGCCTAAATTCTATTTTTCCACCCAATCATGAGTACTAATGATGATGATGGTGATGATGATAATGACATCGACTCAGACCTGAGAGGCCAGCGTTGGGCATTTTCACGCCTTACAAGGCGCAGTTCGAAAGGCTGTGTGGGGTGCCACTCCTCACACAAACATTTCGCAGTATTATTTTACAAGGCCAAGTTGCGAGCTCAACATCAACCCGGCGTGGATGGAGAGCACGCACGGGGGCAGTCTGTCACTGGATCGAACTCGGGAACCTCTGTTCCTGAGCCCGGCGCTGATCTCACTGCGCCACCAGCCGACTAAATAATGTCAAAAATCTTGAGGCATTTCGAAGTGACAAGCTTAACTAGACATACAGAAAAAGGTTTTCTGTGAGTAACAGAAAATCAAAAGGAAAATACTGACTTAGTGACAAGTGGTAGACATAGTATAAATGGAGGCTTTTAACAAAGCACATAGTTATCTTACCCAATTTTGCACCAGTTCCTAACTTTTGTGATATTTGGTGTAAATTTTCAAAAATTCCAGAGATTCAAGTAAAGTTGAATTTGACTGGAAAACAGTAAATGAAGCTGCTTCTTTTCGGTGGGGATGGGAGGATGTGGGAGGGACAGAAAATAGGAAACTATAGGGCAAACAACAGGAATTCTGCAGATACTGGAAATTCAAGCAACACACATCAAAGTTGCTGGTGAACGCAGTAGGCCAGGCAGCATCTATAGGAAGAGGTACAGTCGACGTTTCAGGCCGAGACCCTTCGTCAGGACTAACTGAAGGAAGAGTGAGTAAGGGATTTTACTCCTGATGAAGGGTCTCGGCCTGAAACGTCGACTGCACCTCTTCCTATAGATGCTGTCTGGCCTGCTGCGTTCACCAGCAACTTTGATGTGTGTTGCTTGAAGGGATTTTAAAGTTGGAGGGGGAGGGGGAGATCCAAAATGATAGGAGAAGACAGGAGGGGGAGGGATGGAGCCAAGAGCTGGACAGGTGATAGGCAAAAGGGGATCATGGGACAGGAGGTCCGGGAAGAAAGACAAGGGGGGGGGACCCAGAGGATGGGAAAGGGGTATATTCAGAGGGACAGAGGGAGAAAAAGGAGAGTGAGAGAAAGAATGTGTGTATAAAAATGAGTAACAGATGGGGTACAAGGGGAAGGTGGGGCATTAACGGAAGTTAGAGAAGTCGATGTTCATGCCATCAGGTTGGAGGCTACCCAGACGGAATATAAGGTGTTGTTCCTCCAACCTGAGTGTGGCTTCATCTTTACAGTAGAAGAGGCCGTGGATAGGCATGTCAGAATGGGAATGGGATGCGGAATTAAAATGTGTGGCCACTGGGAGATCCTGCTTTCTCTGGCAGACAGAGCGTAGATGTTCAGCAAAGCGGTCTCCCAGTCCGCGTCGGGTCTCGCCAATATATAAAAGGCCACATCGGGAGCACCGGACGCAGTATATCACCCCAGTCGACTCACAGGTGAAGTGTTGCCTCAGCTGGAAGGACTGTTTGGGGCCCTGAATGGTGGTAAGGGAGGAAGTGTAAGGGCATGTGTAGCACTTGTTCCGCTTACACGGATAAGTGCCAGGAGGGAGATCAGTGGGAAGGGATGGGGGGGACGAATGGACAAGGGAGTTGTGTAGGGAGCGATCCCTGCGGAATGCAGAGAGAGGGGGGGAGGAAAAGATGTGCTTAGTGGTGGGATCCCGTTGGAGGTGGTGGAAGCTACAGAGAACAATATGTTGGACCCGGAGGCTGGTGGGGTGGTAGGTGAGGACCAGGGGAACCCTATTCCTAGTGGGGTGGCGGGAGGATGGAGTGAGAGCAGATGTACGTGAAATGGGGGAGATGCGTTTAAGAGCAGAGTTGATAGTGGAGGAAGGGAAGCCCCTTTCTTTAAAAAAGGAAGACATCTCCCTCGTCCTAGAATGAAAAGCCTCATCCTGAGAGCAGATGCGGCGGAGACGGAGGAATTGCGAGAACGGGGTGGCGTTTTTGCAAGAGACAGGGTGAGAAGAGGAAACTATAGGGCAATCAGCTACAGCACCATCACTGAGAATTGTTAAAAGCTATTAGTAAAGCCTTTGGGTTTATCTACCTAAATTAAGGAAGCAAATACAACAAACACACTTTGAAGGCAGAAGCAGACAAATACTTGATAAACAATGGAATAAATGTAAACATAGGGTGTATGGACGACATTAAGACACAGAACAGAATTAAGCCATTTGCCCCATTGAATTTGCTCCGCCATTTGGGCATAGTTGATTTATTACCCCTCTCAGCCACATTCCCCTACCCTCTCCCTATAATCTTTGACATATTTACATATCCTATCAACCTCCACTTTAAATATACCCAATGACTTGGCTTTCACAGCCATCTGTGGCAATGAAGTCAAGGTTCACCACCCTCTGGCTAAAAAAAAAATCATCAACTCTGTTCTAAAGGAAGGTCCTTGGATTCTGAGGCTGCGTCCCCGGTCCTAGACTCTCCCACCACATGAAACATCCTCTCCATAGCTACTCCATCTAGCCCTTTCAATATTTGATAGGTTGCAATGAGATCCCCCACTTTCTCCTAAATTTTAGCAAGGAAAGACGAAGAGCCATCAAACTGTCCTCTTGTTAACCCTTTCATTCCCAGGATCATTCTTGTAAGCCTTCTCCACACACTCCAATGACAGCATATCCTTTCTCAGATAAAGTCCCGAAACTCTCCAAATCTAAGAAAGGGCTAATGTACGAGGAGCATTTGATGGCTCTGGGACTGTACCTGCTGGAGTTTAGAAGAATTGGGGGGGTGGGGGGGGGGGTGGAAGAGCCAGAAGCTACTTAAAACCTACCAAGTATCAGAAGAGTCCAGGACCAGGGTCAGAATAGAAGGGTGTCTCTTTAGAAGAGAGCAGGAACAACTTCTTGGTTAATAAGGGTGTCAAACGTTTTTGGGGAGAAGGGAGGAGAATGCAGTTGAGGGGGAAAAAATCAGCCATGAACAAACGAAGGAAAACACTTGACAGGTTGATGGCCTAATTCTGCTCCTATGGTCTTAAGGAGATGAGGAGGAACACTAAGGACTAACAGAGCTGGAACCCCATTAGGAGGCAAGAATGGGAACCTTTTAGGAAGTAGATGATTACTTCTTTCCTAGGCAACACACATAAAATGCTGGAGGAACTCAGCAGGTCAGATAGCATCAAAGGAAATTATAAACAGTAGTCGTTTCGGGCCAGGACCAGCATCTGCAAATTTTCTCGTGTTTATGACTCTTCTTATCCTCTTTGATCTACCTATGACAATTTCAAGAATTTTAAATGATTTCTTCCAGTTTCTTAACAAGTTTGGATCCAATATACAAGCTGAACAAAAAATGAGATCCGAAATTGATGAATGGTTGTCCGTCAAATCCAATGATGACTTTCGAAACTTGTGTGGGAGCCATTGCACTGCGGGAGTTACACTCTCTCGACCTCAGAAGTCCAGGTCTAGTAGTACAGGCAGCAATTACAGCATAACCTTGACTTCTTCTGTGTCTTGTCATGCTCTTCGATCTTCACAAAGCTTTGCAGAACCACCTTCCTGGCCATTAGATCACACCAATGATTTTGTATGCGCAGTCAGCCAGAACTGTCTTTCCACGCTAGGACAGGCATGCAGAGGTATGAGGCCCACCGGCTTCCCTCACCTGGTTTACCCTGCCAGTCGAAGTGATGTCTTGGGGTGTGGCCACCGTAGCATGCAAACAGTTACCTGGTGAGAGCTGAGTGTCCGATGTGGACCAAAAATGAATCAGCTGCCACAGAATGGACACACCAAGCCCCTTCACCTTAGGACATCCCATACACCCTGTGAATTTATTTAAATTACAAAACATTGAGTTTCCAAATCAAGCGGTGGACTGAACACAATCCGGACAGTGTGAATGACCTGAATGAAGAACTACAAATATCAAATGAAAATAACTTTATCTGGTATACATTCCTAATACTAACTGTTTTTATATTATAAAGGTCACATTTGGAAGCACAAACTGCTGAAGGAACTCACAGGGTGAAGCAATATTTGAGTGAGGAATTGCGACCTATGAAATGTCACTTCTTACTTAATTACCACAAAATTCTATGCTATACAACATTCAGCACTTACCTTTCATTTGAAAACATAACAATAGAAAGATAAAATGGAATTTTAAAGAAGTCCCTTACCTCAAGAGCCAAGACTTATTTTAAAACTGAAGTTCCTAACATGTTTTGGTTCACAGAGTATGTGCAGGGCAGTTGGCCAGGGTCTTTACGGACATTTTCAATCTGTCCCTGGCCCAGGCAGTTGTCCCGACAAACTTCAAAATTGCCACCATCGTGCCAGTACCAAAGCATTCCGCTGCCACAGGGCTAAATGACTTCCGCCCAGTTGCACTCACCCCCATCATTGCAAGGTGCTTTGAGAGACTGGTTCTATCACATCTGAAATCCTGTCTGCCCTGTACCCTGGACCCCCATCAATTTGCCTATTGCACCAACAGGTCTACAGAGGATGCCATTTCCACGGCACTTCACTCTGCCCTGACCCACATGGACAGCCCCAACTCTTACATCAGAATGCTGTTCATTGACTTTAGTTCAGCATTCAATACTGTGATCCCCTCCAAGCTGATCACCAAACTTTGCTAGCTTGTTATCAGCTCATCCCTCTGCAATTGGACCTTCGACTTTCTAACAGACCCTAATCTGTTAAATTAGACAACCTCTCCTCCTCCATTCTCAATATCAGCGTGCCTCAAGGCTGTGTGCTGAGCCCTCTTCTGTACTCCCTTTTCACCTATGACTGCGTTCCTGTACACGGTTCTAACTCCATAATCATGTTTGCAGACGACACCATGGTGATTGGCCTGATCAGAGGGGATGAAGAGGCAGCCTACAGGGACAAGATCCAGCACCTGGCCACGTGGTGTGCCGACAACAACCTGGTCCTTAACACCCAGAAGACCAAGGAGATTATTGTGGACTTCAGGCATGCTAGGAGCCACACTCATGTCCCTATCTGCATCAACGGAGCCGTAGTGAAGCATGTATCAAGCTTCAAGTTCCTTGCCGTCCACATTTCTGATGATCTCACCTGGTCCCTGAACTCCTCCATCCTGATCAAAAAGGCGCAACAGCACCTTTATTTCCTGCAGAGCATGAAGAAAGCTCACCTCTGTCCCAGGATACTGACGGACTTTTACCGCTGTACCATTGAGAGCATACTCATCAACTGCATCTCAGTGTGGTATGGCAACTGTCCCGTATCGGACCACAAAGCACTCCAGCGGGTGGTGAAAACTGCCCAGCGGATTATCGGCACCCAATTACTCACCATTGAGAACATCTACCATAAACGCCTCCTGGGCAGGGCGAAAAGCATTATCAAGGATGCATCTCACCCTAACCATGGACTTTTTACTCTCCTCCCATCCGGTAGGCGCTACAGGAGCCTCCGCTCCCACACCAGCAGGCTCAGGAAGAGCTTCTTCCCTGAGGCTGTGACACTGCTGAACCTCTCATCACAGCGCTAAGCAGTTTTGCATCCATATTGTACTGTCTCAGTACTTTTACATTTGTATGCTGTAGCACTTTTTATTCACAGTTATTTTGTAAATAACACTATTCTTTTGCACTTCTGGTCAGATGCTAATTGTATTTCATTGGCTTTGTATCTGTACTTGGCACAATGACAATAAAGTTGAACCTAATCTAAACTATTCTAAAAATGTCTATTTTTAACTGTTAACTCTGTCAGTAAACTACCTGGAAAAAGCACTGGAACAGGGTACTTTATGTTACAAGTGATACGTAAAGGATGAAAGATGAATAAATGAAGACAGGTATTTGGACATTGACTGGAACCCATAATGTAGAAGTCCAGTTATGTAACTATTACATATTGAGCAATACAAATACCAGAGGAATGAAAATTTTCTACTGGAAACAATTGTTTTATAAACCCTGCAGTCAGTCTAGAGAAGGTTGTTGACAGGATTATGACCAATTGGCATTTCGTCATAATCCGGCACATGGTAACACAGGAAACACAAGGGACTACAGATGCTGGAAAATAAAGCAACAAACAAACTACTGGAGAAACTCAGAGGGTCAAGCAACATTTGTGCAAGGAAAGGAATTGTTAACATCTGGGGTCAAGGCCCAGCATCAGGACTGAGAGTGGAGAGGGAATGTGGTTAATATAAAGAAAAGGGAACTGGTTAGATTGGTATCCAAGGTGATAGGTCATCCTGGACAATCACATCATACTCCTGTTTCAAATATTTTCCCTCTCATCTTTATAAATGAAAATAAATGCCATTGTGCAGGAAGGAATGCAGAGATTTAAGAGGGCATTGCTAGGATTTGAGGGACTGAGTTATGGAGATTGGTTGAGTAGCTTAGGACATTTTTTTTTAGAAAAAAGGAGAAAGGAGTAACCTTAGGGGTGTATAAAATCACGAGCAGCATAGATTATGTGCATTAACCCCATCTTTCAAGAACTAAAGTGCACTGATTTAAAGTGAAAAGGAAGAGTGTTACTAGGAGCATGGGGGTGGGGGGGCAACTTTTTCCACCCAGAGGGTGACTAGTATATGGAATGACATGCCAAAGGAAGTGGTTGAGATACGTCCATCAATGACATTTAAAGGAAAATTCATACGAATGGTTTAGAAGGACATGAGTAAAATGTGGGCAAATAGGACAAGTTCAGATGGAAATCGTGGCTAGTATGGACTGGGTGGGCCAAAGGACCCATGCCTGTATTGCATGACGAAATGGGAATGGAAAGATACATACGGAAATGGAATATTTTTGGAAACTGAAGAATTTTATTTACAAAGACGCAAGATATTCATTTTGTGAGATTATATATTTAAAAGCTGACTGTCTAGGTAAAGCTCTTGATTAGACTATTTTTTGAAGACTACAGGCAAAATACTTAATCCACTGCTCAGCATGGATGTAGTGGGCTAAATTATACTTCCATGCTATATTGCTGACACTTTTCTCTTTAAAGCAAAAGAGGATGAAAGATGACATCAAAGTTGCTGGTGAACACGGCAGGCCAGGCAGCATCTCTAGGAAGAGGTACAGTCAATGTTTCAGGCCGAGATCCTTCGTCAGGACTAACTTAAGGAAGAGTTAGTAAGAGATTTGAAAGTGGGAGGAGGAGGGGGAGATCCAAAATGATAGGAGAAGACAGGAGGGGGAGGGATGGAGCCAAGAGCTGGACAGGTGATTGGCAAAGGGGATATGAGAGGATCATGGGACAGGAGGCCCAGGGAGAAGGAAGGGGGGGGAACCCAGAGGATGGGCAAGGGGTATAGTCAGAGGGACAGAGGGAGAAAAAGGAGAGTGAGAGAAAGAATGTGTGTATAAAAATAAATAACGGATGGGGTACAAGGGGAAGGTGGGGCATTAACGGAAGTTAGAGAAGTCGATGTTCAGGCCATCACCTACGCTCTGTCTGCCAGAGAAAGCAGGATCTCCCAGTGGCCACACATTTTAATTCCACATCCCATTCCCATTCTGACATGTCTATCCACGGCCTCCTCTACTGTAAAGATGAAGCCACACTCAGGTTGGAGGAACAACACCTTATATTCCGTCTGGGTAGTCTCCAACCTGATGGCGTGAACATTGACTTCTCTAACTTCCATTAATGCCCCACCTCCCCCTTGTACCCCAGCCGTTATTTATTTTTATACACACATTCTTTCTCTCACTCTCCTTTTTCTCCCTCTGTCTATACCCTTGCCCATCCTCTGGGTCCCCCCCTCTTTCCTTCTCCCTGGGCCTCCTGTCCCATGATCCTCTCATATCCCTTTTGCCAATCACCTGTCCAGCTCTTGGCTCCATCCCTCCCCCTCCTGTCTTCTCCTATCATTTTGAATCTCCCCCTCCCGCTCCCACTTTCAAATCTCTTACTAACTCTTAGTCCTGAGGAAGGGTTTCGGCCTGAAATGTCGACTGTACCTCTCCCTAGAGATGCTGCCTGGCCTGCTGCATTCACCAGCAACTTTGATGTGTGTTGCTTGAATTTCCAGCATCTGCAGAATTCCTCTTGTTTGAAAGATGACATGATAGAGTGGATAGTCAGCACCATTTTCCAAGGGGTGGAAATGGCTAATACCAAAAGGCATAATTTTAATGTGATTGAAGTATAGGGAAGAGATCAGAGGTACTTTTTTTTAAAACAAAGAGTTGGAAGAGTGTGAAATGCACTGCCAGGGCTAGAAGTAGAGGCGAATGTGTTAAGAGATTTAACAGACTCTTAGATAGGCACATGGATGAAAGAAAAATGTAGTAAAGCGATGGGTGAGGGAAGCTTCACGATGTTAAGTTGAAAGGTTGATACAACACCGTGGGCATAAGGGCCCACGGCACTGTAATGTTCTATTACTGTGCTAAGTCCAAAGCTTGCGTTGCACTGTGTGTTAAAAGATACATCAAAAAAGGCATATTACAATTCCATTCATATACTGGAAAAAAAACTAACAGTTGAACACAATCGTTGCATAACGGAGAGGATCATTGCGAGGAACAGTTAAACCTGCTTTACAAGTTTCTACTAAAACTTGAATGTAAACCATTTAAAAAACTGCTCTAATATTCAAAATTCGAATGCACATTTACATCAGCAAACATGTTAAAACTCGCTTTTTAAAAAAAAACAAAGTCGATCATGCACATTGAAATTGAATGGGAGGCCTGGTAGCAGATAACAAACATGAAACTAACCTCCTCTAGAAATTTTGAGACATCGTACACTTTGTCGTGTATCACCAACCACGTAGATTTGCTTTTGTTATGAGTTTTCACTTCTTCCATAGAATAATACTTCACCTCTGTTTCAGCATCAACATTATTATCTTGTTCCCCCATTTTGCAGCTCACCCAGCTCTGGCTACACTTCCCCAACCGACCGGGTTCGACTACAGGCGCTGCGTCACCCCTCACCCCACGGCCAATTACGTCATCGCGCTGCTCATTAACATCAGGCGTTCGCGCCGAGGCCGTAGGAGCAGCGCCGGTCTGCTCACGTGATGCGCTCTCCGCCCTCCGGTGTGCTGAATAGGCGGTCCTGTCCTGACGGATCAAATTTTACGTCAATAATCTCCAGTTTGAGTTACTCCAAGACACAAAGGAAAGTATTCTTTGTACTGCCTTCACAAAACACGTTAAGCCACTTAATAAACGACAATTGTGGTTTTCAGTAGACGTTCACATCTGAAATAGTATTAAGGGATGCCAAAGACCTGACTTTTCTTTCCTGGTTTTGTGTATTGGGTACGGGAAGCGACGGCAAGTCAAGTTATAGATGAAGTTCCAACGAAAGGCGAGGAAACTACATCTTGGGGAGCCTGAGTTAAATTATAAGGAAGTTACTATGGGGAATTTTGAGTGACAAAATCTATTATCACTTGGATAGTCAGAGCATGATAGGAACATCATGGTCTGATGTTCTGGATTTTTTTTTGAAGAAACTAGGGATAGATGAAGTTAGGTCAATGGATGTTGTCTATAGATTTTAGAAAGCCCCTTGATTGTTGACTTCAGTAAGGGGAAGGGGAGCAAACATGCTGCAGTCTACATTGGGAGAATCAGTGATGGAGGCAAGCAGTACCTTTCAATTCCTGTGCATAACATATCAGATGACCTGTCTTGGGCCTAGCACATAGGTACAATCATAAGGAAAGCGTGTCCGTACCGTTACTTTCTTTGGAGTTTAAAGAGATTCGGTTTGAAACAAATTGAAGCAGATTACAAACATGAAACTAACCTCCTCTAGAAATTCTGATACACATCTCTTCCCATTGTAGAGATAATGGGGAAATTATCATTCCCCATGCTTGTATCAATATACACTTCCTAGTTACACATATTTGCTATATCTTCAGATATCAATGTAAGGTCTATTGCGAAACACTTCTTTTGGTAATCTATTTAGTAAATGCATTTGTAACATCAGGCTTCATCTAAAAGGCCTTGGCTCAGAGAGTCCTTTTTCACTACTTTTAGTGGAAATAGCTTCCATGAACAATCCGTTAAATATGCAGTGGCTAACCTCTGAAACACACATTGTGGCATCACAATAATGATGTTGCATATGTCACTGTAAGATATATTTATGATGTTTGACAAAAGGTACCGGGAACCACGAAGGGATAGTTTAACAGGTGATTGAACGGAATAGGCCTATTCGATCTGGATGTTAGAAGAATGAAAAGTGATTATACTGATATTTTTAAAGTACTAAAGGGAAATTGCAAGGTAGATGTGATGTTGGTTTTTCACTTGGCAAGGCAAGTTTAAATCTCAGAGCATGGCATCCAGAAGAGGTTGATAAAGTATGTAAAAGCATTAACACTTGGTTAAACAATAGCAGCCTGTTTTTCTGAATAAAAACACTGATGATCAACAGATGTGCTAATTTTGTTATTCAATGCTGAGCCATATTTCTTCTTGAAGGTAGCTAGCTAGGGTTTCAGGATGCTTATCTTCTTGTGCAGTCATGCATAGAGATAGGGCAGCTCCAGTCTGTTTTGTGTATTGGGGCCATTACACCTTTTCTGTAATTTGTCTTTCGGTACTGTCTGACTCCAGCTTGGTATGTGTGGGGGGTATCTGAATGAACATATCTCTTCTGTAAGGGGTATTGTGAGTTAGTTGGTGGATCTGGTAGGAACAGTCACAGACAGACTGTTTAAACGACTGAGTAAGCCCCGGGTACTTTGAATAAAGAGTTTGTACTTATATGGTCTCTGAGTGACTTTATCCAGATTCAACATCCACAGGGTGATCTATATTTGACATTCTGATCTGAGAAGGAATTTTTGCCCTGAAGCTTATAAATCTTTTGAATTCTTTGCTATAATAATCCAGTTTAAATTCCATGCAGAATATTTTGGACGATCAAGGGCCAAGAACAGATGGACTTCTGAAATTTAGGGGTGCTAAGGATAATGGAGAATAAGAGAGGAAAATGGAATAGAAACCAATTTAAGAAATAGGATTTGGATTATTGGATCTTACTGACCAATATGACCTAAGAGGACGATGCTTAGAACTTGGGATACATAGATTGCAGATGTTGGAATGTTGAACAACAGACAAAATTCTGGAGGAACTCAGCAGTTCATATGTTATCTTTTGAGGGAAATGAACAGTTACTATTTCATGTTGAAACCCTTCATTTGGACTCCAGGTCTTGATCTGAAACATCCACTGTACACTTCCCTCCACTGATGCTGCCTGACTTACTGAACTTCTCCAGTGCTTTGTGTAATGCTTAAACCAGACAGCCCACCTCTCCCGGAAGTTCCGGGAGTCTCCCGCATATCGACAGTGGCTCCCTGATGTCCGTAAATTATATACAATGTCTCGGAAATCGACTTTTTTGAAAGTGAGCAAGAGGGAGAGAGGGGGAGGGAGGGAGAGGGAGAGAGAGAGCACGAGTGACAGAGAGACAGAGAGAGCATCCTGATTGGTCTCTCTATTAGTTTTCTCTGTGGGCGGGCTTTACAGTCAATTTAAAGGGGATTAGGGCAGAGTTTAAATTGGAACGAAATTCCAAAATCATCCGCAAAGACATCTTTACAAATGTGCTCGCAGCAAGTAAATTCTTTGGGTTTTTTTTTCCTGAAACACTTCCACTTACAGGTACATCGAAGCCCGCAATGGCCTTGATTTAAGCGCAGCCGTTTTCAGAAGAAAAACTGATTTTAATAAATACCCAGTCACCACCGAGGTCTCGTCATTAGGACAGCAAACTGTTTACCTGTGCTGGGCACTTTATATGCATTTTGAATTACACTTTATTAAATAATATAGTAATATATTGTTTTATGTGATGTGCGTGATATATGTATTGTGGCTACACCGTGGTCCGGACAGAGGTTGTTTCGTTTGTGGACAATCAGCCAGATGACAATAAACTTGAACTTGAAGATACAGAACTTCTAAATCATTCATTTAAAATCCCCCATTTTGATGTAAAAAAGTAAGTTCTGATCCCGACTATTGCAGGCAATATGTGTGTGTGACTACGTACATATATGCTATCGGACGTTGTCCGAATGGACGTTAAGCGGCGCACACCTGTAATAGGGATACACCTTATGCTTTTATTTCTTTTAGGGACCACAACATATTAGGGAGGCTAAGTGCAGGGAAAACTGCTCAAGTATTTCACAGTTCTTTTCAGCAGAAAACGAAAGTCTGACAGAGAAGGTCACTAGAGCTGAGGTGTACTTTACATCTTTCATTGTTGAGCATAACCTGCCATTCCAGGTGTGTAAGCACACAGGCAAACTATTCAGGAAAATATTTCCTGATTCAGAAATAGCAAAAAACTATGCCTGCTCATCAAACAAGACAGCAGCTATTGTGAACATGGCACATTAAGACAGAATTCAGAGGTCAGCTGTCTCTGTAAATCTGAAGTCTTGCAAAATTAACAAATTCATTGACACAGACTGCTATGAGGTTGAGACTTCCAGTTGAGACCTCCCTGAAATGAGTTTTTGCAGGGTGGGATGTCTGTTAAACTTAATTGAATGTTAGTAAGAAAACATTATCTTGCAGTATAAATTATTATAATCTGAGTAAATCACATTAATAAACATCATATTTATGAAGATTATAAAATGTATTTCCCCTAGCAGTAGGTAGGCTTCGAATTTTCCAAAGAATGGAAGCATTGAATGTATGCGTAGTTTAGGATGGAAATGACAAATCGCTTTCAGACATCCCACCTCTCCCAGAAGTTCGAGGAGTCTCCCGTATATCCATAGTGGCTCCCTGACGCCCAGAAATTATATACAATATCCCGGAAATAGATTTCTTGAGAGGGAGAGCGAGCATCCTGATTGGCCTCTCTTCGTGCTAAGAGTGGTCCCCAACCACCAGGCCGCGAGAAAACAATATGCTTTGGCGATATGAAACGATGAGTCAGCTGCACCTTTCCTCATCCCCTGTCACGCACTGTTGAATTTTAACACACGCGAGGTCATCAGTGACCCAAGACGTGCAAAGGAATGGGTCCGTGACCCATTTGTGAATATCCCCGGTGAATCATCCATGTCAGGACAGGAGAAGATCAACTCCTCGAGCTTGCAAATGACGGTGGGCTGAAAAGTATGTTTGACATAACATCTCTGTCGGTATTCTGGATCAAAGTCAAGGATGAATATCCTGAGATAGCCACGAAAGCACTGAAAACGTTGCTTCCATTTCCAACATATTTCTGCGAAGCGGAGTTTTCTGCAATGAATGCAACGAAAACTAAATTGCGGAATAGACTGGACATAAGGAACCCCCTTTGAGTATTGCTGTCTCCCATCACCCCTCGATGGGACCGCGTTGTTGCAGGAAAACAAGCCCAGGGCTCCCACTGATTCAGTGATATTGGTGTGTTGCAATGATTTTATATGTTCATATGAGGAAAATATGAACTGTGTGTTTAATGTCCAAACATAACAAAATGTTATGATGCTATTGACTTATAATTCAGTGGTCCCCAACCTCCAGGCCACGAAGAATACAGCGGTGGCTGGAACGCACCCAGCACATCTTTAAGAAAAAAGCAGAAATAAACAAGCTAATTAATTAGGTGCCGCCTGGCACGTAAATGTCAGCCGGGATCAGAGGCGATTGCCGATTGTGTCATCTCTCATCTGAGCTGACATATACGTGCCGGGCGGCACCTAATTATTTAGTTTGTTTATTTTGGCTTTTTCTTAAAGATGTGTTGGGTGCCTTCTGGCCACCGCTGTACCACTGCATTCTTCGCGGCCCGGAGGTTTGGGACCACTAGTATAATTGACTTATCACTACATTCATGCGAGGAAAATATGTGGTGTTTGATATTAAATTCATTAGATAAACCCCTATAGAAACAAAATTGAGTGTATTAGCCACTTACAAGTGACTTATAGTTGACTTATCACCTATATTCCGGTCGCGTTTACCCCCCCCCCCCGCGTCGGCTGGTCCGCAAGAACATTGTCAATATTAAACCGGTCCGCGGTGCAAAAGAGGTTGGGGCCCCTGACTTAAACTATCTGGCTAGCTGTTGATGTCCTACCTGAGGCCAAACTCCCTGTAGACTTGCTTAAAGTTGTAATAGAATAAGCATAATATAATGTAAGTACATATTTTAATGTCCTATTTTCTGCATATACCCAACTTGGTTTACAGATTAGACAAAAATCACTAAACAAAATATTACATACACCCTTGGAGGTCGATGGGGCGGAGGGGGGGGCGGAATATGGGGTTGCGGGGGTGCTACCTCCCTGAAATGAGTTTTTGCAGGATGGGATGTCTGCGCTCTCAGTCACTGTTTGCTGTGTGCTATCAATAAACTAGCATTCCTAGGAACTAAGTTAGGGGAAGAAGTATATGATTTTGACCGAAGTCTCTTCCTGCAGCAAATGGTAGCTTTATCCCTTCACAACCAGGCGGTTTGTTGTTCCGGTCGGTGGCGCGATGCATTATGGATGGTGAGGCTGTGACGCCAGAGCTACGCCCAACAGTTTCCGTTTAATTTTAAGTGCGAAATGGCGGGGCGATTGTTTAGGAAATCGGAGTTGCAGCCCAGAGGGTCAACTGGAGGTGTGCTGGAATCTGAAATAGGGATAAGATCAAACTGCACGTCGTCTGGCGGAACTGAAGCTGATCTCCGGAGTCCCGAGCGCTTGGTGAACCACTGGATTTTGGAGTTTAACTTCCATTGTGCAGTCCAGGCTTTTCGAGACGGCGAGTACGAAGAATTCTGCGCCATTCTAAATGTGATAACGGGTGAGAAAAAAATCAGATTAACAAACGGGGACAAGGTCAGTTTTAAGTAAACCGTGGGGGAAACAAACGTTGGAAAAACTCAGCTGACCATCCTGGAAGGAGAAACTTAAAAGTCCAGGCCCGACACCTTTCATAAGAGGGATGTACCTATTTCCAGAAAATGTAGTTTAAACTTTTTAAGGAAGTGTAACCTAATAAGTTAGTTATTGGTGAACTTGCTGCGTTCGCGCATCACTCTTCGGTTGTGTTTCAGAATAAAACTTTTTTTTTAAAACGTAAGAAAATCTTCATATGCTGGAAATCCAAGCAACACACACACAAAATGCTGGAGGAACTCAGCAGCCCAGGCAGCATCAACGGAAAAGAGTATAACAGCGTTTTGGGCCGAGACCCTTCATCAGGACTTTTAAAAGTTTAAGTAGAAGCAATTAAGCTATAGACAAGTATCCGTGAAAATTTTCACAGGCTGGATTAAACTCATCAGGTCAGACAGGATTAGAGGAGGGACAAAATAATTCTGCTTTCCTACTCTTTAGAGAGAGAGAGAGAGAAACAAATTGGTCTGTGTTTAAATTAAATAATTTGGTTTACAGGTTTCCCCCGCCATCCGAAGGTAGAGTGTTCCTATGAAACGGTTCGTAAGCCGTAATGTCGTAAAGCGAAGAAGCAATTACCATTTATTTATATGGGGAAAATTTGTGAGCGTTCGCAGACCCAAAAAATAACCTACCAAATCATGTCAAATAACACACAAAACCTAGAATAACAGTAACATATAGTAAAAGCAGGAATGATATGATAAATACACAGCCTATATAAAGTAGAAATACTTTTCTGCAATCATTGCCGCACTGTCCACCGTAGCGAAATCTCATGCAAGTGCTCTTGGCAGAAACACTCTCCAGTAATCTTTAAGCTATGAAGCTGCCAAATCATACCAAATAACACATAAAAATACACAGCCTATGAAGTAGAAATAATGTTTGTACAGTGTAGTATCACTTACCAGAATCGGGAAGACAGCGCCAAGCACACTGATGATGATGTGTTAGGCTGAGATGTCTGAGGTTGGAGTGGTGCCATGGTACCCAACCTCCAGGCCGCCGACCGATACCGATCTGTGAAGCATGCAGGGGTGCAGCAGTAGCCGGGACGCACCCAGAAAAAAAGCTGAAATAAGCAAGCTAATTAATTAGGTGCCACCCGGCACCTAAATGTTGGGCCAAGTCAGAGGTGATGCAATCGGCAATTGCCTCTGATCTGGGCCGACATTTAAGTGCTGGGCAGCACCTAATCAATTAGCTTGTTTATTTTGGCTTTTTTTCTTAAAGATGTGCTGGATGCATCCCGACTACCGCTGCACCACTGCATGCTTCGCGGCAATGTATCGGTGTGCGGCCTGGGGGTTGTGACCACTGGGGTGGTGGGACACTGAGGTGTCATCTCATCGTTGGCTGTTTCCATCAGGGAAGGCAGATCATCATCTTCTATCTCTGCCTGCGTTGATGTCGAAGGTTGAGGTTCGTCGTCTGCTGGGGCTGATGTGGAAGGCATGAAAAACGACAGTATGCTGGATTGCTTAGCCTCGTGCATTGTTCTATCATACACTTCTTTGTGAGCACTCAAACCATCCTGCAAATATGCCCTAAACCTACGTACCCTTTCAAAATTAAAGTCGTACTTTTCTGCAATCATTGCAGCGAAAATCTCACGCAGTTGCTTCACATCCAGTTCCCGGACAACTTCACTTTCGGTCCGTTTGCTGCTGCATTCGGTTTCGATTGTTATCCTTTCCTCTTCCAATTGCATCAGCTCTTTATCTATCAGTTCTTGGTCATGAACACAAAATACTCTGCAGATGCTGGGGTCAAAGCAACACCCACAACACGCTGGAGGAACTGGAGGGCCCTGAACAGTCCTTCCAGGTGAGGCATCACTTCACCTGTGAGTGGACTGGGGTGATATACTGCGTCCGGTGCTCCCGATGTGGCCTTTTATATATTGGTGAGACCCGACGCAGACTGGGAGACCGCTTTGCTGAACATCTACGCTCTGTCCGCCAGAGAAAGCAGGATCTCCCAGTGGCCACACATTTTAATTCCACGTCCCATTCCCATTCTGACATGTCTATCCACGGCCTCCTCTACTGTAAAGATGAAGCCACACTCAGGTTGGAGGAACAACACCTTATGTTCCGTCTGGGTAGCCTCCAACCTGATGGCATGAACATTGACTTCTCTAACTTCCGCTAAGGCCCCACCTCCCCCTCGTACCCCATCTGTTACTCATTTTTATGCACACATTCTTTCTCTCACTCTCCTTTTTCTCCCTCTGCCCCTCTGAATATACCTCTTGCCCATCCTCTGGGTCACCCCCCCCCTTGTCTTTCTTCCCGGACCTCCTGTCCCATGATCCTCTCGTATCCCCTTTTGCCTATTACCTGTCCAGCTCTCGGCTCTATCCCTCCCCCTCCTGTCTTCTCCTATCATTTTGCATCTCCCCCTCCAGCTTTCAAATCCCTTACTCACTCTTCCTTCAGTTAGTCCTGACGAAGGGTCTCGGCCTGAAACGTCGACTGCACCTCTTCCTATAGATGCTGCTTGGCCTGCTGCGTTCACCAGCAACTTTGATGTATGTTGTTTGAATTTCCAGCATCTGCAGAATTCCTGTTGTTTGGGTGAAATAATAGTGTCGGTTGAATCAGGCTAACAAGAACACTATGCTAGAATGGCATGGTAGCGCAGTGCAGTGGTCCCCAGCCACCGGGCCGCAAGGAAACGATATGATTTGGCGATATGAGTCAGCTGCACCTTTCCTCATTCCCTGTCATGCCCACTGTTGAACCATTACGCACATGTCATCCATGTCAGCGCGGGAAGAAAATCAACTCCTCGAGCTTGCAAATGACAGTGGGCTGAAAAGTATGTTTGACATAACATCTCTGCCGGTATTCTGGATCAAAATCAAGGCCAAATATCCTGAGATAGCCACGAAAGCACTGAAGACGTTGCTTCCATTTCCAACACATCTCTGCAAAGTGGGGTTTTCTGCAATGAATGCAACGAAAACTAAATTGCGGAATAGACTGGACATAAGGAACCCCCTTCGAGTATCACTGTCTCCCATCACCCCTCGATGGGACCATCTTGTTGCAGGGAAGCAAGCCCAGGGCTCCCACTGATTCAACGATATTGGTGTGTTGCAATGATTTTATATGTTCATAAGAGGAAAATATGTGCTGTGTGTTTAATATCCAAACGTTACTTAAAATGTTATGATGCTAGTGACTTATAAGTAACTTATAATTGACTTATCACTATATTCATGCGAGAAAAATATGCGCTGTGTTATTAATATTGAATTCGTTAGATAAACCCTTTTAGAAACGAAATTGAGTGTATTGCCCACTTATAAGTGACTTATAGTTGACTTATCACCTATAGTGTATTCTGGTCGTGATTAACACCCCTGCCCCAGGGTTACCAACTGTCCTATATTAGCCGGGACATCCCGTACATTGGGCTAAATTGGTTTGTCCCACACTGGACTGCCCTTGTCCCGTATTTCCCCTGCTAAGGTAGAGCGTTCCTATGAAACCTTTCGTGCCGAAATGGAGTAAAGCGAAGAAGCAATTCCCATTAATTTATATGGGAAAAATTTTTGAGCATTCCCAGACCAAAAAAATAACCTACCAAACCATACCAAATAACACATAAAACCTAAAATAACAGTAACATATAGTAAAAGCAGGAATGATCTGATAAATACACAGCCTATGTAAAGTAGAAATAATGTATGTACAGTGTAGTTTCACTGAACAGAATTGCCAAACCACAATTTGTAGAAAAAAATCGGCACGTACACGTCACACATGTGCCCGCGCAAGGCTTCATGGTCATGGTAGTCTTTCTCGGGGTAAACACAATGTATTTGACTGCCTCTCTTGTCCGTTGGCAACCCTCCCCCCCGTCGGTCAGTCGGCAAGAATATTGTCAATAATAAACCGGTCCGCGGTGCAAAAAAGGTTGATGTAGTGGATAGCACAATGCTTTACAATTCCAGCAATCTGTGTTTAATTCCCACTGCTGTCTGTAAGGAGTTTATACATTCTCCCTGTGACGGTGTCAGGTTCTTCTTGGTGTTCCTGTTTCCTTCCACAGTCCAGAGATATGCTGTTGGGTTAATTGGTCATTGCAAATTGTCCTGTGACTAGGCTGGGATTAAATCGGGGGTTATTGGGCAGCACGTCTAAGGGCTGGAAGGGCCTATTCTGTGCTGTATGTCAATAAGTAAAAATAGCAGGTCAGGCAGAATCTGTGGAAAATGAAACAGATACTTTGGATTTGAGATTCTTCATAAAAGTTTCTTGGTAACTGTAATGTGTTAATGTATCATTCTTCCCTTTCATTCCGCCTGTCTCCATGTTCAATAGATAATTCTGTGACCTAGGCTAAGTGGTTTCTCTCTTTCTCAGTTCTGATCAGAATCAGGTTCATTATCACTGGCATATGTCTTGAAATTTGTTGGTTTGTGGCAGCAATACAGTCCATGCAATAAATAACAAGGTAGTTTTCATGGACCATTCAGAAATCTGGTGGAGGGGGAGAAGCGGTTCCTAAAAGGCTTCTGTATCTACTCCCCATTGGTAGTAATGAGATGAGGGCATGTCCTGGATGGTGAGGATTTTTAATAATGAATGCTTCCTTTTTGAGGAAGGATACCTGACCTGAAATGCTATCTTGATTTGTGGACACATCTGCTCAATTATCTCCTGAGCGTTTGAAAGTTTGTAGTATCATCATCATCAGGTGCCATGCCCAGATTGAGCTTTGACTGCCATGGCCCACGCACTCCTGTTTCGGGTCAAGTGGATCAATTCATTGGTATTCATTTCCAGTTCTCTGGCTGCTGTCTCTATCATCATTTGTCTTTGTCTTCCTCTTGCTTTCTTCCCTTCAATCTTTCCCATAATTACCGTGCATTCTAACTCCTCTTTCCTAATCACATGTCCAATGAAGTTACGTTGAAGTTTTCATGATCTCTCATTTTGTTTCTCTTCTTGTTCTGTTCATGACATCATTATTAGATAATCGTTTCGTCCATTATATTCTTTGCATCCTCCTCAAAAACCGCATCTCTGCTGCTTCAATTCGTTTCCTCATGTTACTAGATATTGTCCAACATTCTGAGCCGTATAACATAACTAGATAAACGTAACATTTCAGTACTCTGAGGCGGGTTGTCATGCCTAGTTTAGTATTGGTCAGTATACTCTTCATTCTCATAAAGGTGTCTTTCACCATCCCTATTCTTCTTTTGGTGACCACGTCGCACCTGCCAACTGATGTCACCCAGCTTCCTTAGTAGCAAAAGGTTCTGTACTTGTTTTATGTCTTCCCCGTTTATTCTCAGCCTGCAGATAGGATTCTCCTTCTTTTTGGATATCATCATACATTCTGTCTTTTTGCAATTGATAGATAGATCCATCTTTGCACTTTCTTCAACAACTATATCAATTAAGTTTTGTAGTTCTTCCTCCGTACTTGCAATTAACACAGTGTCATCTGCATATCTGAAATTGTTGATGTTTTCACCGCCAACTTTGATTCCCAAGATGTCTCTTATTTTTTGTAATATTGTTTCACTATACACTAAATAAATCGGGGGAGAAAACACACCCTTGTCTAATGCCTCTCTTGATTTTCATAAACGGACTCACTTCTCCATCTATTCTTACAGCTGCAGTTTGTTCCCAGTACAGATTTCTAATTAGGCGGAGGTCTTTCGAATCTAGATCTAGAGTTTTCAAATAACTTATTGTGCTTCACTTTATCAAATACTTTTGTGTAGTCAATAACAAACAAATCTTTTTGCACTTGAATAGCTCGTTCTGATAGTATCCTTAACATCAATATTTGTACCTTTTATCTTTCACAAAACCACATTGTACTTTACCTATTTCAGCTTGTATCGTACTTATAGCTCTTGTCACCAAATTCTTAGAAGTATCTTGGTGATATGACTCATTAAACTTATGGTCCTATGTAATTCACATTCTATTGCTCCAGGTTTCTTAGGAAGAGTGATAAATACTGATTTTTTTCATCTCTTCTGGTATTATTCAAGTCTCATAAATGTCATTGATTAAATCAGTAAGTTTTTCAATTCGATAATCTTCAAGGGTGATAATTTGTTCTATTACTAATTCATCAGGACCTGTTACCTTTCTTCATCTTATTTATTGCTTTACAAATTTCAGATTTTAAAATACTTGGACCTTCGATGTTTTTCGCCTCGAACATCTTCAAACAATTCCTGAATATATTCAGTCCATCTGTTCATAATCTCATCCTTTTTCCATGATAACAGTACCGTCCTTTGCTTTCAAACATCCACTTGAAGAACAGAGGAGCTTTTTACCAGTGATATTCTTGATTTGTTGTTGTGGCCTTGATGCTACTGCACAGGACTGAAAGAAGCTGCAGAGGGTTGTAGATTTAGTTGGCTCCATCTTGGGTTCTAGCCCACAAAGTACCCAGGACATCTTCAAGGAGCAGTGTCTCAGAAAGGCAGCATCCGTTATTAAAGATGTCCAGCACCCAGGGCATGCCCTTTTCTCACTGTTACCATCAGGTAGGAGATACAGAAGCCTGAAGGCACACATTCAGCGATTCAGAAACAGCTTCTTCCCCTCTGCCATCCGGTTCCTAAATGGACATTGAACCCTTGGACACTGCCTCACTTTTTAAAATGTATATTATTTCTGTTTTTGCACGGTTTTTAATCTATTCAATATATGTATACTGCAATTGATTTACTTATTTATTATTTTTTTTTCTATATTATGTACTGCATTCAACTGCTGCTGCTAGGTTAACAAATTTCACGTCACATGCCGGTGATAATAAACCTGATTCTGAGAATGCATTTGCTGGTGACCAAAGCAAGTGAATAATGGTAGGATACAAGAACTGTAAAGAAAGTAATCCTTGAAAGTACTGGAATGTTACTTAAGATAGGCAAACACCTGCCTTTATCAGCTGGGATTTGAAGACTTCTTCACATTGAGTGATTATGGATCAGAAATACCTAGAAGTCAGTGGATGTTGAATTTCTTTGAGGAGCCTTTGAACACAATATTGAATCCTTTCCTCTGTCTGCCTGGTAATCTCACATGAGAGAGCTCAGAATAGATTTGAAAGTCTGGGGCTGGTGTGCATTGGATCTGAGCTGTCCAACATAACTGACCTAAACCTTAGACCAGGGGTGGGTGGCCAACCTTTTACATTCCATGTATCAATTTTTTTCACGCACGAATTCAGATGCGCCATACAACTCTTGTACCCCCACAATTCTTGTGAAGATATGTTAATATAGAAGTCGTGTGTGAAAAAAATCGCATCTGAACTCGTGTGTGAAAAAATTGACACATGGAATGTAAAAGGTTGGCCACCCCTGCCTTAGACCCTGAGGATGTTGACCTGGCATGAATTTGGACGTTGGTGCTACCTCCTAGCTGTCTTCTGCTTTCAGTCGGTAGTCTAAATTTAGAGCACTGCTACATGGTAGACAATAAGTTTCGTGCCTTATTTAAGAACTTGATTTTCAAATGTAATTTGCATCAATTGGCCTACAACTGGGCCCTTATCTAAGAAAAGAAGTGCTGACATTGGCGAGGGTTCAAAGAGGTTCACGAAATTCATTCCAGGATTGAAAGGCTTGTCATATGAGAAGCATTGATGGCTATGGTGCTCTACTCACTGGAATTCAGAAGAATGAAGGGTTGGCTTTATTGCAACCGATCAAATGTTGAAAGGCTTTGATGCAGTAGATGTGGAGAGGATGTTTCCTATGGTGGGGGACTCTAAGCCCAGTGGCCACAGCCTCAGAATCCTTTTGGAATGGAAATGAGGAATTTCTTTAGCCAGTGAGTTGTGAATCTGTGGAATTTGTTGCCACAGCTGGCTGTGGAGGCCAAATCATTAAGGCAAAGGTTGATGGATTCTTGATTAGGGCATGAAGAGATATGGGAAGAAGGCAGGTGATTGGGGCTGAGAGGGATCAGCTATGATGAAATGGCGGAGCAGACTTAATGGGCCAAATGGCCTAATTCTGCTCCTACATTATATGGCCTTATGGACTGTTCTTTCACACTGAAGGTGTTGGTGAATTTCTGTTTTAACTAGTGGTTCACTTTTTCCACAGTTCTAGTCACACTATAAGAAAAATGTTAAAACTTTGGAGTATGGAGAGGAGATTTAGAAATGTATAACTGAAGAGAAAATGCAGGCTGTAGTTGATGTCTTTGGAACAAATTGACGTGCTCAAAATTCAGTGGTTAAGTGGTTAAGACAGTGAACAGGAAAAGCTGTTTCTGTTAGAGTGATAAATAAAGAATATAGATTTTGATAGAATGATTGAAGGGGAAAATCTGTAAATTTGTGTATTTGCTCAAAAGATATTTTAAAAATCAGGTTTTTATTTAATAAAATAATACATTTTACTTTATTTCAAATAATAGCTGTCCTTAATCGACCATACATCGACACAGAGGAGATTGGAAAGAAACTGCTCACAATACAATTTCTAACCAAATTTGGTAAGTAATGTACTTATCTAGGCTCTCAATGTTAGTTATTTTTTCTGACTTTGATGTTATCATAATACTTCTTGAAATATTTTTCTGACTTTGTTCTCATAAAGCTCTCAAATTTGTTACCAACGCATTGCTTTAATTAAGTTCTCAGACTTTCAGCCACATCAGTATCCACATCCCAGCAACAAATGAGGAGAGGCCCTGTTAAATTAAAGAGTACTATGCTCAAGAGTGGAGGCAGGACAGTGATTAATGGTTTAATAAAAACTTTAAGGATCTTAGGGTTCATAACAAAATGCATAGTGTATTCGAACACTGGAACTTACAATTAACTTTTATTACTGGTTTGGTCACAACTGGAGTCTTGTTTAGTTTTGATCAATACATTTTAGGAAGTCTGTGAATCCTTAAGAAATGTGAGACTACTTTCATTGAAGGGTGGAATTTTTCTCCTAAGAACAGAAAAGATTGAGATGAAAACTCTGGACTTCAGAGTAATGAGGTCTAAACAGTATAGGAAAACTGTTCCCCTTAATGAAGATATTGAGAACCAGAGGCCACAGATTTCAGATCTTTTTCTATACTTGTTTGTGAGATATAACTACTCATTCCTTTGAGAAGGTGTTAATAAACTGCAGATGAGTATACCTCTATGGTATCCTTTGGTTTTATTTATTGAGCTACAGTATGGAATTGACCCTTCCAGCCCTTCGAGCTGCGCCACCCAGCAACTCCTGATTTAACCCTAGCCTAATCACGGGACAATGTACAATGATCAATTAACCTACCAACCAATCAGTATGTCTTTGGACTCTGGGAGGAAATTGGAGCACCGGGAGGAAACCCAAGGGATCAAGGGTAGAATGTGCATACTGCTTACAGATAGTGGTGGAGATCTAGTAACAATGAAGAAGTGGTAAAACATTGACATATCTGGTCAAGATGGTGTGTGATTTGGCAAGAAATCTGTGCCAGATCCTTTTATTTTGATGCTGGAGGCCTTCATGGTTTTGGAGATGTACCTAAATGGTATTCTTGACAAATAAATGCAGTGCATCTGTTTGGTGGTGCACGGTGCAGCAACTGTATAGTTAGTGTGTGGGGTTCATTACAGCAGGGCACTTGGAGGAATTGTTGGGTTAGGAAAGAGTGAGAAATGGATGACCATGTTTCTTTACTGAAAGCCTAACACAAATCTGAAGAACAAATCAGTCAACTCTGTGCTATCATGATTGTGTGATTCTTTGATTTTCAGGGAAAGATACCTTTCCACTGGAATCTGTTTTATCAATTCTGGACCAAATGAAAACAGAGTTATCACTGGATGAGGTTTTGTTCCAAGAGACCAGAGGAGCTTTGGTGCAGCAGGTTAGTTCAGCACTTTTTTTACCAATTCAATTTTTTTGTCGTGTGTGAGTTTTTAGTACAACAGAATGACTGATATAACTTATTACACTGTAGCCTTACAAAACAGGACTTGCATAGTGAACGGTAAGGCACTGAGGAGTGCAGTAGAACAGAGGGAACTGGGAATACAGTTCCATAATTCCTTGGAAGTGGTGTCACAAGTAGATGGGGTGGTAAAAGAGAGCTTTTGACACATAAACTTTCAGAAATCAAAGTATTGCGTACAGGAGATGGGATGTTATATGGAAGCTGTGTAAGGTGTTGGGGAGACCCAATTTTGACTACTGCGTGCAGCCTGGTCACCTGCTTGCAGGAAAGGTACAAGATTGAAAGAATACAGAGAAAATTTGCAAGGATGTTGCTGAGACTTAAAGACCTGAGTTATAGATTAGGACTTCATTCCCTGGAGAATGAGTGGTGTTAATACAAGCAGGCTGTTTTTACTGAGGTTGGGTGAATCTGGACTAGAGGTCATAGTTTAAGGCTGAAAGGTGAAATATTGAAGGGGAACGTGAAAGGGAATTTGTTCGCTCTGAGGGTGGTGAGAGTGTGGAACAAGCTGCCAGCACAAGTGGTGGATACAGGTTCAAGTTCAACATATAAGAGAAGTTTGGCATTTAAGTACATGTAGTGGAAGGGTATGGATGGTTGTGATCCACGTGTGGGACCACAACAGTTTGGCATAGACTAGATGGGCCAGAAGGCTTGTTTCTGTGCTGTAGTGCTCTAAAACTATGAGTAGTCAGCTGTGAAATATTTCTGAGGCATTGAAATAAGATGTGGTATAAATGTAACAATTAATAATGTCCGAACATTTGTAGTAAGGAAGTGTTCTGGTAATAGCTTTTAGTCATACCTGGCTTACTGATTTTAATTAATCCACTACAAGGCTTTGAAGAAAGCATTTACTTATTAGTCAGCTAAGTCCAGCAGTCAGCCATTTCAATCTCATCAAATTTAAAATAGTTGCCAAGATTAATAAGAAAAATGGGTATTATCTGAATATTTCAGGTGTTATTTGAAAGGATGCTAAGATGATGTACAGCGGATCTGAGCCTCTTGGGTAATTCTTGGGATGCAGAAAATCTACAAAGACAACAATGGTGTTGCCACAGTTAACTCCTTGAAGTTGATTTTCTGCTTTCCACCTGTACAAGATGGGCTGTAGGAGTAGTAGCCATTGATTTTCCTAAATTGTAGTTCATGATCATGAATCATGTATCATGTTGAGATGATTGGGAGTCAAAGCTTTTGCAAAATTAGTAAGTTTTTTTCTGCACCATGAGTAACATTTTGGTCCTCTCTAAAGGCTGTGGTTGAATCTATTAAGAATAACCGTTTTCAAGAAGCATCTAAGATTTTGGAACAACCTTGCAGTAAGGATACTATTGACCAGGTATGTTTGGGGTAATTACTTAACCTGGGGTGGTAAAATAAGGTTTCTTGGTGTTGTGGCAGGCATTATATTATATTGGTCTTTCGCTGTTGCAATTTTTTCCACCCTGATAACAATGGTTGTATACATTTGTAGCAGGAAAGAAGGAATAGAAGTATAACTCCCATGGTCTTGCTTAAATAGTATGTGAAATATTTTTCTTGAATCTATTGTGAAGTAAGATGCAATTCAATTTTTCCATGAATCTGAAGGTTTGTCAGGCAATGTGCTTGGATTTGAAGGATATGCCAAAACACAAATCTACAGTTTTTCAAAAGGTGCAGGAGGTGGCCACACTGGGTTAATCTATACTGGGTTAACCCACATTGGGTTAATCTATAACATGTTTTTGATCATGGAGAGGAATACAGCAAGGGATAAGTCTTTCGAAATGATGCTCAAAGAATGGTAGTGTGTTGTACTCTTAATAGTAGAAGCGCTGATAATGTCCTTTCAGTAGTTGAGCAAAGAGTGGAAGCATTGTGCACCAACTCCACTCTGATTTCTGGATTTAAAAAGCTGCTGGAGGAATTCAGTCAGTTGAGGAATTCATTCTGTGGAAGTAAAAAGGTGGCCATGACCAGGCATCAGGACTGAGAGTGTGGAGGGAGGAAAGTCTGTGTAATCAAGTATGGCGGAACTGGTTAGGTGGAGTGGTGGGGGGGGGTGGTGACAGGCAGATAGGCAGGTGGAGGAAGGGAGAGGATGGTACACGCAGAGGATGGAAGTTGATAAGTGGAAACAAAGGAGGGATGATGGGCAGACAGAGCCTGGAAGGTGAGACAGTAGGAGACAAGAAACGCAGTTGAATAGGAGTCTGAGTAATGGCCATATGGGTCTACAAACAATCAGCAAAAGGAGAGAAAACATAAATGGACTTCATGGAGTGGGAAAGGAACGTGAGAAGTGGGTTACCTGAAAATGGAAAATTCATTGTTCGTGCCATTGGGTTGTAGGCTACCCAAGTTTGCAATTGTGCATATCAGTTGCCTGGTCTACCATTGATCTTGTCAATGTAAAAGAGGCCACACTGAAAATACTATAGCAACTAGTTATGAAAAGTTATGAAAAGTGATGGACTGTTTCTTCCAAACAAAAACTAATGAAAGCTTTGCCAGAACCGGATGTTAGTCTGTTAAATGCTTGTGTTACCATCTCTGGTTAGGCAAAGCCATTAACCAACATTTGGAATCTCTGTAATACTGGACCCATTGGTTTCAATCTCATTGATTTTTTTTTGTTGTAGTCTTCTAAGTGAAAAGTCTGAAGTTACTCATCTTTGAGGTGACAGTTGGCTATTCTGTGTCTCTAGATGAATGTTATGAATACTGTGTAACGCTACTATTGTTGTCCCTGTGTGCATCAACTCCCATGCTGAGGGATCTGAACTTCTTTGAAATCCACTCAGTAAATTTTGAAGGCTTGCTGTGTTAACTGCCACATTCTTTGCAGTTTTAAATAGAGCTCCCTTATTTGTAGATGGTTAGAAAATTGCAAATAACACCAGCTACATTCCAGTCAGCAAGAGACTGAAATAGGAACTATTTGAAAAACTCTTTATCAGTCTCCTAAGTGTAGGCCATTGATAATTGTTGGTCTGACTAAGTACGTAATTGGTAATGGTGGAGAAGTACTAAAGGAGATTGTGATTCTTCCATGTAATACACTAGAGTTAAATCAATTATAACTGTGTATCTCTATCCAAGATTACGTTTGTAAAGGATTCAATCCAGTTTATGCTTCATTTTTGCCATGGCTTGAGTTGATGATAATGGAACAAACTCCAAGCTACAGTGGATTCTGGCTAATTGGGACACATCAGGACCAGAACAATTTGGCCCAATTAAGCGGTTGCACCAATTAGCTGAAGTTAATGGAAACAGTAATAAAGGGATAAAAATGCAAACTATGGTTTAATTGAGTAACAAATTGTTTATTTAAATGAAATACAGAACATATTAAAACACTACCAAAACTACTACAGTACTATAAAATTGTGTAGTTATAGTTCCTTATAGTTATCGAAGGAGGAATTTGTACAGTGTACGCTGCCATGATTTTTTGATTGTAAATGAACAAAATCAGACACCTATTGCAGATAATGGGCTGCTTTCGATGATTGCATCCTCCAAATCTTCATTTTCATTGTAACATTCAAGATGATTATCAATATCTTAATTCTTTATACTTCCTAACTTGTAGAGGTAGTAAAATAGTTTCATTTTCACTCACAGCTGTTTCTGGCATCTCTAAGCCTAAATGCTTGGAATTTCAGTGAGCAAAATAGTTCTGAATTGTCTTACTGTGTATTACTTGCCAACTGTCAGTGACAAAAATTGCTGCCTTTTGAACACAAATACATGCAAGTGACGCTGTTTAAAAGCTGTTCACTCTAAGCATGGTGTAGTGTCATAATGCTACGCGACATGCGCGCAGTCTCTTGTCCCAGTTAAGTGGCATGGTGTCCCAAATAAACAGTGAGAAACCTAGCTATTCTCTCGATTTTAATTTATTTGTTCTTTGAGTTGTCCCAAATATTTGGCTGCCCTGATTAACAAATGGTCCAATTAACTGGAATCCACTTAATAATGTACATAATGAAATAATGAATATTCAACACGTAAAAATGAAGTGCAGCTGTGGTAATTGTGCTTTTAATATGTGCTTAGCATATAATTTGATTTTTAATTGTTTTCATTTGCTTATTTCAGAAATTGCTTTCAAAAATCATTAAAGAAAAGAATTCATCTCATCCGGATCTCGACCTCTTATCATACAGCACTTTGAAAAGGAGAATGTTATGCTTTGCAGAAACACTGATTGGCAACTCGGAGCCATTTCTTCTTCTCGTATGTGTTCTGATTAATTTCTTTTGTTGTTTGGTGTAATATGCTTCAGAAATTTGCAAGGTATTTCAATTATTTGTTTTCTATAAGTGTTCATTCACAATATTCATTTCAGCCATCTCGGTAGTGGTGCACATCCCACCTCAGGCCCATGTCAGACAGGCTCCAGATGAAGTGAACAATGTAATCAACAGGCATGAAACAGTACACCCAGATGTCTTCTCCATCATTTTGGGGGATTTCAACCAGGGCAGCTTGAAAAAGTCTCTAAATAACTATCACCAAGATATCACTTGTGGAACCAGAGGAGCCAATACAATGGGCCACTGTTGCACTGCCATCGAGAGTGCTACCGTGCCATTCCAGACCCACACTGAGGAAAGTCTGATCCCCTGGCTGTAATTCTACTCCTTCATGAAGACTGCAGCACCAGTAGAGAGGACCAAGAAGGTATGGACAAGGGAGGTGCAAGAGTACTTGCAGGACTACTTTGAGTCGGTGGACTGGATTGTATTCAGGAATCCATCTTCGAGTCTGAATGAATATGTCACAGTTGTCGCTGACTTCATTAAAACCTGTGTGGATGAGCGTGTGCCTACGAGAACATACTGTACATATTCAAATCAGAAGCCATAGATGATCCAGGAGATTCGTAGCCTGCTGAGGGTTAGGTCTATAGCATTCAAGTCTGGTGATCCAGGATTATACAAGAAGGCCAGGTATGACTTTCAGGGGGCTAACTCGAGAGCAAAAGACCAATTCCAATCAAGGTAAAAGGGAAAGTTGGGGACATCAACTTGCACAGAGTTTGCAGGCCATTATTTCCTACAAAGCAAAACCTAACATAAATGGCAGTGACGCTTCAGTGCCAGATGAGCTCAGTGTCTTTAATGCTCACTGTCAAAAGGAGAATGAAAGTACAGCTATGAGGATCGCTGCAGCACCCAGCCACCCTGTGATCTCTGTCTCGGAGGCCAGCGTCAGAACGTCTTTTAAAAAGGTGAACCCTTGCAAGGTGACAGGCCCCAGTGGTGTACCTGGTAGGGCTCTGACAACCTGAGCCAACCAACTGGCGGATGTGTTCAAAGACATTTTCAATCTCATATTGCTACAGTCAGAAGTTCCAGCTGCTTCAAATGGGCAACACTCATACCAGTGCCCAAGAAGAGCAGGGTGAGTTGCCTTATTGTCCAGTAGCAATCAGTGCTTCAAGAGGTTGGTTATGGCTAGGATCAACTCCTGCCTCAGCAAGGATCTGAATCCATTGCAATTTGCCTACCGCCACAGTTGGTCGACAGTGGATGTAATCTCATTATTTTCTTAAGTGGCCTTGGATCACCTGGACAATACTGACGCTTATGTCAGGCTGCTGTTTATTGATCATATTGCAGCGTTTAACACAACCATTCCAACAGGTCTGGTGATAAGGCTCCAAAACCTGGGCCCCTGTACCTCCCTCTGCAACTGGATCCTCTGCTTCCTCACTGGAGGACCATAGCCTGCAGATTGAAAATAACATCTCTACCTCGCTGATAATCAACACTGGTGCGACCCATGAATGTGTGTTTAACTCACTGCTCTACTCTCTCTACACCCACAACTGTGTGGCTCAAGTGCAAGCCGTAAGCTTGCTGATGACACAACTGTTGTTGGCAGAATTTCAGATGATGACAAGGTGTACGGGCGTGAGGTAGAGCAGCTAGTAGAGTGGGGTTGTGGCATCAATTTTGCACTCAATGTCAGTAAGACCAAAGAATTGATTGTGGACTTCAGAAAGGATAAGATGAGGGAACACACACCAGTCCTCAGCAAGGGATCAGAGGTAAAAAGGGTGAGCATTTTCAAATTCCTGGGTATCAATGTCTCTGAGGATCTATCCTGGGCCCAACATATCGATGCAGTTACAAAGAAGGCATAACTGTGGCTATATTTCATTGAGTTTCAGGAGATTTTAGATGTCACAGAAACATAGAAAACAATACAGGCCCTTTGGCCCACAAAGCGGTGCCGAACATGTCCTTACCTTAGAACTACCTAGGCTTACCCATAGTCCTCTATTTTTTTTAAGCTCCATGTATGAATCCAGGAGTCTCTTAAAAGACCCTATCATTTCCGCCTCCGGCAGCCTATTCCACGCACTCGCCACTTTCTGCATTTTTTTTAAAACTTACCCCTGACATCTCTGTACCTACTCCCAAGTACCTTAAAACTATGCCCTCTCATGCAAGCCATTTCAGCCATGAGAAAAAGCCTCTGACTATCCACATGATCAATGCCTCTCATCATCTTATACACCTCTATCAGGTCGCCTCTCATCCTCTCTCTCCAAGGAGAAAAGGCCGAGTTCACTCAACCTATTCTCATAAGGCATGCTCCCCAATCCAGGCAACGTCCTTGTAAATCTCCTCTGCACCCTTTCCATGGTTTCCACATCCTTCCTGTAGTGAGGCGACCAGAATTGAGCACAGTACTCCAAGTGGGGTCTGACCAGGGTCCTGTATAGCTGCAACATTACCTCTTGGCTCTTAAACTCAATCCTGTGATTGATGAAGGACAATGCAGCATATGCCTTCTTAACCACAGAGTCAACCTGTGTTGCAGCATTGAGTGTCCTATGGACTTGGACCCCAAGATCCCTCTGATCCTCCACACTGCCAAGAGTCTTCCCATTAATGCTATATTCTGCCATCATATTTGACCTACCAAAATGAACCACCTCACACTTATCTGGGTTGAACTCCATCTGCCACTTCTCAGCCCAGTTTTGTATCCTATCAATGTCCCTCTGCAACCTCTGACAGCCCTCTACTCTATCCACAACACCCCCAACCTTTGTGTCATCAGCAAATTTACTAACCCATCCCTCCACTTCCTCCCCAAGGTCATTTATAAAAATCGCAAAGAGTCGGGGTCCCAGAACTGATCCCTGAGGCACACCACTGGTCACTGGCCTCCATGCAGAATATGACCCGTCTACAACCACTCTTTGCCTTCTGTGGGCAAGCCAGTTCTGGATCCACAAAGCAATGTCCTCTTGGATCCCATGCCTCCTTACTTTCTCAATAATCCTTGCATGGGTTACCTTATCAAATGCCTTGCTAAAATCCATATACACTATATCTACGGCTCTACCTTCATCAATGTGTTTAGTCACATCCTCAAAAAACGACCAGGCTCGTAAGGCACAACCTGCCTTTGATAAAGCCATGCTGACTATTCGTAATCATATTCTACCTCTCCAAATGTTCATGAATCCTGCCTCTCAGGATCTTCTCCATCAACTTACCAACCACCGAAGTAAGACTGGCTGGTCTATAATTTCCTGGGCTATCCCTGCTTCCTTTCTTGAATAAGGGAACAACATCCGCAACCCTCCAATCCTCCGGAACCTCTCCCATCCTCATTGATGATGCAAAGATCGCCAGAGGCTCAGCAATCTCCTCCCTTGCTTCCCACAGTAGCCTGGGGTACATCCCGTCCGATCCCGGTGACTTATCCAACTTGATGCTTTCCAAAAGCTTCAGCACATCCTCTTTCTTAATATCTACATTCTCAAGCTTTTCAGTCCACTGCAAGTCATCCCTACAATCGCCATACTGAAGCAAAGTATTCATTAAGTACCTCTGCTATCTCCTCCAGTTCCATACACACTTTTCCACTGTTACACTTGATTGGTCCTATTCTCTCACGCCTTATCCTCTTGCTCTTCGTGTACTTGTAGAATGTCTTGGGGTTTTCCTTGATCTTGTCTGCCAAGGCCTTCTCATGGCCCCTTCTGGCTCCTAATTTCATTCTCTTTTTTTGTAATTTATTTTTTATTGAGTTCATCATCAAACAAAATTTTCCATAAGATGTATTTCAGATACTGTACATATATATCATATAGTCATATTTGTCACAAATCTCCACATAATATTTGTCTGAGGTATACACTTATAGAAAAGAGAGAAAAGAAAGAACAATCAAAAGAAGAAAACTATGTACAAAGTAGGGCGTGATTTTTTTTTTGCAACATATTCGTTGACTTGTGAGAATAAAATCAGGCCTATGAGGTGTTATGTAGTTAAACCATTTTTCCCAGTATGAATCAAATGGTTCCAACTTATGATTAACAGATGCTGTTACCTTCTCCATTTTATGTATGGATGTAATTTCCATCCATACATTTAAAGTTGGGCTCTCCTGTGGTAACCATTTCCTGGTAAGGGTCTTTTTACCAGCCACAGCAGTATATTCATTAAATATTTATCTCTTTTCAACCATTCTTGAGGTATGTACCCAAAATATATAGTCTTACTTTCTAAGGATATTTCACATTTGAAGATGTCTTGCAGGACATTGTGTGTCCCACTCCAATAGTCTTTGATAACGGGGCATTCCCAGAAAATATGATAATGGTTTGCATTTTGATTTCCACAATTTCTCCAGCAAACAGGGAGGGTACTATCGTAATGGAATTTCTGAGAGGGTGTAATAAAATATCTTAACAAGTTTTTCCACCTGAACTCCCTCCATTTCTATGAACCAGTACACTTCCATTGTTACCTCCATATTATTGTCCGTTCTTCCTCAGATATTATTATCCCTCCTTCCTTCTCCCATTTTGTTTTAATGCACGAAGTCGAATGAGTTTTAAGATTTGACAAACCCTTATACACGCTTGAAATTATCAAACATGTACTTGCCTTGGTTGCATTTTTAACCATCCTATTAACATACTGTCGCATCTGTAAATATCAATAAAAGTCTTGTTTTTCTAATAAGTGTTTCACTTTGAGCATTTCAAAACTGAACAGTGTTCCTTCTTTCATTATATTGCAAATAGCTGTTATTCCTTTAGCTGTCCAGTCCTTAAATCTAACATCCAGTTTGTTCAGCGTAAAATCCGAGTCATATGCACACCATTTAAGAATTGCAATATCTCTCCAGTTTATATTCTTTTATAATAGTTTTCCATATTTTAAGAGTCCATTTCACCCACGGGTTATCAATAGTATTTATGTAACTTTGTAGGTTGTTTTCAACCAAAATTGCCTGTATGGGGATGGAAAGTATTTCCATTGAGCGTCATATGGTGGATTGCACCAGCATATCACAGCTCTCAACTGTGCTGCAAAATAGTAATTTCTAAGGGAAGGTAGGCCCCATCCCCCCCCTTTCCTTGGCTAATTGCAAAGTTTTGAGATGAACCCTAGGCTTTTTACCTTGCCATGTATATCTTGATAGCATCTTGTTCCATTTATTGAATTGATTTTGGTTAGTCTCTATTGGTAGGGTCTGAAAGAGATGTAGTAGTCTGGGCAGTATATTCATTTTAATAGATTCAATCCTTGAACTGAGACCAAGAAAAGGAATTAGGTTCCATCTTGTTATATCTTCCTTAATTTTTTTATATATCTAGGCTGATAATTGCATTCTGATAATGATGCCCAAATATTTGACAGACTCTGTTCGCCATGCCCAAGGATATCTTCTTTCAATTTCTCTTGGTGGGCTATAGTTATATGAAAGTAGTTGGGTTTTATCTATGTTGATCTTGTATTCTGATAATTGGCCATATTGTTCAAAGGATTGCATCAATTTAGATAAAGAGTATGTTGGTTGCCCTAGATAGATAAAAATGTCATCCACGTAACAGGCCAATTTCTGCTCTGTCCCTTTAATAGTAATTCCCCTGATATCTTCATTTTGTCTGATGTGTTGAGCTAATGGTTCCAGATATAATGCCAAGAGTAGCGGTGGCCATGCACAACCCTGTCTCGTGCCCCTTTCTAGGGTAAAACTATTAGATAAGTATCCATTGATTTTAATCCTTGCAGTAGGATTGTCGTATGGTGCCTGTATAATTTTAATAATTGCGTCATGTAGACTAAATCTATATAAAACTCTGTAAAGAGAATTCCAATTAACCGAATCAAATGTCTTTTCAGCGTCCACGCTTATCACTATTGCTTCAGTTTTGTTTTTTTTATATGATCCATAATGTGAAGTGTCCTTCGTATATTGTCTTGTGTTTGGTGTTGTTGTATAAAGCCTGTCTGATCATTATGTATCAGTGTGGGTAGAAACTCTTCTAATCGTTTGGCCATCATATTCTATAATCCACATTAAGAACAGATATTGGTCTAAATGACACACATTCCATTTTATCTTTGCCTTCTTTCGGAATAGCTGAGATTATTGCCTCCTTCCAGCTGGGTGGCATTTGTTCCTTTCTTAGAGCCCAGTTCAGTGTGGGGAGTAAAACAGGAATTAACTCACTTCTAAATTCCTTATACAACTATGCTGTATATCCATCTGATCCTGGTGACTTGCTTAATTTAAGCCTACTAATTGCAGTTTTTAGTTCAGCTTCAGTTATGTCAGCAGTCATTGTTCTATGTTGTTCTTGGCTTAAAGTGGTTAACTCTAAAGAATTAAGGAAGATGTCAGTCTGGGCTATGCTTCCCCCTGGAGCTTTGGAATATAGAGTTTTGTAAAACATTTCAAAAGCTTCTTGAATTTCACTTAGCTTTTTTTTATCACTTTTGTTCTTGGATCCCTACTTCTATGGATTGTATTTTCTGCTATTTTTTTTTCAGTTTCCACTATTTTCATAGATTTAGATCCACTTTCATAGTGTCTCTGTTTCAGAAGCATTAATTTTTTTTCTAATTTCTTGTGTAGCCAAACTATTAATTTCATTCCTAATTTTTAAAATTTCCTCTAGTGTATCCTATGCCAAACTCAATTTGTGTTTTTTTTCCTAGTTCGTTCAACTTATTTTGTAATTCCTTCAATGTTTTATTCCTTTTTTTTTCTTATATGAAGGTACCGCTCTAATTTTCCCTCTTAAGACAGCCTTCATAGTATCCCATAGAATGGGAGGTGAAACCTCTCCATTATCATTGAATTCTAAGTAAAGACCAATTTCTCTTTTAATTTGTTCCTTAAAATAGAAATCATTGAGTTAGCTTGTATTTAGTTTCCAAATAGTATTCTTTGGTTGTAGGTCAAAATCAACAGATAAATATATAGGTGCATGGTCATTTACATCTATTGTCCCAATTCCACAGGTGTTTATTTTGTCTTTATCTTTCCCAAATGTTATGAAATAGTCTTTTCATGTATATACGGAATGGGGGGGCAGAATAATGAGTGTAATACCTTCTATCGGGGAAAAGATCCCTCCATGTATCAATTAGACCAACATCCTCAAAAAGAGTGTATGTAAGGACTTTGTTTCCTAAGTTTTTCTACTGGAAGAGTCTAGCTTTGGTTGTAATTGTAAATTTAAGTCTCCCCCACATATCAAGAGACTGTTTCCGTTACCATAATATTAGTAATTTTAGAAAAAAAGACCATAGAAAAACTACAGCACGGAAACAGGCCTTTTGGCCCTTCTTGGCTGTGCCGAACTATTTTCTGCAAACTAATATTACTTCCTGGGGGTGCGTATATATTCAATAAAGTAACTAGATTTCCGTCTATATTCTCCCTTAACAGAATAAATCTGCCCTCATTATCTCCCATTTCGAATACTTTTTCAAAATTTAGCTTGCTTAAGATGAGAATAGCAACTCCTCTTCTATGTCCTGATTTATATGAGGAGAAAAACAAATTAGTGAAGCCCATTCTCTTTTATTTTCCATGCTCATTATCACTTGTGAGTTTCCTATAAATATACTACATGGGCTTGTTCTTTTTTCATTTTTGATAGAATTTTACTTCATTTGATTGAATTTAACAGCCCATTGACATTGGCCACATGTATTTATCTGTTAGTATTATCACTGAAATTTGCAGAATATAACTTAATCGATCTACTCTCTGAACAAATAACCAAGAAACATGAATAATAAACAAAAAGGTAACGAAGGTGTGATTCCAAGGCTGGGATCTCCAGATGACCCTGGGTTGAGCTAGGGGAAACGTCTAGCCGTGGGGGATAGCCCCTCCTACCTGTGAGTTGAGGGCCCCTGCTGCAGTACCTATAAAAGTAAGTTTAAAAAAATCTATGCCAGTTACACAGAAATGATTTCCCTGTGTATTCCTCCCATATCTATATATATTCTCATGGGGGGGGGGTGAAAGGAGTGAATGAATGAATAAAGTAAATTGAGTAATATAAAATCCATGTTATAATACGTATTTCTTGAGGTAGGTATATCACGGTCTATTTTTGCTTCCGTTTAGTTTATCAGCACTTTTAAAGTTAGCCAAACCTTATGGCTCTTCTGGAGGAGGTGAGGGCTGTCTTCGGAGAACCCACAGTCTCTTTCTAATATCCTCTTGTCCTCCTCCCGTCCCCTGCTTTCTCAGTTCTCTTACTATTTCCCAAGCAGGTCGGGATAACTGCTCAGCCAGACTTTCCCTTGGTTTGACCACGCTAACAGGCAGTCCTCTTCTTCATGTCTGTAGTTGCCTCTTCCACTGTCTGATATAGCTGTATCCCTCCTTCGTAAAATACTCTCAGTTTAGTGGGAAGGGGTTTGGAATTTAATCTTTTTTTGCTTTAATATTCATTTCGCTTCGGAATATTCCTTCCGTTTCTGTAGGACCGCTGGGGGGTAATCATGATCGAAATATATTAACTTCCTGTTCCAAAACACCCTCTTCTTACCCCAGGTCCTAGTTTCATTTTTAAGCACCTTCCTGCTAGTTTTGTAATCTTCCAGATCTCTATAATTACCTAGTTTTTTTTTTAACCTTTCATAAGCTCTTCTTAACTAGAATAACAACAGCCTTTGTACGCCATGCTTCCTGTACCCCACCATCCGTTCCCTGTCTCATTGGAACGTATCTATGCAAAACCCCATGCAAATATCCCCTGAACATTTGCCACATTTCTTTCTTTTTCAATCTTTTTATTAAGTTTCAAAATTAAGAAACATAACAATAATAATGATACAAAGAGATTGGGATTACATTAATAATGGTTAACATGTACAAGCACAGATTCCAAGTAACAAATGTAATTTAGCCTCCCAATCTCTTAATAACTAACCATGAAAAAGATATTTTATAAAGAGAAAAAAACCCTAAACTAAAAAAAAACAACTAAATTTAAAAAAAAAGCAAGCAAAGATTGGGCTGTCATATTACATTGGCTAAAATTATTATTTGTCGTTAACTCCGCTCCTCTATACACAAACAAAAAATTACTCTAAAGGATTCAGAAAGGGTCAAGTTAAATCATATGAAAATATTGAATAAGTGACCTCCAAGTTTCTTGAAATTTAACCGAAGGATCCATTGTACTGCTCCTAATTTTTTCCAAGTTTAGGCATGCTATCATTTGGGAAAATGATTGAAATGGAGTAGAGGGATTGGAATCTTTCCATTTAAGTAAAATGGATCCTATGGCTATTAATGTAACAAATGCAATTAAACAACAAGCTGACGAGGATAAATGACTAGAGTCTATCACTGGTGGTCCAAAACTTGCAGTGATAGGATGAGGTTGTAAATCAATACGCAGAACTACTGAAATAATATCAAAAATCTTTCCAATATTTTTCTAGAAGAGGACAAGACCAGAACATATGTGTCAAAGAAGCTACCTCAGAATTACATCTATCACAAACCAGATATATATGGCAGTAAAAACGAGCTAACTTATCCTTGGACATATGAACCACCTTAAATTGTATCAAAGCATATCTGGCACACATTGAAGAAGTATTAACTAATTGAAGAATTTTCTCCCATTTCTCTGTAGTTAAAGATATCTGAAGTTCCCTTTCCCACTCATTCTTAATTTTATTGGAAGTACATACAAATTAGCCAGAGAAAGTGGCTCACCTGAGGACTGGGAGAAATTCAGAGTTCAGCAGAGGAGGACAAAGGGCTTAATTAGGAAGGGGAAAAAAGATTATGAGAGAAAACTGGCAGAGAACATAAAAACGGACTGTAAAAGCTTTTATAGATATGTAAAAAGGAAAAGACTGATAAAGACAAATGTAGGTCCCCTGCAAACAGAAATAGGTGAATTGATTATGGGGAGCAAGGACATGGCAGACCAATTGAATAATTACTTTGGTTCTGTCTTCACTAAGGAGGACATAAATAATCTTCCAGAAATAGTAAGGGACAGAGGGTCCAGTGAGATGGAGGAACTGAGCGAAATACATGTTAGTAGGGAAGTGGTGTTAGGTAAATTGAAGGGATTGAAGGCAGATAAATCCCCAGGGCCAGATGGTCTGCATCCCAGAGTGCTTAAGGAAGTGGCCCAAGAAATAGTGGATGCATTAGTGATAATTTTTCAAAACTCGTTAGATTCTGGACTAGTTCCTGAGGATTGGAGGGTGGCTAATGTAACCCCACTTTTTAAAAAAGGAGGGAGAGAGAAACCGGGGAATTATAGGCCGGTTAGCCTAACGTCGGTGGTGGGGAAACTGCTGGAGTCAGTTATCAAGGATGTGATAACAGCACATTTGGAAAGCGGTGAAATGATCGGACAAAGTCAGCATGGATTTGTGAAAGGAAAATCATGTCTGACGAATCTCATAGAATTTTTTGAGGATGTAACTAGTAGAGTGGATAGGGGAGAACCAGTGGATGTGGTATATTTGGATTTTCAAAAGGCTTTTGACAAGGTCCCACATAGGAGATTAGTGTGCAAACTTAAAGCACACGGTATTGGGGGTAAGGTATTGGTGTGGGTGGAGAATTGGTTAGCAGACAGGAAGCAAAGAGTGGGAATAAACGGGACCTTTTCAGAATGGCAGGCGGTGACTAGTGGGGTACCGCAAGGCTCAGTGCTGGGACCCCAGTTGTTTACAATATATATTAATGACTTGGATGAGGGAATTAAATGCAGCATCTCCAAGTTTGCGGATGACACGAAGCTGGGTGGCAGTGTTAGCAGTGAGGAGGATGCTAAGAGGATGCAGGGTGACTTGGATAGGTTGGGTGAGTGGGCAAACTCATGGCAGATGCAATTTAATGTGGATAAATGTGAAGTTATCCACTTTGGTGGCAAAAATAGGAAAACAGATTATTATCTGAATGGTGGCCGATTAGGAAAAGGGGAGGTGCAACGAGACCTGGGTGTCATTATACACCAGTCATTGAAAGTGGGCATGCAGGTACAGCAGGCGGTGAAAAAGGCGAACGGTATGCTGGCATTTATAGCGAGAGGATTCGAGTACAGGAGCAGGGAGGTACTACTGCAGTTGTACAAGGCCTTGGTGAGACCACACCTGGAGTATTGTGTGCAGTTTTGGTCCCCTAATCTGAGGAAAGACATCTTTGCCATAGAGGGAGTACAAAGAAGGTTCACCAGATTGATTCCTGGGATGGCAGGTCTTTCATATGAAGAAAGACTGGATGAACTGGGCTTGTACTCGTTGGAATTTAGAAGATTGAGGGGGGATCTGATTGAAACGTATAAGATCCTAAAGGGATTGGACAGGCTAGATGCAGGAAGATTGTTCCCGATGTTGGGGAGGTCTAGAACGAGGGGTCACAGTTTGAGGATAGAGGGGAAGCCTTTTAGGACCGAGGTTAGGAAAAACTTCTTCACACAGAGAGTGGTGAATCTGTGGAATTCTCTGCCACAGCAAACTGTTGAGGCCAGTTCATTAGCTATGTTTAAAAGGAAGTTAGATATGGCCCTTGTGGCTACAGGGGTCAGGGGGTATGGAGGGAAGGCTGGGTTCTGAGTTGGATGATCAGCCATGATCATAATAAATGGCGGTGCAGGCTCGAAGGGCCGAATGGCCTACTCCTGCACCTATTTTCTATGTTTCTATGTTTCTATAAGTGCATTTTCATGATTAAAACATAAATAAATGATATTAAACTCTTCTGATAGGGATTTCAACTTAATCTTTTTTCTGTAGCTTCAGTTTGATGTGATATCAGAAAGGTAGGTAAAATAACATTCAGAAAGTTTCTAATCTGTAAATATCTGAAAAAGTGTGATCTAGGCAAATTATATTTATTAGACAACTGTTCAAAAGACATAAGACAGTCATCCATGAATAAATCATGAAAACATGTTATTCCCTTTGTTTTCCATAAAAGCAAAGCTTGATCAATTCTAGATGTTTGAAAGAAAAAATTAGATATAATAGAACTTTAACTATTTATGGTTCTATTACTATTTATTATTTATGGTGCAACTGTAACAAAAACCAATTTCCCCCAGGATCAATAAAGTATGACTATGACTGTCTATGAACTTGAGAGGATAAATTTATTCAACCCAAAAAATTTACGAAATTGAAACCATATTCGTATTGTGTATTTAATTATTGAATTTAATCATTTGTTTATTCAATTTAGTAAATGCAAAGGGAAGCACAGCCCCTAAAATAGAAACCAATGAAAACCCTTGTTCAGATTTACGCTCAAGGTTCATCCATCGTGGGCATTGAGTTTCATCCAACTCTTGTGTCCAAAACATTAAATATCGAATATTAATTGCCCAATAATAAAATCTTCAGATATATACTTAAGGGTATCCCATAATATCCCACTGGAAATTTCTTCCGTTGAGTTAGTTGAAAAGAAAAAGGCAATCTTTTTAATGAAATTAACAAAATTTAAACCCTGAAGCAAAATAGAGTTGAACTGCCATCATTAATTACTAAAGGTTACATCAGTTAATTTAATTGATAATTTCAAAGGCGCATGATCAGAAATGGCCATTGCATCATATTCACAGGCAGTGACATACGAAACTAATCGAGAATCAATAATCGATTCTAGAGTAATTGTGATATACATGAGAAAAGAAAAAGAACTCTTTTTCATTAGGATATAGAATCCTCCAAATTTCTAAAATTCCAGAGTCAACTAAAAAGGAATTAATGAAAATAGCAGATTTGTTTGGAAGTACCTGATTGGGCGCAGACCTATCCATCATAGGATTCAGACAACAATTAAAATCTTTTCCATTATTTACATATATTCATTTAAATTGGAAAGAGATACAAATAAATGCTTAAAGAATTCACGATAGTCAGTATTTGGTGCATAGATATTAACCAAAACTACTTTATGGTTATAAAGTAAACCAGTAATTAATAGAAATCTACCATATGGGTCTGAAATTGTATCATAGTGAACAAATGAAATCGAGGAGTCTATAAAAATAGAAGCACCTTTCACCTTAGTCGATGAGTTAGAGTGGAACTGTTTTTCTTTCCAAAACCTAAAAAAAGTTGATTATCCTCCTTCCTCACGAGTCTCCTGCGCAAAGATAATTCAGTCTATGAAAAACTAAAAATCTTCTTCCGTTTAATTGGGTGATTCAAACCATTCGTATTTCATGAAAGAAAATAATGTTATCGATTTTCCTTAAATAAACCATGTAGTATGTAAAGGGTTAACCATATTGCACAGGAAGCTCATGAATCAGGAAGAGGGGAAAAAAGTTTAAAGAGGAACTGAAAGTTATGACAATACAGACATTTTTGTAGTATCAATTCAGCCCAAGAGAAAAATACTAAACTAAAAATAGCCCCACCCCCTACCCACAAAGACCCGAAACCTGGCTAGTCGACAGCCAGAAAACTATCTAAGAACCCCCACCTCTCTTTAGGGCAAGTCTCCAAGTTTAAAAAGTAAAAAAAAAACGCCCATAGTCAAAACATTACAAAAGGAATGCCAAACACGTTAAGAAAAAAAAACAGCCATTTGCAGACCATTTTAAAAGACAACGTCTTAAAAAATGAAACAGAATACAATCTTAATAATATTTAACAAAAAAAGAAATAATCACCAAGTCAGAGTCTTAATAATTTTCGAAAGCGAACAATTAAAAATAAAGAAAGTAAAGCAATAAAGGAAAAAGAAAGGAACTTTAACATAGAAACATAATAAACATCGGTACGTCAAAACAAAGTACGAGTAGAATCAACCCAAGGACCAAGTTCTACAAAGTTAAAATGCCCAAATCTATAAGCTGGTTATTAACTAATAAACCAGATGTATACAAACATAAAGGAACGGTAAATTTATTAGACATCCAAGCTCAAACATTGATCTTCAAGAAATTAGATATCTGTGCTCAAACTTAGATCTTCGAGAAATTGTTGTGCTTCATCCGCAGATTTAAACGATTTATCAAGCAGAACAACCCTTGAACGAGCAGGAGATAGCAAAGCGGGTCAGAAATTCCTTTGATATAATTCTGACATCACCGTCTTAAAACACAATCTTTTTTGCATTACCTCAGGACAATAATCTTCAACCAGACAACACTTAAGATTTTGATGCTCAATAATTCCTTTCCGACGAGCAATTCGAATTAAGTGCTCCTTAGTATTCACACAGTGAAATCGAAGAATTACAGGGTGCAGTTTTAACTCTTTCGATGGTTTGGATCTTAGCGCCCGAAGCGCACGGTCAAGTACAGGAAGAGAAGGAAAGACCTCCATTAAGAATTGAGAGAAAAATTTAGTAAGATCCCCGCTCTCAACGTCTTCACGGAGTCCTATTATTCGCAAATTCTGTCTGCGACTACAACTCTCCAAATCAGTAATCTTTCCTTTATACTGCTCCAATGTATGAGTGGTCGAAGTTAATTTCCTTTCCAAAGAGTTCAACCTGTGATCTGTTTCCCAGCTTCAGTAAGCTCTGAAATTTGCCGCTGCTGTTTTTCGTTCTCCTTTTCAAGTGCTACCAGTCTATCTTCATTCTCCTTTAACAATACTTCCAAAATAGTAAATCTTTTTTTATCAAGTTTTTCATCCAAGAGATTCAAGATAGCCTCCTAAATAAGTTGAGTCTGTTTAGGCTATTCAGAGATACCTTTCCTTCCATTTCCATTACCGGTTTCCTTGCCTTCGGCTAATACCTTTCTTCTGGAAGTCAGTTCCATTGATTAAAATTCAGAGTTCAAGTATATAAAAGTGTTGTAAACACTTTGATATAGATAGTAAAGGGGTGGTAAGTAAATTGAAAAATGAATGGAGGGCAAAGCCAAAATGTGACCTACTCCATCTAGCGCCCCCAGGAGAGTCCCCATTTGCCACATTTCTTCTGTACGTTTCCCTGAAAACATCTGCTTCCAATTTATGCTTCCAAGCTCCTGGATGATAGCCTCATATTTCCCCTTACTCCAGTTAAATGTTTCCCTAACTTGACTGTTCCTATCCCTCTCCAATGCTATGGTAAAGGAGATAGAATTTTGATCATTATCTCCAAAATGCTCTCCCACTGAGAGACCTGACACCTGACCAGGTTCATTTCCCAGTACCAGATCAAGTACAGGCTCTCCTTTTGTCGACTTATCTACATACTGTGTCAGGAAACCTTCCTGAACACACCTAACAAACTCTACCCCATCTAAACCCCTCATTCTAGAGAAATGCCAATCAATATTTGGGAAATTAAAATCTCCCACCACAACAAACCTGTTATTACGACTCCTTTCCAGAATTTGTCTCCCTATCTGCTCGTCGATGTCCCTGTTGCTATTTGGTGGTCTAGAAAAAACACCCAGTAGAGTTATTGACCCTTCCTATTCCAAAAGCCTGATTTATACTTATGCGTCAACGCAACGTCGTAAGTACTGCGTTGCTGCGGATCCCTACGCCGTAGCCTGATGCACACCTCTCCCAAAATGTAACTACGCGTCGCGGCAATGCAGAACGCAACAACTGTGATTGGTCCGTTTGATAGCATCCTTCCTCCTACGCTGCAATAGCTTCCCATTGGGCGACTGAAGGGCAGGAAAGGAACAGTGGCTGCAATGCTTTCCATAAAGCTTTACAGACCTCCGAAATTATGGAGGACACATTTCGCTTTTACGAAAAAAAGACGCTCACTTCTTGTTTACCCCGAGAAAGACTACCATGACCATGAAGCCTCGCACGGGCAGGTGTGTGCGCATGCATGATGTGCGCGAATTGCAGAGTGACACAGGCACACCAATGCACAAGTATAAATGCATAGGTTACTGCGTCGAGTTAACGCAGAAGTATAAATCAGGCTTAACTTGTACCCACAGAGACTCCATAAACAACCCCTCCATGACTTTCACCTTTTCTGCAACCGTGACACTATCCCTGATCAACAGTGCCACGCTCCCACCTCTTCTGCCTCCCTCCCTGCCCTTTCTGAAACATCTAAAGCCTGGCACTTGAAGTAGCCATTCCTGCCCCTGCACCATCCAAGTCTCTGTTATGGCTACAATATCATAGCTCCAAGTGCTGATCCACGCTCTAAGCTCATCCGCTCACCAAAGATCCTCGCAAATTTCTGCAGATGTACCTTGTTGAGCATTCTGACTGGTTGCATCACCATCAGGTATGGGGGTGGCCATTGTACAGGACTGAAATAAGCTGCAGAGAGTTGTAATCTCGAGTCAACTCCATCATGGGCACTAGTACTACAACGTACAGGACACCTTCAAAATGCCTCAAAAAGGTGGCATCCATCATTAAGGATCCCTGTCACCCAAGACGTGCCCTCTTCTCATTGCTACCATCAGGGAAGAGGTAGAGGAGCCAAAGGCACTCAATGATTTGGGAACCTCTTTCCCTTTGCCGTCTGATTTCTGAATGTATGTTGAACCGATGAGCACTACCTCACCACTTTTTTCTCATTTTGCACTAACTTAATTTAACTTTTTAAATATCTATATTATATACAGTTCCTATAAAATGTATTCTTTACCCTTGGAAATTTTCATGTTTTCTTATTTTACAACATTTCACAGTGGCAGGGGTTCTCAAATGGCAGAGGTGGGCATCCATGGCTGACAAGCGAAGTTAAGAACTGCATAAAAGCCAAGGAAAAGGCCTAGAGGTAGCAAAAGTGAGTGGGAAGGTGGATGATTTGGAAACTTTTAAAATCCAACAAAAGGCATAAAAACTATAGGAAGGGAAAAGATGAAAACTGAGGGCAGACAGGCCAATAATATAAAGCAGGATACCAGAAGTTTTTTTTAGTTAAATAAAGATTAAAAGGGAGATGAAAGTTGATATTGGACCACTGGAAAATGATGCTGGTAAGCTAGTAATGGGGGACAAAGAAATGGCAGATAAACAATGGGTACTTTGCATCTGTCTTCACTGTGGAAGACACTAGTAGTGTGCCAGAGGTCTGTGAGTGTCATGTAGCAGGAGTAAGTGCCATTACTATTACACAGTAAAAAGTGCTAGGCAAACTGAAAGGCCTTTAGGTCACCTGGACCAGATGGACCATGTCCCAGAGTCTTGAGAGAGGTTGCTGAAGAGAATAATGGTCATGATTGGTCATGATTATTCATGAACCTCTTGACTCTGGCATGGTCCCAGGGGACTGGAAAATTGCAATGTCACTCCCTTCTTTAAGAAGGGAGGAAGGCAAAAGAGAGGAAATTATAGGCCAGTTAGCATAACCTCAGTGGTTGGGAAAGTGTTGGAGTCTCTTATTAAGGATGAAGTCTTGAGGTACTTGGAGACTAATGATAAAATGAGTCAAAGTCAATATGGTTTCTGTAAAGGGAAATCTTGCCCTACAAATCTGTTAGAGTTCTTCGAGGAAGTAACAAGCAGAGTGGACAAAGGAGAGGCAGTGGGTGTCATTTACTTGGATTTTCAGAAAGCGTTTGATAAGGTGCCACACATGAGGCTGCTTAACAAGATAAAATCCTATGGCATTACAGGAAAGATAGTGGCATAGGTGGAGGAATGGCTGACAGGCAAGCGGGAATGAAGGGGGCCTTTTCAGGTTGGCTGCCCTGAGTAGTGTTCCTCAGAAGTCAATACTGGCACTGCTACTTTTCAAATCCCTCCAGCTTTCAAATCCCTTACTCACTCTTCCTTCAGTTAGTCCTGACGAAGGGTCTCGGCCTGAAACGTCGACTGCGCTTCTTCCTATAGATGCTGCCTGGCCTGCTGCGTTCACCAGCAACTTTGATGTATGCTGCTACTTTTCACATCGTTTGTCAATGATCTGGAAAATGGAACTGATGGCTTTGGCAAAGTTTGTGGATGAGACAAAGATAGGTGGAAGGGTAATAGTTCTGATTGTAGCAGAACTTAGACAAATTGGAAGAATGGGCAAAAATGTGGCAGATGGAATACAGTGTTGGGGAAATGTATGGTAATGCATTTTGGTAAAAGGAGCAATAGCGTGGACTGTTATCTAAATGGGCAGAAGATTCAAACATCAGTGGTGCAGAAAGACTTGGGAGTCTTCATGCAAGACTTCCAGAAGGTTAATTTACAGGTTTTGGCAGCTTGGGACCTGTACTCAATGGAATTTAGAAGAATGCAAGGGGATCTCATTGAAACCTATTGAATGTTGAAAGGACTAGGTAGGGTGGATGCAGAGAGGGTGTTTGCTATGGTGGGGAATCCAGAACTAGAGGGCACAGCCTCAAAATTGAGGGGCGACCTTTTAGAACAGATGTAAAGAGGAATTTTTTTTTTGCCAGAAAGTAGTGAATCTCTGGAATGCTCTGCCCCTTCTGCATGGAGGCCAAGTCCATGGGTATATTTAAGGTGGAAGGTGATCGTTTCCAGATTGGTGAAGAAGGCAGATATATGGGATTGAGTGGGACTCTGGATCAGCCATGATTGAATGGCCTGATTTTGCTCCAATGTCTTATAAATTTAATTTGTTTTTTTTGGACACTGATTAACAGAAAATGGTTGAATATTCTCTGAACAATTCCATTTTGCCTTCCTGATTATGCAGGAAAGTGCAACTCTTGCTGATCTGAAGGCAGCATCCCAATCTCTCAGTTGTGCCTGGACCTCTGCCATACCATAGAAACAGGCCCTTTGACCCAATTCATCCAAGCTGATCAAAGCAAAACTAGAGTATACCTTTGGATTACTACATTAAAAAAAATCAAGCTGCTCTCATTTGCCTGTGTGTGACTCACACTTATCAAACTTCCTGCCCAAATATCTTTTAAGGGTTATTATTGTATCTGTCTCAACCACTTCTTTTGGCAGCTCTTTCCATATGCATACCCACCTCTGTGTGGAAAAAGTTACCCCGTCAGGTTCCTTTTAAATATCCTCCCTTTCACCTTAAACCTTTGACTGTGAGTTCTTGATTTTCAAACCCTGAGAAAAGAACTGTGCTCGAGAAACAACTCTCTATCTTCATTCTTTATCTTCTGCCATCAAGCCAATTCTGTAAGCAGTTCTCTAGCTGCTATGAATCCCATGCAATCTAAGAGCACTCTACCAACAGAAATCTCCTCGAAGTCTGTGTGTACTATGCCCACTGCCTTGACCTCATTGACCTTTGAGTAGTTCATTTAAGAAAAATCAAATTCCATAGATAGCCCATGCACAAAGTTGTGTTGACTATCCCCAATCAATCCCCGTCTTTCTAAATGCATGCATATCTTATTCCTTCGAATCTTCTCCAATAACTTGCCTACCACAGATGTTAGGCCCACTGGTCTATAGTTGCCAGGTTTTTCTTTGCAACCTTTCTTAAATAAAGGCAAAACCTTGCTAATCCTCTGGACTTCCAGCATCTCACTCATTGCCAACAATGAAGCTTGTATCTCAGCTAGAGCTTTCTCGATTGCTTCACTGGCTTCCCATAAGTGTTCTTGGGTTACCTGATAAGCCCCAGTGATTTATCTGCCTTCATATTTTAAGATGTCTAGTACCTCCTCTACTATGATGTGGACTATCTTCAAGATATCCCCATTAACTTTCACAAGTTTCCTAGTCGTCTTGTCTTTCTCACAGTAAAATAGAGGAGAAATATTCATTGAGTACTTTGCTCATCTCCACACATTGATATCCACTTAGATCTTGAGGGGACCTTTTTCTTCCTCCTAGTTATTACTTACACCTTTATATAATTAAAATATCTTTTTTTTTTGGATTATCCTTAATTTTCTCTCCCAAAGCTATCTTGTGCCCCCTTTCTGTCCTGCTTTCTTCATATAATTCTGCATCCTTGATTTTCCTCCAGGGATTCGCTTGATCACAATTACCTGTATCTGAGCCATGTCTTTTTTAATTTTCTTTGACGGGAGTCTCAGCATCTCTTGTCATTCGGAGTTCCCTACTCCTGCTAACCTTGCCTTGCCCTTCATTCTGAAAGAAACATGCAGACCTTGAGCCCTGTAATCTCACTTTTAAAAGCCTCACTCTAATCCTGATGGATTTCCCTCTAGTCAACTTCTGCAAGTTCCTGCCTAATAGCGTCAAAATTTGCCTTGCCACACAATTTAGCACTTTAACTTGCGGTCCTTCTCTATAACTACTTGAAAACTCTTTCCAGTCCTGGCACAGGCTTGTATCAAAGGCAGCATCTTTTACATTGTTGCTGATGCAGATACAGGTTTTCCCGCTATCTGAAGGTAGAGCGTTCCTATGAAACGGCTCATAAGCTGAAATGTCATAAAGCGAAGAAGCAATTACTATTTATTTATATGGGAAAAATTTGTGAGCGTTCACAGACCCAAAAATAACCTACCAAATCATGCCAAATAACACATAAAACCTAAAATAACAGTAACATATAGTAAAAGCAGGAATGATATGATAAATACACAGCCTATATACTTCTCCACAATCATTACTGCACTGTTCTCTGAAGCAAAAATCTCACGCAAGCGCTGTTGGCAGAAGCACTCTCTCCAGTAACCTTTAAGCTATGAAGCTGCCAAATCATACCAAATAACACGTAAAAATACACAGCCGATATAAAGTAGAAATAATGTATGTACAGTGTAGTATCACTTACCCGAATTGGGAAAGCGCGGAGCGCACTGATGATGGTTTGTTAGGCTGAGTTGTCAGAGTTTGGCTGGTGCAGTGGCCCCCACCCTCCGGGCCACCGACTGATACCGATCCGCGAAGCATGCAGGAATGCAGCGGTAGCCGAGAGGCACACAGCACATCTTTAAGGAAAAAAAGCTGAAATAACCATGCTAATTAATTAGGTGCTGCCCAACACGTAATTGTCGGCCCAGATTAGTGCCGATTGCATCACCTCTGATCTGGACCGACAGTTATGTGTCGGGCGACACCTAATTAATTAGCATGTTTATTTCGGCTTTTTTCTTAAAGATGTGCTGTGTGCCTCCCGGCTACTGCTGCATTCTCTGCGAATCGGTATCTGTCCGTGGCCCAGGGGTTGGGGTGGTGGGACACTGGGGTGTCATCTCATCGTCTGTTTCCATTAGAGCAGGAAGCTCATCTTCTCCTATGACTGCCTGCCTCGATGTTGAGGTTCGTCGTCTGCTGTGGCTGATGTGGAAGGCTTGCTTGACTGCTGAGCCTCGCGCATTTTTCTACCATACAATTCTTTGTAAGCACTCAAACCATCCTGCAAATATCCCCTGAACCGACGTACCCTTTCAAAATTAAAGTGGTACTTTATCATTGTAGCGAAAATCTCATGTAGTTGCCTCACGTTCAGTTCCTGGACGACTTCACTTTCGCTACTGAATTCGGTTTCAATTGTGATCCTTTCCTCTTACAACTGCATCAGCTCTTCATCTATCAGTTCTTGGTCATGGGATGCCAAAACCTCTTCAACATCATCTTCGTCAGCTTCCACAAGCCAAACTCATGTTGTCCTTACTTCATTCACCACGATCGAAACGCTTAATTATGTCTAGTTTTCCGCTAAGTGTTACACCCTTATGACCTCTTTTAGGCTTTTCCGATACCTTAGAACTTACCTTGCAAACGGCTGCTCACAGGCACATGTTTCAGCAATGCCGGCGAGAATGCAGTTCCGAATCCGGGGGAGAGCACTGCTCAGGATGTGTGCTGATTTTTTTTGTAACAGTGAAAACACCTTCTGAAAGCGAAAACAGGATACTAATGTAGGTCTTTTGTAACAGTGAGGTTTCGTAAAGTGAATGTTCGAAAAGCGGGGGACACCTGTACTGGCTGCCTCTCTGCTGCTCCAGTGGATTTCTCATAGACTCCAATGGGGCAGATAATCTTGTCCTAGAGATTTTCCAGTTCCAGGTCTGCTTGTTGAGCCGACACTGTAATACAAAGGGCACCAATTCCCCAATCCTTGCCCAAGTGAATGGGCAAATTACTTGTGAAGTAAAATGAAACAATACCATTGAAGCTAGCTGCAATTTTTGATTAAAATTTTAGTATATGAATGTACTTTTACATGCTGCTTAACTTTTAAAAATATATTTAAACTTTCCTAATTTTTTATTGAATGTTTGTGCATGTTAGGATAGTCCTAAGTTCCCAGCAAACTCAGTGCTGTGATATACAGCACAAGATTATGCTGAAGTGGTGGAAAATAATGCTTTGAGCTGAAGACTGGGCTGAGATCAGGTGTCCAGTTATTTCAAGGCTCAAGAGGTCTTGATGAATTTGTATTAATATTGAAAGATCACTTCTATGTGTGTACTTTATAAACTCTGAAATTACTGAGAAGATTGCCCATTTCCATTTTCTTTTGCCATTTCAAACACTGGAGTATAAATGAACTACTAGGTTATGTCTTACTGCTGACTCAAATCATTTTTTTCCCTCCTAAACATGTCCGTGTTACTTGTTTTCAAATTGTTCTGACATCTCTAGCAGATAGCAATCTTTGCAGTGGCATGGTTAAGCATTCTGTTCATTTCCTTTTTGTAAGGACTACAAAAGAATTGATGGTTGTAGTGGTGGTATTGGAAATAACACTAAAATGGAAAACATTATCCTAGTTCTCTTATTAGTTTGTTATGGTGGCAATAAACAATATTCTACAGGGCTATAAAATTAATTGTTCATGTAGGTAGAATAATCTGGTTATAAAGTTTTCATACATCAAGTCGATTCCTTGACAAAAGCAACTAAAGAATAAACATTGATAGTTTTTTTTTAATTTTCAGAGTGCAAAGAAATCTACTTCAAGCCCTCCAGAGGCCCAAAATGAAGAAGTGAGATTGGTCTCTAATCAAGCAGCACATCAGAACTTGCAGCCTTCTGATGGGAATAAATGCTCATCAAGTGCAGAGGATAAATGTTTTATATGTTCAAGCAGGTCATTGGAAGATTTTCTTCACCTTTTTCTCTATTGTGTTGCAGTTTAATCATTCAGGCAGTGGCATGGGTGATCACCATATAGAGCAGGAGTAGTAGACAGGTAGTGCAAAATTCTTGAATTAATCTCGGTCTGCATCAGAATTTTTTTTGGTTACTGCTGCTGAGAGTTTCTTCAAGGAAATATGGCATTCACATTTATCCTTTGTATTTAAGGTATTTGTTTGCATTGGAAACAATGCAGGAAAGGTTCATTATGTTGATTCAGTAAATAAAAAAAAGTTTGAGTAGGTTGGAAGTATAGACAGGCTTATTGAAAGATGCAATTGTCTGGAGGGTGGGGGGGATGAACAGGGTGGATCTAGATTCCCTTATTTAGGGTATCTGAAACTAGCATTATAGCTTCAATATGAAAGCTTGCCCATGTCAGTGGAGATGAAAAATAAATTCTCTGAGTTGTATATATTTGGAATTCTTTTCCCCAGAGAATTGTAAAGGTGACCATATTTGAGGAAGAGACTGGCTGACATCTAAACTACAAGGAAGTTGATGACTATAGAGAGGGAGCATGAAAATTTTACCACCTCTATCACTTCCTCTGGCAGCTCATTCCATTTACCCCTACATTGTGTGTGGGATGTACGTCCCACTGAACAAAAATGGTGTTCATGGAAGGACACCATGGAGGAAACCACTGCTCTTTTTAAAAAAAAAAATACACACACACGTTGCTGCATGTCTCAAGTTTGCAAAAGACCATCTGGTTGTTCTGCAATGCTTCTGGGACAGTGTTCCTTGGACAGATGAGACAAGAGTTGAACTTTTTGGCAGAAATGCACATTGCTATATGTGGAGGAAAAGGGGAGGAAAACTGCACACCAACACTAAAACCTCATCTCAACTGTGAAACATAGTGGAAGGAGCGTCATGGTTTGGGGCTGCTCTGCTGCCTCAGAGCCTGGACAGCTTACCATCGTTGAGGGAACAACAAATATAAAAGTTTTATCAAGACATTGTCAGGGTAGCAGTCTGTCACCTGAAGTGTAATAGAAGTTGGGTAATGCAGTAAGATAATGATCGGAAAGAGAACAGTAAATCAGCAGAATGGTTTAAAAAGAAGAAAATTTGTGTTTTGTAAAGACTGAGTCAAAGTCCTGACCTTGATCCTATAGAAATGTTGTGGAAGAATCTGAAGCAGGCAGTTTATGGAAGGAAGCTCACCAACATCCCAGAGTTGAAGCAGTTTTGTTAGGAGTAATGGCCTAAAATTCCTCCAAGCCAATGTGCAGGACTGATCACCGGTCACTGGAAGTATTTGGTTGAAGATATTGCTATACAAGGGGGTCGCACCAATTACTGAAAGCAAAGGTTCACATACTTTTTCTTCCAACAAATGCATGTAATATTGGATAATTTTTCTCAATAAATGAATGAACAAGTATAACAATTTTTGTGTTATTTATGTAATTGGGTTCTCCTTATCTAGTTTTAGCATTTGCGTGAAGCTCTGATCACATTTATGCAGAAATGGAGAAAATTCTGCAGGGTTCACGAACTTTCTAGCACCACTGTATTAATCCAATTATGGTCTCACTAGCGTCATGCACAGTTGTAATGTGACTTCAATTTTTAAAAAAAAATTACTGACCAGGCCTCTATAGCCACCCTAGCTAGATTTTTCTCATCAGCAAATCTAGCAATGTTTCATTTGGTTCACTTGGCTAGATTATTAATTTAGATTATCAATCAAATGTATGGTGACAGTAAAATTGATAGTTTTTGATTGTCTAAATGTGTATGTTTAAATATTTAAATCCCGAGAAACTGTATTTGATAACATGATACTCTTAATTTATTTCCAGAGTGGAAGCTCAGCCTGGCCTCCCTTGCAGTTTCACAGCCCTGCAAACTGCATTCTGTGTCCTTCATAAATCACCAGTGGATCCAGTGGCATTGTTTAAAAATTTGGATAGGTTGGATTTTCAACTGTGTGGAAATAGTGAAACGCAAAAGCGGATAAGAAGCATGAAGGAGAAAACTAAGGCAAAGGAGATTCAACAATTCAAAAAGCCAAATGCAAATTGCATACAGGCTGTTTCTCGGTTTATTATGGAGCCTGACAGTCAGGATGAGGTGGAATGTGTTGATACCACACCTGATGGCAGAAGAGAAATCAATCATAACAGAGAGTGTCCCATTAAGCTGCGCAATGGAAATAGCGCTCTAAAAGAAATTGAAAGTCAAAAAACCAGCCTGAGAGCCAAGAGGTGAGTATTGTTCAACAATTGAACTCTAAATTTTGTATTAAACTTTCTCTTGCCCTTTTTCCTGTCACTGACTTCAGCTGGAATAACATTTATATAGCCTTCTGATACCTTGGGTTGTATCTGCAACTCAGACTGAAAAAGTTTTGAGCTTATTTAAACTTGGAGACATGAGAGGTAATTTTTTTTCTTTTTCCCTGGCCTCCTTGTCCTCAGTATCCACATATAAACTCTACTGTTGGGGATCGTAAGACAATATTGAGGAAAGGGAACCCCAGCCAACTAGAGTTTCTCACCTTTGGCCAGTTTTACTGCTTTTCCCAAGGACGTGTACAAATGTCTGACCATGTTATAACTTGGAACGGTCTCTGCATCGTGTTTACTCCTATGAAAGTTTGTGTAAATGGTTTAAGCTCAGCCACCATCAGATAGATCCAATTTGTATTCCAAATATTAATTTAACTGGCTGCAATAGGCATTAGTGTTATTTTGCTTACATCATCAAACCCAATCATTGGTTTCTGTTTCACTTTTGTTGTAATGCAAGCACTAATATATTGCTTACATTCTTCTTTGGACATTTAATATAATGGGGATAAGGTTGGGGAAGAAAAGTGGTTAAAAAAATAATATTGTCACTTGCTACATCGTGGGAAGGTTTTACTTTGGGCAGCAATGCTTTTGGTAATGATTGATGTCCAATTGTCTTCAATTTGCTAATTAGGCAAAAGTACTTGAATCATCCTAATATAGTTGAGGATAAGGAAGAATGGAGTGATGAAGAGCTTCTTTTTGATGTACCTCGAAAGCTTTCAGTTCGTGAGTAAAAAAGTACTTTGTGAATATTGTTCCTTCACTGTGAAGGATAAGCTACCTCTTGATGTTAAATATGACTTGTAAGGTGTGAGTGACTTGAGTTTGTAGTTTAAAAAAAATTGAGAGGGGAAAATAGCAAATCTTTTGTCAAATACCAACAGTAAAGACAATCTTCACAGAAATCCAAAGCACAGCAGAAGTCACTACCAAGGAGAATAACTGTAAGTCTCCAAAATATTTCTCAAGCAGATCTCTAAAGTATTTAAGAAGAAAATAGTAAAATATTTTGAGGTCCTCTATTGGTTGGGTTTGACTATGGATATTGCCTCCTAGCTGTATATATAATGTGCAAGTAAAATATTTGAAGATAGGTAAATGTAGATTGTTGGGGTGTTACCTTGATGTACGTAAATTTGATCATAACACTTATGAGGGAAGCAGAAAAAAGGCGATGTTTAGATTCAGCATTTTTTTTTGTTTTTATTAAAATTGTAAATCTCCAGCTTAAGGCAGCATTCATGGTATGTGCAGTTTGATTGTACCGTTATTATACTGACTACCAAAACACTCCTACATGTCCATAAATGTTTGAATATCATAGGTTTTGGCTAGCTGAATAATTTGTCGTGACATTAACTATCAGAATAACACTGAAGCTTCATGAAAACAATGTTTATTAGCTTCTGACAGAAAAATCTTGAATTTAATATTTGTGTAGAACCTACAAAATAAATTTAGAATTATGGTGTACTGCAGCACAAAAACAGGCCCTACAGCCCACATAGTCCATGGTGACCTGTTTCTCTGCCTGGTTCTGGATCATAGCCCTCCATACCTCTCTCATCCGTGTACCTATTCAAAATTCTTGAACTTGGGTCCAGTATGTCTGACAGCTCATTCTCACTCAGTTTCCTCTTAAATATTTCACCTTTTACTCTAAACCTATGACCTTTAATTCTAATTTATCCAACCTCATGGGAAAAAGGCTGCATGCAATCTATAACCCTCATAATTTTGTATACCTTTATAATATCTCTCTTCATTCCCCCACGCTCCAGGGAATAAAATTCTAACCTTTCCTTATAACTCAAGACCTCAAGAACCAGCAACATCCTTGTAAATTCTCTCTGTATTCTTTCAAGCTTATTGATATCTTTCTTGTAGGTTGATCAGAACTGCATATGATGCACCAACTTCTCGTACAACTTCAGCATAGCATCCCAACTCCTATACTCAGTGCTTTGATTTATGAAGGCCAGTGTGGCAAAAGCTCTCTTTATGATCCTGTCTATCTCTGATGATACTTACAAAGATTATGGATCTGTTTTCCCAGATTCTCTTATTCTACTACATCCTTTAGAGCCCTATTATTCACTGTGTTGGTCCTACTGTGGTTTGTCCTGCCAGCGTGCAACACTTAACACTTGTCTCATTGAATTCCAATTATATCCACCAGCTTTTCAAATTTGAATCTTATTCATGAAAAGGCTCAATTAGTCTTGCCACTGCCAAAAAAAACACTGGCACTGAAAGTTAACTATTACCTATGCAGAGTTACAATTGTTCAAGTTTTGAACATTCTTGAAGTTTTTTTTGAGAAGTTAAACTGTATACTTTTCACTTTTCTCTCAATGAACAGTTCTCCTTTCTCTTGCATGTTGTCTTTCTATATAAGTAAATTATATTTCTTCCTTAGTACCTACCTACTGTAGGTACTTGTACTCATTACTTCAACTGATTAGCTAAGGAAGAAGACAGTTGCTTGTCATGTTCACAAAGATGATTTTATCCAGGTCTGCATTTCTAGCAACCCACAGGATGCAAAGCAATTTGAACTTAGACATACAACGTTATGTGTAAATAACAACAAACTCTCATTGATATGTTCTTGTACGTTGCTTATTCAGTAAAGGTGTCAAAAGTTATGGAGCAAAGGCGGGAGAACGGGGTTGAGCAGGAAAATAAATCGGCCATGATTGAAGGGCAGAGCAGACTTGTTGGGCCAAATGGCCTAATTCTGCTCCTATGTTTTATGGTCTTGCATGTAAAAGTTCCCACACTGGCTATTATTAATCTACTTTATTTTCTTACACAGCGAATGGAAGAACCTCACCAACAGAGAGTAACTTTTTAATCTCAAGCAAACGTCAGGTAAGTTGGCTACCTTGAAAAATTAATGATTTACAATAACATCCTGAAAATTTAAGTTGGTTTGTGCACAGTTTCCTATAAACTGAATTGAACTGCAAGTCTTAAATCATTTTGAATTTCCTTAATATGCTGTAGCAAATAATATGAGCATCAGGAATGGACTACATTGAGTTGATTAGTTTGATTAAATACTCATATTTAAAATTTGCTTTGTAATTTATAGCACATCCATTTGACTAGTGGTTACTTCTCTGATAATTTTCCTTTCGTTTCTGCTTTTTGTTGTCTGATGACAGTACTGCAGAAATTCTTAATGGTTTCTACATCAATTGCAAATTAAGTCATAAACAATACGATGACTGTCAGAGAGAAGGTTTTTGCAATTGATTTATTACTGTTACATGTACTGCAATACAGTGGAGAAACTTTTGCATGTCTTCAATGCAGATCATTCTGTATATAAATGCATTGGGGCATTACAAAGAGAAAATCATTAACAGAATACAGTATTTCAGATAATGCAGAGAAAATTCAGTGCAAGAGACAAATAAGATAGATTGAGGATTGAGAGATCAAGAAGTCATCTTTATTGTTCTAAAGGCCTTATAATAGCAGGATAGAAGCAACCCTTGAACCTGGTGGTGTTTGTTTTCAAGCTTTTTTTTATTTTCTGCCTGATGGAGGGGATGGAGGCAAAGTGAAAATGAGATTGATGGGAGGCTCTTTGATTACATTGGCTGCTTTCCTGGGGCAGTGGGAAGTATAGACTTCCCATTGAAGAGAGGCTGATTTTTGTTATGTCCACAACTCTAATTTTTTTTTCAGTTGACACACCAAGCTGTGATGAATCTGGATAGGATGTTTTCTATAGTGCATCTATAAAAATTGTTGAGGGTGTACCACGCCATTCCAAATTTCCTTAAGTTTTCTGAATAAGTGGAGGTGCTGGTGTGCTTCCTTGACCATAGTGTCTACATGGTAGAACCAGGGCAAGCTATTGTTGACATTTACACCTAGGAACTTGAAGCTGTCAATCCTCTCCACGTCAGCAACATTGACAAATGACAGGGTGTGTTCTCCACCCCACTGCCAGAAGTCAGTGACTAGATCTTTTATTTTACTACATTGAGGGAAAGGTTGTCTTAACACCATGTCACAAGCAAGAGAAAATCTGTAGATGCTGGAAACACATCCAAAATGCTGGAGGAACTCAGCAAGCTAGGCAGCTTCTATGGGGGAAAAAAGTATGGTTGACATTTTAGTCTGAGACCCTTCGTCAGAAAAAAAGATGAGCAGATTTAAAAGGTGGGGGAAGGGAGAGAGAAACACAAGGTGATAGGTGAAACCTGGAGGGGAAGGGATGAAGTAAAGAGCTAGGAAGTTAAATTGGTGAAAGAGATACGGCGCTGGAAAAGGGGGATTCTGATAGGAGAGGACAGAAGGCCATGGAAGAAAGAAGAGAGGGGGAGGAGCACTAGAAGGAGGCCATGGGCAGCCAAGGAGAAAAGGTGAGAGAGGGAAGGGGGGGGAGGGGACATTACCGGAAATTTGAGTGATCGATATCCATGCCATCAGGTTGGAGCCTACCCAGACAGAAGACAAGGTGTTATTCCTCCAACTTGAGTGTGGGCTCATTATGACAGTAGAGGAAGCCATGGATTGACATATCAGAATGGGAATGGGAAATGGAATTAAAATGGGTGGCCTCTGGAAGATCCTGAGATCCTGTTTTTTTTTTTCTGGTGCTCGGTGAAGTCGTCTCCCATTCTACGTCGTATTTTCACTATAAATGTCCAGTCCCTATACACCCATCCCCCACTAGGAAGGCCTCAAAGCTCTTTGTTTCTTTCTGAACACCAGACCCAACCAGTTTCCCCTCCACACCACTCTCCTCTATCTAGCAGAACTTGTCCTTACTCTTAATAATTTCTCCTCTGGATCCTCCCACTTCCTTCAAACAAAAGGTGTAGCCATGGGCACTGACATGGGTTCTCAGCTGTGCCTGCCTTTTTTGTCAGCTACGTGGAATAGTCTTATGTTCCAAGCCCACACTGGTGTCTGTCTCCCACTTTTCCTACAATACATTAGCGACTGCATTGGTGCTGTTTCCTGCACCCACGTGGATCTCGTCAACTTCATCAACTTTGCCTCCAACTTCCACCCTGCCCTCAAATTTACCTCGTCCATTTCCAACACCTCCCTCCCCTTTCTTGATCTCACTGTCTCTATCTCTGGAGACAGCTTATCTACTGATGTCTATTAAAAGCCCACAGACTCTCTCAGTACCTGGAGTATACCTCTTCCCACCCTGTTACTTGTAAAAACACCAACCCCTTCTCTCAATTCCTCCATCTCTGCCATATCTGCTCTCAGGATGAATCTTTTCTCTCTAGAACAAAGGAGATGTCCTCCTTTTTCAAAGAAAGTGGCTTCCCTTCCTCCACCATCAATGCTGCCCTCAACCACATCTCTTCAATTTCTCGCACATCTGCTCTTACCCCATCTTCCTACCACCCTACCAGGGATAGGATTCCTCTTGCCCTCACCTACCACACCACCAGCCTCCGTATCCAGCACATACTTCTCTGTAAGTTCCACCATCTCCAACAGGATCATACCACCAAGCACATCTCCTCCTCCCCCCCCCCACCATCTGCTTTCCGCAGGGATCACTCCCTATGCAACTCCCTTTACCATTCACCCTTACCCACTGATCTTCCTCCTGGCACTATCTTTGCAAGCAAAACTAGTGCTACACCTGCCCCTACACTTATACCATTCAGGGGCCCCAAACAGTCCTTCCAGGTGAGGCGACACTTGTGAGTCTGTTGGGTCATATACTGTGTCCGGTGCTCCTGGCATGCCCTCCTGTATATCGGTGAGACCTAACGTGGATTGGGAGTCTGTCTTGCCGAGCACCTAAGGTCCATCTGCCAGAAAAAGCGGGATCTCCTTGTGCCTACTCATTTTAGTTCCACTTCGCATTCCTGTTCTAATATGTCAATCCATGTCTCAGCGAGGCCATACTCAGGTTAGAGGAATGCTTTGTTGTATTCAGTCTGGGTAGCCTCCAACCTGACGGCATGATCATCGATTTCTCGAACCATTCCTGATCCCCTTTTCCCTCTCTTATCTTTTCTCCTTGCCTGGCCATCGCCGCCTCCTGGTGCGCCTCCCCCCCTCCCCACCTCTTTCTTCACTCTTTGGCATTCTGTCTTTTCCTATAAGATTATAGGATTCCCCCTTCTCCATCCCTGTATCTCTTTCACTAATCAAATTTATCAGCTCTTTACTTCACCCCTCCCCCTCCAGGTTTCACCTATCACCTTGTGTTTTTCTTCCCTCCCCCACCTTTTAAATCTACTCCTCATCTTTTTTTCCTCCAGTCCTGCCGAAGGATCTCAGTCTGACACGCCAACTGTATTTTTTTTTCCATAGATACTGCCTGGCCTGCTGAGTTCCTCCAGCATTTTGTGTGTGTTGCTTAACACCATGTCTCAGAGTTCTCCATCTTCTTCCTGTACTCCAACTTGTTCTTGCCTGATACCTGTCCCACAGTGGTAGCGTTATCTGCAAACTTGTAGATGGAATTTGAGCAGTCATCAGTCTACAGTGAGTAAAGTAAGGCCTGATCAGCTTTGCAGGCTGCCAGTGTTAGGGATAATCACGGAAGAGGTAATGCTGCTTATCACAACCCTCCCCCCACCACCCAAGTGTAAAACTGCTTGTATTATCAGTGATAGATTATGCTTAGACTGTTGTATTTAAATGCTTAATGTGTTGGTAAGCAATTGGCATTAGTTCCAACCTCAACCCATCTTTTGTTCAGGTTTTGCTGTTAACATAGGCCTTTGCGCCGTCTGGATGCTAGAATTATGAAAATGAGCAGTATGAACAAATTAATACACTGTAGTGATTGAGATGGTTGCAGGGTAAATGAACGTTTAAATGATCATTCTTTTACTGTTTATTAGCAACCCAACAGCTTGATTCACTGTCGACTTGGTCATATTGTAGAATATTGCTCAGTTTGAAAGATAAGTACCTATTGCCACCCTTATTTAGTATTAAATTTAGTATTAACATGGGCACAAAATTAAATTGGCTTTCAGAAATAAATAACTTTTTAATATTTTGAGTTGAAATTTGTAATTCTAGAAATCTATACTAAATGATGTCAAAACATATGCATTACTGTGAATGTACAGCTTATTTAATAACTGTGTGATAAAATCTCATGGCTCAGATAACCTTGGGTTTGATTTTTATTTGGTCTTTGCCCCATTGATGTCTCTGACTTTAACGTTGCCAAGGAAGAGGTAATCTTCCAGACACTCTCCAATTGGCCTTGGACTAGCTGGACAAGAGCAATACCTACGTCTTACTACTGTTTATTGATTGCAGCTCTGTGTTCCATGCTATCATCTCCTGAATGCTAATCAAAATGCTTCAAAATCTGTCTCTAAACCTCCCGCTACAATTGACTTTCTCAACAGGGGACCACTATCAGTGAGCATCAATAATATCATCTCCTCCTTGCTGTCAATCAGCACAGATGTACTCCAAGGATGCATACTTAGCCCATTGCTCTATTCTCTCTACACATATGATTGTGTGGCTAGGGTTGTCATAAAAGTGACTCATCATTAGTATCCCAACCTTAAGTCAGTACTTAGGAATTTTATATCCAGCCACCTGAATGTTTTTGGTTTATTTTTAAATTATTTTCCAGAAATGGACAGTTGAAGAAAGTGAATGGATTAAACAGGGTGTACAAAAGTTTGGAGCAGGAAACTGGCTGAAGATCCTGAAGCATTATCCATTTTGTGACCGCACTAGCGTCATGATTAAAGATCGGTGGAGGACAATGCAAAGGCTTGGAATGACTTGAAAAAATTGGCTCTTTAAAGAGTTTTACTATTTACCATACATAAACTGTAAAAAGTATTGTTTTTTTAATTATATGGGAAAATAAACTTTTGTATTTATTATAGGAACGAAAAGAAGTAAAATCTGCTCAGTTGTCTCCTTATTTCATGTGAGCATGGTTTGTTGAAGATATTTGTGTGTTTAGTATGTACATTAATGCAAATATTTTCATCCATAAACCTCTGCAAGATCTGACAACAGTACCAATTAAGAAAAATAGAAGCTTTAGGTTTCTTTCCTTTCAGTGAAATATACTACCCCTGCTAAAGATGTTTTAATATTGTGAACCAGATCTGACTTGTTATACTTAATGTAAATGTGCTGAGTACACTTGATATTTCAAGATTCATCATCAGACAATAAAAGTGCTGAACCACACATCAATTTCGTTGTAATTTTTCGAGAGTTGTGATCTTTTGCAGTTTTACATAAAAAGGCTGAATTTTGTTCCTCAGGAAATCTTAAAACCCTCCACCGTAACTTGGTACTGTTTCTCTTCTGTTTTTGAAGAGATTTTGTATTTTATCACCAACTGTAATAGTAGGAAATGACACAGCTGGTTTATTTGGGGCTCTATGCATCAATGTAAGGGCAACATTAATTGCCTGTCCTGAATTGTCCTTGAAAATTGGTGATGGGCTTGTTCCTTGAACAGTTGCAGTTCATCTGGTAGAGGAACTTCCACAAGACAGCAAAGTCAAGAGCTCCAGAGTTTACAAATCTGAATGCTATGCTACTTGAGGGAAACCTGCAGGTGGAGTCTTTTGCAACACACATGAAATGCTGGAGTAACTTTTAACAGGCAGGGCAGCATCTAGGGAAAGAGTACAGTCAATGTTTTGGTCTGAAATGTTGACCACACTCTTTTCCTAGCTGCTGCCTGGCCTGCTGAGTTCCTCAGCATTTTGTGTGTGTTGCTCGGATTTCCAGCATCTGCAGATTTTCACTTGTTTATGGTGAAGTCTGTTGCTCTTGTCCTTGCTGGTTAAAGTTCTGTTGGAGTAGCCTAGCTGAATGACCACAGCACATTTGGTAAATAATTCACACAATAGCCACATTTCTGCAGGGATTGGAGGGAATGAATGTATAATAAGACCTTAAGATGTACGAGCAAAATTAGGCCACTTGGCCCATTTAGTCTGCTCTTCCATTTCATTATGGCTGATTCATTTCCCTCTCAGACCCAAACTCTTGCCTTCTCCCCATATCCTTTCATACCCTGACGAATCAAGAATCTATTAATCTCTGCCTTATATATACCCAATGACTTGGCCTCCACAGCTGCTTGTGGCAACAAATTCCACAGATTCACCACTCTCTGGCTAAAGATATTCAATCTCAACCCCATTCTAAATGGACGTCCCTCTATTCTGAGGCTGTCTCCTCTGGTCTTAGACTCCCTCAATATAGGAAACATCTACTCCATCCGTTCTATCGAGCCTGTCAGCATTTGATAGGTTTCAATGCAATTTCCTCCCCTCATTCTTCAGAATTCCATGAGTACAGGCCCAGAGCTATCGAACACTGACATGATGAACCTTTGAATCCCAGAATCATTTTTGTGAACCTCCTTTGAACCCTCTGCAATGTCAACACGTTCTTTCTTAAGTTAGGGACCCAGTACTGCTCAATACTCCAAGTGAGGCCTCACAAATGCCTTATAAAGCCTCAATATTACATCCTTGCCTCTTGAAATTAATAGTCCTCTCAAAATTATTGATAACATTGCATTTGCCTTCCTCACCACCAACTCAACCTGCAAATTAACCTTTAGGAAAACTTGTATGAGGATTCCCAAGACCCTTTGCACCTCAGATTTTTGAATTTTTTCTCCTTTTCAAAAATAGTCAACCCTTTTATTTCTTCTACCAAAGTGCATGACTGACATTGATACACTTCTCGACACTGTATTCAATCTGCTACCTCTTTGCCCATCCTCCTAATAAGTCTTTCTGTAGTGTTGAAGCAGAGATGCCCTTTATTTCCATTTTTTTTGCCTCATACCAATCAACCAATGCTCTATCCATGCTTGTATCTTTCCTGTAATACCATAACATGTTAAGCAGCCTCAAGGGTGGCACCTTGTCAAAGGGTTTCTGAAATACGAATACACAACTTCCACAGGTTCTCCTATGTCTATCCCGCTTGTTATTTCTTCAATGAATTCCAATAGATTTGTCAGGCAAGATTTTCCCTTAAGGAAACCATGCTGACTTTGGCCCACTTTTATCATGTGCCTCCGAAACCATGTCCTTGACAATTGACTCCAACATCTTCCCAACCACTGAGGTCAGACTAACTGGCCTATAGTTTCCTTCCTTCTGCCTCTCTCCTTTCTTGAAGAGTGGAGTGACATTTGTAATTTTCCAGTCCTCCAGAACCTATTGTTTCTTGACAGGTCATTGCTAATGCCTTCACAATCTCTTAAGCCACCCCTTTAAGAACCCTGGGGTATAGGCCATCTGGTCCAGGTGACTTATCTACCTTCAGACTTTTCAGTTTCCCAAGCACCTTCTTCCTTGTAATGGCAATGCCACTCACTCATTCAAGTGCCCCCTGACACTTGAACTTCCGGCATACTGCTAGTGTCTCCCACAGTGAAGACCGATGCAAAATATTCATTCAGTTCGGCTGCCATTTCCTTGATCCCTATTACTACCTCTCCAGCATCATTTTCCAGCAGTCCGATATCTACCCCTTGCCTCTTTTACACTTAATATATCTGAAGAAGCCTTTGGTATCCTCTTTAATATTAGCTAGCTTACCTTTGTATTCCATCTTTTCCTTCTTTATGACTTTTTTTTAGTTGCCTTCTGTTGGTTTTTAAAAGCTTCCCAATCTTCTAACTTTCCACTTTTTTTTTGCTATACCATATACCCTCTTTTTGGCTTTTATGTTGACCTTGACATCTGTTGTCAGCCACAGCTGCATCATCCTGCCTTTGGAATACCTCTTCTTTGGGATTTATCTATTTTGCACCTTTTGAATTGCTCCCAGAAACTCAAGCCATTGCTGTTCTACCATCATCCCTGCTGGTATTCACTTCCAATCAATTTTGGCCAGCTTCTCGCCCATGCCTCTGTAATTCCCTTTACTCCACTGTAATACTTGATACCTCTGACTTTGGCTTCTCCTTCTCAAATTGCAAGGTGAATTTTGTCATATGATCACTGGTCCCCTCGTGTTCCTTCACCTTAAGCTGTCTAATCAATTCTGAATTTTTCAGCTGCAATTCAGTGATGTCCACTGCATCATACATGCAAATCTGTAAATGTGCTACATGTCATCTACTTTATCACGTATACTACATGCTTTCAAGTATAAGACCCGAAGTCCTGTATTCATCGCCCTTTTTGATTTTGTTCCCCTTTTTACATTGCAACTCAAACCTTAACTGCAATTTTTGTCCTGTCATCAGCCTCTCCTTGCTAGCAGTCTCACTACGCACTGACCCTGTTTGTAAACCAACTCCCTATCATTCTGGTTCCCATCCCTCTGCCAAATTAGTTCAAACCCTCCCAAAAAGCTCTAGCAAACCTGCCCGCAAGGATATGCATCCTCTTTGGGTTCAAGTGTAACCTGTCTTTTGTACAGGTCGTACCTTCCCCAGAAAAGATGCCAATGATCAGAAATGTGAACCCCTGTCCTTGTTCCTCAGCCATGCATTCATCTGCCTCATCATCCTGCTCTTACCCTCACTGGCGAGTGGCACAGGCAACAATCTAGAGATTACTACCCTGGAGGTCCTGCTTTTCAGTTTTCTACCTCGATCCCTAAAATCTATTCGGGACCTCCTCACCCTTCCTACCTACAGTATGTCATTGCTGCCAATATGTGCTAAGACTTCTGGCTGCTCACCCTCCCCTTTTAGACTGCCACGGACCCAGTCTGAGATATCCCTGACCCTGGCACATGGGAGGCAACATATCATCTGGGTGTCTCCACTGTGTCCACAGAATCTCATCTCTATTCCTCTATGAAATCTCCTGTCACTACTGATGTGTGCTTGGGGTATTTTTCAAACACACTACTTTGTCCTTGTGTAGAGCTGCTTGAATTGAAGCTGAATTTACCTGCCGTAACTAATTTGAGATTCCACTGTTGACTTGGGCTTTGCAGATATTGCAAGGCTTTGGGTTACATGTAGCAGTATATCTGGCCTCCAGCATATTCTTGTAACTACTATTGATAAAACATCCAATTGAGTTTCTGACCAATGGCGACACCCTATAATGTGTGTGTGTGTGTGTGTGTGTGTGTGGGGGGGGTCTCAACAATGGTAATTCCATTGAATACCAAAGGAAGCTGGTTAGATGCTTTGCAGATGGCTGTTACCTGGAAATTTTATGGCAGTACTGTTACTTGCCATTTAACAGGCCATATTTGAATGTTGTTTGTGTATTGCTGTATGTGTGCATATGCTGCTTCATTTGCTAAGGTGTAAATTAATATACTACTTCAGATTAATTCACAATATATATCATTTTAATCATCTTTTTTTGAAAAAAATCTATTGTGCAAACTTGCATATTTTACACTTGTACAATCACATTGCTGCAGTGGTTATAAGCTATGTATTTTTCATGTTATGGTAGATAAGTCATGAATATACATGAACTAAATTCAGTTTTCCTGCTTGGAATTTTTCTTTCTCCATCTGTGTTTTAGACTGCAGTCCGACTGCCAGTTTTTGTAGCTAGATGTGAATGATAATGTACCTGAATAAATATTGTATTTCCCTGTAATTTTCATTGCATTTTAAAATCTTTTTATTAATTATTATTGAAAATCAACAACAACAAAAAATACATTGAAGTAATCAAGTCAACATATCAATATATACAATAAGAGTTAAACTATCAACGAAGCTAAACAATATATCAATAATAAGAAGAAAAAACAAAAGGTTAAAGCTTTTTTTTGGAAAAAAGAAAGAAGGAAAAAGAACCACTGCTAACTAAAAAAAACCCTACTAACAAAAAAAAACATATTTGGAGCACAAACCTGGAGCTATACGCCATACAAGCTTCCATAAAAGAAAGATGTCAATCTGCCAACCAAATCTATTTCCCTGTAATTTTAAATGTTATTATAAAGAAACCTACAAAGCTTCCCAGCCGAGCCATTTTAGTCAATGTAATTAAAATGAATCCAAATGTCCCAAAAAAGTAAATCTTGTAATATCACCAACTCACTACTTTTTAAATTTTTTATCGTTGCACTACTTATTTAATTAAACTGTTTAATTTTTTTTTAATTCTCACCCCTTACGTGTGGTGCATATGTGTGTTTTCCCCTCAATCTCAGGTCCTCTACCAAAGACCTGGGAACTTGAGGGTTTGGTGCAGTTCCTAGTAGTGCGCTCTTCTGGACTGAGATTTCAGATGTTGTTCCCAGGATTTGTTGGAGCTACTCTCCCAGTCCAGGTGTCACAGCTCCAAGTGTTCCTATCACCACCAGGATTACTCTAGCTTTAACTTCCACATCCTTTCTATCCGCTCTTTCAAGCCCCGGTATTCCTCCAGCTTCTCGTTCTTTCTTCCTGATGTTACTGTCATTCAGGATTGCCACATCTATTACTATTGCACTCTTCTGTTCCTTGTCCTTGATGGTTGGCTAGTTAGTACCTGCTTATCAGTCTGTATCTGGAAGTCCCACAGGATCTTAGCTCTGCCATCTCCACTACCTTCTCGGGTGTCCCTCATTTGAACTCAGGAGTGTTCAATCCATACTCAGCGCAGATGTTCCTGTACACAATTCCTGCAACTTGGTTATGCCATTCAGTGTATGCTGCCCCTGCCTGCATTTTGCACCCTGCTTCTATGTGCTGAACGGTTTCAACAGATTCCTTGCACAGTCTGCATCTTGGATCTTGTCTGGTGTGATAGACTCCTGCTTCTATTGCTCTTGTGCTTAGCATCTGTTCTTGTGCAGTCATGAGCAGTGCCTCTGAGCTCTCTCTCAGCCCTGCTATTTCCAGCCATTGGTTGGACTTTCTTACGTCAGCCACCTCTGATATCTGGCGATGGTACATACGTGCAGTGGCTTGTCCTGCCATGGCCTCTAGTCCTCTGGCTCTGCTTCACCCACTTCCATTTCCATATCCCCTGCCTGCTGTCTGAGATATTCTCCTAGTAGGTCATCCTCAGGGGCCATCTTCCTGACATGGATGTTTCAAATTTCTTCCAGGACTGTGGCTTTGACACTTTCAAGTCCCTGTCCTTTATTCCAGCAGGTGTACAGTTCATTGGCGTTGAACTTTGGATGAAATCCTCCATAATGTTAGCAGTTTCCGGGTCTTGATGTCAGCTGCTTCCAGTTTGTTCCTTGGCCAGCACACTACCGCGGCTGGATATCTGATGACTGGTAGGCAGGCAAATGTGTTGATGGCTCTGATCTTGTTCTTCCCATTCATCTGGCTTTTTGGGACCTGTCTCATTCTTTGAAGGTACTTGGATCTTGCAGCCTTCCTTGTGTCCTCATCATGTCTTCCATGCAGCTGCAGGATCCCCAGGTATTTGTAGCTGTCCTGTACATCTGTATGTGTCTTCAGGTAACTTGATTCCTTCAGTCTTGAAGAGTTTGCCTCTTGTCACTACCATCCGGCTGCACTTTTCCAGTCCAAATGACTGCTGTACAACCTTGTCTGGTGAATTAGTGAATCAGTGTCTCTTTCAGTTCCGGCATACAGCTTTATGTCATCCATGTACAGGAGGTAGCTGATGGTCACGCCACTCTTGAACCTGTACCCATATCCACTCTTTGAGATGATCTGTCTGAGGGAGTTTAAGCCTATGCAGAACAGCAGAGGAGATAGTGTATCACCCTGGTATATTCCACATTTGATGGTCACTTGTGCTATTTCCTTTGAGTTAACTTCTAGCATTGTCCTCCAATGGCTTATTGAATTCTTAATGAAGGTCCTTAGTGCCTTGTTGACCTTGTACAGAGACGGGCATTCCAGGATCCATGTGTGGGGCATTGAGTTGTGTGCTTTCTGGTAGTCGATCCAGGTTTACCTGATCTTGGAGTCTCACATGACAGCTTTGTCGGTGCTTAGAGCCTCTGATTTAATCACCATACCCCTCTGAGCAGAGCTCAGGTGGCTGTGATGCCTGATAGGAGCTTCCGTGTTGTTGACAAGCAGGTTACAGGCCGATAGTTTGATGGTGTTGGTCCTTTGAGAGGATCCTTCATTATGAGTTAGCCAATCAGGGTGGGAGGCTGCTTCAAGCAGCTGGTTCATTTGAGCTGCCAGCCGTGTATGTAATGCTGTTAGACTCTTCAGCCAATAGGCGTGGACCATGTCAGGCCCCAATAATGTCCAGTTCCTCATTCTAGCGACCTGTTGCTGGACATCTACTGCTGTAATGGTAACTGGTTGCACAGACTTGCTTATAGGTCTTTCAGCCATTGGGCACTGGTGTTATGTGATGCTTCTTTCTCCCATATACTTTTCTAGTACTCCTCAGTTGCTGTTTTGGTTGGTTCAGGTATTGGCATGTTGTTGCTCTGGAACTGTGCAAATACTGTTCCTGGTTCTTTGGAGAAGAGTGCATTTATTCACTTGGCCTTTGTGCCCTTAGTGTATCTCAGTACCTCAGTGGTGTGGTAGCCAGAGCTGTTAGCCATTGTTTGGCAGTTTCCAGAGCCTAGGCTATGGATGTACCTCTGTACTTAGAGTGTGTGTAGATATAATGTAAATCACAGTTTTTGTATGATTATCTATTGTGTTGTACTGCTGCTGCAAAAACAACAACTTTCATGACATGTGCCGATGATATTAAACCTGATTCTGATCATAAACACAAGAGAATCTGCAGATGATCGAAATCTTGAGCAACACGTACACAAATTTGAAGGAACTCAGCAAGTCGGGCAACATCAATGGAGTGGAATGAACAGTCGATGATTTGGGTTGAGACCCTTCATCAGGACTCACCAAGGCACAGAGAACTACAGATTTGATGTGGGTAACACACAATGCTGGCGGAACTCAGCAAGTCAGGCAGCATCTGTGGAGAGGAATAAAGAGTCAATGTTTTGGGCCAGGATGATAGGACTCTACTGAAACATTGTTTATTCTGCTCTGTGGATGCTGCCTGACTTGAGTTCCTCCAATTCTTGTAATATGATTTGCATAAATTTTATGATCTGGTGGGAATGTTGGTGATTGGTGAGCTAGGCACCTGTGCAGCATTGTGGTTTGCAATGCATTGAGAAAATGTAAATGTTTTCTATGTTATAATTAAATGCAACAAACATTAAATACATCTTTTATTCTTTTGTCTTCAAATTCTGGAATTTTCAATGATTTCTGCTTTTTAAAATTTGGAAATGAAAATACTTTCAATATTTTGAAGTAATATGTTCCTTTTATGGATTCTAATCAAAGTTATGACAGTTACTCAGAAATGTTGATGGAGTTCAGCATTATAAGGAAAATTGAATTGAATTGAATTGGCTTTATTTCTTACATCCTTCACATACACGAGGAGTAAAAATCTTTACGTTACATCTCCACCTGAATGTGCAGTGTGTAAATTGTAGTAATTAGTAATAAATAGTATGCACAGTAAGATATACAACAGAACCATCAATATAACTCAGAAATACAATTGTGCCAGTGTGAATTAATCAGTCTGATGGCCTGGTGGAAGAAGCTGTCCCGGAGCTTGTTGGTCCTGGCTTTAATGCTGCAGTACCGTTTCCCAGATGGTAGCGGCTGGAACAGGTTGTGGTTGGGGTGACTTGGGTCCCCAATGATTCCTCAGGCCCTTTTTACGAACCTGTCACTGTAAATTTCCTGAATCATGGGAAGTTCACACCTACGGATGCGCTGGGCTGTCCACACCACTCTCTGTGAAGCCCTGCGATTGAGGGAGATACAGTTCCCATACCAGGCAGTGATACAGCCAGTCAGGATGCTCTCAATTGTGCTCCCGTAGAAAGTCCTTAGGATTTGGGACTCATGCCAAACTTCTTCTGCCAACTAGGTGAAAGAGGCACTGTTGTCCTTTTTTCACCATACAGCCGGTATGTACAGATCAAGTGAGATCCTCAGTGATGTGTATACCGAGGAACTTAAAGCTGTTCACTCTCTGAACCCCCCGATCCATTGATGTCAATAGGGGTTAGCCTGTCTCCATTCCTCCTGTAATCCACAACCAGCTCCTTTGTTTTTGTGACATTGAGGGAGAGGTTGTTTTCTTGACACCACTATGTCAGGGTGATAACTTCTCTGCAGGCTGCCTTGTTATTATTTGAGATTTCGGCCACTCAGTGCAGTACCATCTGCAAATTTAATCAGCAGATTGGAGCTGAAGGTGGCGACACAGTCATGGGTATACAGAGAATAAAGGAGGTGGCTTAGGACACAGCCCTGGAGGGCTCCTGTGTTGAGGGGCAGAGAGGCAGAGGTGAGGGAGCCCACTCTTACCACCTGCCAGCGATCTGACAGGAAGTCCAGGATCTAGCTACACAAGGCAGGGTGAAGGCCGAGGTCTCTGAGCTTCATGTTGAGCCTGGAGGGAATTATGGTGTTGAATGCTGAACTGTAGTCCAAGAACAACATGCTCACATAAACATCCTTCTTCGGGTGTGTAAAGATGCTGTGTAGAGTTGTCGATCGGTTGTGTTGGTAGGTGAATTGTAGGGGGTCTAGTGTGGGTGGTGACATGCTACAGATGTAATCCTTGACCAGCCTCTCATCTCATTTGCTTATTATTGAGGTGAGTGCGACAGGACGGCAATCGTTCAGACACATTACGTTGGTCTGTTGGGTCAGGTGGATGTTTTGAAGCGGGAGGGCACTCTACACTGGGAGACAGAGAGATTAAAAGTGTCTGCAAACACACCAGCCAGCTGTGCTGTGCACATTCTGAGTACCCTCCCCCGGGGATGCCGTCCGGTCCCGCAGCCTTGCGGCTGTCCACTCGTTGGAAACTCCTGTGTACTTCAGCCTCAGATTGACCGAAGTGCAGGTTGCATTGGTGGCTCTACCATGGAGAGCATACTCACCAACTGCATCTCAGTATGATATGGCAATTGTCCCATATCGGACCGCAAAGCACTCCAGCGTGTGGTGAAAACTGCCCAGTGGATTATCGGCACCCCATTGCTCACCACTGAGAACATCTACCATAAATGCTGCCTGGGCAGGGTGAAAAGCATTATCATGGATGCATCTCACCCTAACCATGGACTTTTTACTCTCCTCCCATCCGGTAGGTGCTACAGGAGCCTCCGCTCCCAAACCAGCAGGCACAGGAAGAGCTTCTTCCCTGAGGCTGTGACCCTGCTGAACCTCTCATCATAGCGCTAAGCAGTATTGCATCCGTATTGTACTGTCTCAGTACTTTTATATTTGTGTGCTGTAGCACTTACTTTTTATTCGCAGTTATTTTGTAAATAACACTATTCTTTGCATTTCTGGTTAGATGCTAACTGCATTTCATTGGTTTTGTATCTGTACTCAAGGCACAATGACAATAAAGTTGAATCTAATCTAATTTAATCTCCTCAGGGGCTCAGTGTTGATGACATTGAACCGAGAGTAAAAACTGATTTAGCTGATCTGTGAGAGAGGCATTGATGTTGGTAGCACCAGTGTGTTTCACTTTGAAGTTTATGATGGTGTGCAGATCTAGCCATAATGATATGGATTTACTGAATATTTTAGTATGGCCTTTAAAACATCTAAAAAGCATTTTTATCCAAAGGTATATGTTAATGTAATTATTAGTAAATGTAACCACTGGTTTGTAAACAACAGAATGCTCCTTAAGTAAAATGAGATGAATAAAAGAAAATTACTGCAAATGCTGAGTCTGATGTTTGAAAAATATGCTAGCTATACTCAATAAATTTCAACAAAAGCTTCAAATTTTAATTCTAGATATGCCATTCAGTTATGATTAAGATAAAACTTTATTTGTCCTGAAGGAAATTATTGTTGCAAGTTTGTTCAGTCAGAAATATATACTTTAAAATACAAAATGGAAGCATTGAGATACGAAAATGAATACAAAATGTGCATTAAAATGCAATAGTGCAAAATACAGATGTGCAATGAAACCATACACTTATATACCTAAGGAGGAGGATTTGTGTCGTCTTATAGCCACAGGGGGAAAGGATCTCCTGTGGCGTTCAGTGGTGCACCTCGGTGGAATCAGTCGATTACTAAAGGTGCTTCTCTGCTTGTCCAGTATGTCATGGAGGGGGTGATAGGGGTTGTCCATAACGCTCTGTAGCTTCTACAGCATCCTCCTCTCAGATACAACCACCAGGGAATCCAGTTCCAACCCCAGAACAGAACCAGCTTTCCGGACAAGCTTATCTATCTTCTTGGTGTCAGCTGCTCTCACCCTGCTGCCCCAGCAGGCTACAGCATAGAACTGAATGCTGGCCACCACTGAGATGTAGAACATCTGCAGCATAGTACTTTAGACATTGAATAACTGGAGCCTTCTCAAGAAGTACAGTCAGGTTAGAGTCAGGAAGTACAGTTAGATTAGATTATGAGGACACACAGTCCTCTTTTATTGTCATTTAGTAAAGCGTGCATTAAGAAATGATACAATGTTCCTCCAGAATGATATCACAGAAACACAAGACAAACCAAGACTAAAAAACTGACAAAAACCACATAATTATAACATATAGTTACAACAGTGCAAAGCAATACTGTAATTTGATAAAGAACAGACCATGGGCACGGTAAAAAAAAGTCTCAAAGTCTCTCAAAAGTCCCATCATCTCACACAGACGGTAAAAGGAAGAAAACTCTCCCTGCCACGAACTTCCAGCACCGCAAACTTGCTGATGCAGCACCCTGGAAGCACCCGACCACAGCCGACTCTTGAGTCCGTCCGAAAACTTTGAGCCTCCGACCAGCCCTCCGACACCTAGCAGCGAGCACCATCTCTGCCGAGCGCTTTGGCCCCAGCCCCGGCAACAGGCAATAGGCAAAGCCGAGGATTTGGGGCCTTCCCCTCTGGAGATTCTCGATTGCACAGTAGCAGCGACAGCAAAGCAGGCATTTCAGAAGTTTCTCCAGATGTTCGTCCGTGCTTCTCACGTCTGTCTCCATCAAATCAGGATTGTGCATGGTACCTACTTACAAACACGATATCATTTCAGAGCGGCTGTACACAAGAACGTACACAAGTCAATTTCACTGTAACTTTAATTCTATCCCCGCCCCTGCCCCCCCCACCCCCCCCCATCATTCACAACCACTTACCCTGTTGCTTCTCAGGTATTTATTTTCTTCCACTTTAAAAAAATCCATTACTGGTTCTACTGTCCTTTGAGATATAGAGTTTCAAAGCCTCATAACCCTTTAAGAGGAAAGTACCTCATCTTAAAACTCCATTTTGTTCCACAAGAGGAAACATCCTCTTCACGTGCACCCTGTGAACAGCCACCAAGATATACACACACCCTCATTCTCTTTTATTCTTCCAAGCTCCAGCAGGTACATGCCTAGATACAAACCATACTCGCAACACTATCTACCCATTCTGGGTGTCAGTTTCATAAACCTCTGAACTGTTTCCAATGTAGAAGGATCAGGCTATTCCAATGAATGATTCACAAAGCAATAACATTTAAAACACACACCCCAAATATGGTCTCTTTTTGTGCTGCATAACTAAAGCATTTAACACTGAACTGAAGCATAACATTTTTTGCTAGCTTTCCAAGTTACTTGCTGTCCTTTGTGAATCAGACATTAGGATAGCCTAATCCTTCTGCAACTGAGTTATGCAATCTCACCATTTCAATATTTATTTTTATTTTTCATCCATAAATGGGAAAATTTACAACTTTTGATATTATACTTCATTTATTCGTTCTTTGTATCCTCTGTGTTCTCTTCACATCTTAGTTTTATCATCTTTATCAGCATATTTCATTTTAGGTGCCTTCATGTAAGTCACTTATATAAATGTAACACGCTGTAAGGTTTCACTGCTAATGCAATGGCTTCTCTGTAATGTTCCACTGCTGAGGTAATGGTTTCTAGGTAGCAGCAATGTTCAGGTTATGACTAGAGATAACGGGGCATGTCAGCCAATGAGCGGGATGTTGTTCTTTCTTGTGTGTCTGGAAGCTGGGAATTCGCGGTCTTTTGCCAGGGAGTGATGACTCTCTGACGATGGTGTCTGAAAAGAGGATGCTGTCGAAGTTGCATGCCATCTTGGACAATGTCTCCTATCCACTACATAATGTACTGGTTGGGCACAGGAGTACATTCAGCCAGAGACTCATTCCACCGAGATGCAACACAGAGCGTCATAGGAGGTCATTCCTGCCTGTGGCCATCAAACTTTACAACTCCTCCTTTGGAGAGTCAGACACCTTGAGCCAATAGGCTGGTCCTGGACTTATTTCATAATTTACTGGCATAATTTACATATTACTATTTAACTATCTATGGTTTTATTACTATTTATTATTTATGGTGCAACTGTAACGGAAACCAATTTCCCCCGGGATCAATAAAGTATGACTATGACTATGAGGAGAGAAGACGCAAATGGAGAGAGTCGGTAGACCACCAGATGGAGTGGACTTGGAGCGAGGCTCCGAAGGTCAGCGATGATCAGAGGAGGTCGATGATGGACGAACGGCCGTATCAGTGAGCTCCAACATTGCGCATTAGACTGTTTCATGAGAATGGGCCTGTTTTTGGTTTCTTTACTAACCATATAGTTCAATTAAGAATTATAAAACTCAATCGTTTAATTGCATTTTGTGCACTGTTTGTTATTTCGGGGTACTGATTTGTAACAGGGGACACATCGTGCAGCATCCACCCAGAAGAGATTTCTAAAGTTTGGCGGGGCCGGGGGCTATCACCGCCTATATTAAGCCACTAGCTGAAGCGAGAGTTGCATAAAATTAGACGAAATTCACCCCCACTGTGAATTTCTGTGGCACAGCACTTGGTATTTTTATCCACTCAGAAAAAAGGTTGATTTATGATTATTTGGCTTTCTCTACAGCAATTTTCTATTGTTACCAATATATTACTGCCAACATTGAGTTTTTAAAGCAATGACGTTATCAAATGTAAGATATGGAATTGAAAAAGTTTTATTTGAAAATATATTGCTAATAAATGTCACTACTTTAGTCTCCTATATAAATGAAAAAAGACATAATTTATTGCAAAATAAGGTGTCTTCTGTTCAGAGCGCACAAATGGTTCCCATAGCAAAACCAATATGATTTGTCATCTGCCCTCTCCCAGAATCTAGCACAAATAAGCAAAGAATTATTTGTGAAATGCCTTTAACATTTTATTCACTTATATTTGCAAGTACAACTTCCTTTGTATTCACCCTTTTCTAATTTCCCCTTACCTTAGACCATAAGACCATAAGATATAGGAGCAGAATTAGGCCATTCAGCCCATTGAGTCTGCTCCGCCATTTCATCATGGCTGATCCCGGATCCCACTCAACCCCATACACCTGCCTTCTCACCATATCCTTTGATGCCCTGACAGATCAGGAAATGATCAACTTACACCTTAAATATACGCACAGTCTTGGCCTCCACCGCAGTTTGTGACAGAGCATTCCACAGATGTACTAGTCTCTGGCTAAAAAATTCCTCCTTACCTCTGTTCCAATAGGTCACCCCTCAATTTTGAGACTGTGCCGTCTAGTTTTGGATACCCCCACCATAGGAAACGTCCTCTCCACATCCATCCCATCTAGTCCTTCATAGGTTTCAATGACGTGTCCCCACATTCTTCTAAATTCCAGTGAGTACAGGCCTAAAGCTGCCAAACGCTCCTCAGATGTTAATCCCTTCATTCCCGGAATCATCCTTGTGAACCTCCTCTGGACTCTCTCCAATGACAACACATCCTTTCTGAGATATGGGGCCCAAAACTGTTGACAATACTCCAAGTGCGGCCTGATTAGTATCTTATAAAGACTCAGGATTATCTTCCTGCTTTTATATTCACTTCCTCTAGAAATAAATGCCAACATTGCATTTACCTTCTTTACCACTGACTCAACCCGTAAATTAATCTTCTGGGAGTCTTGCACAAGCACTCCTAAGTCCCTCTACACCTCTGAAGTTTGAACCTTCTCCCCATTAAGATCATTGTCCACTCTATTGTTCCTTTTACCAAAATGTATTATCATACATTTCCCAACACTGTGTTCCATCTGCCACCTTTTTGCCCATTCTTCCAATTTGTCTCTACTGAAATCGCATTGCTTCCTCAACACTACCTACCCCTCCACCTGTCCTCGAATCATCCACAAAATTTGCATAAAACCCATCAATTCCATTATTTGAATCATTGACAAACAATGTGAAAAGTAGCGGTCCCAAAACTGACCCCTGAGGAACTCCACTAATCACTGGCAGCCAACCAGAAAAGGCCCCCTTTATTCCCACACACTGTCTCCTGCTTGTCAGCCATTCCTCTATCCATACCAGTGTTTCTTCTGTAATGCCATGGGATTTTATCTTGTTAAGCAGCCTCATGTGTGGCACCTTATCAAATGCCTTCTGAAAATCCAAGTAAATGACATCCACTGCCTCTCCTTTGTCCACCCTGCTTGTTACTTCCTCAAAGAACTCTAACAGATTTGTCAGGGAAGATTTCCCTTGACAGAAACCATGTTGACTTTGATTTATTTTATCATTAGTCTCCAAGTACCTCAAAACCTCATCCTTAATAATAGACTCCAATTCTTTCCCAACCACTGAGGTTAGGCTAACTGGCCTATAATTTCCTTTCTTTGCCTTCCTCCCTTCTTAAAGAGTGGGGTGACATTTGTAATCTTCCAGTTCCCCCGGGACTATGCCAGAATCAAGTGATTCTTGAAAGCTCATAACCAATGCATCCATTATCTCTTCAGCAACCTCTCTGAGGACTCTGGGATGTAGTCCATCTGGTCCAGGTGCCTTATCCACCTTAAGACCTTTCAGTTTGCCCAGCACTTTTTCCATTGTAATAACAATGGCACTCACACCTGCTCCCTGACAGGACCTTTGGCAGCACTACTAGATCAGAGCACTAAGGGATACTGACCAAGTCAAACTGATCTGAGAACCTAAGGACATGTTGTTTTGTTTGTTACTTTGGCCACTTGTGCTTTTCAATAGCCAAGAAAGCACATTCGCTTCTCTACTTCCTCAGAGGGTTAATGAAACTTGGCATGTCTCCAATAATCCTCGCCAATTTTCACAGATGCACCAAAGAAAGGAACTTATTCCGATGTATCACAAACATGAGAAAATCTGCAGATGTTGGAAATCTAAAGCAACACACACACAAAATGCTGGAGGAACTCAGCAGGCCAGACAGCATCTTTGGAAAAGAATAAACAGAGGACTTTTCAGGCCGAGACCCTTCATCAGGACTCATCACACCTTAGTGTGACATATGCTCTGTTCAAGACCATGAAAAATTTTAGAGAACTGCGGACACAGCCCAGTCTGTCACAAACACCAGCGTCCCCTCCATTGAATCGGTTTAGATAGATAGATAGATATACTTTATTGATCCCAAGGGAAATTTTACAGCTGCAAAGGTTTGTACCTTTTGCTGCCATGGTTAAGCAGCCAAAGTCCTCACGCCCCTGTCATTCTCTCTTTTCAATCATTCCACAGGACAGAAGATACAAAAGGTTGAGAGCCTTTGCCACCAGACTCAAGGACAGCTTCTACCCTGCTGTTGAATGGACCTTTTTGCATTAAAAATAAACTCTTGATTTCCCAGTCTATCTTGCTATGGCTCTTTCACTTTATCTACCTGTACTGCACTTTCTGTGTAATGCTAACACCACTCTATTTGACACTCTGTTACTGTTTTCCTTTTGTAGTACCTTGATGAATTATGGCATAGAATGATTTGTCCGGATTACATACAACAAAAGTTTTTCACTCTATCTGAGTACACATGACAATAGTAAACCAATCATCATGAACATGGATTAATAGAACATAAGTCTTCAATTTTCAGATGTTATTTTTTTCTTAAAAGTATGACTGAGCTCAAATTATATAGCAAAACAAGCCTGAAAGTTGTTATTTTAAATTTTGAAACTTGTATTGAAATATATGAAATTGTATATATCTGGCCATATAAATGAATGGTATGTTTGAACTAAATTCAGTGTGCAGGTAAAACATAAGCTTGTAATACACACTCTAAAAGACCTTGAAGTTCAAAAAGTTTTGCATTTGTCATGTTCAATGTCACCACTGAGTAACATACACAAAGTTGATGTATTTAAAAATCAAAATACATATAGCTCTGTATAAGCAACATATTTCAAACAAAATATTTTGAAAAATAATGTCTGCTTCTTCGTAGGTTATATGTTTACAATTATTTTGAAAATTATTTGTTTAAAAATGTATATTGCACAGATGTGAAGGTCATTAAGTAGAATTAATAGTAACAAAGATTAGATAACAGGGTTAATCATTTACTGAGCCATAAGTTTTCAGCATCTTGGAATTCTCCAGAAATTATAACAGCAAAATGTCCACACAAAGCTTTGTGCATGTGTGTCTATGTGTTATTTTGCTTTTAAGTGGGAGATGTCAAAAATCTGAATCGACGAGTGGTTCAAGTGAACCTGATGTATTTCATGGTGCCAATCAGCATGACTTCTCTGTCATTGTGGAAGGCGGAGGACAGGAGTGTCTCTGGCAGTATGCGGAACAAAAAGGTTACTTTTATTTTAATTATGAGGTAGGAATTTGCAATTCATTTCTTACTATGTCAGTGTTTAAATTTAAAAACACTTACACATTTTGAGACTGAGGATTAGTGGATTGTTTGGTTCTAACTTCGATCATATCATGTAAAAATAATTATTAGCTGAGACACGCATGAGCAACATTATTATATAGAAGTGGTTATAAAGATGAAGTTACACACACAAAATGCTGGAGGAGCTCAGTGGTTCCTCCAGCATTTTGTGTGTGTTGCTTGGATTTCCGGCACCTGCAGATTCTCTTGTTTATTAAGTTGAAGTTAGTGGAAATATGGGAACTCTCTGTTTTATCAGTGCTATAGCTGGTAACAGGTAGCATTGTTATTAAGAGCTATTGCTTTTAATTTGCATCTGTAATTCAGGTCTTTTGTCCATGTTCGGATTACCTTGCTGCTTGGCGGTATTACCGACACTTTGCATCATTTTGGCAATGAATGAAACGGGATTAATGGGATGCTTGTTGGATTTATTCTTTGTTATATGGACAGCAGATGGATAAACAAAATTTAATTTTGACTGGTAGAGGCCATTGTAGTAGTTGTACTGAAAGGAAGCTGAAGTCACCAGATTATGTAGATATGGTTAAAAATTTTACTCTGATCTAAATATCTATCATTCTTAAATGTTAAATAGCTTTAATTATTACAGTAACCTGTAACCAATCACCTTAATGTTTTTATCTGACTTGAATTTACCCATTATAATCCTGAATTATATTGGTTCCTTAGTCCATGTATATCCAAAGGCCACAGTTCAACATATGGTCGGCTGGTGGCACAGTGAGATCAGCGCCAGACTCCGGAGCGAAGGTTCCTGAGTTCGAATCCAGGTCGGGCCACCCCCGAGCATGCTTTCCATCTGTGCTGGGTTGAGCGTCGAGCTAGCCACTCGACCTTATAAAAAATACAAGGGTCGAGTTAGGAACATTCATAACATGACCCGGTTAATCCTGACACCACACACACAGAATGGCTGAATGTCTGGTACGACACGCCTAAAAAAAAATTTCAATATATAAGAATAGTTTTGGCTGTTGCTTGACAGTTGTGGAACACCTTTTCAAAATTTGTCACTACTTCAAGATATCAATAAGAAAGGCTTTGCTGGATTGCCTGGTATGTTTCTACCTTTATTGTGCCCAAAGATTCAGAATCAGAATCAGAATCAGGTTTATTATCACCATCATGTGTCATGAAATTTGTTAATTTAGCAGCAGCAGTTCAAAGCAATACATAATATAGAAGATGAAGAAAAAAATAATAAAGTAATAAATAAGTAAATCAATTACAGTATATGCATATTGAATAGATTAAAAAATCATGCAAAAAACAGAAATAATATATATCAAAAAGTGAGGTAGTGTTCACGGGTTCAATGTCCATTTAGGAATCAGATGGCAGAGGGGTAGAAGCTGTTCCTGAATTGCTTTAGGCTTCTGTACCTCCTACCTGATGGTAACAGTGAGAAAAGGGCATGCCCTGGGTGCTGGAGGTCCTTAATAATGTACTGAGACACCACTCCTTGCAGATATCCTGGGAACTTTGTAGGGTACACCCAAGATGCAGACGACTAAATTTACAACCCTCTGCAGCTTTTTTTTGCTGTTACTCTGTGTAGCATTTGGTAAAATGGAATCTCCTTGGTCAGGATTAAAGGTCGCCTAAGAATCAGTCACGTTGATGCTGAATTGGAGTAACACATTGGCTAGATTTAGTATAGATGACATATTGTCTTTCCAAATATTCTGCAGTGGCCTGATTGGGATTTTATGAAATCCTACATTGTTGTGGTCTCTTTTACTGATTTTGACTTCCAACATAATGTTAAAAAAAACTAATTCCAATTCTCAAATCGGCCTGTTAGGATTTGAATTCATTTCCTTCATTATTCCATATTATTTAATGGGATTTTAATAGAAAAACAAAATGATGCTGAAAACTTGAAACACAAATGGTGAAAATTCTCAGCCAGTCAGGCAACGTGCCCACACTAATAATTTGGTTTATTTTACGTGTTGCTTTTTCTCCACAAACGAGTCTACTATGAAGTACAAAGACAAGAAAATCTGCGGATGCTGGAAATCCAAAGCAACACAGACAAAATGCTGGAAGAACTCAGCAGGTCAGGCAGCATCTGCGGAAAAGAGTAAACAATTGATATTTCAGGCAGAGACCCTTCATCAGGACTGGGAAAAAAAGATGAGAAGACTGGGGGAGGGGAGGAAGAAGTACAAGGTGGTAGGTGATAGGTGAAGCCAGGTGAGAGGATGGTGAAGCAAAGAGCTTGGAAACTGATAGGTGAAAGAGATAAAGGGCTTGAGAAGGGGGTATCTGATAGGAGAGGACAGAAAGCTGCAGAAGAAAGGGAAGGGGGAGGAGCACCAGAGGGAGGTGATGGGCAGTGAAGGAGATAAGGTGAGAGAGGGGAATGGAAATGTTGAAGGGAGGGAGGGGATGCATTTTCAATAAGTTTGGGAAATTGATGTTCATGCCATCAGGTTGGAGGCTACCCAGACAGAACATAAAGTCATGCTCCTCAACTTGAATGTGGCCTCATCGTGGCAGTAAAGGAGGGCATGGACTGACATGTTAGAATGGGAATGGGAAGTAGAATGGAAATGGGTGGCTACCAGGTGACTCCGCTTTTTCTGGTGGACGGAGTGGCAGTGCTCGGTGAAACTGTCTCCCAATCTATGTCAACTCTGTCTGATAAACACGAGGCCCCACTGGGAGCACCGGATGCAGTCGATGACCCCAACAGACTCACAAGATGAAGTGTCGTCTCACCTGGAAGGACTGTTTGGGGCCCTGAATGGCAGTGAGGGTCAGGTATAGCACTTATTCCACATGCAACGGTAAGTACCAGGAGGGAGATCAATGGGGAAGGATGAATGGACAAGGGAGTCGTCTAGGGAGCGATCCCTGTGAAAAGTGGAAAGATGTGCTTGGTGGTGGGATTCCGTTGGAGGTGGCAGAAGTTATGAAGAATTATGTGCTGGACGCAAAGGCTGGTGGGTGGTAGTTGAGGACAAGTGGAACTCAATCCCTGGCTGGGTGGCGGGAAGATGGGGTGAGGTCAGACATGCGCAAATTGGAATAGATGCAGGTGAGGGCAGCATGGATGGTGGAAGAAGGAAAGTTCCTTTATTTTATTCACCCACTGATTCTCAGTTAACTGGACTATATGTCTTCCCACCCGTCACTCTTAAAATTCAATGTCCCTCTCTCAGTTCCGCCGTCTCTGCCGCATCTGCTCTCAGGATGAGGCTTTTCAATCCAGGATGAAGGGGATGTCCTCCTTCTTCAAAGAAAGGGGCTTTCCTTCCTCCACCATCAATGCTGCCCTCACCTGCATCTCTTCCATTTTGCACATATTTGCCCTCTCCCAGGGGTAGTGGTCCTTGTCGTCACTTACCACCCCACCAGCCTCCACATCCGGTACATAATTCTCCATAATTTCCCCCCATCTACAATGTGATCCCACTATGAAGTACATTTTTCTCACCCCTCCCCACTTCCCACTTTCCACAGGGATCGCTCCCTACGTGACTCCCTTGTCCATTCATTGCTCCCCACTGATCTCCCTGCTGGTACTTACCCTTTCAAGTGGAACAAGTGCCACACCTGCCTGATGCACTATCAATTACTCCAAAAGACTGGAAGTAGAGTAAATACTGAAAGGCTTTTATTAGCTGTGAAGTGTGACCTCGACTATGCTGAGTATCTGCCCTGGACAGAGAGGAGCAGTGGCACAATCGCCTTTATTCAGGGGTCTGTGGGAGAGGCCACAGGAGCAGTCAGCAGAAGGGCGTGTCCAGGCAGGTAACCCAGTTACAACATATATATATGGTTTACCACACTGCCCCTACCCCTCCTACCTCACTACTATTCAGGGCTCCTAATAGTTCTTCCAGGTGAGGCGGCACGTCACCTGTGAGGCTGTTGGGGTCACCTATTGTACCTGATGCCCCCAGTGCGGCTCCTGTATCTCGGTGAGACCTAATGTAGAATAGGAGACTGCCTCACCAAGCACGTACGCTCTATCCGCCAGAAAAAGTGGGGTCTCCTGGTGGCCACCCATTTCAATTGTACTTCCCATTCGCATTCCGACATGTCTCCTGTACTGCCGCAGTGAGGCCATGCTCAGATTGGAGGAGCAATACGTTATATTCTGTTTGGGTAGCCTCCAAACTGATGGCATGAACATCGATTTAATTGCACCTCCCACCCCTTCACCATTCCCATTGCTGTCTCCCTCTCTCACCTTATCTCCTTTCTTGTCCAACACCTCCCTCTGGCGCTCCCCTCCCCCCCTTCTTGTTCTTCCACAGCCTTCTACCCTCTCCTATCAGATTCCCCCTTCTTCAGCCCCTTTATCTCTTCACCTATCAGCTTCCCAGCTCTTTACTTCACCCCTCCCCCTCTCCTGGTTTCTCCTATCACCTACCAGCTTATACTTCTTCCTCCCCTCCCCCCACCTTCTTACCCAAACTTCTCATCTTCTTTTTCCAGTCCTGAGGAAGAGTCTCAGCCTGAAATGTTGACTCTTTTCCACATGTGTGATACTATGAGGTTGTATCTTTTTACGTTCTGAGTAGGTGAACCATGTAAGTCAGTGAAATATGGAATAACACCAATGGATGCCAGGGGAACGTACCGATTAGCACAAGGCCAGTGCAGCTTGGAGTGTCAGAGTTTGGAGTTTCATTCCAATGTCACCTGTAATGAGTCTGTACGTCCTCCCCCTGAGAAGCATGGATTTTCTCCGGGTACTCCAGTTTCCTCCCACAATCCAAAGGTGCACTGGTTAGTAGGTTAATTGGTCATTGTAAATTGTCCTGTGATTAGGTAAGGGTTAAATCAGGGATTTGCTGGGTGGTGAGGCTCGAAGGGCCAGAAGGTCCCATTCTGCACTGTGTCTCAATAAATAAATAAACTCAGATCCATTCATGATCAGAATCAGGTTTATTATCACCGGCAAGTGACATAATATAGTAGGAAAAAAACCAAAATGAAATAATAAATAAATAAGTAAATCAATTACAGTATACATGTATTGAATGGATTAAAAATCATGCAAAAAACAGAAATATATATTTAAAAAGAAGTGAGGTGGTGTCCAAGGGTTCATTCCCCATTTAGGAATCAGATGGCAGAGGGGAAGAAGCTGTTCCTGAATCGCTGAGTGTGTGCCTTCAGGCTTCTGTACCTCACATCTGATGGTAACAGTGAGAAAAGGGCATGCCCTGGGTGCTAGAGGTCCTTAATAATGGATGCTGCCTTTCTGAGACACTGCTCCTTGACGATATCCTGGGTACTTTGTCGGCTAGTGCCCAAGATGGAGCCGACTAAATTTACAACCTTCTGCAGCTTCTTTCAGTACTGTGCAGTAGCCCCTCCATACCAGACAGTGATGTGGCCTGTCAGAATGCTCTCCACGGTACAACTGTAGAAGTTTCTGAGTGTATTTGTTGACATACAAAATCTCTTCAAATTCCAAATGAAGTATAGCCACTGTCTTGCCTTATTTATAACTGCGTCGATATGTTGGGACCAGGTTAGGTCCTCAGAGATTTACTAACAACTGACATGTATTTTGAAGGATTATTTAATCTATAAGCAGTATAATACAATATGTAATAAAACATGTTCTAAATTGGAAGCAACGCTTTTAAAATCTTATTCCCAGGTTCAATGGGTAGCCGGGTTACAGAATGACAGAACTATCACTGCCACGGTTAATGCACCCAGTGGGTATTTGATAGACACATCCAGTGAAACAAGTGGACAAATCAACTTCAAAACAGAACAAACAGGTACGCTCTGCAATTTTACTTTACGGAATGTTATCAGTGAGCAGATGATGATTCTGTTCTGGCTCCTGCAGTCCAATCAATTTACCGGAGCCCTAACTCCCGTGCCGTCTTTCAACTTGCAGGGCATTAGTACTGCACTCCTATGCGATAAACTGGGGCCCCCATATCCCCTGGGCTCCTCAAACTGATTCCGGTTTCCCATACTCCTTTTATTTTCACTGTATTGTAGGTTATACTGACGACATAAAAAGTTTTGCCTAAGAATTAGGTGAACACCTGCAAATTTGTCATTGTTTGAAGTAGTTTAAAGATATTGTATAAACCCAAATGTAACCTTACGATTTTCTTTAATGAACTATCATAATTTGTTTTGTTTTAGGTTTTTATCAACTTTGCTTGAATAACTTTTTTTCACACTTTGGATCGAAGCAGATCTTTATCAGTTTTGGAAGTTACTATGATGGTTTTGATGAAGAAAAGAAAACAGTCAATAAAGTAAATGTTCATCTGAATGACACTGTATCAGCGATTCAGGTTAGAAACATTGATCAGATAATGTTATTGATGAGTATTTATACTAACTTACTCCTCTTCTTTACAGCTGAATGTTGTTATTGTGATTCTAGTTTAGTTTGATTTTTTTTTATTGCCGTGATTATTTGAGGTTGTATATTTCTTGCTGAGTTGTGTAACTGTGCAGTAAAATTGTGCTAACTAGGACAATTTTAATAGAAAAGCCTCACATTGGTGAACAATGGCAACCGGATATTTATTACGAAAGGAAACAACAGCAATTTTAATGCAAAAAATTTGGCAAGCGCATTGTTTAATGAGATAAGCTTGTTTAAGACATTGTCCTGGAGGTATTAACAGTATCATTTTTGTTATATTACTTTGAAAAATGTAGATAAATGTGGCATAGAGCAAGATTCCATACCATATATAGTAATCAAATTGCTGAACATATTTTGGTATTGTTGGTTGAGGGAATGAAGGATGTAAACACACAGCAAGAATTCTACTTGATTAGTGGTATGAATTCATTGAGAATCTACCAGGACCATTATTGGAAATTTGGTCCATTGTCTCAAATTGTAGCTGAGCTGTTCTATCATTACAGCAGTCTCATCATCATACTTTTAAAATAGACTGTAAATCCTGATTATATCTGCAAAATCTAGAAATCTGGAGCTGAACAAGCATACAGAATTAGACCCAGAATCTGGTTTATTATCACTGGCATATGCACGTGGAATAAAAATGCAATCTCAAAAAAACTGAATCAAGGTGTTCTGTTTATAACACCTCTATGATCTACTCGATCTTGTGGACTAATAAAGCATCAAATTGCCTCAATATGGAACAGCAGACTGATAAGATCTGTTTTTCAGAGTACATTGCAGTGCTCTAGGGATTTTCATCAAATCTAACAGCTAGAGAGATTCAGATTAATGGCAATAGTCCTGTCCACAAAAAAAAAAAGAATAACAAGTGCAATCTCACCTGCTAGTAGCCAATTAGTGTATGCTCAATCAATAGCAATGATCAAATGGCACTTACTCATTAAGGGCCTGCTCACTCTGCCCACATTTGGTGCAAACAGGATCATTTGACTCCGGATCTCAAGAAAGCTGAACTCCATTTGACATCCCATCCTGCAATTTCGACATTCACTTCCTCCGCAATTAGTGTACCCTCTGCAACATGAGCTGCAGCAACTGTTCAACGCTTCCCAATACTGATGTAGAAGCTTAGCTAAACAGATTTTAGTAGTTTCAGAATTTATTACCACAATCTCAAGCATATCTTGCAATGGCCCTTTCCCTCTTCTCTCACTATTGGGACACTGGTGTCACTATTATCTCAGAAACAAAGTTTCAAAGTCCATTTATTATCAAAGTATGCATAAATTATACACCTTGAGATTCGTCTGCTTACAGGCAGCTACAAAGCAAGAAACCTGAAAGAATCCCATTTAAAAAAAACACCCAATGCACAGACAGAAAAAAATCCCACAAATTATGCAGACAATAAAAGCAAGAAACAGACTGTTTTTAGCAAGATATAAGTTTTTATGTATTGCAAAAGTGTTTATGTCACATATATCTATGTTCAACTCTTTATGTGATATTTTATGCATTATATTACTTTTATATCGGCATCTATTCATTACATTAATTATTGTTTTAAAATATGTCTTGTACATAATTTACAATCTTTCTTTCTACGCCCAACATTTTCCCCACAGGATGCAACTATCCAGATACAGATCTATGTTTTCCATATGTGGAGATACTATAACTTTGCCAGGATGCATAAAGGAGCTGATTACTTTGCGTCACTTGCACTCAACAATTATGTGTACTGGTGGTCATTTATCCAGAGTGTAGTCATTGTTTTATCTGGTGTTTCACAGCTTTACTTTCTGAAGCAGCTGTTTGCTGTGAGAGACATCACTGCAGGTGAAAAGCCCAGATGCTAAGCACAATCTTATTTAAGAAATGTAATGGTGCTAAATTGACTGGATTAAATAGCTTACAAACAAATTTTATTCTGGCTCTGTCCTTTCATTTAGGGTTTGTTTTTGGATAAAGGAGACAGAGGAATAAGGGAAAAGAAAGGTGAGGGTGTGTGGGGATAGAGGGGAGTGGTTACCAAAGTTAGAGAAATCAATGTTGTTGCCTTCAGGTTGGAAACTACAAAATGGCTCAAGGCAGGAATGAAAAATTGATGCTTTATTCTCTCAATGACAAAAGCTAAAAGTTTCTCCTCCCCATTGAAGGGTCTCAGCCCAAAACACTGACTATTTATTCCTTTTCATAGATGCTGCCTGACCTGCTGAGTTCCTCCAGCATTCTGTATGTGTTACTCCTTCTCATTGAACTTCTGTAAATAACATCATTCTGAACTTTTAAACCTCTCATCTGTTAGACCATGAATCAGTTCAATTCTCCACTTTCTCCTTGGGTATGCACAGTACAGTATTGAAAGTGATTATTTAAAAAATCTCATTAATAAATAATTTCCATGCTAGAGACCCGTTTACTAAAGGGTTTACTGGAGAAGCATTCTGCAAATGACTTCCTCACTAAAGTTTGTAATTGCAGTGGATTTTGGTTAGTTGGGACACACTGGAACAGGTATACTTTGGCTCAATTAAGTGGCTGCTCCAATTAGCCAAAGTGCCATGGAATGATTAAAATCATATATAAAAGACAAATTGTGTAATAAATTTGGGATTAAAAGAAATACAGAACAAATTAGAAGACTACTAATACTAGTATAATACTATAAAACTGTGTTTCTAATAGTTAATGACAGAGGAATTCTTCTACTGTACGCTGTCACGTTTTTTTTTACTGTAAATGAACAAAATTAGTGCAGACACTTAGTACAGGTAATGGACTGCCTTTCTACATTGTTGTCACCAATTGCATCCTTCAAGTCTTCATTTTAATTCCAGCATTCAAGATGATTGTCAATACCTTCAAATTCTTCATAGCTCCTAACTTTTTGAAGCAGTGAAATTGTTTAATTTTTACTTCCAGCCACGTTTCTGTAAAGGAGAGTACATGGCAGTCCCTGATGTCCCTCTGCTACAGCAATCTTGCTCTGAAGTTTTCAATTAGTTCCCAGAGACTGTACATTTGCCATCAGAATGGTTGTGAGTGGAAATCTAAGGCATCTGTGTTTGAATCACATCTCTAGACAGGCACAGCAACCCCACTTTATTTTCTTAAAGGGGAATTGCACTTGCAACCTGAGTCTGCCATCTGAGGTTTGTCGATTTTGAGTGTGGATAGATTTTTTAAACATCTTGAAAAGATGCTGTTTACTGAAGAACCCGTGGCTGTGACTGTGGATTTCAGCTGCAGTACCAAACGGGAATATCTGATGATTCCTATTGGAACTGCACGCGAAGAGTCACATTTTGTGGCACTATTTGTTACTGGAAGATGGTAATGCTTGAAACCATAGTGAACAAAACGGTTCTGAATTGTCTTACTTCTTATTTCTCACCAACTAACAGTGACAAAAATTGACACACAAAACTGATTCTATTTTAAAACTGTTTGCATGAAGCACAGTGTACTGTTTAGCGGCCAAGTAAGTGCACATGACTGATGCTAGTTAGAAAATGTTCAGAAGGTCTCCTGTCCCCATTAAGTGGCACAGCATCCCAAATAAATGAAGGGAATCCCGGCTATTTTCTCTATTAGTTTTTGTTATTTGTGTTGTCCCAAATAAACAGCTGCCCCAATTAACAGATGACCCAATTAACCAGAATCCACTGTACATAGCAGGCCACACAGAGATGAACGAAGTCAATGTTTCAGGTCGATGACCTATGATCATCAGAAAGATCATTGCAAACATGTGGTAGATTGTAAATGGGAAGACTATTTTTTACAAGTTCGCACTTGCATTTTCCCTTAATCTACATTATTCACTTTCCAAAGTGAGATTACGACTGGAAGTAACTCAGATTATGACTGTTGACAGGCACATAATAAATTTATTCTAATATGAGGGAGATTTAATTTCCTCATCTATCCTAGAAAGTAATAACTTTTACAGAATGTTTTGAGTGATGAACTGTCCACAAATGAATATTTCTACTACCATCTTAACCAGAATCCTAACGAAGACCAAATCGCATTAAAAAGGTGAATGTCAAGAATTCCACTGATGAAGATCATCAAAGTCTTCTGATGCCTTTATCAACATTCTTATCACAACCAATATTACTAAAATCTGACAAACATTTGTCTTCTGATTTGGGGACCTAAACGAATAGAAATGTATTTGCATCCTATTATTTTACTGTTTCCAATTGATCAATAGTACCTGACAAAACTTCACAATTTAAAGGCTTCTGGACAGATTGACCAATATACTTCAGCTCTGTTAATCATCGGCGAGAAACCAGATTTCTCTTTTGCTGATATGTTGTCAATGTAATAGAGCCTGCACTTCCAAAGCAATTCAACTAAGAAACGCGTTAACTCAACCCAAAGACGTGTATAAGGTGATTTCAAAATTAACTTTGTTTATATTATGTTGCAAATATAGGGAACGTCAATATCTGTTACATTTAAAATAAGTAGAGGGGAAAGCTTCATTCCAAACTAGTGAGATTTAACGCTCCCCAAATTAACATAAAGTCACAATTAAACTTCTCCGCCTCAGTCCTTACGAGCGCCCGCACTGTCACTACGCCACGGCAGTACTTCCGGTCAGCTGACTGTTTCGCATGACGGTATTGGAGGAGGCGGAAGTGGAAGCGACAGCTGAAGGAAGATCGGAGGGTCTTTCCAATTGAGGTGAAAAATTAATTGAAGCTGGTGGCAGTTTGGACCTTGGCACACAATCAGTTAATTTATTTTTCACAGGGTATGTACTTTTAGGTAGGCAGTAGATTTGGGCACGCGTCTGTTTGAGTGAGTGAGAGATCAGCAATCTGTGATAAAACAATAACAATCGCGTTTCTGTTAGGTGTGTGTATGTAGAAACAGTGTCCAGTCAGTCAGTCATCTCCGTGTTTCCTGAACTTTTAACTTGCATATGAGGGTGGTGTATTCGGGAATTCTGGTTACTTCCACGTTCTGTTTTCTAGTTAATTCTTAATTAACCTATCATTAAATGACACAGTGGCTGAAAATTCCAGTGTCTAGAGTGCAGATTACAACATTTATTGGAATCCTTTTAATGATTTTCTACAGTCGTCATATATCCTTTGGTTTAAAATATTTTGAGCACACTACTGCGCAACAGCAATGCTCTACTTAACTCAGTATGGTCTTGATCTGATTTTCAAAATCTTCAGTTTCTCCTTCGGTTCTCTTCATAGCCGAGGACCCAATTAATCCTCAAGATCTTGAATTCCCTCAGAAACAAGAGATGTGTGTAACTTTGATTTCCTAATTGTAGGACCAAATATATTGCCTGGAATTGAGCGATGTACAAATGCATGAAAACCGAATCTCTTATGTAGTTTCATTTCTTTCTCTAAACAAGTTTTAAGTTTCAGTTGTCCTTCCTTGGAGGAGCTAGGGAAAATACAATTGGATATTCAGGTGTAGCAAAAAGTTCTTCTCAGGTCTGATGAATTTTCTAAAGCTTCTGATTTTTTTTGAAGGTAAGAACATGGCTGCTTAAAATTAGCAAAGCTTATTGAAGGAGATCTGTAGACCTATAGCTATTAAAACTACAAGAAACAGAAGTGAGAATAGGCCATTTAGTCCCTTGTATCTACTCCATCATTAAGATCATGTTTGATCCACATAAGTCTTTCTTTAAATGTACTAATGATCACGGCCTTCTATAAACTGAACTCACGGACTGCTTTGGTAGAGAAGTTAAAAGATTTGCTATTCTTTGGATGAAGAATTTTCCCCATCTCATTGCTGAATTTTCGAGACTGTGACACTATATATAACTCTAGTGACTGGACAACTGTCCTGTAAGGTGTTGTAAAAACATTTTCCAGGATATTTTAATAAGATTATCCTTCATTATTTGAACTTCAGAAGGTACCTTGCTTAACCTCCAGTGTTAAGGACAATTTCCCTCCCACCTACCCACGTAACCATGCCAGGAAACAACCTGGTGCCCGTTCTTCATTCCATTCTCTGTATCACAAGTGTATGGTTCCTTGTATGTGGAGAACAGCCTGCTGCATAATATTTCCTGGATTGGTGTTACCAATGTCCCTTATAATTGCTGTAGCATTTATTTGCTGTTTGCATGCAGTAGCAGCACATACTGGAATGCAGGTGGGCTAAAGCAAGCGAGGGTTGCCAACACCAGCAGGCCTCATGACCTCAGTGAAATATGCCTGCCCTAGCATGTGAAATCTGCTCCAGTGGACTGGGCGGATGAGATCAGTGAGGTCGGGCAGCCACGAAGGCGGCTCTGGAATGCTTCGTGGAGAGTGAAGGGCATGATGAGGCATGGAGGTAGTCATAGGTATCCACTGCAAACAAGGAGGACCCCAGTTTGTGATGATTACTTGTACCACTGGACCCAGGCCTCTGAGGCCGAGAGTGGACTGTCCCAGTGCAACAGCTTTTCCACTTTTTAAAAACTCTCCCGCATAGGTTTTGCTGTTATCACGGCATATGATGGACAGCCAGCAACACTTCTTTATTCTTGTGATCAAATCCTTTTGTGATAGTCACATTCTGACTGATTTCCCTCGTCTTTCTCTATTCCCAAGAGGCTTCTCTGGCTTTATGGTTTGTCTCCTGCCTGGTTATCATCATTTAAACTCGGATATATGTGTTACGCCTTTCAAATTAATTTCAGAGGTCATGCCATGGTGGCATAGTGATTTAAGGCAGTCGCTTTACGGCACCGGCGATCACTGATCAGGATTCGATTCCTGTCACTGTCTGTAAGGAGTTTGTCTGTTCTCCAAGTGCTCCAGTTTCCTGTCGCATTCCAGCGACATATGGTTAGGGTTAGTGAGTTGTGGGCATATTATGTTGGTGCCGGAAGTGTAGCAACACTTGTGGGCTGCCCCCAGCACATGGCGAATGATGGCGCAAACAACACATTTCTCTGTGTGTATTGAGGTAAATGTGACAAATAAGCCTAATCTTTATTGGAGCCTCACCACTTATCTACTTGGCACCTCATTAATTGCAACCTCCCAACTTGAAAATGACTATTCTTCCCCTCTATTTTCTCTCCATTAACCAACCATCTCATTCTGGAGGATAGATCTAAAAATAATAATGGAAGATAATTAAGGGGATAAAAGAAGTGAGGAATATAAAGTCTTTGTTGCTAGAGAAAAAAAAAGTACATGGTAAGTTAAACTAATGCGGCTTAATGCTGTCAAGACTTCTTGGCCCAAGGCTCAAAAGGAAGTGGATGCAGTAGCTGTAGTATATAAAAATTCCCTGGAAGTCCTGGAGGATTAGAAAATTACAAATATAACTCCATAATTAAAGCAAGAAGGGAGATAGGAAGCAGGATGTTAGGAGCTACTGAGCTTAACTTTCATCATTGGGGAAATTACAGAGCTGCATGATTAAGAAAGTTAAACCAGGACATTTAAAATTTCACAAGATAGTCAAGCAAAGTCACCATGAAAGGGAATTTTGGACTAAACAAAGTTGATGAAGGGGAAACAATTTTGGATTGCCATCAGAAATTAATGAGTCTTTAATCCAAGCTTTATGGAATATAGTCATAGTTGTAGTCATAGTCATACTTTATTGATCCCGGGGGAAATTGGTTGGGGGGAATATAGAAGTAGAAAGCTTTTGATGCAAGTTCATTAGCACTAGGAAAGGGAGAAAACAAGTTTGGCTAAGTTGCAAAGGGGATGAGGGATGGATGAAACCAAAGAACTGTTTTGGATAGGTTGTGGCCAAGATTGTTCTGGCCATAAGCTGTTGATGAACTAATGGTTCAATGAGGGCAGTTGGAGAGAAAAACTCAATCAAGAAGTTTAAAATCTGTGAAATGAATCTTTGGTTTCCTCTTTTTCCCTGTTTTGATGGGTCTTCAATCTGATATATTAACTCTCTCATTCCACAGATACTGCTTGATCTGCTGGGCGTTCCTTGCATCTGCTGTTGTTTTTTTTTAATTTCAGTATCTGTACTTCCTTGATTTTCTTATTTGGATGCTGAAAAGATGCTTTGTCTAAATGGGGTTATCTAAAACTAAGGGACATAATTTCAGAATGAGGGACCACCTGTATAAGACAGAGATGGGGAGGAATTTTATCTCTCAGAAGATTTGGTGAATCTTTGGAATTCTGTACCTTGGAGAGATGTGAAGCAGAGTCATTTAATATATTCAAGATGGAGACTGGCAGACATTTAAACTGTAAAGGAGAAACGTATAAAGTAGGAACAAGAATATGCCTGAGTCTGCAATTCAGCATGATCATGGTGATCATCCACTTCAGTTCCCTGTTCAAGTATTTCCTTATATTCTGTAATCTTTTCCAGCCTTAAGAAATACATCTACCTTCTTGAATGTATTTAAAGAATTGGTCTTCACTTCTGTGAAGAAGAATTACTCAGGTTCAGTAAATCTTCAAAAGTTCCTTTCCTTCTACAGACACTGCTGGACCCACTAAATCCTCCGTCAGGTTGATTGTTGTTCTCGATACCAGTCTGTACAACTTCTTGTTTCTCCTCTATAAATCATCATTGTGCTACCTTCATGACAAGGACATCCGTGCTCAGGTATGGAACCAAAGTTACACACACAGCTCCCAATTAGATCTCTCTAAGGCCCTCTACATCTGCAGCAGGTCACCTTTACTCTCTACTGAAATTCTCTTGCAACCAAGGCCAATAACCCTGGTCTTCCTAACTGCTTGCTTTATACCCGAATCCTTGTTATCAATGACTGGTGTACAAGGACAGCCAGGTCTCATTGTATCTCCTCTTTTCTAATATTTCACTCAGGTAACAATCTGTCTTTTTCTTTTTGGATCCAAAGTGAACAAGCTGATATTTAACTCTGCTACAGGGCATCTGCCATGTCTTTTCTCACTTTTATAACTTTTCATAAGTCTGGATTTGGGGAAACAGCTGGAGAGTGATATTGAGGGTAAGATTGGATGAACTGCGATCTTTGGCTGAATCCTTCTCCTGTTTAACACACACAAAATGCTGGTGAGGAACTCAGCAGGCCAGGCAGCATCTAAGAAAAGAGTACTGTCGACGTTTCGGGCTTGAAACCCTTTGGCAGGATAGTCCTAGATGCTGCCTGGCCTACTGAGTTCCTCTAGCATTTGTGTGTGTTGCTTGGATTTCCAGCATCTGCAGATTTTCTCTTGTTTGTGATTGGACTTCTCTCGTTTGTCTATTTTTTATACTCTTAATTTTGTTTGACAATCTCTTGCATGGTATAATTTTTAAGGCACACTGAAAGTCCAGTAAGAACTCACCCACTGGTTCCTTTGATCTGTTCTGCTAATTACAACCTCAGAAAACTAAAGATTATCACATCTATCCGCATAATGTCAAAATGTTGAGACTTTACTTTTCCTAATTAAGGCAGAGAAATGAATGGCGTGAGCTTGCAGCTTTTGTTTTGTTCCCTAGTTATTTCTGTAATTTATGCTCATTGTAAAATACTTTCTAATGAGAAGAAATGTATGAATGGTAACTATAAGAGATTCTGCAGGTGCTGGAAATCTTGAGCAACACTCACTAAATACTGGAGAAAGTCAACAAGCCAGGAGAGGAATAAACAGTCATTATTTAACCTGTGAGACTGTTATCTCTGAATGTATGATAGATATTTTCAGAAGCACACTTGAGCTGAGAAGCCCTTGTGACAGTTGGAATGATCAATTTAATTAGATCTGTTGTTTTCAAGCTGTGTGCATGGGTTCCCTGCAAACCTTGGCAGACTCAGAAAGTTTGAAGGAACTTTGAAAGACTATCCAAACAAAAAATTTACTATTCTTGAGAGAATTCTTAGCAACTTAATTTTTCATTGTTTAAGATTAATAAACCCCAGAAACAGAAGATTTAGAATTTAAACTGATTAGTTTATTTATCACATGTACATCGAAACATGCCGTCAAATTTAACCAACACAACCCAGGGGTGTGCTGGTGGCAGTCTGTAAGTGTTGCCACGCATTCCAGCACTGACATAGCATGCCCATAATGTTCAGTAGAACAACAGCAAAACACCTCTTTCCCTCCCCTCCCTCATATCTATCAACACACACACACACACAGACACACACACACACACACACACACAGACACACACACACACACACACACACAGACACGCACGTACGCACACGCACACACACACACGCGCACGCACGCACGCACAGACACGCGCACGCACAGACACACAGACACACGCACACGCACACACGCACACACACACACGCAGTCCTTTAACCCAAGAACTGGCTGCTTCCAGGCCACTGGCATCCTTTGGCTTTGCAGACTTTGGGCCACTGACTTCTCCAGTGGACTCGCAGGCTTGTAGACCCAGGCCTTTGCCCATAAGGCCACGACTTCTAAATTTCAGATTGACCTTTGGGCTTTGATCTTTTTATTCGACCCCAGGACTCACGGCTTATGAGACCCTGAACTCTAGGCCTTGAACTTTAGACTCCTGACCTGTGTAACTAAGGGATCACTGGCTCTCATGACCTGCTCACACAGACTTCTGATCCCGCCTGGCCTTGCCTTGTTGTGGGAGGAGGGGAAGGCATCGCCCTCGTCCTCGCTGGCCGTTATCCACAGCATTTACTGGCCCAGCATCCATCCATGTATCCTTGTACATGTTGTCTCTGGCCTTCAAATGTAGAGCGGAGGGTTAACTCCAACCTGACCCTTAACTCTCCTCAGCCATGTCCTTAAAGCCTAGTCTGACCCATAACTCCCTTCTCTGGCCCCAAAACCATTCCTATGAACCTAAACAAAATCAACTTTGTTAAGTTATGACCTTGTTGGAGACCATAGCTTGGCACCATCTTGACCGGAAGAACATTCTTGAATTGTTGTGTATCAGATATGTGATGAATTTGGGAACTCCAATTTTGGAATCAGAAGGATCTCTTGGTTAAGGATTTTAAGATTATTTACTATTATTCTAAGCCACAATATGTGCCTGATAGTTATCTGTAACATACATGAAAGACATGGGGATGATAAGAATATTACTTCTCGATTTTTATTCTTGATTGTTTGACTCAGTATTCTATTTGCCAATTTCTCATAAAAAAATGTCCCCCATAATTTTAAGGAATTAACAAATTGTCACAATATTTTTGTTGAACCTTTTTGATAATGTGGGATAAGATTGGAATTCAAATTAGGACTTTAAAGATGAAAAAAAAAACCTCTTGATTAGATCTCCCAGCAGGGACTTGGATCTGTGCTTTCTGATCCTGAGGCATGAGCACTGCCGACAGACATAATTGTGAAAGAACAAACATATCATTATGTATTGTACACTGGAACACCAAATAGTTACCCTCACAGTTTCAAGCAATGTTTTGCTCATTACTGCAAGTTGATTGAGTTTGTTGCATTAGAGGATAAGTTTGGAGCATCAGGGAGGCAGATAGCAAACATTGTGTTCTGGGAAAATGAGTCACAGCTTGTGTTTTAAAGGTGCCCTATAAATACTTTAAACGGAAAGTAATCATCTATTTAATAGCAGAAACCTGAAAAAGGTGAATAATTGCTGTCCAAAATGTGCCGCCTGAAATTACTCCAGAATAACTTGATAGTAAAAATGATAATGTTTCAAATAATTATGTGAAGTACTGCATGGTTAAGTATACTTAGAACATGAATTTAGTTGTGACTCAACTGAAACCAAATTTTTTTTTCAAAATTCAATTTAAACTGTAGACTGTGAAGTAGCCAGTAATTATTAGGAATCAGACTTTAAAAATGCATTGATCATTAAGTTCATAAGTTTTGGAGTAGGATAGAGCAAACTTACATATATTTATCAATTAATCACTAACTAACTTTACATTATAAAAGCAGCAAAGTATTCTAGTGGTTGCTTCACTGCTTTGTATGTTCACCTGGCAATTATTTTGCTGTGGCAAGTCCTGTAAGCAGTAATGATAAGAATGGCCACAATTTAATTTTGGCAATATTAATTCAGAGAATAATGCTAATAAACAAAATAATTCTATGCCATCTTGATAATATTTCTGAGGTAAGATTTATTTTGATGGGGTCAACTTTCAAAGCAGTTTCATGATGTTAACATTTGTCTGTATGCTTTGTCGCTGTCCAGTAGGGGAAAGTTGACATATTGAAGAAATGATCTGATGCACCAGGAATAATGTTCCTGACCAGAAATGGTCACACTGTTCATCTAAATAGGGTCATGAAGTCTATGGAGAAAAATAAAGTGTTCCACTCTTTATTGAATGCTTTAAATTATTGTATTTGACTGTCTTAATATGTTTCTTTACTTTCAAATGTGTCTGACCATCAGTATTTAGCTACTTTGGTATTGGGAATACTTTGCATCCTGGAGTTTTTCAAAGCACAGGATGAAAAATTTGAAGTTAAAGTTGCCAGAAGGTGCTATAAGAAAGTACAGGTTATGTTCCTCATGAAAGATTCACTCTGTGGAATGCTTTATTACTTGCTTGTAAAGGGAAGCTAATTTTCTGGAGTATCAAAATAAATAATTTTATTAATTTGTTCCTGAGGTAGAATCTTTTGGGTAATCTACATTTGATTTGTGCAGTTAGTTAGGTAAACCTGCAGATGACATATGTACCTTGTGATGTCATAAGGTTTCAACGCTCTTGCCTGTGTGTGTCAAACTGTTATACCACATAGGACGGCAAATTGACTTGAGATTTTAGGTAATTCCTAATTTACAAAGAGGCACTGTACATTTCAGTTTAAGGAAACTGGATCTTGTTTCTCTTCTAATTCTCTTGTTTGAAGGCAGAAGAAAATACTGGGTGGACTTAGAACTTTTTTTTCAGAAGATTCTATGATGCGTTCAGCAGTATAAACAGATATGACCTCACTTCTGGTACATTCCACGTGATGGTACTACTCAGCCTTCTCAGTAATGCACTGAAATACCTACTCAACTTACCAACCCAAAAAAGGGTTTGAATGTTGGAATTTTATAGTGCTGAGAGGTCGACCAACTGATCCAAGCATGTGTTCTGAAATCAAATATAATTTCAAAGATGGTATCAAGATTTAAAAAATGGAAGAGTATCATAAGATGAAAAATACTGAAAATATGAAATAGATCGCTCAGCGCCAGGAAGCAAAGGGTATTTTTTAAAAAAATTCTTAAACTGCATTGTGTGTGATATAATAAAATTAGTTTTGCATTGGGAAAACCTTGTAAGCATGTTGCCAATTTTTAATCAAGTAGACTGTTTGGCAGCATTTTTTCCATTACTAGTGAGTCCCATGTTAAAGTAGGGTACTGAAGTGGTTTGGCATGCCATCAGATAGTTGTTGCTTAATAGAGAAGTGAAAATCACTGTCTTGGATAACCAATCTCTTTGCCACCCAAACTTTTGTAGAGCATTATCTGTGCAAAATTAACTTAAGTAGCTTCTGCGTTATCATCTAGTGATAGTATTCAACTTCGCTTAATAATGTGCCCATTCCGTTGTGAGTTAATAATGCTGAGCCAAGTTTCCATCCAAATTATACTGGCAGTAAATTGCTGCAGCTGGACAGTAAGCTCATTAATTACCCTTAAGAAGATGGTGATGAACTGCTGGTGTTGAGTAGGGAATAACTGGAGTCTTACACAGTAATTTTGTGGGAACATTGAACTACTGATAAATCAGAATGTTATACATCTCGGAATGGAGCTGGACTTGCCCTTCTAGGCAGATCCAATGCCAATTGCTGGCAAATTGCTGCTGTTTCTTTCTGTATGGACATAATTCTACTAAAAGTATCACCAGATGTTTTGAACATTTTCAGAAACCGATTGCCTTAGCTGGTGCAATTGTTCAGGTTGACAATACTTTTCAATGGTTTCCTTCACCCCTACCCAACCCCATACAGTGATGTCCATCACTTCACCTCATGCCACCTCACGTCACCTCTTTATGTGACATCTAACTTGTAATTCTATATTTGAGAAGCAGACCAGAAACGTCAAATGCATTGTCTGCATTTATTGATTTATTTGTTTCATCTAGTAATTAAGTTTGTCAGTGTTGACCATGATTTGTTTTGTTTAACTGATCAATAATTGATAATCCAGTTTTACTAATTCCATGAGTAATCACTGCACGAGCGTAGAGTTCCCCATCAGTTTTACATTGGGCTAACCGGGATTAATTGAAAAGTAAAACAATTTTCTTAGTTACCTGAGTTTTACCTGGTTTATAATTAATAATACATTGGAAATTGGTTTATTATTGTCACATATACTGAGACACATTGAAAAATTTTGTTTTGCATTTTTCATGCAAATCATTTCAAAACAAAAGGAAGTAGTACAAAAGGAAAAGCAATGTCATTTTAGAATATGTTACAATTACAGAGAAATTGCATTGCAGGTATAACTGAAGTGGAAGGGTTATGACACGATAATTGAGAGATCAAGATTTCATCTTTATTGTACAAGAGGTTTATTCAAGTGTCTTACAAAAATGGGATGGAAGTAGCCCTTGAGCCTGATGTTGTATTTTTTCAAGTTTTTTTTATTTTCTGTCAGAAGGAAATGGGGAGAAAAGAGAAGACCAGGTGGGAGAGGCCTTTGATTATGCTGGTTGCTTTCATGAGGAAGAGGGAAGTGTAGACAGAGGGGAAGCTGGTATTGTGATGGATTGAGCTGTGTCCACAACTCTGCATTTTTTAATGCAGTCTTGGGCAGAACAGCTGCCATACCAAGCTGTGATGCAACTGGATAGGACACCTTTGATTTAAAAATTGGTGCGGGTCAAAGGATGTCTTCCATAAAAATTGGTGAGGTCAATGGGGCATGCCAAATTTCCTTAGCCTTCTGAGGAAGCAGACACTCTTGTATGCTTTCTTGGCCACAGCATCTACATGGTTGGACCAGGACAAACTATTAGTGATGGATTAGTCCAAGGAACCTGAAGCTCTCAACCATCTCAGCCTCAGCACCACTGATACATGCAGGGCTCCTTAAATGTGACTTTGCAAAAAGGGGTTACGTGACAGAAATGAATTGAATGTGGTGGAAATTATTTTGTATTCAATTATCACCTGTTTTGGACCTGTTTGTAGTCCTTTTATTGTATGCATAACAGCCAGGAGCACTTGTAGATGAATTGTCATTTAGTTAAAATAACAATTCTTTGTATACTTGTAATATAACAGTAGAATGGTAAACATGCTTATTTTGAAATTTATGACCAAGACTGAATGTATTTATCTTTAGAAGTGGGATAGGAACTGACAGAGATTTGTAAATAGTTTTGAGAGATGCTTATATTTATGGAACACTTTTCATATCCTTTTCAAGGCATTGGGATAGTTATCACATAAATGCTTCATCTTGCAGCAAGTGAAAATAATTATGTAGGAATTGACTGTAAATGTAATGAGATTGTATATCTGGATAGAACTTTTGAGGTATGTTACGTAATTTTTATAACAAAAAATGCATATATTTGCAAAAATAATTTGTACTTTAATGTGTTTGGTAAACGTTTGTTTCTTTCCAGAGTGGTGTGATGTCATGGCAACTGCCAGTTCTAATAATACTGGAGGTGATCAAGCATTGGAAAAGTCGCAATTGAACTTAAAAAGTAAGTCCAGAATTGGTTATTTACTAACTTTGACTTGGATAACAATTTTGGGGTGGCATAACTAATGAATCAATTTAGTAATTTCAGCTAATGTATCAAAATGATGCACTTAGGTAAGTTGAACTTGAAGGCAGAGTACAAGGTTAATAGCAGAGTACAAGGTTAATAGCAGTGTGGAGGAACAGAGGGATCTTGGGGTCCATATCCATAGATTCCTTAAGATTGCCGTACAGATTGACAGTCAAATCACAAACGAGAAAATCTTCAGATGTTGGAGCCAAAGTAGTACCCACAAAATGCTGGAGGAACTCAGCAGGCCAGGCGGCACCTATGGAAAAGAGTAAACAGTTGACATTCTGGGCCGAGACCTTTCATCAGGACTGGAAAGGAAGGGGAGAAGTCAGAGTAAGAAGGTGGGGGAGGAGAGGAAGAAGTACAAGGTAGTAGGTGATAGGTGAAACTGGGAGAGGGGGAAGGATGAAGTGAAGAGATGACGGGCAGGTAAGGAGATAAGGTGAGAGAGGGAAATGGGAATGGGGAATGAAGAAGATGAAGCGGGGGGGGAGGGGGGGGAGAAATTACCAGAAGTTCACACAATCGATATTCATGCCCTCAGGTTGGAGGCTACCCAGATGAAATATAAAGTGTTGCTCCTCCAACCTGAGTGTGGTCTCATCGTGGCAGTGGAGGAGGCCATGGACTGACATGTGCGAATGGGAAGTAGAATTGAAATGGGTGGTCATTTGAGGTCCCACTTTTTCTGGGGGTGCTCGGCGAAGCGGACTCCCAATTTCCGATGGGTCTCACCGATATAAAGGAGGCCACTCCCGGAGCACCAGATACAGTAGGTGATGCCAAGGTGAAGTGTCACCTTACCTGGAAGGACTGTTTGGGACCCTGAATGGCAGTGAGGGAGGAGTTGTAGGGACAGTGTAGCACCTGTTCTGTTGCAAGGATAAGTGCCAGGAGGGAGATCAGTGAGGGATGAATGGGCAAGGGAATCACGTAGGGAGTGATCCCTGTGGAAAGTGGAAAGTTGAGTGGGGGGGTGGGAGCGAAAGATATGCTTGGTGGTGGGGTCCTGTTGGAGATGGTGGAAGTTACAGAGAATTATGTGCTGGACACGGAGGCTGATGGGGTGATAGGTGAGGACAAAGGGAACCTTATCCCTGGTGGAGTGGTGGGAGGATGGGGTGAGGGCAGACGTGTGTGAAAAGGCAGAGATGCAGGTGAGGGTGATGTTGATGGTGGAGGCAAACACGAGGAAATCTGTAGATGCTGGAAATTCAAGCAACACACACAAAATGCCGGTGGAATGCAGCAGGCCAGACAGCATCCATAGGAAGAAGCACAGTCAACGTTTCGGGCCAAGACCCTCATCCTGACGAAGGGTCTCGGCTTGAAACGTCGACTGCTTCTTCCTATGGATGCTGTCTGGCCTGCTGTGTTCCAGCAGCATTTTATTAATGGTGGAGGAATAGTTTTACTGTTGTGGAACACCTTCCTACCTTCTGTTGTGACTGACTAACTCACCAGACAGGCACTGAAGCTGGTAATATAAAAATCTTAATTCAACACATCAGATCTTCTGGAGAGAATGTAGTTTTCCTGTCCTGACATAATGTTTTAGACATCTTAAACACTGAGATGACAATAATCAATTAACTACAGTTTCAATGTCTGTAATCACGTACTTAAGTTTAACATTGCAGGTAACTTGGCAGAATTTCATATTTACAATGGTAGCATGTCCCAGCTAACAGAATCATTTTGGATACTCAGTACTGGTGACTGGTTCAAGAACTTCTAAGCACAAACTCCCAGACACCCAGAAAATACCTCCTATAGTGTTGAGGGATGGCTCCCTGAGTATATAGTTGGCCAGAATATTAAGTGACGAAACAGAGCTGTGCTGAACTGTGCAATAAGTGGCAGGGATATATCTTTAACAATGTAATAATACAGAAGGTGGACGCATAATGTCTTTCCTGATCTCAACCTGAAAATTTCAATGACAACTCATGAATATGAACATTCATCTACTGTGTTGTTTTGCATTGTTTCAATAGTATAGAAATAGAAATAAGAATATCCCACACCCAATGATTTGGTTTCAACAACATTAAAGTGTCTGTGGGGCTTCCCAACCTCTTTTAGATCCCTAACATTAACCAAGGGGTCTGCTTGTGAGCCTCTATGTTGAAGTTGTGAGCAGTTTTTATTTCCTGATGACTGGTTTTCATTTTAGTTAATATTTATTACCTATGATTTCATAACTCCAGTATATTTGCCATGGCTACACTCACACAATGACCCCCCCCCCCGCCTCTTTCTCCCACTGGCATCCTGGGGATCACAGTCAACAAATCACATAAATACTGTAGCTACAAGATCAAGTCAGAGTTTGGCTGTCTGATGAGATGTGGCTGATTTTCTGACAACCAGCTACTGCCCCATCCCACACTCCAAAACCCTTTGCCAGTGATAAAGTATCCAGAATTGTAATGGAATAGAATGAATGTTCAAACAGCACTTCAAGCACGACAGGATATTGGAATGTTTCCCTTCAAGTCACACTATCATGGTGTGAAAACAAATCAGTTTCATCATACTTGCTAGATCTAAATCTGGAACACCCTGCTCAACAGCACACTACGAATATCTTTGAATAAAGAATCCACTGTTTCAGGAGGTACAGTACCTTGAGAAGTGAGGACTAGTAATGAATACTGAGGTTGCCAGTGTTATCTACTCCACATTAAAAATCAACTTTTAAGGAAAGGAAAGAATCTAATATATGATGTTCACCATTACAAAGTTCCGAATAAACATCCTGGCTTTTATTTTGGCAAGAATTTTACCTGGACAAACTGCGTAGAAACTTTGTCTTTAAAGCATGTCAGAAGGTGGATAATCATCAGTTACTAGTTTGCCTTCTGATTCCCTGATGCCTCTCCATTATTAACATAGCGTAAATGCAGAATGTGCAGGAAACCTTTCATTTGATTGAATGTTATTACAGCTGCAGTCAAAAGTCAAGGCACCATTCAGACCAAAACAATCTACTCAACTGCCTATTCATCTACCACTTTAAGCATCCACTCCAACTGCCATCTGGAAATTGAGGCTGTAAAGTGTACTATCAGTTTTGTGCCAGGTCTGAGGTCTTGACTTTGAAGCAATGTTTCCTCAGTCAACAAAAGGTTGTGTAGCATGTTGAAGACAAAGGTGAATTCTTCAGACCAGAAACAAAGTTTAATAGGCAGCAGTAATTCCTGCCCTATTATGCGCTTCTGAGACCTGCAATACTTATAGCAGGCACTGGAAAGATGCTGCAGAGCCTGTCTCTGTAGAATTGTCCAAAGCAAACTATCATTGGTATCTGTTTCCAGGACATTGTCTCCAGGATTGAGATGCTAGTTGTACTCAATTTGTTAACTGGGAAGACCATACCATTCAGATGCCTGACCTAAACTCTTCTGAGTTTTATTAGGTAAGAAGTTTACGAGGTGGGGAGTAGAAAAAAAATACAAGGGTACACTCAAAGCTTCCTTAAAAGAATGCACCATTTCCACTGACTCATGGGAATTCCTCTTCCATGATTATTCAAAGTGAAGAATGATCATTTTTTATGAGAATCTGGAGTCTCTGCATTGGGATTATGCTGAAACCCAGTGGAAAACATTCCTCATCAGGAACTCTGTGAAACCTGTGTTGAAGATTTTATAGTTTCCCCCATTGGTCCAAAGACGGTAATCTCAGAACCCATGAAACCAAAATGCAGCAACCAAATCAACGATTCTTCACAGAATCCTTAGAGTCTACGGACCCTACCAAGTGGAAGTGATCAAGTAGCTATGCACTGCAGTCACACACTTCACTGCTGTGTCAAAATCCTTGCCCCTTACCTAGACCTAAAGCACCCAGACTCTTAATAATGTATATAAAAAGAAAGAGAGGGTTGAAATCTGTATCAATATAACAATGAAAAGTATTATCTTATGAAGTTTGCATATATGATGTATTACATAGGTCTAGAGCAGGGGTTCCCAACTTGGGGTCCATGAACACCTTGGTTAAAGGTAGGGGTCCATGGCATTAAAAAAAACCTGTAGACTCTTGAGGTTTGTGCTAGTGGCATCCTGCTGTTCTTCCAAGTTGCAGTATTGTGATCTTTACCAATACAGTCATCATTGAATCAGTAATGTGAGGTGATTTTTTTTCAACTTTATGAAGAAAAATGGAGGATTATATTTGAGGGAGGTTAAAAGGTCAGTACATCGTGAGCGGTTGGGCCTGTACTGATTTTTTAAAAAGTGAGTAAATTTACAACTGAGAAAATCTGCAGGTGCTGGAAATTCAAGGCAACCCACACAAAATGCTGGACAAACTCAGCAGGCCAGTCAGTGTCCATGGAAAAGAGTAAACAGTCAACATTTCAGGCTGAGACCCTTCTTCAGGATTCAACATTTCAGGTGACCTGAAGAGGGGTCTCGGCCCGAAGTGTTGACTGTTTACTCTTTACCATAGCTGCCTTGCTTGCTGAGTTCGTCCAGCATTTTGGGTGTGTGTTACAAGTACTGCTGACCCGTTTGTAGTCCTGAAAGAATAGGGGCTCATTTCAGAATAACATTTAAAATTGAATATTCTTTCAAAATGTTCTGGAATCTTTTCCCTTAAATCACATTTATGTGTCTGATTTTTTCTCTCCTTTTGTGCATTGCCATCAGTGAAAACTCTGCGATGATCCTTGACACTATGATCTCCATAGATGGCGCTATGTACAAAGTCATGCTAACATAGAGAACGATTCATTGTGTTTTGCGGGTTTCTCGTTTCAAGCTTAATTCCAAGCTTTTTCCTTTCTCTGCTGTCTGCAATATCCAAATCATCACAGTGGTATTGAATTTGTATTTGAATTACTCAAAAAATCTCCCTAAGTTTAGGAGTTTCAGCTCATCTGATATGTTTGTATACTCCTAGGATTTAGGCTATTAGTTCTTGCATTGCGCTTTTCTGTTGGAGAAAACAAGAGTTTTCTTTTATTCTGGTCAGCAGTCCCTTTTCAGCAGCTACCACCCAATTAGGTTAACAAATCATTTATTCTGTTGCTGCTTGGGACCACTGCACGCAGTAAATTTTTCCCTTGAATATATCTGAAAACGACTTCTTAAATCAGTAATGAGATCCTGTGGGATAGACCATGAAGTTCTGGTTCTAGTCAGTTATTATTCATAGCAGAGAAGAATTGAACAATGCACTGATTTTTTTTTTCTCTTCAGCTGAAAATATTAAACTAATTTGCCTCCATGGAGCATTGTGGTCAGTATGAGTGTATAGCCAGAGATTGTGGTCTTAGTAATGTATTGTGTGAGTATTCGTAGCGTCAGAGTGCGTATGACGTCAGGATGTGGAAAAGGGTTTAAAAAAATGGAAGTCTGATGAATAAACGAGGTTGTTCAATCTACAGCGGTGTCCGAGTCACTTCAATATTACAACAGGCAGGTGCTGTTAATTCAGGTGAGTTGGGGAAAAAAATAGTAGCAATGTATAAGTCAAATAGAAGGCAGTAAAGTATGACAGCTTTCAGAAGTGCATAGTAACAAATGAAATAACAATATGTTTAAAAATAATTACTTATTCCAGAAACATTCTATCTGCCCATTGGATACTATTGTGACATCATAATAGAGCATTCTAATTCCGGATCTTGCATTCTCTCTGTCAGGTACATCATAACGACTAAGCAACTGTTATTTGAATTCAGACATTGATGGTGAAAACAGAGAGAGGTTTTCTGTGCTATTTTGTCCTTCGCTAAATTCTACTGGCAAGCTACACAGTTTGGGATCTGCGGTTGTTGGGGTTGGTGATATCCAGAATTAACTCCTCTGCTGTCAACTCGTCCTGTGGTCAGCACTGTTTCTCTCCTTCGGCCGAGGACCGTGAAGCCAAAAGAACGAGAAGGAATAAGTCTCAGCGCAATTCAGAATTCTTTAGCTCTTTAAATGGCCTTCAGAGACAGAGTCCTTGGAACAAAGACTATCCTGCGGAACTTGCTGCTCTGTTTGCTGGTATTCTACACAGTCTACTACCTGTTTGCAAGTGTCTGCTTTGGAGCATTTGGTCTTGATTCATTCGATGGGTTGATTCCATTTGACTTTAAAACTCCAGCTTCAACATCCAGCTCAAAGTACCTAGTGAACCTGCTGTCAATGGAATTGACATATTTCATCAGCGGTCTGCTGTTTACAGCTATAGTTAAGGAATGGGTTTGGGACTACTCTTTCACAGTTACACTCAGCCATCTCCTGCTGACTTCAGCAGTGATGGTTCAATTTCCTTTAGTATGGCAATGGTGGTTGGCATTGGGTGTTGGTTTGTTGCTGATGCTTGGTAATGGACAGTTGGTTGCACATTTCGTTTGCCGGAATAACCCCAGTTACTCTTTAGTCAATGTTTGAGAGAGAAGGGAGGAAACATGGCTGCAGACATCAAGGAACTAAAGAGAGCTCTATGACTGTGTGGACTGATACCGTATCTGTATTTACTTTAGTGTAAAAAAAAGTCGCGCTTCTTCAGCAATATCATATGCTTGAAACGCAGACCCTACGTTTTATCAGTGAGAAGGGTTATTTGTAGGAAGAAAATTATGAAAATCGGGGAACTGAAACAAGAGATTAATTTTACAATTTCATCCCCCTTCTCTATTCCCCTTCCCCTTCCAACTATTGCACCAGTTGTGCATGCCCCAAGAAAGATTCCAGTAGCTCTCAGGGATCGAGTAGTGGAGGAGCTACACAGAATGGAGCAGATGGGAGTCATAACAAGACAAATAGAACCGACCGACTGGGTGAATAGTATGGTGACAGTGGTCAGGGAAAAAAGATGAGGATTTGCATGGATCCACAAGATCTCAACCAAGCCATCAAAAGAGAGCACTATCCGCTGCTCACGGTTGAAGAGGTTGGGTTGTCTCCCGCATGCCTAATGCAAAATACTTTTCAGTATTAGACGCAAATCAAGGCTTCTGGCAGATCAAGCTGGATGAAGAAATTTCCAAATTATGCACTTTCAACACGCCCATAGGGAGATATCGTTTCCTGCGTCTACCTTCTGGGATTTCTTCTGCATCAGAGGTATTCCAGAGGTCCGTGGCGCAAATGATTGAAGACCTGGATGGGGTGGTCAACATCACTGATGATTTGCTGATATGGGGTGATACAATTGAGGAACATGATCAGAGACTGAGGAAGCTCCTGGAGAGAGCACGTGAGTACAACCTAAAACTGAACAAAAGTAAATGTAAGATCAGAACTACAGAGATCAAATATATAGGTCATGTACTCAGTGCTGATGGGCTAAAACCAGATGATGACAAGGTCAGAGCTGTGGTACAGCTACCACCACCCAAAGACAAGCAAGAACTATTGTGGTTCATGGGCATGATACAGTATCTTGCCAAATTCATTACCAACTTATCAGAGGTCAGCACTCCACTCCGAAAGCTACTAGAGAGCAACACTGAATGGCATTGGGAAGACGAACAAAAGAAATGTTTTGATACATTGAAGCAGTTGGTTACCAATGCACCAGTACTGAAGTTCTATGATGTCAATAACCAGTGACGATGTCTGTGGATGCCAGCTCGGAAGGAATAGGAGTTGTTATACTGCAGGATGGGAGGCCTGTGGCGTATGGATCACGAGCACTTACGGACTGCCAATGCCGATATGCTCAAATCGAGAAGGAATTACTTGCCATAGTTTATATGGGTGTGAGAAGTTCCACCAATATGTATATGGCAAAGAAATTCAGGTTGAGAGTGATCACAAGCCACTTGAGAGCATCTTCAAAAAGCCACTCCACCAAGTCCTATGAGGCTGCAAAGGATGCTTCTCAGGCTACAGAGGTACACTCTCACAGTCACCCATAAGCCAGGAAAAGAACTGTACATCGCTGATGCTTTGAGCCGTGCTTACCTCAAAGAGCAAAAGGAAGAGTTGCTAGGAAGAGAGCTGGAGGTCAACTGGGTCACACCTCAGCTACCCATCTCTGAGGAGAAGTTGAATATGTTCAGGAAAGCGACTGCAGATGATCCTGAAATGCAAATGCTAAGAGACATTACAATGAATGGATGGCCAGCAGAAAGGAAAGATGTTCCAAAGGAAGTGCAGAAATACTGGACATTTAAAGAGGAAATCAGCTATGCATCAGGACTAATATTTAAAATGGCAAAACTCATCGTACCAAACCAAATGAGACAGGAAATGCTCAGCAGAATTCATGAGTCACACCTGGGGATAGTGAAATGTAAAGAAAGAGCAAGGGACATTCTCTATTGGCCAGGCATGTCAACTCAGATAGAAGACATTGTGTCTCAGTGTGCTGTCTGTAATGAAAACAAAAACAGCAATCCAAGAGAGCCTCTGTTTCCCCACCCACTACCAGGAAGACCATGGGAGAAGATTGGCACAGATCTCATTCACTACAATGGTACAGAATATCTGCTTTGTGTGGACAACTATTCAAAATATCCGGAGATCACCAAGTTAAGTGACACGTCCAGTTGAGGTGTCATTACCGCAACAAAGTCGACATTCGCAAGACATGGGATTCCTGATATTGTCGTTAGTGACAATGGTCCACAGTATGCCAGTGGTGAGTTCAGAGGGTTCTCAGAAAGCTGGTAATTTCAACATGTTACTTCCAGTCCAGGGCACGCTCAGTCTAATGGACAAGCAGAGAGAACTGTACAAACTGTCAAGAACATGCTCAAGAAGGCACAAAGCAGCAACGGTGACCCTTACATTGCTCTGCTTGAATACCAAAACACACCGATTGAGGGTGAGGGGTTCTCTCCTGCGCAGCTGTTGATGGGACGTCGTCTGAAGTCCAGACTGCCAACATCCACAACTCTACTGACTCCTGAAGGTAATGCTCAAGTACATGACAAGCAAATAAAGCAAAAGAGCGACTATGACAGACATACATGACAGTTGCCAGATCTGCATACAGGTGAAAATGTCAGAATACAGAGAGGAGACACTTGGCAACCAGCTGTGGTTGTGAACAGACATCAGCAACCAAGATCCTTCATAGTTCGCATGCCAGATGGAAGAATCTACAGGAGGAACAGGAAGCATCTGCTGAAGACAGGCGAGAGGGAGTTTCCATGTACAGATGCACAGGACATTTCCACAGATACAGACACGGAAACAAACGACACCAAGAGTGATGCAGACCCCAAAAACACAGAGGACACTCGAGAGACTGACACGGATGAAGGACAAGCACAGTCACAGTTGTATCACACACGGTCTGGGAGACAGGTCAAACTTCCAGCTAGATACAGAGACTAGACATACATACAGTCTCACACAGTTTGAGGCAAAGTCACACATGTTATAAGTTCCAAGGTGTGAACTAAAAGGTTTATTAGTCTATGTTAGTAAAAGGTAATACACTGCTGTTAGTATTGTAAGATACAATGCAGAATACGGTACAAGAAAGTAAGATTTTTTTAGTTTATGTCATGGTTGTTGCACTGTAAGAAGGGCATACCTAGAGGCATTGTTTTGGTAATTCACAGTGTTGTAAAACAAAATCTTGAGAAGGGGGATGTAACGTATTGTGTGAGTATTTGTAGCGTCAGAGTGCGTATGACGTCAGGACGTGGAAAAGAGTTTGAAAAAATGGAAGTCTGGTGAATAAACGAGGTTGTTCAATCTACAACGGTGTCCGAGTCACATCAATATTACAGTCTTTATTGTTCTCACTTCAGATCTTTTGCTGTGTTAAGCACTTGGAGCATTGCATAATTTCCCTTAGAAGTGAAAAATGGTGTAATATCTTTTAGGGAAATTTAAAGAAGGAAGGACCACACTTGGAGTATTGTGTGCAGTTTTGGGCTCCTTATTTTAGAAATGATGTACTGACATTGGAGAGGGTTCAGAGAAGATTCATGAGAATGATTCCAGGAATGAAAGAGTTACCGTATGAGGAACGTCTGGCAGCTCTTGGGCTGTATTCCCTGGAGTTCAGGAGAATGGGGGGGGGGGGGGATCTCATAGAAACATTCCGAATGTAAAAAGGCCTGAACAGATTTGATATGGCAAAGTTATTTCCCGTGGTAGGGGAGTCCAGGACAAGAGAGCACGACTTCAGGATTGAAGGACGTCCATTTAGAAAAGAGATGCAGAGAAATTACTTTAGTCAGAGGGTGGTAAATCTGTGGAATTTTTTCCCATGAGCAGCTGTGGAGGCCAAGTCATTGGGTGCATTTGAGGCAGGGATAGATAGGTTCTTGATTAGCCAGGGCATCAAAGGGTATGGAGAGAAGGCAGGGGAGTGGGGATGACTGGAAGAATTGGATCAGCCCATGATTGAATGGTGGAGCAGACTCAATGGGCTGAATGGCCTACTTCTGCTCCTATAACTTATGGTCTATGGTCTTATGAGATGTTATGAGAAAGGATGACTTATTAGAAAGATCATCAACTGAAACTGTATGGTTAAGCTTAAAGGGAAAATAAATAACAATCATACATTTGGAAGTGTACTTTACACATCTGAGCAACCCGAAGAGGATGATAGAATCTTGGATTTCTGAGATATGGTAATTGTAAATGCATCAAAGGCACAGAATTTCTTAGTTGCATTATACCATAGGAAGAATAAAATAGTGATGTTTAAGAGGGTGTTAGACACATGAATATGCTTGGAGTGGAGGGATATTGATCATGTATAGGCAGAAGAGATGTAGTTTGATTTGGCATTGTGTTTTCATAGATGTAAGTGGCCAAAGGACCTGTTTCTGTGCTGTACAGTTCTAAGTTCTATATTCTGTATGTAGCAAGCCTAAAAAGAAGGGAGGCAGTTCTGAATTTAGTTTTGGGGAATAGAATTGGAAAGTTGAAAGGAGTGTCTGTGGGTAGAACATTTTTGTAGTAGCTACAGTAATTCAATTATATTTGGAAAAATGACAAAGGAAATAAAGGTAAAGGTTTGAAGTTGGGCACAGGCCAGTCTTACCAGACTGAAAAGCAATTTGCGAAATGTGCATTGGAAACAGCTACTTGTAGGTAGATCGTTCTTTGTTATGAGAGAGGTTCAGTGTAAACCCATTCCCACAAAGAGACTGATGATCCCGTGCAAAGAGTGAACGATAAGGAGAAGAATGGGGAAGTTATGTAAGGCACAGAGCTTAACATTGTAGAATGTCTGGATGAGTGAAGGAAGTGTAGGAAACGATTTAAAAGGGAAATACGCATGAAAAAAGTACCGCCAAATACAATAAAATCCAATGATGTGCTGAAAGTTTCTAAAGAACAAAAAGATAACCAAAAACAGGGTTTATTAGAGTAACTAAAGCTGTCTTCACAAAAGGAACACAGGTTTCCCCCGCCATCCGAAGGTAGAGTGTTCCTATGAAACGGTTCGTAAGCCGAAATGTCGTAAAGCGAAGAAGCAGTTACCATTTATTTTTACGGGAAAATTTTGTGAGCGTTCGCAGACCCAAAAATAACCTACCAAATCATGCCAAATAACACATAAAACCTACATTAACAGTAACATATAATAAAAGCAGGAATGATATGAGAAATACACAGCCTATATAAAGTAGAAATACTTTTCCACAATCATTGCCTGAACTGTTCTCTGTAGTGAAAATCTCACGCAAGCGCCATCGGCAAAAAATCTCACGGATACGCTGTTGGCAAGAACACTCTCTAGTAACCTTTAAGCTATGAAGCTGCCAATTCATACCAAATAACATGTAAAAATACACAGCCTATATAAAGTAGAAATAATGTATGTACAGTGTAGTATCACGGGAATTGGGAAGACAGCGAGCACACTGATAATGGTGTGTTAGACTGAGTCGTCGCAGGCTGGGGTGGTGCAGTGGCCCCCTACCCTCCAGGCCACTGAGCAATACATTGCCGCGAAGACCGCAGGGGTCCAGCTGTAGCTGGGAGGTACACAGCACATCTTTAAGAAAAAAGCCGAAACAAACATGCTAATTAATTAGGTGCCGCCTGTAATTGTCGGCCCAGATCAGTGCCGATTTCCGATTGCGTCGTCTCTGATCTGGGCCGACAATTACATGTCGGCGGCACCTAATTAATCAGCATGTTTATTTCGACTTTTTTCTTAAAGATGTGCTGTGTGCCTCCCAGCTACCTTTGCATTCTCCGCGAATCAGTATCTGTCCGTGGCCTGGGGGTTGGGGTAGTGGGACACTGGGGTGACATCTGGTTGCCTGTTTCCATTAGAGCAGGCAGCTCATCTTCTTCTATCTCTGCCCGCCTCGATGTCGAAGGTCGAGGTTTGTCGTCTGCTGTGGCTGATGTGGAAGGCTGGCTTGACTGCTGAGCCTTGCGCATTTTTCTATCACACAGTTCTTTAATAAGGATTCAAACCATCCTGCAAATATCCCCTAAACCGACGTACCCTTTCAAAATTAAAGTCGTACTTTATCATTACTCATTCGGTTTCGATTGTTATCCTTTTTGCTTCCAATTGCATCAGCTCTTCATCTGTCAGTTCCTGGTGATGGGATGCCAAAATCTCTTCAACATCATGTTCGTCAGCTTCCACAAGCCAAACTCACGTTGTCCTTACTTCGTTCACCACGATCAAAACGCTTGATTACGTCTAGTTTTATCGTGTGTAACACCCTTACGAGCTCTTTCAGGCTTTTCCGATACCATAGAACTCATCTTGCAAACGGCTGCTCACAGGCACATGTTAAAGCAAAGCAGTTCCGAATCCGGGTGAGAGCGGCTGCTCGGGGCGCGCTGACTTTTATCGCGCGCTGAATTTTTTTTTCGTAACAGTGAAAACACCTTCTGAAAGCGAAAACAGGGTACTAATGCAGGTCTTTCGTAACAGTGAGGTTTCGTAAAGCAAACGTTCGAAAAGCGGGGGACACCTGTAATCTGATTTTCCATTTTCAGGACAAAGGTGAAATAATGTTTGGCATAAATGTAGTAAGAGAAGTATTATTAATGGACTTAGAAACTTGGGGTTGGATGTAATATGCTCCGTGCTTTTAAAAGAAACAAGGAAGGACTTTGTGGATACTCTGATAATGATTTTTCAATCTTCAAGGATGGTACTAGAGGTTTGGACGACTGCAAATGGTGGACAATGGGGGGAAGAAATAAATGAAATGATTAAATGCTTGTTAACTGAAGTGTTGAGTGAATTACTCAAATCAATTCTAAAGGTACTTTCAACCTTCATTTAAAATGCCACAGAGTGATCAAGGTCAGTCAGCACAGGTTTGTTAACGGAAGGTCATGCCCTACTAACCTTTTTGGTGAGGTAACAACTGAGAGTGATGTGGGCAGTGTGTCTAATGTTGTCCTTGTGGAATTTAGCAAGACCTTGACTAAGGTCCATATGGCATACTATAGAAAGATGTGAAAGCTTACAAGTTACAAGAGGGACAAAATGAAAATGTTTGCAGTTGATACAAAACTGGTTATGCGGTTGAAAGTGAGTTAAAAAACTTTTGCTACAAGAATTTGTATATAGTTCAATGAATTGGACCAGAAAAGTTACCAGGTGGAATTTAATGTAGCAAAGTATAAGATAATGCAACACAGCAGGGGATATTATGATAAATATTGAGGAGAATAGAGGAAACAAAGGGACCATGAAACAGAGATCTATGTATTACTAACCAGGCATTACGGTTGCATTATTTTATTAACTGGGCAAAGAATATAAGAACAAGGAGGTTACGCCAGAGTCAGAACTAGTTAGATCACGGTGTAAATACTGTGTCTAGTTCTTGCCGTGCATTACAAGAAAGATGGGATGAGACTGGAGAGGGTGCAAAAGGGAGAAAGGATGCTGTTGTTTGGAGTGGAAAAATAGTAGCACTGAGGAAATATTGGATATGGTAACTTGCTTCCTTTGGTACAAGGATGATAGGAGGAAACAAGCTGTTTAAATTTATGAGGAGTTGAGTGTATTAAATAGAAAGGCCCTTTTTCCACTTGGCTGAGGGATCGAAACTAATGAGTGTTTGTTTAAAGTAATCAATAGAAGAATTAGAGAGACGATGAAGAAAAATGCATTTACATTGAGGATATTCGGAGTTTGAACTTACTACCTTCAAGGGTGGTAGGATCAGAGTCCCTAATTACTTTTAAAATGTACTTCAGTGTGTCCTTGAAGAGCTGTGGACCAATTCCTGGAAGCTGTATGGCTCATTTTTGAACAGCCTGGTCATTTGGACCGAATGGCCTCCTTATTGTGATCCACACTTTATAATTTTTTCATCTATATCCCTTAAGTTGTATTGTAAAACATGCTCCTAGTTTTATTTTTATAGCTTGCAATTTCCAAATCTGTGATTCAACCATGAGTTTTATCTTTTCTATTTTTTTCAGTCTCCCTTTAGCACCTATGATTGATAAGCGGGTGAATCTGTAGTTAGATAGGGCGACTTAAAAGGATGGATGACCTGTATTTTCTATGTGGCAAAATCTTACTGCCTGACAGCTCCAGTGACCCAGGTATGATCCTGACCTCCTGTGCTGCCTGTGTGGATTTAGCATATTCTTTTTTTGTGATTGTGTAGGCTTCTTCCTGCATTCCATTAATGTCTTAAGTTAATTGGCTGTGTGAATTGTCTGAGAATAAGGAAATGGCAGAATAATCAAAAATGAATAGATGGGCATATGAAAGAGAATATATTTCAGGAATAGAGGTAAATAAGAGGGAAGAAAGGGGATTCTTGTGATTATGTTGTGCAAACCAGCATGGCATGACACACATAAGAGATTCTGCAGATTCTGGAAATCCAGAGGAACACACACAAAATGCTGTAAGAGCTCAGCACATCAGGCAGCATCTATGGAAATGAATAAACAGTTGACATTCCAGGCCGAGACCATCAGAACTGGAAAGGACGGGAAGGTGCCAGAATAAAAAGGTGGGGGGAGGGGAAGGAGGATCAGCTGGAAGGTGAAGCCCGGTGGGTGGGAAAATTAAAAAGGGCTGAAGAGGAAGGAATCTGATAGGAGAGGACCATGAAAGAAAGGGAAGGAGGGGCACCGGGGGGGTGGGGGGAGGTGATAGGCAGATGAGGAAAGAGGTAAGAGGCCAGAGTAGGGACTAGAAGATGGGGAAAAACTATCAGAAGGAGAAACTGATATTCATGCCTTCAGGTTGGAGGCTACCCAGATGGAACATGAGGTGTTGCTCCTCCAACCTGAGGGTGGCCTCATCATGGCAAAAGAGGAGGCCATGGACCAACATGTCACAACAGAAATGAGAATAGGACTTAAAATGGTTGGCCACTTGGAAATTCTGCTTTTGGTGTATAGAGAGGAGGTGCTTGATAAAGCAGAGAAGAAGGGTCACCTGTGTCACAATAAATAAAAAAAGTAATAAGATGGTGTACAGCAAGATTATATTTACATCTATTGATTATCATCTCCTGAGTTGATGATATAACCAGCTTACATAGCACATAGATAAAATGCTTAGATGTAACAGCATGGTAGCGTAATGGTGAGCACAATACTTTACAGTACGAGCGACCCAGGTCAATTCCCACTGCTGCCTATAAAGAGTTTGTACATTCTTCCCATGACTGCCTAGGTTTTCTCCGGGTGCTCTGGTTTCCTGCCACGATCCAGATATGTACTGTTTGGTCATGGTAAATTGTGCCATGATTAGGCTCGGGTTAAATCGGGGGTTACTGAGCGTCACGGCTCAAAGAGCAGGAAGGGCCTATTCCATGCTGTATCTCAATAATAAATAAACTTAAACAGGTCAGTTTTTTCCAAAAACAAATTTACTACATATAGTTAACATCATTATTTTATATGAACTGATTTGACCCATGTTGTAACAGTTTTATTAAACATTAAATTCAATAATAGTGCTAACAATCAAATTTCTAGTTGCTTCCTATGAAACTCGTTTTATTTTTAAAAGTAAAGATCAGTTGCTGATAATTTTAAAATTGCCATTTCCTTTCACATATGTTCTTCATGGTTTTTGTCAAGTTTCTGCTGCAGGATGATAATTAACCTCAGTCAACTTTAATAATAGATGAGAGATTTAAAGAGTGAGATATATGCAGGAGAAAAATGGCATTGTGGTGAAATGTAATCTAATGAGATGCCATCTGGTGGATTACAACTTTGATGCCAATATAAACAATGAGAGTTTTATTGTGGTCCCAATTGTTTTAATTTAACATTCATTAATACTCAGGAGGATATTAGATGCTAGTTATTTTGGAATAATCCTCTGATTCTGATGACGGAATGAGGTTTAGACTTTTTGCATGTTTGCTGTTCACACAGTTTAAGAACGGACTATGGTAAATTTCAAGACTTTTTAGTTTATATATTGCAGTAAAGCCTACACGTAATTTTTTTTGTTAAATTATTTTCAGCACACCTTCCTTGTTCATGTTCTTGCATTGCATGGGTTTGGATCTGTGTTATTATTTGTATCTCCAGAGTAATAAAGTCTCGAAGCTTTACATAGGAAAGCATTCAGTCCATCGTGCATGTGTCTAATACCACCAATCACCTTCTTCTTAGAACAGGGCTTCCCAACCTGGGATCCATGGACCAGTGGGTTAATGGTAGGAGTTCATGGCATAGGAAGGGTTGGGAGCTCCTGCCTTAGAAAGTCTATCATGTTTGAAATTGACACACTTCCATTCAAGTTTTCTGGGTTCTAAGGTTGCTAATGAGGCCAATATGGACACCATAAGCTAATCTGCAGGTGGAGTAGATGATTGCAGACCTGAGCTCCCTAATGTCATGTTGCTTGTCTTTCGCTTGAGATTCTTTGTGTAATAAATTACACAGGAAGAAAAACCTATTGGAGCTGAAGATACTGATAAGGAACGGAAATTGAGTATCTTACAAATAGAAAATACACTTTTTATTATACTACTTTCCTTACATTTGATAGAAATATGAATCATGCATAATCTCTGGAGCTTGTAGGAACAAAATTGTGATTGACATCTTAGTTGTAGTATTGAAATACTGCTTTATGTATGGATGCTAGAATTTCAAAGTGCAGGCATTTTTCTAGAAGGTTTTGTATTGCTGTTTAGTCAGCTGCATAGGTCTTGTTATATTTCATGAGCAGATCCAATCTAAAGTAACATTCAGTATGGAATAATGTATTTTTATGAGTTCCAAAAACCACCTATAGTGTATTTCCATTTCAAAATGTATTATGCACTACTATGCTGAGCAATTTTTAGAAATTTGGTTTTCCTGATTCTTGCCAGCCTTTACTCTCAAAGGGTGTTATTAAAAATGTTTTCAGGAAAAAAAGGCACACATTGGTCAGCCTGCATTAGTGTCATCTTTTCATGTAGTTCTAGTTAGAAATGAGACACGTTTGTTTTCTTTGAGGTATGTGTTTGCAATTATAGATCAAACCACAGAAACCCATAATGTCACAATATCCTCAACTGCAGAAAATCTATGTTTTAATAGCAGAAACTTACGATATAGTGAAAGCAGTTGTTTCCACTAAACATTATAAAATTGTTCTAGTAGATGTTTATATAGACTAATTTACGAACCTGCATGTAGGAGAATTTAAAGATTCAAAACTCAATCTCCCATTGGAGCTCATTAAATCAGCAAATAATACACCTAAATGTAGAACATGATCCACGTCAGCTAACCTAGTGGTTATGGATTTGACATTCTACCATTAGGAAAGGGAACTGGCAATTTTCCAATTCAGCGATCACAGTTGAGATAATGCAGATGGTTGTCATATGGAGGCAGGATCAATCACCCATGACTCTATAGTTCAAGTTCAGAATGACTATCAGTTAAGTGACCTGCTGAGAGTCACCAAGGCATCTGGAATTAAAGAATTAAAGAGAGTTTTTAGGGAGAAATGGGAAATAGAAATTAAATGACAAGTAGTGGTTATATTTGTGGTGAAAACTGAGTTTTGGCTGAAGTTATATAATTTAGTGATTTGAGACTCTCTGGATTGCAGTTTGGTACTAAAATTTTTTTTTAAATAACGGAGCTATTCGTTTTGCCTTACATAGTTGTGTTCTGTTGAAGTTTTGTGGTTACATAACCAATTACTGAGGGTTTTACGTTGGATTTTTGCAGTAAATTGTGTTGAATGTTAATTGCAGCTGGAATTCAGAGTGAAGTGGTTCTTTTGACAACTAGGTGTTTGGTGTGTTTTTTTCTGGGACTGCATTGATTGATGATGCATATAATCTCCACCACTGCCACCCCTCCCCACTGCCTTGTGGCCTGTGCAGTTTGCTTTCATCAGCTCATGAACATGGAATGGGTACATTGACAGGCCATAGCTCTTCCTTGAAGTGGTCAGATCACCATATGATGGAAACTCTGCAACTACTCATTTCTTTAGCATTACTGCTTTGTGGATTTCAGGCAAGATATTTGTACATTAATATCACTTTTGGTGCTATTTATATGGTGCAAATTATTATTTCATTTGTGTCTCTTTCTTTCTAAAAAAATCTAATATTGTTCACGCACATGAAGCACACAGACTAATTGCTACAATGTAAGTAAATTCACAAATGCATTATCTTCATAAGACCTCAAATCCCTGTTCTTGAATATCTGCTTTTACGCTTTATGCTCAAAATAGACAAGCTGCTTCTAGTCAGCAATGTAGTTAAAACCAAGAAATAATTGGGTAGGAATATATGTGAACAGTTGGCATGATGGGAGGGTTCACTGCCCAAAAGAGAATTAAAGGTCCCTGTATTCCAGTTGCAGTATATATTAATGCTGAAATGGAAGTATCTGTAAGATGTGTGGGTGCTCAGGCAGTTGTAGAAATTGTGGAGGCTTGGTCAAGGTACTCTGAAGTCTGCAGAATCAATCTATCAAGCAATCTAGACCTCAGAAGGTTTCACATGAGAACTTACTGAGAAGCTTGAAATATCTTGCCCTCTTTGCTCAATAATCTGATGCTTGGTTCTTATTAGTATTAATTGGACATTGTGTTTTGAATTGGAAAAGGGAGAGTATAAAATCACAGAATTCTGACCCCTCTGGGGGTTAAGGTGGGTTGTTTAAGCTCCTGTTAGATAGCATCTGTTATAATAAAAAGTAATGGGCTATGAGCAATATTCCAGCAGAGGAGCAATGCAATACATCTAAACTACTGCAACGCACATAAAAGTTGCTGGTGAACGCAGCAGGCCAGGCAGCATCTCCAGGAAGAGGTACAGTTGACGTTTCAGGCTGAGACCCTTCGTCAGTACTAACTGAAGGAAGAGTGAGTAAGGGATTTGAAAGTTAGAGGGGGAGGGGGAGATCCAAAATAATAGGAGAAGACAGGAGGGGGAGGGATGGAGCCAAGAGCTGGACAAATGATAGGCAAAAGGGATATGAGAGGATCATGGGACAGGAGGTCCGGGAAGAAAGACAAGGCGGGGGGCGGACCCAGAGGATGGGCAAGGGGTATATTCAGAGGGACAGAGGGAGAAGAAGGAGAGTGAGAGAAAGAATGTAAGTAACAGATGGAGTACGAGGGGGAGGTGGGGCATTAGCGGAAGTTAGAGAAGTCGATGTTCATGCCATCAGGTTGGAGGCTACCCAGACGGAATATAAGGTGTTGTTCCTCCAACCTGAGTGTGGCTTCATCTTTACAGTAGAGGAGGCCGTGGATAGACATGTCAGAATGGGAATGGGATGTGGAATTAAAATGTGTGGCCACTGGGAGATCCTGCTTTCTCTGGTGGACAGAGCGTAGATGTTCAGCAAAGCAGTCTCCCAGTCTGCGTCAGGTCTTGCCAATATACAAAAGGCCACATCGGGAGCACCGGACGCAGTATATCACCCCAGCCGACTCACAGGTGAAGTGTTGCCTCATCTGGAAGGACTGTTTGGGGCCCTGAATGGTGGTAAGGGAGGAAGTGTAAGGGCATGTGTAGCACTTGTTCCGCTTACATGGATAAGTGCCAGGAAGGAGATCAGTGGGGAGGGATGGGGGGGGGGACGAATGGACAAGGGAGTTGCGTAGGGAGCGATCCCTGCGGAATGCAGAGGGGGGGGGAGGGAAAGATGTGCTTAGTGGTGAGATCCCGTTGCAGGTGGCGGAAGTTACGGAGAATAATATGTTGGACCCGGAGGCTGGTGGGGTGGTAGGTGAGGGCCAGGGGAACCCTATTCCTAGTGGGGTGGCAGGAGGATGGAGTGAGAGCAGATGTACGTGAAATGGGGGAGATGCGTTTAAGAGCAGAGTTGATAGTGGAGGAAGGGAAGCCCCTTTCTTTAAAAAAGGAATACATCTCCCTCGTCCTAGAATGAAAAGCCTAATCCTGAGAGCAGATGTGGCGGAGACGGAGGAATTGCGAGAAGGAGATGGCGTTTTTGCAAGAGACAGGGTGAGAAGAGGAATAGTCCAGATAGCTGTGAGAGAAGAGGAATAGTCCAGGTAGCTGTGAGAGAAGAGGAATAGAGAACTTCCTTGTCCATTCATTCCCCCCCCCCATCCCTCCCCACTGATCTCCCTCCTGGCACTTATCCATGTAAGCGGAACAAGTGCTACACATGCCCTTACACTTCCTCCCTTACCACCATTCAGGGCCCCAAACAGTCCTTCCAGGTGAGGCGACACTTCACCTGTGAGTCGGCTGGGGTGATATACTGCGTCCGGTGCTCCCGATGTGGCCTTTTATATATTGGCGAGACCCGACGCAGACTGGGAGACCGCTTTGCTGAACATCTACGCTCTGTCCGCCAGAGAAAGCAGGATCTCCCAGTGGCCACACATTTTAATTCCACATCCCATTCCCATTCTGACATGTCTATCCACGGCCTCCTCTACTGTAAAGATGAAGCCACACTCAGGTTGGAGGAACAACACCTTATATTCCGTCTGGGTAGCCTCCAACCTGATGGCATGAACATCGACTTCTCTAACTTACGCTAATGCCCCACCTCCCCCTCGTACCCCATCTGTTACTTATTTTTATACACACATTCTTTCTCTCACTCTCCTTTTTCTCCCTCTGTCCCTCTGAATATACCTCTTGCCCATCCACTGGGTCCCCCACCCCCTTGTCTTTCTTCCCGGACCTCCTGTCCCATGATCCTCTCGTATCCCTTTTGCCTATCACCTGTCCAGCTCTTGGCTCCATCCCTCCCCCTCCTGTCTTCTCCTATCATTTTGGATCTCCCCCTCCTCCTCTAACTTTCAAATCCCTTACTCACTCTTCCTTCAGTTAGTCCTGACGAAGGGTCTCGGCCTGAAACGTTGACTGTACCTCTTCCTAGAGATGCTGCCTGGCCTGCTGCGTTCACCAGCAACTTTTATGTGTGTTGCTTGAATTTCCAGCATCTGCAGAATTCCTGTTGTTTGCATCTAAACTACTGACCCATTTAGTTTTAACCAGGATGTCCCTTTAGTTCTGCTATCCACTGAGAAATCCTTAATTTCCACCCAGCTTTTAATGGCATGTTTAAACTACTGTTCTTGCAGTGCGAAGCTGATGTTGAAGGAATGAGTATCTTTGCTCATTATATAACCATTAAAACATTAGTTGGCTCAGTAAACAATGGCATCCTATACATCCTGTCTGTAGGTCATAGTAGTTCATTGTAAGTGGTGAATGAAGTTGTCCATGCTGGTTCAGGAGCCGAACGGTTTTGTAGACCCAGCCATTGAAAAGGATATTAAGGTAAATGACCAAAGCTTCGCCAAAGATGCATCTGAAAGAACACCTTGGAGAAGAGGTAGATAGAGAGAATTTTAGAGCTTTGGGCATGTGCAACTGATGAAGCCATTAAAGTTGAGGAAACAAAAGAGAAAGTGAAAGATAGAGAAGAACTTGGAGAAACCAAAAAGATGTTTTGGCTGGAGAAGATTAAGCATAACGAAGGAAATGTCCACAGAGGGTTTTGCTAGCCAGGGTGACTGCCTTCAAACTGAATTTTGCTGGACTCAGTCAGCTAGCACAGATGAATTGAGACTTAGTGTGAGTTGAAATGGAATTCTGTAGAATTAACTACATCGTTAAGTTTGTGTGTCTGTTTTGTCCTCAGATAATGGTAGAAAGAGGGTAGTTGATGATTAAGAAACAAAATCAATCGAGGATGCCAGTAGCAATTGCTTTGTTTTTCTGAATATTTAACTGGGAATTTTCTTTTCATTCAGTACAGGATGAAGTACCGTAATGGATCATGGGTGGAGGGATTTAGCGAGGAGGTGGTGAGGCAAAGTGGGCAACTGTAGCATTCACATGAAACTTGATATTTGGTTTTGATGTTGTCAAGCGTCTGCACAGGGAAGAGAATAGGAGGGGCCAAGGTGCAGTTCCTTGGGCAACTCTAGAACCAAGCTTACATCAACATATACCTGATATTAGTTCAATAACACATGGAATTAGCTGGAGCATTGGTTATTCCAATTCTGAATTGGGAACATAAGGGTATTGAAGTCAGACATAATCTGAAGGTAGTGCAGTACCAAAGACTTTGATGCAGTTCAGCTGGCATTGTGTTTTGATCTGCTGGATAACAGCAGAATTTTTATCAAAATGGAACACCAGGTGTCGCTGCTGCAATCAAAATAAAGTGAAATCTTTATCAGACATTAAAGATGGCAAATGGTTCATTTTCTTCCCTTTGCAAAAGATTCATAGTTTCTGAAGAAAGTCTGTCAATGAATAGTATTGAAGCTGCTTGTTTCAACAGAATTAGAAAATTTAGTTGATGTCAATTCAAATCTTTTTTTTAAGTTACCTCGCGCCTTATGATGAAAACATTTTCGCCCTTTCCATGTTTTTCAACAACTTTTGTTTTACTTGGCATTCATTGAGCTCAAAGTTGTTAAACCCCAGACAGTGAAATCGTTACTAGTGGAATGGATTGTACTCAGAGTATATTTTTCAAATGATGATCTCATATTGAGCTGTTCACCTTGTTGGTATAACGTCTGTGCACCAATGTACAGTTTTTCATTGAGTTTTGCTTTCCATTGAATATATAGCTAACTTTTCAGTGTGAAAGAGCAATTAGCATTTTACCTTTGTTCTCTTTGCTCTACTTGTAGCTAAAATCAAGGACATTACTAGGAGACATCCAGCAGTGTCATTGTGAAGCTAGTTGTTGGCTGCTACATGGACATAATTTTCAGATTATTCTTTCCTCTGCCAATTTGTTGTTACAGTAAATTGCCTAGCCTCTGCTGAGTGCTGGTTTCTTTAAAATACTTATTCTTCCTTGTTCAAGACAATATGAAATGTGCACTACACACAATATGCTGGAGGAGCTCAGTAGGGTAGGCAACATCTATGGATGGAAATAGACAGTCAACATTTCGGGCTGAGACCCTGATGAAGGGTCTTCCCACCCATATATGCTGCCTGACCTGCTGAGTTCCTCCAGCACATTGTGTGTATTGCTCTAAATTTCCAGCATCTGTAGCACTGCTTGTGTCAATGTAATGTGCACCATATGCATAAAGGGCTTAATTAAAGTTGAAGTTTAAAAGTAAACTCATTGCCTGGATGAGATCATATTGCACTGTATGACCACAGGCTAAGAACTATAATCCCATGACTTTACAATATAATACACTGATATACTGTACTCTTGATAGTTTGTTTTAGTTTGGCCCATGTCATAGGAAAACTCTAATATTTTCATGTGTTGTCTGTTTATCTTGAATTATTCAATTATTTTTAAAATCACTCATTTTGGTACACTAATTTATCTTAATGCTTAATTTTAAAAAAGTGAATATGGGTTTTCATTTTGATATCTGAACACTCAATATTTAATTTTGAATGCTTCTAGTAAGATCATTGGAACTGAGTGCAAGGTATTTTAAATACTTGGTTGTTCTTAATTCAGTTATTCTTTGAAAGAAAGGTTGTTTACATGTAAAAAATTGTTTTAGTTTTAAAAGCTAAACTGAGAGTCCCCAAACCAACGAGGATTAGTTGCTACATTGAGGTCACAGTTGATGCTCTGCACGATGAAGCCAAGAAGACTGGGAAGCGAAATGGCAATCTTCATCCACAGTGGAACGAGACATTGACTTTGTAAGAAAATTTCCTTTTTTACTAATTTGAGTTAATTTGAAATCTTAATATATTTTTACAGCTAGTGAAATTAGAAAGGATTTAATGGCCAAATTAAGCCAGCTATGTGGTTAGCAGTCTCAAAGGAAAGCCCTGGTGATCTCCAATTTGCAGGTAAACATGTCCTGGTCTTCCACCGTGTCACCATAAGTCTGAGAGGAGGCTGAGTCACATCTGTCAGTATTCTTCATTGTTGCTTTCCAAATTGCATCCACTGCTAGAGTGTGATCGTTCCATGTTTGAGATTGGTATGTCTGTGATCTTACTGTAGCCAGATGGGGCAAAAGATCAGAACGAGATTGTTAAAAATCTGAAATAAAAAGGTGTCTGGTTTACCACGATGCTGCCTGGAATGGAGGGTATTAGTCAGGAGGGGATGTTGTACAAACTTGTGTTGTTTTCCCTGAAGCATCAGAGGCTGAGGGGAGACATGATAAAAGTTTATAAAATTAAGAGACGCAGTGATGAAATAGATAACTGTAATCTTTTCCCCCATACACTTTAAGGTGAGGGTGGAAAGTGTAAAGTGGATCTGTAGGGCAAGTCTATTTTTTCCAGAGAGAGAGAGAGGTTCTTGGAACACACTAAGGTGGTAGTGAAAGCAGATATGATAGTAGCATTCAAGAAACTTTTAGATAAAACATGAATATGCAAGAAATGAACAGAAATGGATGATCTTCAGACAGTAAGAATTAATTTAATTTGGCATCATGCTCACATGGATATTTTGGGCTAAAGGGTCCATTTGTGGGCTGTCTATTCTATGTTCTCTCTGTTCTGTAATAGATTCTCTCAGTAATTGTTTTAGGCATCTTAAGTTTCATGTAAGATATAATTAGAATATAAACACCAGCTCTGGAATTTCATGGTGATTTTAAATTTTCCCATCTGCTTGGGATTCTTCAGATTTTCCAATTCTATTTTTTTTTAAATTCAGGAATGTAACACCACAGAGCCGATTGGAGTTGAAAGTATGGAACAGTCATACCATGAAAAATGAACTATTTGGCAATGTGTCGATCGATGTCTGTGACATTTTAAAGAAGAACAATGGAAAGTGTGAGTTTTTAATTTATGCACAGTTTTGTTGATCACAAAGGTGATTTAAATTTTGCTTGATTACTTTTAAGTAAATATCTGCTAGCGTCTTAAGGGTACTTAGCGAATAGGCAGTAAGTACCAGCCCGGTTGGTCCTATCAAATGAGTTTAGGTAAAAACAGTGAACAAGAGATATTATTGGCTATTATATTTGTGTACTAATTACATTTACCAATGAAGAAAACTTAAGAATGCACTTTGCATTTGGAATATCTGGAAAATAGTTTGGGCATGAACAAATCAGCGTTCAAAGAGGCGATTATGATGCAGGACTTGCTGATGGTTACTTGAAGAGGAAACCCGAGTCTTCACGGTATTGGTGTTGGCAGCTGTGAAGGTGTGCCTGACGTCTTGGAGATTGCTGCAAAGCAGTGCAGAATCCAATTTGAGTTTCATGAAGCAGTGAAAGATCTTCCTTCTTTACAACTTAACCATTTAGAGAGAAATTAGAAATTATTAGACTGCATTATTTACAAACTGATCGATTCTAGGTATGGCTAGTTTGTCCCATTGTTGAGTTTGTTCCAGCCTTTTGAGCTTAGAGGACTGAGAAGTGATCCAAAATACACTTTTTTGATAAGCAGCTGATCAGCTGCAGCATCTGTGGGGTGATGCAGCGGGGAAGAAATTGCCATAATTTTGCATCAGGACTGTATGTTATTAAATCTTCCCTTTTACAAAATCCACCACTCCTTTTGGCTGTGGCTCATGATTTTGACTTTCTACTGCTCTCTGAGATGCCTTTTATATCAAATGCTGTTATATTAAAATTTGATAAGAATGAAATTGGGTGGGTTACCCACTATAGATCTTGGCACCGGATTCTGATACATTCAAGATCAACCATGACCCATTTGTGCTTGCAGAACTCTCTGTGGAATGCTGCATAAATCGGAAAACATAATCCATAGATTTTTCAGGTAATTGCAAGAAACCATAACACTCACAGAATCGCACCTTTCAGCCAATGCGCCAAAACCTAGAAGAAGAGCTCCACCAGAAATGGAGTTGGTGCAGTTGTGAATATTCAGGGTTGACTCCGGGCATTTGGAGTCTCTTAGGAGGATAGCTTTTTTCCTTTCTTAGCTCATCCTGAAAATTTCAAAGATGATGATTCAGTAAGATGTAGACAGTACTTCAATATTTAATTATCAGTGAATATTACAAGTATAGTAACAGAAGTAGACATAACCACACATTTAGCTTACTACACATAAAACCAGTTTTGCCTGTATGATCCAGGTTGACTGTTGGTTCTTTGGTTCTCCTTTGACAAATCAACACTATCCTTCCAACTGCAGTACAAGTAAACATCAAAGAATGATCAGTTTGCTTTCATCAAGTAACCTTTCTAAAACCAGTAATAGCCTAACCGACTGAAATAATATTTGTCTGCATTCAAGTTGATAGCTCTCCGGTATTGACTATCATTGTAGTTTGTATATCACTACAGTTCATTCTCTCATTGGGATATTATGTTTAAACCTTTCTTAACCTGCATTTTTAAGGCTAATGCCTGTCACTGCAGACATATCAATTTCAACTATTTGATAATTGGAGGGATGGTCCAGGATAGATAAAGTGACTCTGAACTGGACATGTGTGACGTGCGGTTGGTAAAAAGATCAGCTGCAAAAGATGAAATTCTTTCCAAAATCTATTAGCTTACATATTTCCCCCTTTACACTTACGGTCAAACCAGGGAAATTAGTTCAATTGATTCGTTAGATATCGTTAAAATGATAGTTGAACCCAGTGAAATTGCAATGCCAAGTAGTGGAAGTGATGTATAATAGAGCTATGAAATTCTACAACCTACTGATCATCAAGGCAACAAGAAAGTTCACTTGATTGGTATTCAGTCACTTTTCTAAGTGTGTGAATCATCTATAATAGTTGGGCAGATGTCAATGCTGTAATTGCACAAGAACAATTTGGCTTGGAGGGTACAGCTCTCCCAGATGACAACTGGGATGTTATCTGAATGCACAACTTTAGCTCTTGCTAAATCCTGTGCTCATTGGAGCTTCTTGATACCTTGTGGAGTGAATTGGGTTGGCTGAAGGCAGGATTCTGTAGGGATGTCAGGAAGAAAACAAGGTTGATCATTTACTTGCGACAGATGTTATTGAAAATGCTCCCATCTTGCCTTTGGTATTTGCATTCTATACCACACCATTCTTGAGGATGAGAATGTTCTTGGAGCTATGTCCTTATGAGAGTTGGTTGAGTGAACTCGATCTTTTCTCCTTGGGGCGACGGAGGATGAGAGATGACCTGATAGAGGTGTGTAAGATGATGAGGAGCATTGATCATGTGGGTAGCCAGAAGCCTTTTCATGGGGCTGAAATGGCTTTTGCACTCTGCATTGAACCAGAATGGATCTCCTGGTTTGATTTATAAAGGTGTTTTTCTCCAGATTATTTTTTAAACAAGCTCTGTTATTGTATAAATACAACTTGGCTTACTTAATGAAATAAAAGACACTAAAATAGTTCCAACTATTCTCTGGGAAATGGTTGTGGAGGGACATATTGTTCCAAATTTAACTTTTCTTTAGATGAATTATATTTTGTTGCTGAGATTAGTGGGATGTTTCAGTAAGGGCTGGGTTGCAAACAAATTCACTACGACTATGTAGTGGCCAACACTTCTGAAATTGTGCATATTCACATGCTCACATTGCTGTATAAGTGAAGTCTGGGGAGTAGAGCTTGCTAGGTACGGGAAGTGATTGTCAAAAAGCTACATACCAAGCAGGATAAAATCCCCTAGCATTTTATCAACTATTGGTACACATTGATTGCCATGTGTAACATTGACAAACTATACTGCAGTTACTTGCCTAAGCTACTTTAACAGAGACCTTTGCCACAAAGATGGGCAAGTACAGCAGGCATATGGGAACACTACCACTAAAATGTATGAACCAGTGATTTGGAAATATGTTGCTGACCCCAAATTCTGGAACTTGCTTTAAGAAGTTTTGTACCATTTCGAACAAAACAATCACTCAATTGGCATTTCATCCACCACCATGACTACTCATTGAGTTTATATACGATTGATAAATGTGTACTGAAAGAATCAATAGATTCTTTCAGCATACATTTAGTCTGTGAAGGTGGAGTTGAGGTTGATCATTCATGAAAGTCTTTCCTTTTTTTTTCTTTCTGCTCAATCAATATTTACTTGGATCTGCTGGTCTAAATGGTTAACTCCAGTGCTGTATGTTCATTGTAATTCTCTGCAAGTTTCATTTCTGATAATTTAATTAAAAAATCTGCTGATATTAAAAAACTATTGTGCATTGGGAATTCTAAGAATAAACATTAGTAGAGAAAGTATTCCCTTTCCTCAGAGCATTTCCAAAATCCTCATCTTTTCCCCTCCCCTTTTCTAACACTGTTTTCCTTTGGTCTTCCCGTTTATTTTCACTTCCTGGTGGTGATATACACTGGGTCAAAGCCATCATCCAAGTTTCATTTTTCAAGATCACATATTGGCAAGCTATTTTCTGCAGGGTATATAATAAATGAGTTGGATTCGGCACCCATCGGTATTGGTATCCTGTCATTGCTTCCTGTAACAGTCAGCAGATTCTAACACCCATGCATTCTCTTGCTTAATTGACTAACTCAACACAAACCAGGATTAAACTGCACCATCTCATCCATTCTGCTCAGTTTAACCATTTGTTTCATTTAACCATTGAGGTTCTTTCTTGAAGATAATTGTACACACAAGGGAGAGGAGGATAGTATTCAGCAAAATATCGCCACCTTTTAAATGGGTAGATCAGTTTTTTTGGGTTTCTTTTTAATTATTTAACTTTTAGGCTGCTAAATTATCCTACTTTGATGTTTTAGATTAATGTTTTGAATGCAAAAGTGTATTTCAGGGCAGTTCCTGATTGACTGAAGAAGATCATTGGTTGGATGAGGACATGGGAATGATTTTTAGAGGAAGGAGATTTTGTTGGATCCCAACCTAATCCCTCTTGGATAAGGCCAGAGTTGTATTCAACTCTGGTGCCAGTTGCTAGTTAAATACATCGTAACTATTTACATCCTGATATGAATAAATATCACATGATACCCTAAGGCTGGGGAACTCTAAATAATCTAAATCATTGCCTTTAGGACAAGTTGGCACTTTTCCTGACTATATAGAACAAAATGTTTCACTTAAATAATGTACATCTGTATTTTTGTCAAGGTATTAACACTTGAAAATCTGGAAGAAGGTTTCAAGAATAATATTTAATATGATATCCGCTGGAATTGTAGCTTTAGATATTAGAAATATTTTGATGGGTAATACATTAGAAGCTAAGTACATAATAAAAGCAATTTAGTCCACATAGTCTGTCGTGTTTTGATTTTATGTGCTATCTTTAACATAAAATACATATTAAGTACATGCAAGGGTTAATTAGACTGAATGTAGAAGCGTTTTAAATGTGTTTTGTTGGCTTTATCAAATGTTAGTAAAACAATCCAGGATTAGTGCCTTCTGTAAATAAGTTTTGTCTTGACATGTGCAACACTCTGCAGTCAAAACTTATTTGTAACGAGGACCAAAAGCAAAATCAGATGCTCCCTGAGAGGGATTTTAGATGTGCCAAACCACACCATTGCAAGCCAACTCAATGGGTTATCTAGCTATCCTTGGATTTAATGCATGGCATGAAACAATCATGCAGACAAAAATTAATAAAACCAATCAATTTCCATTATTTCTTAGTGTACTGCTTTGAATATTTGGAAAATCTGTCTGTATACATTTAGCTTTAATCTTAAAAAAAAGTAATTCAGTTTTTTTTAGAAATGGATTTTTATTATTGAAACTTAGTGACATGAAGCTGCAACAGTATTTTCTGTCTTCACGCATGGCAGAGAAACAACAAGTTGAGTCAATTAATCTTTCTTTTTTTCTTGCTCACAGTGGAGAACATTCAGCTGAATTTGAACCTTCAAATGGGGAACAAAAGTAGTGTTGTATGCAGTGGTGAATTGACTGTTTGCCTGGATGGCCTTAGTGTTGACTTGGGAAATTTGCCTAATGGCACAACCATGACAGAAAGTAAGTTCTGCACACACATGGTTCATTCTGAATCTCGGATTGAGGGTGATGGGTCATACATCAGCAATTACTTAATACACCTTAATTGATTTGCACTTTTTTACTGAGAACATAAGTTTTTTCATAAAGATAGTATTAAAACTGGTAAGTTTTTCCTCCAAAAATGTTTATAATATATGGTGTTTTGGTTGCAAGATTGCATTTATTGAATTTACTTGTAGCTCTAATCTGACTAATGTTTATTTGCTGATGACTTTTTCTAGATGAACATTGATTTGGAAAATTAATATCTTTAATATTTTAAAATATGCTATATTTTAAAAGGTGCTAACAAAGTCTTTTAATCTGTTTAAAGGAAGCAAAACTTGCTTGGATAATATATATCATGAAAATTTCATACTTGTAATTTATAATCAGTTTTCAACAGTGTTTATAAAATGTCAAATTTTAATAACTGGAAGAAAATTATTAAAGAAATGTTCAAAACTCAAGATAATTACTAAAATGTAAAGTTCTACAGTTTCATAATTTCTAAATTTTCCAAAATACAATTAGTTGAATTTTGTTGACAATATATATGAGTCTTGCCATATGAAATATTCTCAGTACATTAATGACATGTTGCAGTATTGCTTCTCAAATTTAATTCCAGCAAATATTTAATTGCTTAATGTTATTAGAATGTGAAATGTAAGTTTCCTCCTGTAGAAAAAAAATAGCACTGGTAAGCATGAATTTCTAACAATTGTATTCGGTATAGAAATGTCTTGCAGAACATTCTTAAATGTTTGATAAAGAATGGAGAAGATATTTAAGATAGTAGAAGTGAGAAAATTACTAAGATGAAATCAATAAATTAGAATTAAAGGGAAAAATAGAAAGCAATATTTTGTTGCACCAGTTAGCTTCAATAATGGAAAAATGGCACTAATGTGGATTTGAGATATCTTGATTTTACCTTTTTGGATAAGATTCATAAAGAGCCTAAGTTCAAGGCCCCTTTTCTTCCAGTCACCCAAAAATGATAGCCAGATGGTGGCTTTGTGAATTTCTTTATGTTTGTGATTCATTGTTTTCTCAATTTGTATCCGTATTTTAAGTTTAATTGTATTTATTAAAAATGCCTTTTTTAAATTAACAATTCAAATTCCAGTGTTTTGATTTCTGGACTTAAGAATTTTATGTACCTAGATCAGCAAATTTCTTTGCAATGGCAGAGCCATAGTCTCCTTCAGTCATTAGGAGACCACCGCTATCATCTTTGTTCTCCATTTTGAAATTAATAAACTTGGCAGCAACTTCCTTAGCTGCTGTTCTAGACTGAATCATTTTGTTTACATATAATTCACTGGTAAGCATGAGCTGCTAAGTTGGTATCCCCTTCAAAACAATTTATAGCTTCTTCCAAATCCTCTGCCACTGAAGGCTCTTGGTTGGCCTTAAATCCTCTAAAATTCACAGTTCATTCTAATTATGCTGCCTATTACCATAGCAACTTCTCCACACTCATAATCCTTGATCTCACAGACCTATTTTGGTTTTTGTTCTTGCCCTTCAGACTAATTTAAAATTCTCACCCGAATATTTAAATACATTTGTTATATCATTCTCCCATCCACTTCCATTTCTAAATATCTTCTCATTCTGAACAGTATATCAGAATCTGCACCATTGCAGCTGAACATTTACCTGCCTGAACCCCACTCTAGAAGTCTTCTTCAATCCTCTTTACTGTTTTCTCCTATATTGAATACCCTGCATTTGCCTCTTTGTGAATGTGGCTCAAAAACAAAGTTTTAGTTGGTCATGTTTTCATGGAACATTTTGTAATATTTATCTGTATTTAAAATACTATATAGTATGAAGATGACAAAGTTTTCTCCCTAAATATTCAGATTTACAGGTATCGAGTTACAATCAGAAATTATACAACTGGGATTCTATTCCAGGAATTTAGTTGGTGACATGATTATAGTTGCAAAATAGCAAACTTGTTATTGTTTGTAACAAGTGATTGTTTGTCACTTTCTACCTATCTTTAATATCTGGAAAAAGGAGGACACCTCTAAAAATTATTAGAGCCAAGCCTATTGGAGGTGAAGTTAGAAAATACTTCTAAATATAGAGTGGAAGATTATCTGAAACGAGCAGGATACTACAGGTCCACAATCCCTTATCTGAATTCCTTGGGGCCAGTTGCATTTTGGAATTCAGAATTTTTCAGATTTCAGACACCCCCCGCCCCCATACCAAAAAACATGTATGCTCAAGTCCCTTATTTAACCTGTCTTAGTGCGGTGGAGTTTAGGACCCAGCAGCACGCCAAACCTACGCACATCCTCCCGTATACTTTAAATCATCTCTAGATTACTTATAATACCTGATACAATGTAAATGCTATGTAAAATAGTTGTTATACTGTATTGTTTAGGGAATAATGACGAGAAGAAATTTTATTTCCAACAAAAACATTCAATAAAACATAAAAATATACAGCTTCAAACGAACCGAATCAAACACATGGTAAATGACTTATTGAAGTAAATGTAGAACATCACTGTCACTTTAAAACTTCAGTAACTTGTCTTTCTGTTGATTTAAATCATATACAGTGGTAGTTCCGACACTATTTTCTTCAGTAAGATGCAGCACAGACACACCACGATCAAGCTTCTGCAATAACTCCACTTTCTGCGTTACTGATAATGATAGATGCTTCCTTCTCTTTTTCTCATTGTTACCCACAGGGGTACCTGCAGCTCTTTTTGACATTTTCACGGTGAAATTAAACACAAAGTCACCAGTGAACACAAAATATCAGCGGACAGCAAATGCACGTGTACCCAGTACGAGCGCTGAGCCACAACTGACGTCTGGCGGCCTCTGCTAGTGCTGCCACGTCACACCTAAGTGACGTCAGCTGTTGGCGAAAAAAACTTTTTGGTTTTCAGCGCTTTTTGGATTTCAGAATTCCAGATAAAGGAATGTGCACCTGTACTAGATTCTTAATTTTAAAACTAAGATGGATAGATTTTTTGTTTAATCAATGTATTATGGGTTGTGGCACAAAGGCTAATGTGTGGAATTGAGTCACATTTCATCTATGATCTCACTGAATTGTGGAATAGGTTTAAAGGTTCAAATTATTTACATCATGAGTTCCTAATGAGCAAAGTTATTGGGCTGAAAAACATCCTTATGATAGGTTTTTAGAGACTGTAAACTGAAATAAACAGCTTCTGTTATATGTGCACTTATTGCACAAAAAATTCCATTTGATTGGTTCTAATTTTTTAGCATCCTTATTTGCACATTCCTCCATGACTATCTTCTCTCATCCCCTCCATCTTTAAGAAGGAAGGGAGGCAATAGACAGAAAATCATGGGTCAGTTAACCTGGCTTCAATGGTTGGGAAGATGCTGGAGTCCATTTATTAAGGATGAGGTTTCAGGGTACTTGTAGGCACATGATAAAATAGGCCAAAGTCAGCGTGGTTTCCTTAACTATAACAGCCCAGATAGTCAGGGGGCTCCCCTCCCTGCGATGCTAATGCTGTGAGGGTGCCCTTGGCTGCTGTGCTTTGCATCTGCGAACTTTGCGGTGAGTTGCCCTGCTAATATGATGAACTGAATACCGAGGCTTTGGGCCTACTCTGGGCTGCTCCAGGGATTTGGATTTAAGGACTCAGTTTGGTTCTGAATGCTGCTGTTGTTGCGCACACTTTTACTGTTTGCGTGATTTTTTTTTCTTTCTCTGTGGCTCAGGGGGTTGGTCTTAATTTTTTGAATTGGGTTCTTTTGGGTTCCTTACTTTGTGACTGCCCGTGAAGCAAGCAAATCTCAAGGTTGCATAACTTATACATTCTTTGATAATGAATGCACATTGAATCTTAAAGAGAAATCTTGTCTATCAAATCTGTTGGAATTTTTTTTTGAGGAAATAACTGGTAGGATAGACAGAAGAGTCAGGGGATGTTGTTTACATGGATTTTCAGAAGGGCTTTGATGAGGTGCCACTCATGAGGCTGCTCGGTGAGTTAAGGGCCCATGGTACAGGAAAGATACTAGCATGGTTAGAAGATTGTCTGACTGGCAGGAGGCAGAGTGGAAATAAAGGGGCCTTTTTTCATGGGCTGCCAGTGACTTCTGGTGTTCCACAGGGTTCAGTGTTGGGGAAGATTCTTTTCAGGTTGTATGTTAATGATTTGGGTGACAGAAATGATGACATTGTGGTGAAATTTGTGGGTGATACAAAGATGGGTGGAGGGCAGATAGTGTTGAGAAAGTAGGATGTCTACGAAAGGACTTAGATTTGGAGAATAGGCAAGAAGGTAGCAGATGTTATATAGTCTAGGGAAGTATAAGTATAATAATAGATTCTTAATTAATAAGGGTGTAAAAGGTTACCAGAAGAAGGCAGGAGTATGGGGTGGAGAGGGATAATAAATAAGCCATGATTGAGTAGCAGAGCAGACTCGATAGGCTAAATGGCCTAATTCTCCTTCTTTGTCTTATGATCTTTCCCAGTAGGTTTATTTAAATTGACAAAATAAAGTGGGAGGAAGGGCCTGTGCTGTTTTATGCTCTATGTCCTAAAATTCTCCCAGCTTATCTTTTCTGCTGCTTGTTGTCAATCCATTTCATGATATCAATGCACAGTATCTACTTCTCCACAAAATGGACAAATATCATATCCATCTCCTGTCAAAAGCCCTTGGTTGGGCAAATGGCTCCTCAATCACAATTGGTACTGATGTCTCATTTCCAACAATAGAAAAATATTATTTCTTGCACCGGACCATTTGAGAGCTCTCTTGTTCAGTCAGATTTGAAAGTTCTATATATTAAAACTGAAGTTCATTGACTCTTGTGTCATAAAAATGAAAGACTTTAAAGATATCCCTTGGTGCTTTAATTAAATCAATTTATGTAAGTTTTAGTTATTTTCTTTGCAACAGTTTTGAGTGATATCCTAATGGGAAAGCCTTGTATAAACATCCGAGCACAATTTGAATCAAGTTTCTGATCCATGTATGCTAATGATAGTCAGTTTCTGCTTTGTTATATTACAGTATATAAAAGTGAAAAATAAAGATAAGCTTTAAAAGGTGTGAAGCAGTATAAAAAGATTTCTTTTGACTAAACAAGAGTCTGTGTTTTCTATCATTAGGCATTCAATGCTGAAAGCTGCAGGAAGAAACTATTTCTTCATGCTAAAACCAGAAATTACAGGACATATTTTCATTTGAAGCTTCAAAAAACATAGAATAACCATCAAAACCTGAAACATTACTTCTGTTTTTTTCTGTGTCCTGATGCTGTATGATTTGTTGAGTATTTTCAGCATTTTCTATTTTTAGTTCAGACTTCCAGCAAATTAAGTATCTTTCTTTTGGAGCACTTTTATGTTACTACTTTGTGGTACCTAGAGCAAATAAATTTTGAATTCTTGCAAGAATTAGATTTTCCATTAGTAAAATAACCTTGCATTGTAATGGAGGCAAATGAGAGACAGTAATAGAATCATTGTCTGTCAGTCGTTTCTAAAGCACCAGTGTACAACTCTTGCTTCTAAAATTATTGGCAACAGCAATCTATTTTTAAGAAGATCTTTAAAGGATTTATTTGTTCAAGATTTGCATTATAGTATTTTTAACGTTTTATTTTGGGTAAGTAACTTTTCTCCATTCCGCAAGTCAAATAAAACTGGCATTAAGTTGTTTTTATCCTGTAGAGTGTATGCTCTCAGCTCCTTTTCTTGTTGTGGAGAACTGAAATAACACGAATGCCTAGAACCATTTAATGAATATAGTCCGTAATTCCCAGGCTAGCCAACAAAATACGGTCATAAATATCTGCAATATTTTTTTTGAAGTCCTGATGTATTCAGAACAATGAACATACTGGTAACTGGATCTTCTCCGTCCCACGTTGTTATGAAAGGAAGATATTCTCCACAGTGGCAAATTCAATGGGTTTTTAAAAAGTTATATGCTAATTTTGGCAGTTAAGTTTATGAACTATTCAAGTTTTTCTCTTAGAAGGAACGTAATTTCTTTTCCTTTTCTAATTGGTCCAAAGTATAAAATATCTTGCACAATATTTTGTATTACACAAGCTTATATTTAATGTTTGTGTCTTGGCTTGCAGGGCTTTGTTTAGATAACATTGTGTTTTCTCACTATGACCTTTGATTATAATATTTATTTTGGGTATCTTTTGAGTTCATAAATTATTGGAATAGTTGATAATAAGATTAGCCATTTAGATTAGAATTTGTGTTCATGAAATGTACAAGTTTTTATACACCATTAGGATACCAACCCTGGCATGAGAAAATTCCTATGGAAAATTTCTGAATTACTCTTCACTGCTTGCATTGATAGCAGTGTCTTGTGAAATTTGTCATTCTAATAACAATATAAAGAGTACTTTTGTATGTTTGATGTGCAAAACCTGTTAAGTATTTTTGTTCAGAGATAATGAGTAAACTTCACACCCAGTTGGTATGTTTTTTGCAGTCTCCTTGACTATAAATGAGTGGTCTGAAGTACATTGTGCATTGAAGCAACAGAAACCATGCGTGGTTTAAAGGTTTAACAAGTTGAAAAGATTTGCATGCATTAAACTAAGTAAATCTGAATCATTTCAGAGCCAGCTGGAAGTAGTTTATTCTGAGCTGTAGCTTTGAGCTGGGAAGTGCCCTTTGCCAAGATTATGATTAACTGCTTATTATGTCTGCTGGTTTTAACGTATTGATATTTCTTCTGCAGAATTCCAACAAAATAGTAGAATTCATCAGAGCACAAGTGAAGACAATGATTCAAAATTGTCACTGTCATGTACCAGTGATTCTCCAGACAGAGTGCGGTAAGGGACTTAAAAATAACTTTATTTTTTTCTTCCCAGAGCTTCTCCCCGCCCCCCCCCGAGTTAACCTTAAAAAATGTATGTTAGTGTATATATCTGGTTAGTCAGTTATGTGTACAGGCGGTTTTAACTTTGAGCAGACAATTCATATAAATTGATTATGTTCCTGACAAATGGAGTTGAATCAGTATTTGTTTACGGTAGCTATTGCAGTATTCTGCATATAGTTATTGAGGAATTGGAGATGTGGAGCAGGAGGCAGTACTGCTTTGACAAAGTGTACCAAAATTCCGTGCACAACCTAATGTGCTACAGAAGCATTATTGTTTTATCCAGATTTTCAAAGAAAGTTGATAATGGAATTGTGAAGTAAATTTACATTTTTGTCTTCTATTTTCCTTTCACCTTGATTTAATGTTTTCTTCAAAGAAGTCTATGGAAAATGGAAATGAAGCAGATTATATTTCTAAAATAAATTTACTTATTTATCCGTGCAATATTTTATAATCTGATTATTTGAGTGAATGTGTGAGATAAACATCATGTTATTTGCCATCTGCAGAAATAATTATCTTTCTACAATTTATGTTAAAATAAACTTTGTGAAGGGAACTGATATTAGTTGGTTTAAGATGGTACCTGAGATGCATTAGTTTCATTAAGAATGTAGTAGAGTCAATGAACAGAATTGATTGCTTACATTTTACAGCTGTCATTTGCTGCATTGATATGGCAGTTTAGCTGTAAGATTCAAATCTCAGGGAAAGTGATTATAAGGTCAAATATACTGAAAACTGTTAGAAAGTAAAGCCTTAATCTTTTAATTCGATAATTATCTAAACTATATAACCCAGCAAAGTTTTGAGTTCTGTAGTTGTTACATTAGATTGACTGAAGCTAGCTGGTTGTACGTTGCAAGGATAACTTTATTTCACAAAATGTACATTGGCAGTCAATAAAAGCGGCTGGTTTTTGACAGCAGGGATGGTTCACCGTTTGGCTGTGACGTCTGGGATGGAGGCTAAACCAAACTGCACTGCTGTCTTTGATAGAAATTCAGTAGTTTCCATTGAAGGAAAAAAGCGTAAGTGATCAGGGAAGTGAGGATTGCACTTAGCTGTAATACTTTTCTTGCAGCAGCTTGACAGCCTTACGAGTACTAAATAGTAGTAATTGCTATGTGGGCGCAGAACGTAAATAGAATTGGGGTAAGTCATTGTGGGCTCTTTTGGCTGCTCTGCTATTCAGTAGAAGTATGGCTGATTATTTTTTAACTGAGTCCGATTTTTCTTTACTAGACCACATTTCTAGATTTCCTAATATCTAAAATCTCCTGATCCATGTCTTGAGTGTTCTCAGTGATTTAAGCTGTCATGAATAATTATATCGTAGGTTAAACTATTGTCACTCATCTCTGTTCTGAATGGTTTGATCTTTGGTTCTGGAAAACCAAGCCAACTGACATCAACACTATGTTTACTCTATTAAGCCCTTTAAAACATTTTGTACCTCACATTCTTCTAACCTCAAGAATTCACGTCTAGCCTATTAATCTTTCCTTTATGGCAAACAGTAGCCCTTCAGTGTATCATTACATTTAAAATAGGGAGGGAAGGGGAGAAATAAAGGAAAAATAAATCGCGAAGAGTATAAAGGCACATCTCCAACAACTAAATTGATTCATAAATGTAGAGCATATACAATGAATGGAAGCAAACCAGAATTATCAAAAGCAGAAGCTCCACTGCCATGAAGTCTGGCAATGAAGCTCCGTCGTGGTTTGTGATCCTGAGGTATTTCTCTGGGAATTGTCTGTTAGAACCTGTACCAGATTACATAGGATCCAAATCTCCTTAAGTTGCAATGGAGGATTAAACAGCTGCAGATAAAAAGGAAAGGGGTTAGTAACTTCCTTTTTTTTGAAAAAGGAGTTCTGATTTTAAATTTTTAATTACATTATTATGAACAGTGTTATTTTTAATAGTCACATTTTTAGAGTTTCTTTATTTTTGCTAGTTTACAAGCGTCTCTGAATGCCAAAGGCATTTAAAAGCTATTAAAAATTCCTCAGAGCAAAGCTGGGAGTAGAACTTTTCAGGCTGTCAAAGCTTTGAATGATGTTTTGGAGGTGGCTTTTCCTTACTTCATGCTTGGAGGTCTCATAGCACACAGCCCATGTCACTGGAGTCTGGAACCCACCCATCCCATGGTGCTAGAGTGCGATGAAGATAGGATTCTTCAGATAATTATGATTGTTGGAAGACAGTGGGTAACAAGCTTACGTCAGTAAGGTTTAGATGCAATCTTTCATGTTCCTTGCCATCCGTCCAAGTAATGGACTAACTGCACATGGGGCTGCTTAACAAGATAAGAGCCCATGCTATTACAGGAAAGATACTAGCATGGATAGAAGGTTAGCTGTTTGGCAGGAGACAAAGTGTCAGAATAAAAGGAGCTTATTCTGGTTGGCTGTCCATGACATGGTGTTCTACAGGAGTCGGCATTGGGACCGCTTCTTTTCATGTTATATGTCAACGATTGGGTGACGGAATTGATGGCTTTGTGGCCAAGTTTGGAGAAGATACAAAGATAGGTGGAGGGGCAAGTAGGAGGCAGAGAACCTGCAAAGGACCTGGACGTATTGGGACAATGGGCAAAGAAGTGGCAGATGGAATATAATGTAGAGAAGTGTATGGTCATGCACTTTGATAGAAGGAATAAAAGTGTAGACTATTTTCTAAATGGGTAGAAAATTCAAATAACAGAGGTGCAAAGGGAATTTGGAGTCCTTGTGCGGGATTTCCTTACAGGTTAACTTGCAGGTTGAGTCATTGGTGAAGAAGGCAAATGCAATGTTAGTATTCATTTTGAGAGGGCTCGAGTATAAGAACAAGGATGTGATGTTGAGGCTCAATAAGGCTTTGGTCAGGCCGTACTTGGAGTATTGTGAGCAGTTTTGGGCAACTTATTTAAGAAAGAATGTGCTGGAATTGGAGAAGATTCAAAGGAGTTTCATGAGAGTGATCCCGAGAATGAAAGGGTTAATATATGAGAGCATTTGATGGCACTGGGATTGTACTCATTGGAGTTTAAAAGAATGAGGGGGTATGACATTGAAACCTATAAATGTTGAAAGGCTGAAATAGAGTGGATATGGAGGGGATGGTTCCTAAAGTGGATGAGTCAAGGACTAGGGGACACAGCCTTGGAATAAAGGGACGTCCATTTAGAACAGAGATGAAAAGGAATTTCTTAGCCAGAGGGTGGTGAATCTGTGGAATTCATTGCCTTGGATGGTTGTGGAGGCCAAGTCATTGAGTGTATTTAAAGCAGAAATTAATTGATACTTGGTTAGTCAGGGTGTCAAAGGTTACAGGGATAATGCAGGAGAATGGGTTTGAGGGGGATAATAAATCAGTCATATTGGAATGGCAGAGCAGATTTGATGGGCTGAGTGGCCTAGTTCTGCTCCTAAGTCTTATGGTCTTAAATAGCTAGTTTTAGCAATGTTATTAGTGCAACCTTGAAAGTAGGAATCAGTGCCAAGGAGACTTTGAGAATATAATTTATCCTCTGTCCACCTGATTATCTCTTCCTATACTAGAGGTCAAGATGGTGTGGCTATTTTGGGAAACAGGTATTGGAAATATGAGAGACATGACTTACCCAATGGAGTAGACTGATAGTAATTAAGGCCTCAATGGATGGTTGATCTGGGAGAGCATGCTGATACTGATGTGCTTATCCTGCTATTGGATTTGGAGAATTTTGTGTTAGTGGTATTGCCCCAGAGTCCTGAGTTGCCTAGTGTAAGTAATTTAATTCTCAGAAGTATATAGAAAGCCAGGCATCAATGCTACCCAGAGAAACCATCAGACCTGCTCAGTTCCTCCAACATTTTGTGTGTGTTGCCGTTGTGTTTTATGCTGGAACTAGGATCTCGATCTTCAAGCACCCTTTTCGTTAGTTGGCTGTAAGCTGTGCTGGCACACTGAAGGTGGTGATGTCCATATTAGCTGAGAGAAAATACTGAGGACTGTACATGGAGTGTCAGCCAGGGTTTTTGTCTATGGAACATCAGCCTAGTCTATGGAATGGGATGAACCTTGAACCTTCTGAGTCACGTTAGAGAAGATCAACTAAACCACAGCTGAAATTGTAGGATAAAACTGGACCCCAAACATGTTACAGGATGAGCACCCCTTATCCAGAATTCCAAAATCTGAAAACCTCAGGTATCGCTGATTTTTTTTTGAGTGCATGGCATCATAAATAGAAAATTTCACAAGGCACTGGGAAAGTTCTGTTTATGCGCAACACAGATATGTAATGAACAGAAGTTAATGAAAAGTAGAAAAACACTGTATAAAGTGAAAAATGAAGATCTCGATTGTGTATTGAAAAAGTGGATTTGTCAGCGTCAGAATGAACATATGCCACTTAACAGTATACTGATCTTGAAACCAGCAGAGGTCTATCATGGAAACTGAAAATTGAGGATAATTGTGCATATTCAGCAGGCTGGTTGCAGAAATTCAAGAAAAGACACGGCATTACATTTTAAAAGATTTGTGGTGATAAAGCGCCGGCTGATCATGAAGCATCAGAGAAATTCATTGATGAGTTTGCCAGGATTGTCGCTGATGAAAATCAGTTGTATCTGTTCATATGTGTGATGAACAAGTGTAAGACAAAGACTGCTTATCGGTAGCACATAAATTCAGAGTCTGAAATGATAGCAATGCCAAACAGCTACTGACTGTCTACCTGGGCAGCTGAGGGAGTGATAGTTATTAAAAATATAAAACTACCTTCAGATTATATGTATAAGCTGTATATGGATTTCGTGTTTAAGCTTGGATCCTATCTCCAAGGTATCTCATTATATAAGAGACAAGTATTCCAAAATCCAAGAAAATCTGAAATCCGAAGCACTTCTGGCCTTAAACAATGCAGATAAGGAGTGCTCAACCTCCTGTTTAGTGCAAATCTGTGAATGGAAGTATACGGAACTTTCTTTGCGACAGATAGCTGTTGAGAGTCAACAAATCCGATTTGATTCGGTCAGTGACTCAGTCTACAGAAGCTGCATAATTAGCTGTCAATTATACATCAGAGAGGGAAAAACACACTAATTCACCAGATTGGAATATAAATGGATATAGTATTTTAGAATTTGGTTAAAATATCAATGCTGGCAATAGTGTCTTTATCAAAGTTTAAATTGTTTATAAATTTAATCAGTATGGTTTTTCTCTGAGATTTTTCTACTTAGGAAAGACTGTGAGAGTGTTTGCTAGCCAAGAAAAGCTGTATTCTAAGAGACCATGACGTGTTCTGTCTGAATATTTGTTACTTTCAGTAATGTTTTTAAAAAAGGAAATGTGGAAACTCTGTATTCAAGGTCCAGACAGAGAGCTGTAATCTTCATCAGCATGGTGATATGATACAGAAGGTAAAGGTTCCCAAAATGAACTGTTAAAGTTGCTACTGAGCTTTGCAGATTTTGATGAAACTACTTGGCATTGTATTTTCCCTTCTGTTAGATATTGGCAAGGAAATTTTTGATAATTTGTTATTATATGGGGCACAACATTAATTCTCATATCACAGCATTTTTTGAATTGGCTAATGGATGACGATAGTGCTGGCAATTAAGACATAATCACATTGGTGTGTCTGGAATTACAAAATCCAGATTGGTAAGGATGACAGACTTCCTTCTCTGAGGGACCTTAATGAATCAATTCTTTTACAACAATCCATTGAAGAGACCAGTTTTTATTATTTATTTGTTTTTAAACTCTCCAGGTGCCAAGAAGAGATTTGCATTTGTGTCTCTGGAACAATGGTCTAGGACTCTAGACGGTGATGCAACTAGTTAGAATGCTCTCCACATTCACCATCTGAAATTCTGCCAATGATAGTTGTGTCATCGGCAGATTTATAGATGGTGTTAAGCTTTGCCTAGCCACATAGTCATGGCTGTAGAGAGAGTAGAGCAGTAGGCCAAGTTGGCATCCTTGAGATGCGCCAGTGTTGATTGCCAGCAAGAAGATGTTATTTCCGATCTGCACTGACTGTGATCTCGCGGTGAGAAAGTCAAGGATACAGTTGCAGAGGGAGGTACAGAGGCCTATGGTTTGGAACTTGTTGATTATAACTGAGGGTATTATGATTGTGTTGAACGCTGAGTTGTAGTCAATAAACAGCAGTCTGCTGTCATAAGTATTGCTGTTGTCCAGGTGACGAGCCACTGAGATTGCATTAGTTGTAGGTGTATTGTGGCTATAGACAAGTTGCAGTAGGTCCAGGTCTTTGCTTAAGCAAGCGTTGATTCTGGCCATGACCAACTTCTCAAAGTACTCCATCACAGTAGATGTGAGTGCAACTAGGTGGTAGTCATTGAGGCAGCTCATCCTGCTCTTCTTGGGCACTGATGTGATTGTCACCTTTTTGAAGCAGGTGTCAACCTCCAACTGCAGCACTGAGATATTGAAGATGTACTTGAACTCTTGCGCCATTTGATTGGCACAGGTTTTCAGTTCCCTACCAGGTACACCATCAGGGCCTGATGGCTTGTGAGTGTTCACTCTTTTGAAAGGTATTCTGATGTTGGCCTCTGAGGCAGAGATCACAGGGTCACCAGATGCTGCAGGGATCCTCATAGCTATAGTTTTATTCTCCCTTTCAAAGCGTGCATAAAAGGTGTTGAGCTCATCTGGGAGTGAGGCATCACAGCTAGTCACATGTTAGTTTTCGCTTTGTGGGAAGTAATGACCTGCAAATGCTGCCAGAGCTGGTGGGCATCTGATTCTGTCTCTAACTTCAGTTGGAATTGATTTTTTATTTGATCTTAAAATAGCCTTTATTAGGTCATACCTTGACTTCTTGTGTAGTTCTGGATCATCGGTTTTGAATGCCACAGATCTAACTGTCAATAGACCTCTGAATCTCCTGGTCTATCCTTGGCTTTTGGTTAGGGTATATCCTTTCAGACCTTTCAGCTTCCCAAGCACCTTCTCCTTAGTAATAGCAACTGCATTCACTTCTGCTTCCTGACACTCTTGAATCTGCAGCATGCAGTGTCTTCCACAGTGAAGACTGATGCAAAGTACTTAAGTTCATCTGCCATTTCTTTATCCCCATTACTATCTCTCCAGTGACTTTTACCAGCGGTCTGAAATCCACTCTCACCTCTCTTTTGCTCTTTATATATCTGAAAAATCACTTGGTATTCTCTTTTCTATTATTAGCTAGCTTACTTTCATATTTCATCTTTTCTCTCCTTGTGGCTTTTTAGTTGCCTCCTGTTGATTTTAAAAGCTTTCCAATCCCACTAACTTTTGCTATTTCATATGCTCTCTCTTTTGCTTTTATGCTGTCTTTGACTTCTCTTGTCAGCTATGGTTGTGACATCCTCCCTTTAGAATACTTCTTCATTTTTGGGATTACAGGGACGAGGTCCAGCACCTGGCCATGTGGTGTGCTGACAACATCCTGGCCCTTAACACCCAGAAGATCAAGGAGATCATTGTAGACTTCAGGCATGCTAGGAGCCACATTCACATCCCCATCTACATCAACGGAGCTGTAGTGCAGCGTGTATCAAACTTCAAATCCCTTGGTGTCCACATTTCTGAGGATCTCACCTGGTCCCTGAACTCCTCCATCCTGATCAAAAAGGCGCAACAGCTCCTTTATTTCCTGCGGAGCATCAAGAAAGCTCACCTCTGTCCCAGGATACTGATGGACTTTTACCACTATACCATTGAGAGCATACTCACCAACTGCATCTCAGTGTGGTATGGCAATTGTCCTGTATCAGACCGCAAAGCACTCCAGCGTGTGTTGAAAACTGCCCAGCAGATTATCGGCACCCAATTGCCCACCATTGAGAACATCTACCATGAACGCTGCCTGGGCAGGATGAAAAGCATTATCAAGATGCAACTCACCCTAACCATGGACTTTTTATTCTCCTCCCATCCGGTAGGCGCTACAGAAGCCTCCGCTCCCGCACCAGCAGGCACAGGAAGAGCTTCTTCCCTGAGGCTGTGACCCTGCTGAACCTCACATCACAGTGCTAAGCAGCATTGCACCCATATTGTACTGTCTCAGTACTTTTATATTTGTGTGCTGTAGCACTTACTTTATATTCGCAGTTATTTTGTAAATAACACTATTCTTTGCATTTCTGGTTAGATGCTAACTGCATTTCATTGGCTTTGTATCTGTACTCGGCACAATGACAATAAAGTTGAATCTAATCTAATCTAATCTAATCTTATCTATCCTGCACCTTCCAAATTTCCCCCAGAAACTCCACTCTTTGCTGTTCTGCCATCATCCCTACTAGTGTCCCCTTTCAGTCAACTTTGGTCAGCTCCTCTCTCATGCCTCTGCAATTCCCTTTACTCCACTGTAATACTGATACATCTGACTTTATCTTCTCCCTCACGAACTGCAGGGTGAAATCTATCATATTATGACCACTGCCTCCTAAGGGTTCCTTTACCTTACCTCCCGAATCAAATCAGGTTCATTACAAAACACCTAATCCAAAACTGCCTTTCTCCTAATGAACTCAACCGCAAGTTGCTCTTAAAAGCCAACTCATAGGCATTCTCCAAATTCCTTCTCTTGGGATCCAGCACTAACCTGACTTTCCCACTCTATCTGCTTACTGAAATCCCCCATGACTATTGTAACGTTGTCCTTTTTACATGTCTTTTCTATCTCCCAATGTAATTTGTATCACACAACCCGGCTGCTGTATGGAAGCTTGTATATAACTCCCATCAGGGTCTTTTTACTCTTGGATGTTTTTAACTGTATTCACAAGGATTCTACATTTTCTGATCCTATGGCACCGCTTTCTAAGGATTAGATTTAATTTTTTTTACCTACAGAGCCACCCAGCTCTTCTGTCTACCTGCCTGTCCTTTCATACAATGTATATCCTTAGATCTTAGGCTCCCAACTATAATCTTCTTTCAGCCACGCCTCAGCTCACAGCATCTTACCTGCCATTCCCTAACTGCATTACAAGATCATCTACCTTATTCCGTGCATTGCGTGCATTCAAGCATGACACCTTCCGTCCTGTATTCATCACCCTTTTTGATTTTGCCTCCATGTTACACTTCACGCATCCCACTTACTGCAATTATTCCCTATGATCTGCCTGCCCTTCTCAATAGTCTCACTACACAATGCATCTCCTCAAACTCCTAACGCAGGAGGTACCAAATCTCTTTCATCAGGAGCTTGAGGAGATTTGGTATGTCACCAAAGACACGCGAGTTTCTACAGATGCATAGTGGAGAGCATTTTGACTGGCTGCAGCACTGTTTGGTATGGTGGGGGACTACTGCACAGGATTGAAATAAGGTGCACAAAGTTGTAAACTCACTCAGCTCCACCATGGGCACTAGCCTCCACGGTGTCCATCATTTAGGACCCCCGGGGAGGAGGTACAGGAGCCTGAAGGCACACACTCAATAGTACAGGAATAGGTTCTTCCCCTTTGCCATCTGATTTCTGAATGGACATTAAACCCATGAACACTACCTCACTCCTTTTTTCTCTCCTGTTTTTGCACTTTAACTTTAATTCACAGTTTTTATTATTCTGTATTGCAGTGTACAGCTGCTGCAGAACAACACATTACACAATATTTGCCAGTGATATTAAACCTGATTGTGATTCTGATTCTGATCTACTTGTATACCAACTGCCCCATTTTCAGCCCTATTACTCTGGTTCCCATTCCCCTGCCAAATTAGGTTCAACCCTTCCCAACAGCTTTAGCAAACCTGTGCGCAAAGATACCTCTCAGTTTCAGGTGAAACCCATCAGTTTTTTACGGGCCAAACCTTCCCCAGAAAAGATCCTAACGATCCAGAAAAGATCCTAATGATCATGGGAATTCTTGTGTAATAACCATCTTAGTTTTGTTTGGAACTTGTAATGTACGCGTGAAATGAAGTATTTCAGTTGCTCTGTTTTTCTTGCTCTCTTCCAGCATTCTGTGTGTGTTGCTTTTCCCTTGTTGGCCTCAGAACACGTTATTTTCTAGACACAACTATTATTAGGCAGTAATGTGCACCCATAAATCATCTTTTTTTTGTTTCTTGTGAATGCATATGATTGGTTTTGGATTGACGTTCTGTAAAACACCCTGTGACACCTTCAAAGAGAAGCCAAAGAGATTTCATGATGTCCAGAACAGCTTCCACCTGTGTCGGCTGGCCCTGGAAGAGCTGAGTACCATCATCAGCAGTCATGTAATGTTGTATCCTGGTGCCGTCCTGATCATTGCAGAGGACTGCAACCATACCATTGAGAAGAAGTCTCCGACAAATGACCACCAACATGTCACCTGCGGACCGGAGGAGCCAACACACTGGATCACTGTTACACCACCGTCGAGAATCTTACTGTACCACCCCACACCTGCACTCTGGCAAGTCAGATCACCTGGCTGTACTTCTGCCCCCGGCATATTGCCGGTGACCGAAGACCACGGCACAGGTGAGGATGGCAATGGTTATGGTCAAGGGAGGTGGGGAGCATTTACAGGACTGCTGTGAATCAGTGGACTAGACCATATTCAGATCTGAATGAATACGCCACGGTTGTCACTGACTTTATCAAGACCTGTATGGATGAGTGTGTGCTCTTGAGAATATACTGAGACTTTTCCCAAACCAGGAGGATTGCAGTCTGCTGAGGGCTATATCTGTGATTTTCAAGACCAGCGATTGGAAATCCTTTATAAGTTAAAAGGTAAATTTATTATCAAGGTACCATATACTATCTTGGGATTCATTTTCTTACTGGCATTCAATAAAATACAAGAAGTACAATAAAATCAATGAAAAACTACACACAAGCAAAGACATCAACCAACCAATGTACAAAAGAAGATAAACTGTGTAAATAAAAAAAAAATAAATCTGAGAACATGGGTTATGAGTCCTTGAAAGTGAGTCCATAGTTTATGGAACCCATTCACAGTTGAGATGAGTGAAGTTATCCACACTGGTTTAGGAGCCCAATGTTTGAAGGGTAATAATTCAAAGGTTCATTTTATTATCAAAGTATGTATGCAGAATACAACTCTGAGATTTGTCTGTTCTCTAGATGGCCATAGAATATAGAAAACCATAGAAGTAGTTGAAAGAAAGACATTAATCTCCCCCCCATGAAAAGAAAAAGAAACAAAAACTTGCAAACTCCAAACACACTTGATCCCCTCCCTCGCACAAAAACTAACAGATTGCTCAAACCCCCAGCCAACCAATCAGCAATAAGAAAGAATGGGCAAGAACATGAAAAAAAACAGAACTGAAAGAGGCCAATATGAACTGCAGCCCAATCCATAAATCTCAGAATTGCGATAACATCTCCAAGAGCATCGGGACCCAGTGGCCCCTCCGATGGCAGCGACTCGAACCAATAGCCGTTCCGGCGGCGACTCAACTGTTCCTGAAGCTGGTGGTGTGGGACCTAAAGTGCCTGTACTTTCTACCTGGTGGCAACAGTGAGAAGAGAGCATGCCCTGGATGGTGTAGAACTTACATGGTGAGTGGTAGAACAGACGGATCCGGGAATAGAGATCCATAATTCCTTGAAAGGGGTGTCACAAATAGACTCGAATTTGGCACGTAGGCATTCATAAATCAAAGTATTGAGTACAGGAGTTGGGATGTCATTTTGAAGTTGTATAATAAATTGGTGAGGCTTAATTTGGAGTATTGCGTGCAGTTCTGGTCACCTACTTACAGGAAAGATGTCAATAAGATTGAAAGAGTGCAGAGAATGTTTACAAGGATCTTGTCAGGACTTGAGGACTTGAGTTATAAGGAAAGGTTGAACAGGGTTAGGACTTTGCTTCCTGGAGCATAGAAGAATGAGGAGAGATTTGACACAGGTATACCAAAATTATAAGGGGTACAGACAGAGTAAATGCAAGCAGGCTTTTTCCACTGAGGTTGGATGAGACTAGAACTGGAGGTCATGGGTTAAGGGTGAAAAGTGAAATGTTTAACAGGAACCTGAGGGAGAAGCACTTCACTCAAAGGGAGGTGGAATGAGTTGCCAGCAAAAGTGGTAGATGCAGGTTTGATTTCAACATTCAAGGGAAATTTGAATAAATACATGGATGGGAGGGTATAGAAGGCTATCACCCAAGTGCAGTTTGATGGGACTAGGTAGAATAGTTTGGCATGGACTAGATGGGCCAAAGGGCCTGTTTCTGTGTTGTGATGTTCTATGATTGTATGTGACTGTGACTCTATGTACAGGTGTCCCCCGCTTTTCGAACGTTCGCTTTACGAAACCTCACTGTTACGAAAGACCTACATTACTACCCTGTTTTCGCTTTCAGAAGGTGTTTTCACTGTTACGGAAAAAAAACAGCGCGCGATAAAAGGCAGCACACGCCCCGAGCAGCTGCTCTCCCCCAGGTTCGGAACAGCATTCTCGCCGGCATTGCTTAAACACGTGCCTGTGAGCCACCGTTTGCAAGATGAGTTCTATGGTATCGGAAAAGCATAAAAGAGCTCATAAGGGTGTTACGCTTAGCGTAAAACTAGACATAATTAAGCGTTTCGATCGTGGCGAAAGAAGTAAGGACAAAGTGCGTTTGGCTTGTGGAAGTTGACGAACATGATGTTGAAGAGGTTTTCGCCAAGATGACCAAGATCTGATAGATGAAGAGCTGATGCAATTGGAAGAAAAAAGGATAACAATCGAAACCGAATGCAGTAACGAACTGAACATGAAGCAACTGCGTGAGATTTTCGCTGCAATGATAAAGTACGACTTTAATTTTGAATGGGTACGTAGGTTTAGGGGATATTTGCAAGATGGTTTGAGTCCTTACAAAGAGCTGTGTGATAGAAAAATGTGCGAGGCTCAGCAGTCAAGCAAGCCTTCCACATCAGCCACAGCAGGCGACGAACCTCGACCTTCGACATCGAGGTGGGCAGAGATAGAAGATGACCTGCCTGCCCTAATGGAAACAGGCGACACTCCAGTGTCCCACCACCCCAACCCCCAGGCCACAGACAGATACCGATTTGCGGAGATTGCAGCGGTAGCCGGGAGGCACACAGCACATCTTTAAGAAAAAAGCCGAAATAAACATGCTAATTAATTAGGTGCCACCTGACACCTAATTGTCGGCCCAGATCAGAGACGATGCAATCGGAAATCGGCACTGATCTGGGCCGACAATTACGTGCTGGGCGGCACCTGATTAATTAGCATGTTTGTTTCGGCTTTTTTCTTAAAGATGTGCTGTGTGCCTCCCGGCTACCGCTGCACCCCTGCATGCTTCGCGGATCGGTATTGGTTGGTGGCCTGGAGGGTGGGGGCCACCGCACCACCCCAGCCTGCAACGACTCAGTCTAACACACCATCATCAGTGTGCTTGGCGCTGTCTTCCCAATTCCCGTAAGTGATACTACACTGTACATACATTATTTCTACTTTATATAGGCTGTGTATTTTTACGTGTTATTTGGGATGATTTGGCAGCTTCATAGCTTAAAGGTTACTGGAGAGTGCTTGCGCCATGTTTTTGCCAACAGCACTTGGGTGAGATTTTCTGCCGACGGTGCTTGCGTGAGATTTTCGATACAGAGATCAGTGCAGTAATGATTGTGGAAAAGTATTTCTACTTTATATAGGCTGTGTATTTATCATATCATTCCAGCTTTTACTATATGTTACTGTTGTTTTAGGTTTTATGTGTTATTTGGCATGATTTGGTAGGTTATTTTTGGGTCTGCGAAGGCTCACAAAATTTCCCCATATAAATAAATGGTAATTGCTTCTTCGCTTTACGACATTCCGGCTTACGAACCATTTCATAGGAACGCTCTACCTTTGGATGGCGGGGTAAACCTGTACTGTGGAGAGCATTCCGACTGGTTGCATTGTAGTGTATTATGGAGGCTTCAATACACAACATCGCAAGAGGCTGCAGAGGGTTATAGACTCAATTGGCTCCATCACAGCCACAACCCTCCCCGCCATCGAGGACTTCTTTTGGAGATAGTGCCTCAAGAAGGTGGCATCCACCATTAAGGGTCCTCATTATCTGCCTTCTTTTCAGGTACCGGAGCCTGAAGATTACATTCAGCTTCTTTTCATCCATCATCAGATTTATGAACTGTCCATGACAAATGAGCACCACCTTATTATTTCTTTTGCATTATTTATTAATTTGTAATTTATGATAATTTAATGTCTTTGCACTATACTACTTCTGCAAAACAACCGATTTCATATATCAGACGCTGATAATAAATCTGATTCGGAAACTATTTGTATGCTCATGGAGATCCCAGATTGGCTGCTGTTTTCCCCATATCCAAGTAGCTTCATTGTCTGTGAAATATTTTGGTATTAAGCACGAAATGCAATATATAGACAGGTTTTATCTTTTATTTTTGTCCCCTATCAGAAATGGATGTGACATGGATGTACAAGTCTGCTAAATTAGCACATTCAAATCCAATTTTGCGTAAAATCTTTTCTTCCCCATAGCAAACGTTAACCATATTTTAAACCACATTAAGTCTGTTTGCAGCTTTTGTGACAAAGACAAAATTCTGACATGCATTTATTTATTATTTTGAATGCAGTATATTGCAGTTTTTGTTTTGTGGATGTTTCAGCTCATAAGGTATTTCATTGGATCTTGGCAGGCAGTTACTTCTTGCTGATTTATTGAAATATTGGTGGTAAACTCATTGTCATTTAATCTTGCACTTGATAGTACTGCTTTGTCCTATACATTAGCTTTCTTTGTTAGTGTTGTACTAAAGTTTTTAACTAAAATCAGGGTATGTGTAACTGTTTCGACACCATGGCATACCCCAGTATTAAGAAACACCTCACTGTTTTGTTAGCAATTAAATTATAACAGTTTGTGAAATTTCCTAAAACGCAACTATATATATGACTACAGTAGTTATGTTGTTAATCATTGATTTAAAACCAGCTCTGGAGAGCATGTAGTAGTGTGATCCTGGAGAAGATCCAGTGAGCAATGTGAACTAAAAAAGCTGAAAAGTTAAAAACCAAAATAGTTGCTTCTCATCACACTCCTTTGACATATTCTATACTTTACAGATTTTTATATTAGGGAAGATTGGTGATCTATAGTTATATATTGGTGTAGATAATTGGAAATATGCCAAAATTATATACACCAATGATTGGCTATGTAGCTATTACAGATGAATATTAAGTCCTAATCTGTAATTAACAAACTTGAGAGGATATCAACATAAGGTCATCAATCTGAAACACTGAATTTGTTCTGTCCATAGATGTTGCCTGATCTGCTGAGTATTTCTACTTTTCCTATCTTTAGTTTTTCATCATCTGCAGTATTTTCCTTTTGAGTTTTTCGTTATAAACTTTTGTAGGTGACAGCAACATTGGAGCATACAGGACAGGTTATTGATCAATAACAGGATATTGATCAGCTGAGAAAGTGGGCAAAGGAATGGCAGATAGAATGTAACTCTCATAAATGTGTAGTGAAGCAACTAGGGAAGTTAAATCAGGCCAGGGCATACACAGCAAATGGCAGGGTTCTTGGAGATGTTGCTTAGCAGATTGTTCCCTGAATATGGCAACAGGATGATGAAGAAGGAGCATAGCATGTGTGCCTTCATTAGCTGTGAGAACTAAAATTAGTACGACATGTTACTTTTGTACAAAATATTGGTTAGAACCCACTGTTAGTATTATGTGCAGTTCAATCACCACACTATAGGAAGGATATATGCAGGCCAGAGGTTCAAGGATATTTTCTGGACCTGAAGGCTTCAGTTATGAGGAGAGATTGGTTGGGCTGACTTTTTTCCCTGGAATGATGGAGTTTGAAGGATGATCTTGTAGAGGTTTATAAATTGCGAGGGGCATGGATAGAGTGAGTAGCCACAATCATTTTTTAATGGTGAACGACTAAAACTAGAAGGTATAGGTTAGAGGGAAGGACAGTTTTTCATGGAGAGGGTGTGGGTATATAGAACAAGCTTCCAGAGAAAGTGAAAGAGGCAAGTTCAATTACAATTACATTTGGATAGATACATGGATAGGAAAGGTTTAGAAGGATATGGGCCAAACACAGAAACTTGGATTAGCTTAGACAAGACATCTTGGTCAACTGTGCTAAATAACTGCATGAATTTATAAGGTGGCTACTCAATCTATCGGTTACTATGCTGACTCACAGGGGAGCAATCCTATTAGTCTAATTTCTCCCTTCTTACTTTCTACTCAATTTTCCTTTGATTTCTTTGTCGTTACCTTGTTCTGTAAGGTGTTTTCTACCATTCAGTTAACTTGAATGTCTCAGGAATGTGGAATGAAACCAAAGCACCGAGGGGAAACCTGCACAGTAAAACGTCATGCTCTGACAACACCCTCGATCAGGACTGAATTCTGGTCCGGTGAGGTTTGAGGCACTGGTGTCAACTGCTGAGCTGCTGAGAGGCAGCAGGAGTAACGGATGTGCCACCCTGTCGTAATGCGATGCAGAGCACAGTATCTATTTGCAATCTTCATGTTGATGTGATTCATTAGTTACAAAGGAAGGGAGGTGCTTCTCCAAAAAATGGCTGTTTCCACCAATATCTCAAAGAAGTTTGTTTAATGTTAAAGTGTACATAAAATTTAGACTATTGATCTCAAAAAGTGAATCTAACACTGATCCTGTCGTGGACATATCTTTTGTCTAGGAGCTATTACAACAGAGAGAAAATATGAATTTCAATGTTTTCTTAGAAACTTTCCATATATATATTGCATGCAGTTCTATTTCTGTATCACTTCCTCTATGTTGTCAGACTCCCTAACGAACATTAAGTCTACAATGAGTCAAAATTTCCGTCGGTGCATTTCAAGAAGGTTGGAGTTGTTTTTGGCACTTGCTCTATATTACTAACTTATTTTTTGAATCCCCATTGAGCTTAGAGTGAATCAGGGTTTTGTAAAGAGCAAAATAAATTTAATGACAAAGCTTGAAACCAGTAATTGAGATAGGTGAGTTGGAGCTAAGTTTTAAATTGTAGGAGATAGAGTGATTGATGAATTTTGTGGAACTGAAAGTACTTTAAGACTCTGGGCACAAACAGTGAAGTTTGCAATTACCCAGAATGCTCAATTTTATTTCTTCTCCTGATTAATTCTTAATCATAAGCAATATTCATTCTTCTTTCTAATTTGATTTTACATAGCATATTACCAATTGATTATTGTCACTTCATCAACAGCTCTTAAATTTTGACTGCGTATACCTCACTCACAGTTGCTCTGTCCTTGCTGATTTTCACTATTTCCAGTGAAGACATAGCCTCAAAATAGAGGGGAGTCCTTTTAGAATGGAGATGAGGAGGAATTTCTTTAGCCAGAGAGTGGTGAATCTGTGGAATTCTTTGCCACAGACAGCTGTGGAGGTCAAGTCTTTATGCATATTTAAGGCAGAGTTTGGTAGATTCTTGATTGGTCAGGGCATGAAGGGACACGGGAGGGAGGCAGGGGATTGGAGCTGAGAGGAAAATTGGATCAGCCATAATGAAATGGTGGAGCAGACTCGATAGGCCAAATTCTGCCCGTATATCTTATGGTTTTATGTAAACACCTCCAAACACCTACATCACAAGCAAACTTGTAACTCTTCCATTTATCTTAGCCCTTCTCCTTACTCCATTCCCCTTACAAACCTTCCTGAACTTATACTAATTTATAATAATTAGGGACATTGCAGGTTGATTTTTCTTAGTTGGAATCTTAAGCAGTTTTTTCATTCTTCTTGTCGAAATGCATTGCTTTCTTCTGCCTTGAGAAATTTGTTTTCACATCGTTTTTAATATTGCTTAAATCAGTAATTCAAAACATTTTGCACTACCTAGCAGAGTGTACACTTGTCTCTGCTTCAGCATTCAAACTTGATCTTGATAAAAATAGCTCTTTATATCCTGCTAAATTGATTGATTACTGATCGATATATGATCTTTTTGACAGATTCATCTGTACTGTAGATGAATCGTTCAGCTTGATCATTTTGCACCATAGAACATCTAGTTCTTTCAGAGTGGGATGGATGAAAGTCCTTTTATCCCACTTTTCCTTTTTCATTTTGTTTAATGTATATTTTCTCACAAGTTCCGCCATTCTGTCACCAAGTACACATTTTCTTCATGATAACTAAGATTCATGTCTGCTGATCTAAACCATAACTTGTAAAATAAAGCAAAATCATCATTGTTCATTCATGTTAAAGGTGCAGTTTTATCCATATATTACTTTGTTTATCCTTAAAATTACTCTGGGACAGAAAATCCGATCTGTTTGTAAAATAAACAAAATCAATAAATCTTCTATAAATTTATATTGGTTTATATTATTTCTATTTGCTTTCCTAAACAATTGTTTATTTCAATATTTCAATCCCAGCTTGCAGCAAAATCTTCTCCCCAGAATTGCCATTGTAAGCATTTTCATATAATTTGTCTGTCTTGCCCTTGGACTCTATTTCTAAAATGCAAAAAAAAACAAAGCTTACAGACATATTTTTATGCTCAAGAACACATTGCTGACCCTTGCTAAATTATCTTGTATTATTCTATTCTGACAAGACAGTAGAGACATTTAAGTAAATTACTTCTAAAGAAAAAGATGAGTTGTTATTACATGCCTTGTGTATTCTTACAGCTGGCTTGGTAGTGTTATTAATGATGGTCTTAGACCTATATGGTGAGCTACAGGTGCTGAGTAGTCTTTGTCAAGTGAAAAATAGAAGTAGATTGGAGTTGGAAAAACGTAGATATTTGCAATCTTGACACTAAAAGGCATCCATAATTTCAAATTGCAGTAAATAATTTACCTACAATATTTGGTTGTGAAACTTAACTTCCTTGTTCAAAGTTCAAAGTAAATTTATTATCAAAGTACATGTATGTCATCATATATAACCCTGAAATTCATTTACTTGCAGGCATACTCAGTAAATCCATAATAGAATAATAACCATAATGGAATCAGTGAAAGACTGTACTAACTAGGGCATTCAACCAGTGTACAAAAGACAGCAAATTTTGCAAATCCAAAAAAAAAAAGAAGAGGAAATAAGTAAGTGTGACCCTCCGGTTCTGTTGGCTGTGCAAGTCTGGGGAAGACGACCTCTGGCCCCGCCAAATGGGTGAGATTGGGGTGTAAGCTTTTTGTGTCGATGCTGCATATCTGCTGCTTTTTGTAGGATCTTCTGTTCAAAGGCGTTTGTCTTTCCATACCAGGCTGTGATGTAGCCAGTCAATATACTCTCCACTGCATACCTATAGAAGTTTGTCAAAGTTTTAGATGTCAGGCCGAATCTTCGCAAACTCCTGAGGAAGTCGAGGTGCTGCCGTACTTTCTTGGTACTTACACTTACGTGCAAGGTCCAGGATAGGTCCTCCGAAATAATAACACTGAGGAATTTAAAGTTGCTGAGCCTCTCTACCTCTGATTCCCTGATGACGACTGGTTCATGGACCTCTGGTTTTCTTCTCCTGAAGTCCATAATCAGCTCCTTGGTCTTGCTGACATTGAGTAAGAGGTTGTTGTTTTGGCACCACACAGCCAAGTACAAAAATAAAGAAATAATAATAATAAATAAATAAGTAATAAATATCACGAAGATGAGATGAAGAGTCCTTGAAAGTGAGGCTGTTGGTTGTGGGAACATTTCAATGATGGGGCAAGTGAATTTATCCTCTTTCTTTCAAGTGCCTGATGGTTGAGAGGTAGATTGGATGCAAGGTTAGCTCAGTGACAAGAAGCAAATGATAATGGTTGATGGAAGGCTGTTAGCAATCAGCTGCTACAAGCCGCAGTACTCAGTCGTTTGCTTCTCAACGATGTGCATTCATGATCGAGAAGTAAATACGGTGGTCATGAATAAGAGAGTAGTCAGATAGAGTTGAAGAACAATACAGGCCCTCTGACCCTACCATTGGATGCCAGCCTTGCTGTCCACCCAGCTAGTTCCAATTTTCTGCATTCGGCCCCACCCATCCATGGACCTATCCAAATGCTTCTTATGATAATAGAAAAATTGGCCATGTAGTTGACAGTGAACATGAAAAGTAGGTCTTGGTGGGAAGAAAAATGTCACAAAAAGTTGGGAAGGGGGCAATAATGAATAAATGGAGTGGAGCACCATGCAGTGTCTTATAAAACTATTCAGCCACCAACCCCTGTGCACATAAATGAGTATTTCAACCAGGAACTTTGATCAACTTAACTGAGAATTTTTATTTGTGAATCACATTCTCCTTTTTTCACAGTGGACTCCCAAAACAGGGAAAATTGTAAAGCATGAAAAACTAAAAATTCAAAAACTAAAATGTTAGCAGTTCAAGAATGTTCATTTCACTTTGCTCAGTTCTTAGTTGAACCACCTCTCGCAGCTATTACAGCCAGTAGTCTTTTTGGATAAGTCTCTATCAGCTTTGCACAATGTGATGGAGCAAGATTTGCCCATTCCTCCTTGCAAAGTTGTTCAAGCTGTGGCAGGTTAGTCGGGGAGTGGCGGTGGACACCATTCTAGAGGTCTTGCCAAAGATGTCCATTTGGGTTAAGGTCAGGACTCTGGCCCACTCAAGAGCATCAATTTTCTTTATTTGAAGCCACCCCATGATTGCTCTGGCAATTTTTTTTGGGTAGTTGTCCTGCTGTAAGATGAGCTTTCTGGCAGAGGCTAGAAGGTTTTTATTCAGGATCTCTCTGTATTTAGTAGCATTCAAATTCCCACCAATAATTACCAGATTTCCAGTCCCTGCTGCTGAAAAACATCCCCATGGCTACCTCCATCTTACTTTACAGTAGGGATGGTGTTACCTGGCTGATGCGTAGTATTAGATTTACACCACACGTGCTGTTTAGTGTTGAGGCCAAAAGGTTCCACTTCAGTCTCATCCGAGCACAAGATATTCTTCTACACCTTCACAGTGATGCTTTGCAAAGTCTTTACGGGCAAGAATATATATTTTTGTTAGCTCTGGCTCTTCCTTGCCATTCTTCAATAAATATCCTTTTTGTGCAAGGCCTTTGAGATTATGGAGCCATGAACTTCATCTCTAGTTGTAGCCATTGATCTCTGAAGCTCGCTCGAAATGACTGTTGGCATCACGGTAGCCTCTCTTACAAGTGTCATTCTTCTTTGATGATTAAGTTTAGGGAGACAGCCTGACCTAGGCAGTGTGGCTGTAGTTTCATATTTTTTTTCCCACTTTTTCACCATGGACTACACTGAGCTGAGCTCTGAGTTATGTTCAGTGCTTTTGAGAAGGACTTATACCCTTCCCCAGATTTGTGCTTCTCTATTATCATTTCCCTGAGTTGTCTTGAATGCTCTTTTGTCTTCATTTTGGTTTGGTTTCTTGAAAATTTACCATACTGTTGGACTTTACAGAGGAGGGGGTATTTATTTTTCTGAATTCATTGAAAACAGGTAATCCTCCAATTTTCTACATCAACAAATTGGGTGAGTTGGTAAGGTAATACAGTACTGTATATTACGCCTGAGGAAAGTTAGTGTAGTAATTACGAAGTGGATGAATACGTTTTCAGCCTCATAATTTTGTTTTTTAATTTTTAGTTAGTTGTTGACAGGTTTCTATTTTTTCTTTTGATTTGATATGATGCACAATGTTTTGTAGATTAGCTCAAAAAATCCTACTTCAATATATTTTAAATTTAGAAAATGAGGCAGTAAAATGTGAAAATACTTGTGGGGGGGTTGCATACTCTTCCAAGGCACTGCAGGGTCCTGGGAACATAGATCTACAGATGTTTAAGGTAGTTACAAAGGCATAGATATATAAGCAAGGAGGTTCTGCCCATCATGGGTAAAGCCCTCCCCACTACTGAGCAGATGTAAAAGGAGGAGAGTCGCAGGAAAGCAGCATCCATCATCAAGGACCCCCACCATTTAGGCCATGCACTCTTCTCTCTGCTGCCGTCAGCAAGGAGTTACAGGAGCCTCAGGACCCGTACCATCAGATTCAGGAACAGTTATTACCCCTCAGTCCCTAGGCTCTTGAACTAAAGGGTCTAACTTCACTCACCCCAACACTGAACTGTTCCCACAACCTATTAACACACTTTTAAGGATTTTTCATCTCATGTTCTCGCTTATATCTTGCTGATTTATTTATAATTATTATTTTGTTTTTTTTTGTTTCTTTTTGTTGTCTTTTGCACGTGGGTTGTTCGTTTGCCTTGTGTGCAGTTCTTCATTGATTCTTTGGTGTTTCTTTAGACTAACTGTGAATGCCATCAAGAAGAAGAATTCCAGTGTTGTATCTTGTGACATGTATGTACTTTGATAATAAACTTACTCTGAACTTTGAATGACACATAAGTTTATTAGACCACAGACTGGGACTACAAGACAGGCCTGATCACCACTTTGAGGTAAAGATGTGATTGTTTTGGAGAAGGTACTGTGAAGATTTATGATAATATTGCAAGGAACAGTAAATAGTAGGTGTGGGGAAAGCTTATATAGATTCAGATTGTTTTCTTTGGCACAGTACTTCTTGAATAGAGAATTAATTACACTTGAAATAAGAGGTGTAGATAGAATAAGTGCAAGGATCTTATTTTTATTAACAGAGGAGTCAAAAAAGAGGAGGCACATGTTTAAAGTAATTTGAATAAGGATCACGGTATAACGAAAGAATTTTTTTTTCTCCTGGAGACTGGTAGGGCTAGCTCTAACGTGAAGTGTGTGAACCTGGTCCTGGAAGGTGGAACTGGCGGTCAGTTCTTTTCTGACAGATTGAGATGAATGGCCTCATTATATACAGTAAATGTTCTTATTTGCAACTAGTTATGGACTGCACTCTCAGTTCAGAAAATATATCCTTGATTTTGCCTTTTTCGAGGCATAGTTGAAATTTTTGGGGATATGGTAATGGCGTTTTTGAATTCAAACAACAGCCTGTATTTGTTCACCTGAAGATGCAACCTTGTTACACCATTGCTGCAGTTGTTGTTCAAAGCTGTCTGTGTGTATTGAATACACAATGTAGCATTGTTCTGAAGAGAGCAAATTCTTGGTGTCCAGTATGAAATTTCTCAGCCTTGTAAGAAGTGAAAGCTTTGATTTTGACATGTTGATGTAATGTGGTTTGTATTTCTCATACGACTTGCCGTGTTTTAAAGCTATTAAATTCTGAAATAAACATTACTTTAGAACAAATTTGACAGGCTTTGGTGAGAACAGGCAGAGGCCAGGGTAGGTTCCGGTAAGTTTTTTGTTCAGATTGTCTAGCGTAGAGAGAATGCCAGGCAGAATGTTGGAATGCTCCTCTTGCAAGATGTGGGAAGTCAGGGAGCCCTCCGGTGTCCCTGACAATGACACCTGCAAGAAGTGCCTCCAGCTGCAGCTCCTAACAAACTGCGTTAGGGAACTGGAGCAGGAGCTGGATGACCTGCGGATCATTCGGGAGAATGAGGAGATTATAGATAGTAGCTACAGGGAGGTAGTTACGCCAAAGGAGCAGAGGACAGGAAATTGGGTCACTGTCAGGCGAGGGAAGAGGAAAGGGCAGGCGGAGCAGGGTTCCCCTGTGGCCATTCCCCTCAACAACAAGTATACCGCATTGGATACTGTTGGGGGGGATGACTTACCTGGGACAAGCTGCAGTAGCCGGATCTCTGGCACTGAGTCTGGCTCTGCAGTGCAGAAAGGAGGGTGGAAAAAGAGGAGAGCGGTAGTGATAGGGGACTCGATAGTTAGAGGTACAGATAGGAGGTTCTGTGGTCGTGACAGAGAATCCAGGATGGTTTGTTGCCTCAAGGATGTCTCTGATCGATTGCATGACATTCTGAAGTGGGAGGGTGATCAGCCAGATGTCGTGGTGCACATTGGTACCGATGACATAGCAAGGAAGAGTGAGAAGGTCCTGGAGAGTGAGTATAGAGAGCTTGGTGGGAAGTTGAAAAGCAGGACCTCGAGGGTGGTGATCTCAGGATTGCTGCCTGTGCTACATGCCAGTGAGGGTAGGAATAGGATGCTCTGGAGGATGAACAAATGGCTGAGGAACTGGTGTAGGGGGCAGGGTTTCAGATTTCAGGATCATTGGGACCTCTTCTGGGGCAGGTGGGACCTGTACAAGAGAGACAGGTTACACTTGAACTACAGGGGGACCAGTATCCTTTCAGGGAGGTTTGTTGGTGCTATTGGGGAGGCTTTAAACTAGATTTGCAGGGGGATGGGAACCAGAGTGCCAGAGCTGACAGTGTGGCTGGGGTGAAAATAAATGATGTTAAAAGTTCAAGCAAATCCACTAATAGAAAGGTTGTGAGTGGTGGTAAAAATCTTCTGAGGTGTATATATTTCAATGCTAGGAGTATTGCGGGGAAGGCGGATGAGTTGAGGGCGTGGATTGACACGTGGAATTATGACGTTATAGCAATTAGTGAAACTTGGCTACAGGAGGGGCAGGACTGGCAGCTTAATATTCCAGGGTTCCGATGTTTCAGATGTGATCGAGGCAGAGGAATGAAAGGTGGGGGAGTAGCATTGCTTGTTAGGGAAAATATTACAGCAGTGCTCAGGCAGGACAGATTAGAGGGTTTGTCTACTGAGTCCTTATGGGTGGAGCTGAGAAACAGGAAAGGTATGGCCACATTACTGGGATTGTATTACAGACCACCCAATAGTCAACGAGAATTGGAAGAGCAAATCTGCAGAGAGATAGCAGGCAACTGCAGGAAACATAAAGTTGTGGTGGTAAGGGATTTTAATTTTCCATATATTGATTGGGACTCCCATACTGTTAGGGGTCTAGATGGTTTAGAGTTTGTAAAATGTGTTCAGGAAAGTTTTCTAAATCAATATATAGAGGGACCAACTAGAGGGGATGCAATATTGGATCTCCTGTTAGGAAATGAGTTAGGACAAGTGACAGAAGTTTGTGTAGGGGAGCACTTTGGTTCCGGTGATCATAACACCATTAGTTTCAACTTGATCATGGACAAGGATAGATCTGGTCCTAGGGTTGAGGTTCTGAACTGGAAGGCCAAATTTGAAGAAATGAGAAAGGATCTAAAAAGCGTGGATTGGGACAGGTTGTTCTCTGGAAAAGATGTGATTGGTAAGCGGGAGGCCTTCAAAGGAGAAATTTTGAGAGTGCAGAATTTGTATGTTCCTGTCAGGATTAAAGGCAAAGTGAATAGGAATAAGGAATCTTGGTTCTCAAGGGATATTACAACTCTGATAAAGAAGAAGAGGGAGTTGTATGACATGTTTAGGAAGCAGGGAGTAAATAAAGTGCTTGAGGAGTATAAGAAGTGCAAGAAAATACTTAAGAAAGAAATCAGGAGGGCTAAAAGAAGACATGAGGTTGCCTTGGCAGTCAAAATGAAGGATATTCCAAAGAGCTTTTACAGGTATATTAAGAGCAAAAGGATTGTAAGGGATAAAATTGGTCCTCTTGAAGATCAGAGTGGTCGGCTATGTGCGGAACCAAAGGAAATGGGGGAGATCTTAAATAGGTTTTTTACGTCTGTATTTACTAAGGATACTGGCATAAAGTCTATGGAATTAAGGGAAACAAGTAGTGAGATCATGGAAACTGTACAGATCGAAAAGGAGGAGGTCCTTGCTGTCTTGAGGAAAATTAAAGTGGATAAATCCCCGGAACCTGACAGGGTGTTCCCTCGGACCTTGAAGGAGACTAGTGTTCAAATTGCAGGGGCCCTGGCAGAAATATTTAAAATGTCGGTGTCTACAGGTGAGGTGCCGGAGGATTGGAGAGTGGCTCATGTTGTTCCATTGTTTAAAAAAGGATCGAAAAGTAATCCGGGAAATTATAGGCCAGTAAATTTAACGTCGGTAGGAGGTAAGTTATTGGAGGGAGTACTAAGAGACAGAATCTACAAGCATTTGGATAGACAGGGACTTATTAGGGAGAGTCAACATGGCTTTGTGCGTGGTAGGTCATGTTTGACCAATCTTTCTTTCTTTTTAAATCTTTTTATTGAATAAGTATACAAAAAAGGTAAGCCATATAAACATTAATACAATGTTAAAGTATAATAAAATTCCAAAAGGTATCAATACCAAAAAAAAATACTACAAACAATGTAATTTAAACATAAGAAACCAAGATAACATAATATTATACTAAATTTTATATATATCAATGGAAAAAAAAGAAGAAAAAAAAACCCCCCAAAAAAAAACCCACCGTGCAACTAACTAAAAGCAAAACAAAGCAATGGGCTAACTTGAAACCAAACAGAGTTAAACTTAAAATCACGTCCTCAATCCTGACTTCCATTAAAAACAGTAAAAAAAAACAAGAAGGGTAAATATTACATTAAATGAAAATATCGAATAAAAGGTCCCCAAATCTGTTCAAATTTAAATGAAGAATCATAAAGGTTACTTCTAATTTTCTCCAAATTCAAACATAAAATCGTCTGAGAAAACCAAAAAAAGGTAGTTGGAGCATTAAGCTCTTTCCAATGTTGTAAAATACATCTTTTCGCCATCAAAGTAAGAAATGCAATCATTCTACGGGCTGAAGGGGAAAGATTACTAGAAATTTTAGGTAGTCCAAAGATAGCAGTAATAGGGTGAGGAGAGATATCTATATTTAATACCTTAGAAATAATATTAAAAATATCTCTCCAAAAAGTTTCCAAAGTAAGGCAAGACCAAAACATATGAGTTAAAGAGGCTATCTGCCCCAAACATCTATCACAAAAAGGATTAATATGCGAGTAAAAACGCGCTAACTTATCTTTGGACATATGTGCTCTATGAACCACTTTAAATTGAATTAGGGAATGTTTAGCACAAATAGAGGAAGTATTAACTAATTGTAAAATCTGCCCCCAATCATCCACAGAAATGGTAAGCCCCAATTCCTGTTCCCAATCTACCCTAATCTTATCAAATGGAGCTTTCCTAAGTTTCATAATAATATTATAAATCATAGCCGAGGCACCTTTCTGACATGGATTGAGGTTAATTATCGAATCTAAAATATATGTAGGAGGAAGCATTGGAAAGGAAGAAAGTATAGTACTTAGGAAATTTCTAACTTGTAAATATCTAAAAAAATGTATTCTTGATAAGTTATATTTATTAGATAATTGTTCAAAAGACATAAGGGAACCATCTAAAAATAAATCCAAAAACCGTAAAATACCCTTAGTCTTCCAAGTTTGAAAAGCGCGATCCGTAAAAGAGGGAGGAAAAAATATGTTACCTAAAATAGGAATCGCTAACCCGAATTGATTAAGATCAAAAAATTTTCTGAATTGAAACCAAATGCGCAAAGCATATTTAACTATCGGGTTAGAGACCTGCTTAAGGCGTTTCGAATCAAAAGGGAGAGAGGAGCCTAAAATAGAGCCAAGTGTATAACCCTGAACAGATTGTAGTTCCAATGCTACCCATTTAGGAATAGATAGTATGTCCTGATCAAGTAACCAAAATTTCATATGTCGAATATTAATAGCCCAATAATAGAATCTAAAGTTAGGTAATGCTAAACCTCCATCTCTCTTAGCTTTCTGTAAATGTATTTTACCCAGTCTCGGATTCTTATTCTGCCAGATAAATGAAGAAATTTTAGAGTCAACTTTATCAAAGAAAGATTTTGGAACAAAAATTGGTAATGCCTGAAACACATATAAAAATTTTGGCAAAAAAAACATCTTAACTGCATTAATACGACCAATCAAAGTTAAATATAAGGGAAACCATTTAGATGAAAGTTGAGTAATATGGTCTATTAATGGTAAAGAGTTAGACTTAAATAAATCTTTGTATTTACAAGTAATTTTAATCCCAGGATATGAGAAATAATTATTAATCAATTTAAATGGAAATTTATAATATAAGGGAAGATGTTTATTAATCGGAAAAAGTTCACTCTTACTAAGATTTAATTTATAACCTGAAAAAAAACCAAATTGTGCTAATAACTCTAAAACAGCAGGAATAGATTTCTCAGGATTAGAAATATATAAAAGTAAATCATCAGCATAGAGTGATAATTTATGGGACTTTAATCCCCGAGTTATCCCAGTAATATTTGAAGATTCTCGAATGGCAATTGCAAGAGGTTCTAATGCAATATCAAATAATAGGGGACTAAGAGGACAGCCTTGTCGAGTACCTCGAAAGAGAGGAAAAAAAGGTGAGTTTAAAGAGTTAGTACGAACCGAGGCTACAGGGGAATGATATAACAGTTTAATCCAAGATATAAATTTCAAGCTAAAATTAAACATTTCAAGCACCTTAAATAAATAAGGCCATTCTACTCTATCAAAAGCTTTCTCGGCATCTAAAGAAATAACACACTCAGGAACATTTTGTGAGGGAGTATAAACGATATTTAACAATGTACGAATATTATAAAAAGAATAACGACCTTTAATAAAACCCGTTTGGTCTTCCGAAATAATAGAAGGAAGTACTTTTTCTAGTCTATTTACTAATAACTTAGAAAAAACTTTAGAATCAACATTTAATAAAGATATTGGTCTATAAGATGCACATTGAGCAGGGTCTTTATCCTTCTTTAGTATTAAAGAAATTGATGCTCTATTAAAAGATTCAGGAAGTTTACCAAGTTTCAGAGAAGCCTCAAAAACCCTACAGAGCCAAGGGATCAATAAAGAGGCAAAACATTTATAAAATTCAACGGTAAACCCATCCGGGCCAGGAGCTTTCCCCAGATTCATAGAAAAAATAACATTCTTAATCTCATCCATTGTAATGGAAGTATCTAATAAAGAAGACATATCCTGTGAAATCTGAGGGAAGTCTAACTTATCTAAAAAATCATTCATATATTTAGAATCTCGAGGAGACTCTGATTGATATAAAGAAGAATAAAAATCACAAAAGGTTTGATTAATCCCCACATGATCCAGTATCAATCGATCATTTTGATTATAAATCTGATTGATTTGAGATTTAACATAATTAGATTTCAATTGATTAGCCAGCAGCTTGCCAATTTTGTCACTGTGAACATAAAAGTCACTTCTTGTTTTCTTTAATTGGTTTACAATCGAGGACGAGAGTAGTAAACTGTGTTCCATTTGAAGTTCAGTTCTTTGTTTGTATAACTCCTCAGAAGGAGCCATAACATATTTCTTATCAATTTCCTTAATCTTGTCCACAATTGTCATCTCCTCCTGCTTCTGTTTCTTCCTCAAAGCAGCAGAATACGAAATAATCTGACCCCGAATATAGGCTTTAAAAGCGTCCCAAAGAGTGTTAACCGAAATATCCTCTGTATGGTTAATTGTAAAAAAAAGCTCAATCTGTTCATTCATAAAGTTAACAAAGTCCGAGTCCTGAAGCAACAGCGAATTAAAACGCCATTGTCTATTATTTGGTAAATTGGCCATAATTTTAATAGAAAGCGTAAGTGGAGCATGATCCGAAATGGTTATAGAATCATAATCACATTTAATCACTGAAGGAATAAGACGAGAATCAATAAAAAAATAATCAATTCTTGAATAGGAATGGTGAACATGTGAAAAGAAGGAAAAATCTTTTTCCTGAGGATGCAGAAAACGCCAAATGTCCGTCGACCCAGAATCAGAAAGGAAAAAGTTAATCAAATTTGCAGATTTATTAGGTAAGGTCCGTAAAGGAGCCGAACGGTCCAAAGCTGGAGACAAACAGGTATTAAGATCTCCACCCCAGATCAATGAAAACTCATTCAAATTCGGAAACTGATTAAACAATGATTTATAAAATTCCGGACAGTCCATATTAGGAGCATAAACATTAACCAAAACTACTTTTTTATTAAATAGTAAACCACTAACCAATAAAAATCTACCATTCAGATCAGAAATAATATCCTGTTGTGTAAAAGTAACTGAGGAATCTATAAAAATAGAGACGCCTCGAATCTTAGCATTGGAGTTCGAATGAAATTGTTGTCCCTTCCAGAATTTAAAAAAACGTAGTCTGTCCCCCCTCCGTACATGGGTCTCTTGTAAAAATAAAATTTGTGCTTTAAGTCTCCGGAACACTTTAAAAACTTTTTTCCTTTTAATAGGATGATTAAGACCGTTAGTATTCCCGGAGACAAAATTAATAATAGACTCCATAAATCCTAAAGTCAACCCACAACAAGGAGGATTGATGATAGGCTCGACCCACGAACCCGGAGAGGGAACAGAACATACAAAAGATACCGGGAAAAAGGACGCAACCAGTACTTCAATAATGTATATAGCCCAAAGAGAAAAAAACTAAAACGTGAAGCCCCTCCCGCCACCCCACGCCCCAAGACCTCAAGGCAAAATCTAAAGCAGACCCGCCCGAAAGAAGCAAGCGCTAAAACTACCCCCATGACTTCCGGTATACGCTCCCTAAAAAAAAGGTATAAATATGAAAAAGATCAGCTAATTGTAAAACAGTAAAAAAGTAGAAAAAAAGGTAACTCAATTAAAATACACACACAACAGAACAAAAGCCAGAAAATATATATTAAAAAAAAACCACAATAAACCCCAAACCCAGGAATAAGCACAACAACAAGAAAAAATAAGATTATTGACATAAGCTAGTTATAAAAAGCAAAACAAAATAAAATTTAAAAAAAACTACAAAATTTAAGGCCACACAGGAAATACGTAAGATGACAAAAAGGAAGTAACCACCCAGAATCCCCTGGGAAAAGAAAGAAATGACGCAGTTGAAAAGAAAGTTTAGCAACCATATTAAAAAATCAAAAATAAACTTTTCTGCCCAAATAGGGCACGAAAAAGTTAAAACCAACCAATTCACAGCCTCCGATCAACGGAGATAATTAAAAAAAAATAGCAATTAAGATGTTGAAGGTGAAAATTGATCCAGATAGTTCTGGGCATCCGATGGAGAATCAAAAAAACGAAAGGCTCCATCTGACATGCGAATCCTTAGACGTGCAGGGTACAGCAGCGCTGGTCTTAAATCCATCTTATAGAATTCCGACATCACAGATCTGTAGCGAACCCGTTGGTCCCAGATTGGTTTACTAAAATCTTCCACGAATCGGAACTTAAGATCCGAAAAATCAATGAAACCTTTAGATCGAGCAAATCGAAACAGTCTCTCCTTGTCTTGAAAGTAATGAAAACGTAAGATAACATGCCTAGGTCTATCTGACCTAGACGAGTATGATGGGATTCTGTGAACACGATCCAGTAGCGGTGGTTGGTCAGGAAATACAGTAGGGAATGCATCTTTTAAAAGTTGAGAAAAATACTTCATAGGGTTGTTAGATTCGACAGCTTCCCGCACCCCGATCATTCGTAAATTCTGCCGTCGCATTCTAGATTCCAAGTCAGAGTTTTTAAAAGTCAGAAAGTCAAGTTTCTTCTTCATTACATTAATTGTTTCTTCGATTTTCCCCATCTTAAGCTCACTCTGTTGCGCGAATTTTTGAAGATCAGATATAGCCGACTGATGTTCCGCAATAGATGTTTGCATCTTGTCAATTGAATCGGCAATTTTCTGGAGATTAATTGAGATTTCCGTATGAATCAGGTCCATAACAGAGCCTGCAATTTCCGTACGAATCATCTCCCTAACAGAGGTTGAAATTTCCCTCTGAATTAACTCCGATATAGCTTTCAAAGTCACCGGTGATTCAGTCGGAGGGAAATCCATACCTTTCGGTTTAACCGGAGGTTTACCATCCTTGCCGTCTTTCCCGTTCTTAGACATAGCAGATCTAAGTTCCATCCAGTTGTCGGAGAATTCAGTTTAATTCAAAGTATTGTAAGAGTTGATGCCTTAATGGTTAATTAAAGTATAGCTGACCATAGAGAAAAAAACTCAGAGGTAATGGAGCGAGTCAAGAACGCGACTTCACTCCATGAGCGCTACCGGAAGTCCTGTTTGACCAATCTATTGGAGTTTTTCGAGGAGGTTACCAGGAAAGTGGACGAAGGGAAGGCAGTGGATATTGTCTACATGGACTTCCGTAAGGCCTTTGACAAGGTCCCGCATGGGAGGTTAGTTAGGAAAATTCAGTCGCTAGGTATACATGGAGAGGTGGTAAATTGGATTAGACATTGGCTCAATGGAAGAAGCCAAAGACTGGTAGTAGAGAATTGCTTCTCCGAGTGGAGGCCTGTGACTAGTGGTGTGCCACAGGGATCAGTGCTGGGTCCATTGTTATTTGTCATCTATATCAATGATCTGGATGATAATGTGGTAAATTGGATCAGCAAATTTGCTGATGATACAAAGATTGGAGGTGTAGTGGACAGTGAGGAAGGTTTTCAGAGCCTGCAGAGGAACTTGGACCAGCTGGAAAAATGGGCTGAAAAATGGCAGATGGAGTTTAATACAGATAAGTGTGAAGTATTGCACGTTGGAAGGACAAACCAAGGTAGAACATACAGGGTTAATGGTAAGGCACTGAGGAGCGCAGTGGAACAGAGGGATCTGGGAATACAGATTCAAAATTCCCTAAAAGTGGCGTCACAGGTAGATAGGGTCGTAAGGAGAGCTTTTGGTACATTGGCCTTTATTAATCAAACTATTGAGTATAAGAGCTGGAATGTTATGATGAGGTTGTATAAGGCATTGGTGAGGCCGAATCTGGAGTATTGTGTTCAGTTTTGGTCACCAAATTACAGGAAGGATATAAATAAGGTTGAAAGAGTGCAGAGAAGGTTTACAAGGATGTTGCCGGGACTTGAGAAACTCAGTTACAGAGAAAGGTTGAATAGGTTAGGACTTTATTCCCTGGAGCGTAGAAGAATGAGGGGAGATTTGATAGAGGTATATAAAATTATGATGGGTATAGATAGAGTGAATGCAAGCAGGCTTTTTCCACTGAGGCAAGGGGAGAAAAAAACCAGAGGACATGGGTTAAGGGTGAGGGGGGAAAAGTTTAAAGGGAACATTACGGGGGGCTTCTTCACATAGAGAGTGGTGGGAGTATGGAATGAGCTGCCAGACGAGGTGGTAAATGCGGGTTCTTTCTTAACATTTAAGAATAAATTGGACAGATACATTGATGGGTGGTGTATGGAGGGATATGGTCCGTGTGCAGGTCAGTGGGACTAGGCAGAAAATGGTTCGGCACAGCCAAGAAGGGCCAAAAGGTCTGTTTCTGTGCTGTAGTTTCTATGGTTTCTATGGGTTAAAAATTCCAATTTTGAGCTTTAACTATAAGTGCATTTTATGATTATTTTACCTTCTCAAAGTTTAGCATATTAGATTCCAGTTTATAGAAAATAAACTTAAAAAACAGAACTAGTAGATAAGGCTCTCTAACTAATTGCACACCCTTGTTTTTGACTTACAATTATGATTGACTGATAACAGAATTGTTTTATAAACTAGCATAAAGAGCATGGCAGTGTGCAAATTTGCTCCTCAAATATGGGATTATGATAGAAGAATGCACTTTTATTGTATAAGAAAAATTTTTGAAGTGAAGCATTTGAATTTTGCTTTTCAACTATCTTCTGTTTCTGATCTGAGGATGTTTGATGCAGACAGCAACTAATGAAGATAGTTGAACATTAAAATCACTGAGAAAATAAATTTTACTTTTCATAATTTCTTTTTTTTTGTTGTCTATCCAGTTTATTTTATACATCAATACAAAGGTAAACAATTGTTGACACAGGTAAACCTCTCCCCATTAAAATCATTGCTTCTGCAAAAGAAAATTTTTCTGCAAAATATCCTGAAAATAGTTTTTTGGTGCTTTGTGCTCCAATTTGTTCAAACGAGGCTGTGAATTGCCAGTCTTCCTTGGTTTGCAAATTCAGACTGAATATTATTTTAGAAAAGACTGCAGTAAATCTTCCTATCTGTGGCCAACACATCTGAAGAGCACAGCTGGTGACCAGCTATTCAAAATGAAGTAAATGACAGACTTACCCAGATTTACTATGTGACAGAGTTACGTCTGTCACTATGCTCAGTTTCTGGACTCCTCATGAAGCTAGCAGTAGAATCCACACAAGGTGGGATTTCCCAGCTTTGTGTTTTGAAAGCACCTTTCTAATTCTACAATAGATCAGCCCAGACAAAGGGAGGGTTCTTGGAAATGGGAAATTAAATTATCTTAACTCATTTTACTTCATTTTAATGTTTTCTAAAATTGCAATACTTTTCAAGGATTTTAACTGTCTGAATGCCAGAGGTATTTAAAAAGAGTTGTTGTGTGGGTTGAGTCACAACACTATGTTACTTGATGCCTACTCACTGTCTGGAGCTTGGATTGGTGAATTTAGCTCCCTATGCCGGGTCTGTTTGATTACAGCCTGGCAGGAACTGTGGATATCATTTTTGAGTGATATTCAGGTCCAATTTGGCTACCTCTTGCTGCATTGCTAGCACTAATACAAGACATTTTAAAACTTGGTTTTGGTTCTTAACTACCTTATGCACCACTAAAACCCTTTGGATCATTTTTGTAAACTGTCTTGGTAAATCTTTCCTAAGCATCAACAGGGCTCTCAGTGCATCCAGTCAGTAGGTTTGTCAGTGAACAGTGAATCAGATCAGAGTCAAAAATCAGGTTTAATATCACTGGCATATGTTGTGAAATTTGTTAATTTCGTGAGAACGGTACAAGGCAATACATGATAATATAGAAAAGATACTATGACTTACAGTAAGTTTATATATGTATATCAAATCATTGAATTAAATCAGTAGTGCAAAAACAGAAATAAAAACATAATGAAGTAGTGCTCATGGTTTCAAAATCCATTCAGAAATCGGACGGCGGGGGAAGAAGCTGTTCCTGAATCGCCGAGTGCGTGCCTTCAGGCTTCTGTACCTCTTTCCTGATGGTAACAATGAGAAGGGGGCATGTCCTGGGTGGAGGGGGTCCTTAATGATGGATGTCGTCTTTCTGAGGTACGGCTCCTTGATGTCTTGGATACTGCGGAGGCCAGTGCCCATGGAGAAACTGACTAACTTTACAACTCTTTGTAGCTTACTACAATCCTGTATTGTAGCCTCCTCGCCCCCCGCCCCCCTCCAGTAGCAGACAGTGATGCAGCCAGTCAGAACACTCTCTATGGTACATTTGTAGACCAGGAATGCTGTAATATAGATTTGCACTTGTCTATATCAAATGTGAGGGATACTGCATCCAGGGAGAAGCAAAGATATTGCTGCAGAGGAATTCGTGGTTGGCCTTGTGCTTAAAAATTAATACAGTCAGGTGTTAAAAATCTACAGAAGCACATAAGTGAATTTTGCTAGACAAATAGGAGCTAGTGCATTTTGGTTAGAAGAATAAGAAAGATGGGTTATTGTTTCGATTGTTTGTGGGTTGGTGGAGAACCTTGATCAGTATCTAATTTATGCAAATAATAGAGTCTTTTTGAAGATAACAAGAAAGGATCACAGAGGTACTATCAGAAATGAAAAGCTATAGCTATCACAAAGGTCAACAGGCTCTGCCTCTTTTTTAAAAAGAATCTTTATACTTTATACTTTATGGTCGCCAAACGATTGATACTAGAACGTACAATCATCACAGCGATATTTGATTCTGCGCTTCCCGCTCCCTGGATTACAAATCAATAGTAAATATTAAAAATTTAAATTATAAATCATAAATAGAAAATAGAAAAATGGAAAGTAAGGTAGTGCAAAAAAAAAACCGAGAGGCAGGTCCGGGTATTTGGAAGGTATGGCCCAGATCCGGGTCAGGATCCGTTCAGCAGTCTAATCACAGTTGGAAAGAAGCTGTTTCCAAATCTGGCCGTACAAGTCTTCAAGCTCCTGAGCCTTCTCCCGGAGGGAAGAGGGATGAAAAGTGTGTTGGCTGAGTGGGTCGTGTCCCTGATTATCCTGGCAGCACTGCTCCAACAGCGTACGGTGTAAAGTGAATCCAAGGACGGAAGATTGGTTTGTGTGATGTGCTGCACCGTGTTCACGATCTTCTGCAGCTTCTTCCGGTATTGGACAGGACAACTTCCATACCAGGTTGTGATGCACACTTGAAGAACAAGTATGGAATGATGGGGCTTTTAAAATAATGAAAGATTTGGAATGGAAAAGAATTTCTCAGTCTATGGAGACCAAAGTTAGAGATCAAAAATGTAAAAGTTATTAACTCAGTCTACTTCATACCTCGGAAGCCACATAAAGCTTCCATGAGCGAATGCCAGCGCAGCAAGGCAATGGCAATCCTGTATCTCTTAATCTGTTGTTCTTTACCATGTCTCCTAGAGATGACCCCTTGCATTATTTTGGCTGGTGTCAGTCATGCATTTGTTCTGAGCAATGCATTTGGTAATCTTTGACTTGGATAATCACGACAAATCCATCTCCTCCTGAATTTATTCTTTGACGTTACTTGTGGTTAGAGATTCATCTGAGGTGGAACATTTCAAGAGTTAACTGTAAGCACTTGTTTTTAGCTTGTGAGTCATCCTAATAATAAACTTCCAGGTCATTAACCCAAATTAATTTAGGATTTGGTGAATCCAATGGGAAATTTGGAGAAAAGTGACTTTAGGAAGGGTAAAAAAAACATCAGCCATTTTGTTTGTTTTTGATCATGCTCTTCTGGGATTGTGCAAGTTTGGATGAGATCAGGTTTGAGGTCAGTAATCATACTCATTATAGTTGATCAGTGGACTGCCACTTCTCGACTTGGTTTCCACATTTGTAGTGCCCATTTGCATTAGTTAAATGCTAAATGTTATAGGGAGAAAATAAAGCCAATTACTTCTGAAAATGTGAAATAAAAAGAGAACAGAAATATTCACCAGAGCAAGCAGAATCAGTGGAGGAGAGAAGCACGTCTATCTTTACGGGTTGGTGTAGATGATGGGTCACTGACTTGAAGTGCCAAGTCTGCAAAGTGCTGCCTGGCCAGCTGTGTATATCCATCAGTTTCTGTTTTTAATCATTAAAAATTCTAGGATTAAGCAAACTAGTCCTGTACTGTCTTGAGCTTAGAAGAATCAAACGGATTTCATTAATGGGTGCAAGATTCTTGCATTCTCTCATGCAGGTACAGTTGGAATGGATATTTTCCTTGGCTGAATTGCATAAACCAGGTTTTGTGTCCTCAAAATAAGGGCAGTCATGAGGGTTTATTTTTTTCACCCGGAGGATGTTGTGTCTTTGAAACATAAAAGATCTGTAGAGGTTCAGTTGCTTAGTTTTTAGAAGTGTGTGATTAATGATTTTTTTGTTTATTGAGAAAATCATGGGATATGGGACTATTGCAAGACTGTAGTGGTAGGGTGCAGGCTTGAGGAACCAAATGGATTACTTCTGTTACACATGGAACAATGGGACATCTTAAGATAAGTGGTTGGCTGCTTTGTACTGTTAAGGAATTTCTACACTCAGAGGATTGTGAATCTTTTTTTTCAGTTTCGAGGGCTCTAAGTGTACAGTTGCTGGTTTCGTGCAAGTTGGTCAATATGGTGCCTTGAAGAAGTATTGAGCACCCACAACTATTTTTATATTTTACTGTCTCATTTTCAAAATTTAATATATATTGAAATAGGATTTCTTAAGCTAATCTACCAAAGATTGTGCATCATGTCAAATCAAAAGAAAAATTCCAAAAGCTGTCAATAATTTTTTGAAAATTAAAAGCCAAAATTGTGATGCTGAAGAAGTATTCATCCTCTTTGTAATTTCCACACAAACTTTCCACAGTTGCAATATATTGTATTACCTTGCTAACTTACCCAATTTGTTGATGTAGAAAATTAAGGATTAGTTGTTTTTAATGAATTCATAAGAATAAATACCCCCTCTCTGTGTAAGGTCCAACAGTATGATAGATTTTCAACAGACCAAACCAAAATGAAGAGAAAAAGCATTGGAGACAAGTCAGGGCAATAATTGAGAAGCACAAATCTGGGAAGGATACAAGACCATCTCAAAGGAACATACTGCATACTCAGAACTCAGTGCATCATGAAAAATAAAAAAAATGAAACCACAGCCACTCTGCTTAGGTCAGGCCACCTCTCTAAACTTAGTCGTCTGAGAAGAATAGCGTCTGGAAGAGAGGCAACTGTGATACCAACAGTCACTCTGAACGAGCTGCAGAAGTCAGTGGCTGCAAATGGAGATAAAGTTCACAGCTCCGCACAAAAATAGAACTTATGAAAGAGTGGCAACGAAGAAGCCCTGGCTAAAAAGAAACATGCATATCCTTGCCTGTTGAGGCTTTGCAAACATCATTTAGAAGATACTGTAAAGATGTGGTAGAAAATCTTGTGGTCGGATGAGACTAGAGTGGAACTTTTTGGCCTCAGCACCAAGTGGTATGTGTGGGGTAAATCTAATACTGTGCAGCAGCCAGGTAACACCATCCCAACTGTGAAGTATGGTGAATGTAACATTATGCTATAGGGATGCTTTTCTGCAGCAAGGATTGGAAATCTGGTCAGGATTGATGGGAGGATGAACACTGCTAAGTACAGAGAGATCCTGGATTAAAAACCTGCTCGCCCCTGCCAGAAAGCTTAATCTGGGGAGGAAGTTCGTCTTTCACCAGGACAACAACCTAAAGCGTACTTCCAGAGCAATTATGGTGTGGCTTCAAATGAAGAAAATTGATGCCCGTGCGTGGGCCAGTCAGAGTCCTGACCTTAACCAATTGAACATCTCTAGAAAGACCTCAAGATTGTTGTCCACTGCCTCTCCCCAAATGACCTGGCATGTCTCGAGCAATTTGGCAAGGAAGAATGGGCAAATCTTGCTCTATCATGTTGTGCAAAACTAATGGAGACTTGTCCAAAAGGATTCCTAGCTGTAACAGCTGCAGGAGATGATTCAACAAGTATAGTGCAAAGGAGGAGGAATACTTCTGAACTGCTGACATTTCAGGTTTTGAATTTTTAGTTTTTCATGCTTTACAATTTTCTCTATGTTTTTTGGGCTCGACTATGAAAGAAAGAAGCATGTGATTCACAAATAAATATTCTCAGTTAAATTAATCAAAATCCATGATTGAAATACTCAATTTATGTGAACAAAGAGTTGGGGGTTGAATACTTTTTCAAGGCACTGTATTTGACACAATGAGAACCATGGGTTGCAGGAACAGGGCAGCGGAGGGGTCTTAAGTAGAGATGAGTTATGATCCTCTTTATTAATATAGTGGATTTGAGGGCCCGTATAAATTAATCCTGTTATTTTGTCTGTTTTTATGTTCATGGGCTATACTCTAGGAAAGGAAGAATGTTTTAGAAAGAAGTGGATCAATGATCAATCTGGGAAGAAGGAAAATAAAAACATTTTCACTAGCTGGCTTAGGACATGGAATTATATGGTGAAGTTGTGGTTAAAGTTATCTTAAAATGATGTTTTGCTTAAATTAATAAATGTTTTTCTAGACATTTTTCATAACATTTGTTTGCAACTTTATGCTATTCACATCAAGGATTTATGATTTTGATTGTAATTATGTGTAAAATAATCAAATACTCTTATTGAAATATTTTAAGCTTGTGAAACTTTGAAACTTGGTGTAAGAATCTGCAAATTTATCTCCATTTATTAAAACATTAGATAGTCCGGACAAACTCTTTGACTTATCATAAATGAATTTGCAGTTAGGGTAGATAAAGTTTGAGCATTGAAATTGTGTGGAACTGCTAAATCCTTGGAACTGATATAGTGTCACCAGTGTTGCATGGAAAAACTGAATACTAAGACTTGTAAATGAAGGTGCTGAAAATATATCTGTAAAATAGAAAAACATGTTCAACAAAGACCCTTTTTGTTCCATGTGGTGTGGAATTTAACAGCCTTCGGCTGGTTTCTATTTATCTTAAAACTTGGACAGATTGTCTGTAAACAGACTTCTCTTTCAAGCTTTGTGTCATTAAGTCTGAAGTTATTTCCCATTTTACCTGAAATTTTCTGGCTTACCTATTAAACACATGCAATATGTGTTCTTAGTTGACTCTGGGAAATTCAGACATCTGTTCATAGATGTCTTCTAGTTGCCTGCTGTTCAACTTGTCCTACCAAGTTCCCCATTTCTTTTTTTTTCTTACTAAACATTATCAAACACAGAATTTTAGTTTCCCTCTTTGTAGAAATTGGATATTTCTTGATATGACAATGTGGGACAAGAGTAGAATATTCACTGTCTTAACCCTGTTTCTGTGAACGGAGAAATATAGATAAAGCCGTACATAGAATGTAGTGGACAGTTGAATGTTTAATGTGTATCAGGAACACATTATTAGATACAGTTGCAAGATGAAGTGTTTGAGCCTTTGCAATTACCTGGTTTTCTGCATTAATTACTCTCAAAATGTGATCTGATCTTCATAGAAGTCACAATAATAGATGAACACGATCCGCCTAAACAAATGACACACAAACAATTATACTTCTTCTCGTCTGAGTACACCATTTAAACAATCACAGTCTAGTTTCAAAAAGTATGTGAACCTCTGGGGTAATGCCTTCTACAAAGCTTTTTGGAGTCAGGTGTTCCATTCAATGAGATGAGATTGGAGGTGTGGGTTGTAGAGGTGCTCTGTACTACAAAAAAGACACACAAATTCAGACTACTGACAGAGCCTGCTCTTCTCAAGAAAGATCTGTGTATGTGCACCATGCCTCAATTGAAATATAGCGTCACGGCGAGAAGGGATACTGAGAGAAGGCAGCAGTTTGGGGTTGAGAGGAAAATTGGATCAGCCATGATGAAATGGTGGAGTAGACTTGATAGGCCAAATGGCCTAATTCTGCTCCTATCTCTTATGGTCTTAAAACACCTTTCAGAGGACTTTAGAAGAAGTAGAGATGCATGAAACTGGAAAAGGCTGCAAAAGTATTTCTGAAGACCCAAATCTTTGGCGTCACAGGTAGATAGAGTCGTGAAGAGAGCTTTTGGTACATTGGCCTTTATAAATCAAAGTATTGAGTATAAGAGTTGGAATGTTATGGTGAGGTTGTATAAGGCATTGGTGAGGCCGAATTTGGAGTATTGTATGCAGTTTTGGTCACCAAATTACAGGAAGGATATTAATAAGGTTGAAAGAGTGCAGAAAAGGTTTACAAGGATGTTGCCGGGACTTGAGAAACTGAGTTACAGAGAAAGGTTGAAGAGGTTAGGACTTTATTCCCTGGAGCGTAGAAGAATGAGGGGAGATTTGATAGAGGTATATAAAATTATGATGGGTATAGATAGAGTGAATGCAAGCAGGCTTTTTCCACTGAGGCTAGGGGAGAAAAAAACCAGAGGACACGGGTTAAGGGTGAAGAGGGAGAAGTCTAAAGGGAACATTAGGGGTGCTTCTTCACGCAGAGAGTGATGGGAGTGTGGAATAAGCTGCCAGGTGAAGTGGTAAATGCGGGCTCACTTTTAACATTTAAGAAAAACTTGGACAGGTACATGGATGAGAGGTGTATGGAAGGATATGGTCCAGGTGCAGGTCAGTGGGACAAGGCAGCAAAATAGTTCGGCACAGCCAAGAAGGCCCAAAAGGCCTGTTTCTGTGCTATAATGTTCTATGGTTCTAAGTGTTCATTAGTCCACAGTAAGAGAAATTGTCTACAAATGGAGGAAATTCAGTACTGTGCTATCCTCCCAAGGAGTCGTCATCCTGCAAAGATCATGCCAAGAGCACAACATGCAATGCTGAAGGAAGTGTAAAAGAACCCAAGGTTGCATGGATGAACTACAACAATTGTTCATCCCAGTTTGGCAAAAGAATAAATCAAGGAAGGTAGTGCACCCGTGGCTGACAAGAGAAATTAGGGATAGTATCAATTCCAAAGAAGTAGCATACAAATTAGCCAGAGAAAGTGGCTCACCTGAGGACTGGGAGAAATTCAGAGTTCAGCAGAGGAGGACAAAGGGCTTAATTAGGAAGGAGAAAATAGATTATGAGAGAAAACTGGCGGGGAACATAAAAACGGACTGTAAAAGCTTTTATAGATATGTAAAAAGGAAAAGACTGGTAAAGACAAATGTAGGTCCCCTGCAGACAGAAACAGGTGAATTGATTATGGGGAGCAAGAACATGGCAGACCAATTGAATAATTACTTTGGTTCTGTCTTCACTAAGGAGGACACAAATAATCTTCCAGAAATAGTAAGGGACAGAGGGTCCAGTGAGATGGAGGAACTGAGTGAAATACATGTTAGTAGGGAAGTGGTGTTAGGTAAATTGAAGGGATTGAAGGCAGATAAATCCCCAGGGCCAGATGGTCTGCACTCTTGCATCCTGGAGTGCTTAAGGAAGCATTAGCCTAACGTCGGTGGTGGGGAAACTGCTGGAGTCAGTTATCAAAGATGTGATAACAGCACATTTGGAAAGCGGTGAAATGATCGGACAAAATCAGCATGGATTTGTGAAAGGAAAATCATGTCTGACGAATCTCATAGAATTTTTTGAGGATGTAACTAGTAGAGTGGATAGGGGAGAACCAGTGGATGTGGTATATTTGGATTTTCAAAAGGCTTTTGACAAGGTCCCACACAGGAGATTAGTGTGCAAACTTAAAGCACACGGTATTGGGGGTAAGGTATTGGTGTGGGTGGAGAATTGGTTAGCAGACAGGAAGAAAAGAGTGGGAATAAACGGGACCTTTTCAGAATGGCAGGCAGTGACTAGTGGGGTACCGCAAGGCTCAGTGCTGGGACCCCAGTTGTTTACAATATATATTAATGACTTGGATGAGGGAATTAAATGCAGCATCTCCAAGTTTGCGGATGACACGAAGCTGGGTGGCAGTGTTAGCAGTGAGGAGGATGCTAAGAGGATGCAGGGTGACTTGGATAGGTTGGGTGAGTGGGCAAACTCTTGGCAGATGCAATTTAATGTGGATAAATGTGAAGTTATCCACTTTGGTGGCAAAAATAGGAAAACAGATTATTATCTGAATGGTGGCCGATTAGGAAAAGGGGAGGTGCAACGAGACCTGGGTGTCATTATACACCAGTCATTGAAAGTGGGCATGCAGGTACAGCAGGCGGTGAAAAAGGCGAATGGTATGCTGGCATTTATAGCGAGAAGATTCGAGTACAGGAGCAGGGAGGTACTACTGCAGTTGTACAAGGCCTTGGTGAGACCACACCTGGAGTATTGTGTGCAGTTTTGGTCCCCTAATCTGAGGAAAGACATCTTTGCCATAGAGGGAGTACAAAGAAGGTTCACCAGATTGATTCCTGGGATGGCAGGACTTTCATATGAAGAAAGACTGGATGAACTGGGCTTGTACTCGTTGGAATTTAGAAGATTGAGGGGGGATCTGATTGAAACGTATAAGATCCTAAAGGGATTGGACAGGCTAGATGCAGGAAGATTGTTCCCGATGTTGGGGAAGTCCAGAACGAGGGGTCACAGTTTGAGGATAGAGGGGAAGCCTTTTAGGACCGAGATTAGGAAAAACTTCTTCACACAGAGAGTGGAAACTGTTGAGGCCAGTTCATTGGCTATGTTTAAGAGGGAGTTAGATATGGCCCTTGTGGCTACAGGGGTCAGGGGGTATGGAGGGAAGGCTGGGGCGGGGTTCTGAGTTGGATGATCAGCCATGATCATAATAAATGGCGGTGCAGGCTTGAAGGGCCGAATGGCCTACTCCTGCACCTATTTTCTATGTTTCTATGTAACAGCAGAAGACCTGCAGAAACCTCTCGGGCATGCTAAAGTCTCTGTTCATGTGTCCACTATAAGAAAAACACTGAACAAGGATGGTGTTCATGGAAGGACACCACAGAGGAAATCAATGCTGTCCTCAAAAAAAACATTGCTGTACGTCTGAAGTTTTCAAAAGATGACCTTGTCGTTCCACAAGGCTTCAGGGATAATATTCCGTGGACACTAAGACAAAAATTGAACTTATTGGCAGAAATGCACACTACTATGTTTGGAGGAAAAGGGCACTGCACAGCAGCACCAAAACCTCATCCCAACTGTGAAGCCTGCTGGAAGGACCATCGTCATTTGGGGCTGCATTGCTGCTTCAGGGCCTGGACAGCTTGCGATTGTTGAGGGAACAATGAATTTAAAATATTCTCCTGTAAAACATCAAGACATTTTACTGGAGTATGTCAGGGCATCAGTCCATCATCTGAAGCTTAATAGAAGCTGGATGATACAACATGACAATGATCCAAAGAAGAAGAAGAATAGCCCTTAACTCGGCAGTGGAGTTATCGGGGCACCGTCATTTGACAGTGTTTCCGTAGCAAGCTATTCTTGTTTTTATAAGGCCAAGTTGCTAGCTCGATGCTCAACCCGACTTGGATTTGAACTCGGGAACCTTCGGTCCGCAGTCCAGCGCTGATATTATTGCGCCACCAAGCGGGACTACAGTGATCAAAAACACAACAGTAAGTTAACAACAGAATGGTTTAAAATGAGGAAAAGTTGTGTTTTGGAATGGCCAAGTCAGAGTCTACAGCTTAACTCAATTGCGATGCTGTAGCATGAGCTGAAATGTGCTGTTCATGCAAGGTATCCCAGAAATATTGAACTGAAACAGTTTCTTATGGAGGAATGGTCCAAAACTCCTCCTCGCTGTTTTGCAAGTCTGATCAGCAGCTACAGGAAGCATTTGGTGGAGGTTATTGCTGCTAAAGGAGGTCCTACCAGTTATTAAATACAAGCATTCACATACTTCTTCCAGCCTGGATTGTGAATGATTAAACAAGGTATTCAATAAAGACATGAAAAGTACAATTGTTTGTGCGTTATTATTTTAGGCAGACTGTGTTTGTCTATTATTGTGACTTAAATGAGTATCAGACCACATTTTATGAGTAATTAATGCAGAAAACCAGGTAATTGCAAAGGGTCCACAAACCTTTTCTTGCAACTGTATTTGCACATTCAATTGTCAAACCTCATTCGCACTGTATCCAGTTATAAAATCAAAAACAACATCACTTACACTTACCTTTTTAATGATCACGTTCAAATGAAAATGGGTGTTCCACAAAGTGCATCTGGCCCCTGAGCTCTGTATGACTGCCTATTAGATCAGATTAGATTAGATTCAACTTTATTTTCATTGTGCCGAGTACAGATACAAAGCCAATGAATTGCATTTAGCAGCTAACCAGAAATGCAAAGAATAGTGTTATTTACAAAATAACTGCGAATAAAAAAAGTGCTACAGCACACAAATATAAAAGTACTGAGACAGTACAATACGGATGCAATACTGCTTAGCGCTGTGATGAGAGGTTCAGCAGGGTCACAGCCTCAGGGAAGAAGCTCTTCCTGTGCCTGCTGGTGCGGGAGCGGAGGCTCCTGTAGTGCCTGCCGGATGGGAGGAGAGTAAAAAGTCCATGGTTAGGGTGAGATGCATCCCTGATAATGCTTTTCACCCTGCCCAGGCAGCGTTTATGGTAGATGTTCTCAATGGTGGGCAATTGGGTGCCGATAATCCGCTGGGCAGTTTTCACCACCCGCTGGAGTGCTTTGTGGTCCGATACGGGACAGTTGCCATACCACACTGAGATGCAGTTGATGAGTATGCTCTCAATGGGACAGTGGTAAAGGTCCGTCAGTATCCCAGGACAGAGGTGAGCTTTCTTGATGCTCCGCAGGAAATAAAGGCGCTGTTGCGCCTTTTTGATCAGGATGGAGGAGCTCAGGGACCAGGTGAGATCCACGGATATATTGGGTGCTAGACCCTGTGATGGAGCTGAAGACCTGATGTGTCAACAAGCCTAAAAACAAATGATGAACTAAGAAAAATGCAGATTCCAGATATAATTTTTAATTTTCTTCATCCTGTCACCCTCCACATGGCCTGCAGGGCAGCATGGTGCAGCAGTGCAATTATGTTGCTTATTGTTTAATCCACCCACAGCAAGTTAGATTGCTCTGAGAAAGAAACTCACATTTCTTTTACATTTTTTCTGTATATCAGTTGCATAGTCAGAACAATATTTTGTGAAAATTTTGTCTTAGAATTCATTTATTTTTATTTAAAATGATACTTTGATTTTAAGTAGCTCTGGGTACAGATTAAATCTTTTAAAATGATGAACTTAGTTGTATATCTTTATAGAAACGGACATAGACGACTATGTCCCCCACAAAATTGTTCAGTCTTCCCCAGTGAGAAGTGCCGAAATCGGTCAGATCAGTGGCATTCAGGTCTGGTGACCAAGAAAGAGATGAGAGGTCCAGGTACGATCTCCAGAGAGCCATCTCGTGCGAAGGGGCAATTCCAGACTTAACTTAGATTACTGAATGACGCTTGACAGCTGTGGCAGGGCTTCAATGTTATCACCTCTTACAAAGTGGAACCAAGTGACATCGGTGACAACAAGGCTTTGCTCCCAGATGCACTCGGTACTTTCTATATTTGCTTTAACCATCATGAGCACCCACAGCCCCCGACGATCCTCTGATTTCAGTCTTTGAGGCTGGCGTGAGAGCGTCCTTCTGGAGGGGGAACCCACGGAAAGTATCCAACCCAGATGGGGTACCCGGCCAAGTACTAAACTCCTGTCCTGATCAACTGGCTGGAGTGTTCCCTGATAGTTTAACCTCTCGCTTTGACAGTCAGAGGTACGCACCTGCTTCAAGCAGGCGTCAATTATACCCGTAACTAAGAGCAACGTGGTAGTCTGCCTCAATGACTATCGTCCATTAGCAGTTACATCCATTGTAATGAAGTGTTTTGGGAGGTTGGTGATGAAACATATCAACTCCTGTCTGAGAGGGGACTTGGGTCTACTCCAATTTGCCTACAGTCACAACGTGTCCACAGCAGCTGCCATTTTATTTGCTCTTCTCTCAACCCTGGAACATCTGGATAGCAAAGATGCATATATCAGGATGCTCTTTATTGACGACAGCGTGGCTTCATCTTAACAGTAGAGGAGGCCGTGGATAGACATGTTAGAATGGGAATGGGACGTGGAATTAAAATGTGTGGCTACTGGGAGATCTTGCTTTCTCTGGCGGACAGAGCGTAGGTGTTCAGTGAAATGATCTTCCAGTCTGCGTTGGGACTTGCCAATATATAGAAGGCCACATCGGGAGCACCGGACGCAGTATTTCACCCCAGCCGACTCACAGGTGGAAGGACTGTACAGTAGAGGAGGCCGTGGGTAGACATATCAGAATGGGAATGGGACGTGGAATTAAAATGTGTCCTTCCAGGTGAGGCGACACTCAGGTTGGAGGAACAACACCTTATATTCCGTCTGGGTAGCCTCCAACCTGATGGCATGAACATTGACTTCTCAAACTTCCGCTAATGCCCCACCTCCCCCTTGTACCCCATCCGTTATTTATTTATATACATACATTCTTTCTCTCTCTCTTCTTTTTCTCCTTCTGTCCCTCTCACTATACTCCTTGCCCATCCTCTGGGCTTCCCTCTCTCCTTTTCTTTCTCCCTAGGCCTCCTGTCCCACGATCCTCTCATATTCCTTTTGCCAATCACCTGTCCAGCTCTTGGCTCCATCCCTCCCCCTCCTGTCTTCTCCTATCATTTTGGATCTCTCCCTCCCCCTCCCACTTTCAAATCTCTTACTCTCTTCTTTCAGTTAGTCCTGACGAAGGGTCTCGGCCCGAAACGTCGACTGTACCTCTTCCTAGAGATGCTGCCTGGCCTGCTGCATTCACCAGCAACTTTTATGTGTGTTGCTTGAAATTCCAGCATCTACAGATTTCCTCGTGTTTATATTTGCTGTAGTTTGGTCATCTGGAACCTCACCAGTGAAGACTTAAGAATCTCTGTCAGTGCTTGAGCAAACTCCTCCCCTGTATCTCATCAGCCCCAGAGGTGTTATCCATCATTAAGGTCTCTAAGGGAAATAAATCTCCATTTTAATGTAAGGTGTTGTTGAATTTCACATTTCCTTCTCTGAATGCTAAAACTACCTGCTCTTCTGCTTGGTGAATGCAGGTAAAAACTATTTGTACTGCTATCCAGAAATGGATATCCAAAAGGCCCTATTCTTCTCCTAGTTCTCCTTTTGTCCTAAAAATACTTCTAAAATGTTTATGTTTTTCATTAATCTTGTTCATCCTCTTTGCTCTTCTAGTTTTTAAAAAATATCCCAACACTTCCCAACACTTCCTGCAGTTCTGAATGGCTGTACACTTCTCTATACTTGTTATAGACTGCCATTTTTATCCACCCCTTCATATCCCTTGATATTTAGGGTTTCTTAACTGCATCATCTTACCTGTATCTGTAAGTAACTTCTTCCAGCCTACATTGGCCATGTCCTATCTCATGATATTGAAGTTGATCTTCCTCCATTTCAGAACCTTTATTTCTGGGCCGTTTTTATCCCCATCCTTCACTACCTTGAAAATTAGTGATGTTATGGTCACTTTCTCCAAGATACTGTCTCACTTTCCCTGGTATATTCCGCAAAATTACATCCTGTACTGTCTTAATGGCATGCATTGATATTCATGTGGTCACAGCAGGCCAATAAGTAAGTTGTTATCTTTGACATGCAAAAAATTGTAGACTGTGGTATTGTTTCACTGTTTATGGTTGATCAAATTTATAATTGCACTAGACAACAGGGTGACCCATTGGGACACCCTTGAGAGAAGGGTGGTGCAGTCTGAAGTGACCAGAATGAACATTAAATTTTCCTGAATGCTATTGGTATTGCTTTGCTTTGGAAACTGAAGTAAAAAACCTCAGTTTATTAAAGAACAACGACGTGTAGCAAAGCAAATATAGCTGCTCCTTGATTAACGAAGTACACTTTTGATGTCATCATTTCTGGTTTATCTGTCACCCTTGTGCCTCTCGTTGTCATTCTGGAGACATGCAGCCCTCCCATCCCCCGTCTCTTAAGCTCTTCTGCTGTTTGTTGTTTGTCTCTGATCCTGGAGACGTGCATGCCTCTCCTCCTCTGTCTCTTCTTCTCTCATCTTTTTTTGTCCTGACTCTTTGATCCTGGAGTCGTGCGGCCCCGGCCTCATCCGATTGTTGTTCTCTCCCTCTCCTTGCCGCTTCCCGACGACGTTTGGCGTCATCTCTTGATCATAATGTCCTCCTTCCATTTCCACGTAGCATAATTAGGCTGACCATTTTTTTTTAACCCTAATACTGGATAGAAGATACAAAGCAGTAACACCAAAGGATGCTGATTATTCTTGATGATGTGGTTGGCGCTCTCCTAAATGGACGTGATATAGTCACCGCTGCCCTTTGACTGCAGCAAAGGGTTTTATGGGTGTCTCGAAGTATGTCATTACAATAAGATTTAATTATCTTATTGATGGGTGGCAGTTAGATCTGTCCCAATCCTGCACATGCTGATGGTGGTGATTAGCAGAATGTGACCCCTCGAAATAGAGCTGCCCGGCCCTTTTGCTCCGGTAGTGTTGCTGCTGAGACTGGCCGTGCGCATGCGTCGGGCTGTCGCGTCCCGATTTCCATGATGGGCAATTGGGTCTGGGGTGAAAGCCAGTCTGTTGATTTTTGGGGAATGAGCAATTTTATACGAATATACAACCCTGAACTTTACCTGCATTATGTAAGCTAGTGCATTTTAATTCAATTTAGGCAAAAAAAGTGCTGCTGTAATGCACCGTTTGTGCTAATTGGAGGTCAAACAGACAAACAGACAGACAGAGCATGAGAGTTTTAGTAGTATATAGATATAGTGTAGTTTAATCATTTTGGAATATTTGAGGTTAATAGTGTTGCTGAAGAGAACATCTAGGTTAAAACTGGGTCACTTATAGTAGGATGAAAATAAACGCAGAAAATGAAGCATCCAAAATAACTTTTCTTGGCTTTTAGAACTATAATTGAACTACACTTGTCTGTACAAGGCGAAACATAATTTATTCACAGATGAATGCTGATGATTTATGTTGTTTGTTTGTTTATGCGTGTCAAATAAATTTATGGCTATTCACCAGCATAATTACACCTCGGCAAGGTGGAATGAGGATTGCTGTGTAATTTTCTTAACAGTAAACCTTCTGTTATTGATACTCCATCTGGTGGCAGAAGACTAAGAACTTAATGCCTACTTACTTTTTAAAGCATGGGAGTTAGAATACGTAATGAGGAATGAAATACTCAGGTTGGTTAAAATCAAGGAATGAAACAAAGTCAGATTGATACAGTCCTGAAGAAGCCCGTAGTCCCAATCCTTTTTTTTTTGATGAAGAAAAGCCCGCGAGGAATTAAACAATTTTTATTGGCAATTTGTATATATTTTTAAAATGCAATAGTGAAATAAGTGAGCTCAGATATTTCAGGACACTGCAATACAAACTCATTGACAAGTTACAGAACAGAATATAGCTTACAAAATGAACTTAATCATCAGATAGTATAAAGTCAAAATATGAGGTTACTCTGCATACTTTTGATAATTAGATTCCTTAAAGGGAAACAACTGTTAAGTTTCTTTTAATCAACCCATTTAAATCTGCACTATTTCAAAGGAATGAAATTGTGTGATCTTATCCAGAATTTGTTGTATTAATAAAATATTGACATAGATAACCCAAAAACAAAAGCTAATTCCACATATGTTAGATATCTTTATCTCTATGGAGGATTGATGACTCTATCGTTAAGGGTGCAATTGTTGAGGCAGTAGTCAGCAGTGTGGTTGATAGTGTTTTTATACCTAACATTACATCGTATATTTTCCTTTATTGCATAATCTCTGAGTGGTAGATAATATGGCATATAAAATGGTATTTCCTTGTACCTTTTCACCTAATCCAAAGGGGGCTCGACAGAATCGATGCAGAGAAGATATTTCCTGTGGTGGATTTATATAGAATTAGAGGACATTAGCTTTATGGGTAGGAATGGGGAGGAATTTCTTCTTCATGTTGGAGGAATTATTACTCTTTCCAGAAATTGGTTATTTAATTTCTAGTGGATGACTAGCACATGACTTTTTGAGGAAATGCAAACCCTTTTGAACGTAGTGCCGCGTTGAGTTTTGTATGTAGTCGGTAGCACTCCATTCAAGGGTGAAGCATGTAGTTCTAGCAAGGCCTTTTGCTTTTCCTTGCCTTTTATTGCTGGGATAGGAAGAAATATATTGAGCTTTCTCTGAAAAGAGACTATTAATAACCATTCTTATGGATCTGTGGCAAATTGAGAAAGCAATTTTAAATTGGAAGGAGCCCAATGGCCTTCATAGACATGGACAATGAGGTTTTGGCCTCCTAGGAGGTTGCATTTGTAATGGTTACTAGTGTCGGGTTTCATTGAGGATGTTCTAGCAATACTGTTCCTCACTGATGTTCAAGGAAGAGACTTGACTATTCAATGTCCTGTACGAATATGCCTTGACAAAGAAAGCCCTTCTTTCATCCATCCCTTCTTCCTTGCTTCCAGCAGTTTTTGCAGCTCTGCATGCTATATACTTCAAGAGGATTTTCAGGAGTTGTATCTCTATTTTTGATTAGTTACCTTTTGCAGAAAACTTGACTTTAGATAAAGTAATATTCTGTGTTGGAACTCTTGTTTATGGGTTCAGCAGCACAGATCTGAGGGAAGTTAAAAGTTAGACTTCTGATGTGCATGAGATAAAATCATTCATGAAGTTCTGATGTTTTCTATTTCTCTTTTTAGGGCTTCTGGCCAGAATGCTGGTACTGTGCAAGGTAATGTAGTTATTGGGGATAACACAGTGAATGGGGTAGATAATGACGATAAACAAAAACATGCATCCAGGATACCTTCACATCTCTCAAGCCAAAGCGGAATAGGCAAGTACTGTTGAAATTCCATGTCTTTTCCAGACTTATGTGAACTGTGCTGATAATTTTTTTCTGCTATTGTAATGAAATTAAATAATTTTTTTTATTAAGTAAAGTCTGATTAATAATTGCCAACCCATTATTCTTCTTTCTGGAAAGAAGTCTACAAGAAGAAATGTGTATTTATAGATAAGTATTCATATTTTTTAATGGAAAAAGTTAAAGCTATTTAATTGCAAACTATTTCAACTTCTTATTCACAAAGTAGGTTTAATAATTCTTATAACTTTATCCATGCATTGTATTTTCCATTATACTGAGGGATTTGATACATGTTTAAAAAATAAATTTATTTAACAAATTCACCAAAAACAAAAGAATCGAGTTATGCTGTTCTTGGCTTGTTCATTGTCAATAATATAATTGGATTTTATTTAATGCACTTATAACCTGATAATGTTATGTTGTTGTAGTGTCTGTTATAGTCTGAGGTGATTGCAAAATGCTTTAAAGCTAATAAGGCTTTGAAAGTGTTGAAACCTTTGTATTGTTAGAAATGTGACAAATCTGTATATAAAAGCACTCTCAAAAATGTGTTCACATTTTAGTGATTTTGTTTGAGCTTTCCATATTGGCAAGGACACTGGAGACAACTCCCTTGCAATTAAAGTAGTGCTGTGGAATCTTTTACATCTCCCTGAAATGACAGGCAGATAAGGACATTCAAAATGTAGTTTCTCCAACAGAGTCGAGCATGCTCTCAGTTTTGCAATGAAGTGGCAGCCTAGATGGCATTCAACTTCTGGATGACGATTAATTCTTAGATAAGAATTAAACATGTTAATGACATTGATTTATTCAGTTACAACGTGAATTGTGTTGGCGTGTGGCCAAGTGGTTAAGGTGTTCGTCTAGTGATTTGGAGGTCGCTAGTTCGAGCCTTGGCTGAGGCAGCATGTTGTGTCCTTGAGCAAGGCACTTAACCAGACATTGCTCTGCGACGACACCGGTGCCAAGCTGTATGGGTCCTAATGCCCTTCCCTTGGACAACATCGGTGGCGTAGAGAGAGGAGACTTGCAGCATGGGCAACTGCTGGTCTTCCATACAACCTGCCCAGACCTGCGCCCTGGAAACCTTCCAAGGCGCAAATCCATGGTCTCATGAGACTAACGGCGCCTCTATATATATTCAATTACGTTTGACTTTTAGACAAATTTCCTCAAAACTATTGTAACACACACAAAATGCTGGAGGAGCTCAGCAGGCCAGGCAGCATCTGTGGAAAAGAGTAAGCAGTTGACGTTTCGGGTCGAGACTCTTCACATGGGGAAAAAAAAAGACGAGAAGTCAGCATAAGAAGGTGGGGGGAGGAGAGGAAGACGTACAAGGGGTGGTGGGTGATAGTTTAACGTAGCTGACAAAAAGGCAGGCATAGCTGGGACCCATGTGAATTCCCATGGCTAAACCTTTGATTTCATTTTATGAATTCATATTGTAAGTTGATTTTGTTGTAACAGTGCTCACATTTCCTTTTTATTTTATTAAAATACTCAAACCAAACAAAAAGCATAAAGTAACACTAATCCAGAAATTATGTTATTGTACAAGTGATTCTGCCGTGCATCAGATGAACAGAATTCCAATGCATTGTCTAAACCAGTGACTTTCCATTGTGGAGAGCTTGCACATTGGAGGGAAGAGTTGAAGTCTAATTTTGCTTAATAATATCAGCAAGAAGCAAAAATATATTACTGAAAACAAAGTACAGCACAATTATGGCCTTTTCACAAAATCTTAATATTTGCCTTTGATGTCATAATTGTCAGTTAAGGTGGTAAGAAGTAATTAGTAAACGTTAACTGCACTGAACGTAGCACTAAATGTCTAAAGCATTTATTTTCAACATGTAATTTTATTGTAAACTTGATTGCTAGGAAATTCCATTCAACCAGTGTGTTTATTTTAATATGATTTCAGTGAATGGCGGGATTACTTCAAACGGAAGTGACAATGGCTACCAGAATAATGCATCAAGTCCTGCAGCTCCTCCTGCCATTACACTTCCCTCTGCTGAAGCACTTCCCTCAGCCTCAGTCACCAGTTCTTCGACCACTGGCTCTACAAGTTCCATGAGTTCATCTGCTGTGAGGCAGATGGCAGAAGAAGGTTCTGCCCTGACAGAACTGTCTCAGGCACTAGTCCAAAACCTGGAAGCGCTACCTCCTGGGTAAGGAAGCTGGAAAGTTTTTTTTCGTTAAGCAAATATTCGCAGACTTTACCATTCACTGGGAAATAAACAGCTCCTCTATTAATAGGTTTGGTTACTGAATGGAAAATTGTCAGCAGTCATGTTATACTCAGCCACTGGGTGATAAAACCGTTACTCAAAGGATATGAGGAATTTTAACCAGTTAAACTGTGAATACTCCATTGTACAGTTACAGAACAATACTTCTATATACAGTTTGAATTCAACAGTGTGCTCAGATATTTGTTGATTAAGTACTTAGTTTTCTTTTAAATACTTACAAAAAGTTAATTCTGAGAGTGTATATCTTGCTCGCAAGGCTGAGATTTATTGCCCACACCTAGTTTGTCTGAGAAGGCGGGACTGATCTTCATAGACTTCTCCTGTGTTGGAGTCTGGTGTAAATGATTGGTTTGTTCAGCCATTTTAGTGAGCATTTTATAATAAAGCACACTGGTATTGTACATGAGTGTGACAGAACAGGTTGGCAAAGCTTATTCTCCCGCTAATCTTGCCCCTTTGCCCGGCTCGTCACTCCTTCTCGTTCTGTCCCCAATCTAGTTTCCCCAGTAGTTCACACACTTTGCCCTCCCGTTCTGCAGTTCTTGCGAGTTCACCATTTACACACCCCAACAGTAAAACAGTTGCTAGCTGGGCTAATCAAAACAATCCCTTCAGTTAACGTGCTGTACTGGTTTATGATTCATAACAATAACACAGACACATCTATTCTAGGTTTGAAACAGCTTCAGTTATTTTCACTCACTGGTTTATAGACAGCAGAATGGCCCTAGAAGACCCGAGGGACAGTTTGGGCGTCCTAAAATAATGCCTGGGTTAGTGGGAGCAGGTGCACTATACCCAACACAGGCAACACCACGGGTGGGGAGGCATTATTCTTTTATATTCATCTTTTATATTATGTGGACACTGATCTATGAGTTTAACTAAGGTATTTGTTGTGGAATAAAACTGTAGGATGTTAGAACTCCAGTTTAAAATGTTCCAATTCTGCATCTGGAACAATTACTATGGACTGGTTACATGATTATTCCTCCCACCCCCCTGCCAGACCAACAGTAGAATTTCCTGGTCCTTCTTGGCCAGGCAGAGGCAGATTAAAACCCTCAGTCTGGTGTTGTTAGGTAGGTGTGGAGGTTGGAGTTGACGACTGGTGAATAGTTAAATTGGAAAGTTAAAGCAAAGTGTGTCATGGAGAAAGCCTCTGTGTATTTGTAAATTTTTGTACGTGTTTGTTCTCTTTTGTCTATTTGTAGCTTCTTTTTTTGCTGCACAACTCCTGGGCGGCTTTTGCACTTTCTCCACCTGGCACTGAATAAAACCCCTTGCACTAATGTGTTGTGGTGGCTTACCATCTGTTTTGTTTTCAACTGGTGACCCTCATCGGGTATGCTTATCCACACCTGATAGCGAGGTGTGACAATGAGTCACAAATAAACCGGACTGGACCATAATGGTAGTTTTCTTTTCCTGAAAGGCACGATTGAATAAGTTGCTTATTTCCTCAGTTGCCGTAAAAACACTTCACTTCATGTAAGATAGTGATAATAAACCTGATTCCTACAATTGCATTTTATGGTCACTAGTTTTTATGTTACTCTAATTTTAAACAGTTCCAGCAGAAAGTTGAGATAATCTGGGTTTCAGGCTTTGGATTGGCTTGTTTATGGCCTTATGAATGAAATTAGGATCATCAGAGGAGGTGTGGGTGACTAAAAATTTAAAAAGGCGATATTATGGAGGCATTTGAGTTCAATCTCTCATGGCTTCTCCAGTATCACTCTTGAGGATTCATCTCTTAAGTCCTCTGCCTGGTCACAGCTGACATGGGCTTAGAGAGCCCCTTCATTTCATTGGGGATCTTTGGAATGGAATTTTTTTCTTACCATTTTAGGTTAAAAGTTTTAATGCTTGTAAGAGGTTTGATATGTTTTTTAAGCATGCTTTTAAAATATTAACACTATTTTTAATATATTTTACATAAATTTTAATACTGTTTAAAAAAACTCAGTTTTGATAGAACCCAATACACCATCTATAGCTTTGTTGTCTGTTAAAATCTGTTACGGGTGTCTGGGCATGGCAGTCAGTTCAATGAGGTATGGGATCTACTCACTGCCAAGACCTTGCCTAAGTGACGATTGGTATGGGAGGTACTTGAATGGGAATGGGCGGAGACTGTGGGTGGTGATTTGTGGTGACAAGCCAAGTCACCATAAAAACCGATTTTATTTTCAAAAATTGTTGAACAATTCATTCAGCAGGTCATGCAACATCTGTGGAGGGTGACATGGATTTATTGTTCTGTCAAAAGTACAGGGGTTCTCATGAAGTATAGTTAATTTGAAGCATTAATGCTGCTATAACTCTCCTCAGGTTGCCTCCTGGGTATTCACAGTATTTTCTGATTTTTATTACCAAATTTGTTGCATCAGCAGTTTTTTTTTGCATCAGTATGCTCTGACCCTGATTGGAAGGAGTTGTTCAGTGATGTTCTATTGGCTTGGCATTGGGGTAACTGAAATTTTGCCTGTTTATTTATTTATATTTAGAGATACAGTATGGAACAGGCCCTTCTGGCCCAGCGAGCCGCAACACCCAGTAACTTCCCCTATCTAAAACTAGCTTAGTCACAGCACAGTTTACAAGGACCGTTGTTTTCTGCTATATATTGATAACCAGGAGGCCTCATGTAAAATTTTGATAAATAAACAAATAAGGAACATGGTAACAAACCTCATGAGGGTGTAATGAGTGAGAGAGGAAAATAATACAGGGATTTGAGATTCCTTTTGGTAAGAAGAATGAAGAGAGGATATGGGAGCAACACACACAAAATGCTGGAGGAACTCAGCAGGCCAAGGAACATCTATGGAAAAAAGCACAGTCGCGTTTTGGGCCGAGATGTCGACTGTGCTTTTTCCCATAGATGTTTCCTGGCGTGCTGAGTTCCTCCTGCATTTTGTGTGTGTTGCTCAGATTTCCAGCATCTGCAGATTTTCTCCTGTTTGTGAAGAGAGGAAAGGGTGCACTTTTGGACCAGGAATTTCTTGAGAGATCTATACAAAACTTTGAAGGTGTCCGGACCAGTTGAGGAGGCTGTTAAAGAGCCACATGGACCCTAGGTTTTTAAATAGGAGCATAGGGTGCAAACTTACTGTAAAAGTGCAGTAATAATGCCAAACATTTATGAAGCACGAGTTGACTCTATCTCCAGCTATTTCTGATCATTATATTTCAGGATGAGTATTATGGGCTGAGAGAGCGTGCAGAGGAGGTTTCATAAAACAATACCACACACCTTGTTAGGTGTGCAGCAGAAGTTAGTCTCCTCTTTGCAGGGTATAGAAGGGTTTGAGGAGATCTGATAGAATGGTTCATAACCACAAATATATTTGATAATGTAATTAAAATAAATTTGCATCCAGTGACGGAAGGATTAGGATCCGAGGGAGACTAATTGGATGCTCAAAGTAAATTTTATTATCAGAGTACGTACATGTCACCACATACAACCCTAAGATTCATTTTCTGCAGGCTTACTTAGCAAACTTATAGGACAGTAACTGTGAACATCAGGAACTATAAAATGTAAACAAAGTATACAAATAAATAGCAATAAATATTGAGCATGAAATACAATATAATATCCATCAATATAACAATTTAAAGAATCCTTAGATGAGTGTAGCTATCCCCTTTTGTTCAAGAGCTGATGGTTGAGAGGTAGTAACTGTTCTTGAATCTGGTGGTGCGAGACCTGAGGCTCTTGTTCCTTCTACCTGATGGCAGCGTGGACAGGGTGGTGAGGATCTTTGATGATGGATGCTGATTTTCCATGGCAACATTCCATGTAAATGTGCTCATTTGTTGGGAGGGCTTTTACCCATGATGTACTGGGCCGAATACACTACCTTTTGTTGGATTTTCTGCTTAAAGACATTGGTGTTCCCATACCAGGCCGTAATGTAGTCAGTCAGCACACTTTCCACCACGCACCTATAGAAGTTTGCCAAAGTTTTCAATGACGTGCCGAATCTCCGCAGATTCCTGAGCCAGTGGGGGTGTTGTTGTGCTTTCTTTTCAATAATATGTCCAGGACAGGTCCTCTGAGATAGTGACACCCAGGAATTTAAAGTTATTGACCTTCTCCACCTCTGATCCTCCGATGAGCACTGGTTTCCCTTTCCTGAAGTCTACAATCAGTTCTTTTGTCTTATTGACATTGTGTGAAAGGTTGTTGTTATTACACCACTCAACCAAATTTTCAATCTCCTTCCTGTAATCTGATTCATCTCCACCTTTGATACACCTAGGGATGCCAACTTTCTCACTCCCAAATAAGGGACAAAAGTAGCAGTCAAATGCGGGACACTTGTGTTTACCCCAAGAAAGACTACCATGACCATGAAGCCTTGTGGGGGCACGTGTGTGCGTGCATGCGTGACGTGCGTATGCGTGTATGTGCCGATTTTTTTTCTACATATCGGTTTTGGCTTAATCTTCCCGTTTCTGTTAAGTGAAACTGCACTGTACATACATTATTTCTACTTTATACAGGCTGTGTATTTATTATATCATTCCTGCTTTTACAATATGTTAGTGTTATTTTAGGTTTTATGTGCTATTTGGTCTGATTTGGTAGGTTATTTTTTGGGTCTGGGAACGCTCAAAAAGTTTTTCCGTATAAATTAATGGTAATTGCTCCTTTGCTTTACGCCATTTCGGCTTACGAACGGTTTCATAGGAATGCTGTACCTTAGCAGGGAAAATATGGGACAAGGGCAGTCCTGTAAGGGACAAACCAATTTAGCTCAAAATACGGGATGTCCCAGCTAATATGGGACAGTTGGCAACCCTAGATACACCACACAACAGTGGTGTCATCAGCAAGCTTGTATATGGTATTGGAGCTGTACTTAGTCACACAGTCATGGGTGTAAAGCAAGTAGATCACGGGACTAAGTACACATCGTGTTGTGCTCCTGTTCTGATGGAGGTTGTGGAGGAGATGTTTTTTGCGAATCTGAAGTGACTGGGGTCTGCAAGTGAGGAAATCCAAGATCCAATTGTACAAAGGGGTATTAAGGCCCAGGTCTTGGAGTTTACTGATTAGTTTTGAGAGTATGGTGGTGTTAAATGCCGAGCTGTAATTGATTAAAATGTATCATGATGCATGCAACTTTGCTGTCCAGATTTTCCAGGGTTGTGTGAAGAGCCAATGAGATGGCAACTGTTGTAGACCTGTTGCTTTGGTAGGCAAATTGGGACAGATCCAAGTCGCTATTCAGACAGGAGTTGATATGCCTCTCAAAACACTTCATCACTGCAGGTGTAAATGCCACTGGGTGATAGTCATTTAGACAGGTTACCACGCTTTTCTTGGGCACTGGTACGATTGAAGCCTGCTTGAAGCAGGTGGGTACCAGACACTGCTGGAATGAGAGGTTGAAGATATCTGTGAATACACCAGCTAGTTGGTCAGCACATGTCTTTGATACTCGGCCAGGCACTCCATCCAGACTGGATACTTTCCTTGAATTCACCCTCTTAAATACAGCCTGCACGTCATCTTCAGATACTGAGACCAAAGGATCATCAGGAGACATAGGGGTGTGCGATGGTTCCTCCCTGTTCTGGTGGTCAAAGCGAGCATAGAAGACATTAAGCTCATCTAGAAATGAAGCACTGCTGTCCCCATGTCACAAGATTTAGCTTTGTAGGAGGTTATGGCTTTCGAACACTGTCATAGCATCCCTCGTTGGTTCCAGTCTCGTCTGGAATCTCCACTTTGTCTGAGAGATGGCTTTCCGGAGATCATACCTGCACTGTTGTAGCATTCTTGATCTCCAGACTTGAATGCCTCTGATCTGGCGCTCAGCAGATTCTGAATTTCATTGTTCATCCAGGACTTCTGATTGGGGAAAACCCCGAAATGATTTTGTGGGAAAACACTCATCCACAACTGTGATGACCCTGGTGCCATTCCGGTCCTCAGATGAGTTCTTGAACACAGCCCAGTCAGCTGACTCAAGGCAATCCTGTAACAGTTCCTCAGTCTCCTGTGACCACCTCTCAGTTGTCTCCATCTCTGGAGCCTTGCCCTGTGGGCTCTGTCTGTGTGCAGGTAGCAGGAGTACAGACAAGTGATCTGACTTGCCAAAATGCGGTCTCAGGAAGAAATGATGGGCATTCCTTATCATAGTGTAGCAGTGGTCTAGTGTGTTGGGACTTGGTGCAATATCTAGCACTGTTTTATTTGGATCAAATGTTTTCCTTCAGTGAAGCATCATTTATCAATCTGGGAATGCTTAGTAGCTATTAGGAAATCACTACTTCTACCTGTTGACCTTTGAACGTTCGTGTATCCAAATGGTCTGATCCAGTTGCATATTTCTGTGATAACTTAGATTGCTTTTAATGAAAAATTATGTGATAATTTTGAATATGTTGAGATCGACCTGGTGACCAGTGGTGTGTCTCAGGGATCTGTTTTGGGACCTGTACTCTTTGTGATTTTTATAAATGACCTGGATGAAGAAGTGGAGGGATGGGTTAGTAAATATGCTGATGACACAAATGTTGGGGGTTTTGTGGATAGTGTGGAGGGCTGTCAGATGTTACAACGGGACATTGATAGGATGCAAAACTGGGCTGAGAAGTGGCAGATGGAGTTCAACCCAGATAAGTGTGAGGTGGTTCACTTTGGTAGGTCAAATACGATGGTAGAATATAGTATTAATGGTAAGACTCTTGGTAGTGTGGAGGATCAGAGGGATCTTGGGGTCTGAGTCCAAGGACACTCAAAGCTGCTGCACAGGTTGACTCTGTGGTTAAGAAGGCATATGGTGCATTGGCCTTCATCAACCGTGGGATTGCGTTTAAGAGACGAGAGGTAATGTTGCAGCTATATAGGACCCTGGTCAGACCCCACTTGGAGTACTGTGCTCAGTTCTGGTCACTCACTACAGGAAGGATGTGGAAACTATAGAAAGGGTGCAGAGGAGATTTACAAGGATGTTGCCTGGATTGGGGAGCATCCCTTATGAGAATAGATGGAGTGAACTTGGCCTTTTCTCTTTGGAGCGACGGAGGATGAGAGGTGACCTGATAGAGGTGTTCAAGATAATGAGATGCAGTGATAGTGTGGATAGTCAGAGGCTTTTCCCCAGGGCTGAAATGGCTAGCACGAGAAGGCATAGTTTTAAGGTGCTTGGAAGTAGGTACAGAGGAGATGCCAGGGGTAAGTTTTTTATGCAGAGAGTGGTGAGTGCATGGAATGGGCTGCCAGTGGTGGTGGTGGAGGTGGAAATGATAGGGTCTTTTAAGAGACTCCTGGATGGCTACATGGAGCTTAGAAAAATAGAGGGCAATGGGTAAAGCCTAGGTAGTTCTAAGGTAGAGACATGTTTGGCACAGCTTTGTGGGCCAAAGGGCCTGTATTGTGCTGTAGGTTTTCTATGTTTCTATGAATTCAATATAGGTTTTGTTTTACTTTGGATTTTTAAGAGCTCTAGTTTTTGATCTTTTTTTTGGAATGAATGAGAAGCATGATCATCAACTGATGAAGAGGGAGGTTTACTTCTCATAATGCAGTATGGTTATTCATTGAATTATTGTATTACAATAACATCATCTCAAAATGGTTTCTGTTTTCACTTGTATCTGTGTACTAAAATGAGACCCCATCCAATTAAATGTTAATTCTAAATCTTCAATATTATATAGTATTTCTGCCCCAAGTCCGTTTAGCAAAATGATACAATTTTAACTTTATGACCACATGACACACTTAAGTTTTTGTAAGTAGATTTTTCAGTCATTGAAGTATAATGCCGCCAAATGACTTGCTTTTTGATATAATGTTATAAAAGAAACGGACCATAATTACATTTATCTTCACTTTCACTGCTCATTTTATCTCCAATTATTGCATTACATTTTATTTCAGTGAATTTTATTGTATGTTATTTCAGTCATTGCATAAAAATTGTATATTTTGCTATTGAACAAACAGATTTGTGGTATCCTACGATAACATTTTAAAAAGGCATGGAAGGGCAAAATCATATACACCCTATCCTCGTCATATGCGGGGGATACATTCCTCGAAGTCGACGCATAATGTGAAAACGCATAATGTGAATAATTATTTAAGTGGAGAAAATAGGGATGCTTTCTGGAGGCTCCCTAAATATATTTTATCTGTAATTTTTTCACATTTTCATACCAATATCACACAAAAGCAGTACCACAAGGCAATGTTCGTATTATATTTCATCAATTTAAGGTAATATTCAACATAATAAATCATAGAAAGTTAACATACGAGGGTGTACAGTGCTCACTAACAGTGGCAGGTGTGTTCGCTCTGGGAGATGAGTGGTTGTTGTGCTGTCGGGCAGCTTTACCTGGATGAGGTGGATGGTTGTGTGTCATCAGGATCATCGAGGACAGCAAGGGGTGAAGGAAGACTCACAGAACTCTCAGAACTGCCGGCAGCAGGAGATAACACCAGTTTGAAGACAGTGGTGAGGGTTGTTTGCTTGGCAGCATTTTGTTTCTCAGCATAAATTTGCTTGTAGGGAAGAAGGCTTGACTTCAGGGAATGACGGAAATGCTGACTCTGTTCTAAACTTGAGTCCATGTCCATTGCCATTTGTGCCAAGTGTTCCGCAGACTTAAAAATTTCTGCCAGTTGCTTCACTGTAAAATCCTTCGCCTGCAACTCGACACTTTCTTCTTCATCATTATCACCTTCGGTCTGAGTTAAACGCAGAAGGTCATCCACACTTAATTCTTCATCATGAGAATCCAGGAGTTCTACCATGTCAGCAGTCTCGAGATCTGAGAATCTTTCCTCATCAATTTTACGGCCCAGGGCCACACAATCCTGGACAGCTGCAGTGAAGGCAGGAAACCCCTTGAGGGTGTGCACACACTCCGCCCAAATTGATTTCCACGCTCCATTGAGAGGCTTCTTACTCAAACCCTTAAGAGCACAGGGGTTTAATGAATGGTAAACTAAGAGAGGCTTCATCTTAGAGTCTTCTTCGGCATTGGAACACATAAGCAAAGTCAATCTATCCTTTGCTGCCTTGAAACCTGACGCAGTTTTTTCATCCTTACTTATGTAAGTGCGTTTCGGCATACGCTTCCAAAAAAGCCCGGTCTCATCTGCACTAAACACCTGCTTTGGTGTGATGCCTAACTCAGCTATCGTAGCCCGCAACTGCGCAGGGTAGCATCCCAGATCTTCCTTCAGTTAGTCCTGACGAATGGTCTCAGCCTGAAACGTCGACTGCACCTCTTCCTACAGATGCTGCTTGGCCTGCTGCGTTCACCAGCAACTTTGATGTGTGTTGCTTGAATTTCCAGCATCTGCAGAATTCCTGTTGTTTGCGTTTAAAATCCCAGAGTTGTGTTATCTTCACCTGATGCCACCCTGTTTATACTTTCCAACTTTTCTTCAAGTGTTAAAGCGGTTCGCTGCCGCTTGGCTGGTGGCCCAAGACTTGACATTGGACGCTTAGGAGGCATAAAATCACTGCACCGTAGGTAAAAACAACAGAAGTTTAAGAGCACAAGATCACACATCCATACGTTGCCAAAACCAATACGAGACTGGTGGGAGTGAGACTGTGAGGCGTGTGCATGTGACTTGTATTGGCGGGAAGGCAGTGCTCCTCGCATAACTGTGAGTTTTGGAGACATATAAGGAGAAGTTGGTAGAAATAGGTTCCTCGCATAACTGTAACTCCGCATTGTCTGAAGACGCATATAACGAGGATAGGGTATATCAGAAAATAGAAATACACACTTAGAAGGATTTGTCAAGGAATTTCTCATCAAGAATTGAAAGTTTAGGACAGGTTTTCAGAAAGTGAACAATCAAAGGTTTTTCCTTTCCTTTAATGACAACTCAACAGAAAGTACGGGGAGACATTATTTGAGCAGGAATGTTATATTTCCCTATTTTCACATTATGGCTTTTATTGTAACGTGGAATGTTATTGCTTCATAATGCAAAAATGAGAATGTTAAGCAAATTAAACAAAAATTGATAAAAAGAAATAAAATGTTGAAGTAGAAGGAGATATACAAATATACAAATAGGGTTACCAAAGAAAGAGTAGTCCTAATAGAGACCAAAACCATGTGTGCATGGGTAGAAGATACCGTTGCAAGAAAAAGTTTGTGAACCCTTTGCAGTTACCTGGTTTTCTGCATTAATTACTCATAAAATGTGGTCTGATCTTCATTTAAGTCATATTAATAGACAAACACAATCTGCCTCAACTAATAACACACAAGCAATTGTACTTTTCATGTCTTTATTGAACACATTGTTTAATCATTCATAGTCCAGGCTGGAAATAATGTGAACCCTTGTATTTAATAACTGCTAGAACCTCCTTTAGCAGCAGTAACCTTCACCAAACAAATCCTTTAGCTGTTGATCAGACTTTCAGAACAGTGTGGAGGAATTTTAGACCATTGCACCATACAAAACAGTTTCAGTTCATCAATATTTCTGGGATACCATGCATGAACAGCCCTCCTCAGGTCATGCCACATTATCTCAATTGGGTTAAGGTCAAGACTCAGACTTGGTTATTCCAAAACACAAATCTTCTTCTTTTAAGGTAATTCTGTTGTTGATTTACTCTTGTCTTTTGGATCATTGTCTTATTGCATCATCCAACTTATATTAAGCTTCAGGTGACAGACTGCTACCCTGATATTCTCCTGTAAAATGGTTTGATTCAATTTTGAATTTATCGTTCCCTCAATAATTGCAAGCAGTCCGGGTTCTGAGGCAGCAAAGCAGCCCCAAACCACGATGCTCCTTCCACTAAGCTTCACAGTTGGGATGAGGTTGTGGTGTTAAATGTGCAGTTCTGTTTTTCCTCTAAACATAGCAGTGTGCATTTGCCAAAATGTTCAACTTCTGTCTCATCTGTCCACAGTACATTGTCTCAGAAGTGTTGTGGCCTGATGGCCTTTTGCAAACTTGAAATGTGCAGTATTATTTCTGTAGAGCAATGGCTTCCTCCGTGGTATCCTTCCATGAATACCATTCTTGTTCAGTGTTTTTTTATAGTGGACACATGAACAGAGACTTGATAGCAAATTCTAGAGCTTTCTGCAGGTCTTTTGCTGTTACTCTTGGGATCTTTTTCACCTCCTTCAACATTGCACGTTGTGATCTTGAGTGTCTTTTGCACGACTTTTCCAAGGGAGAGTAGCAACAGCACTGGATGTCCTCCATTTGTAGACAATTTCTCTTACTGTGGACTACTGAACATTTAGGTCTTTAGAAATGCTTTTGTAGCCTTTTACAGTTTCATGCATCTCTACAATTCTGCTTCTAAGGTCCTCTGAAAGTTGTTTTGATTGAGACATGGTGCACATAAACGGATCTTTCTTGAGAAGAGCAGGCTCTGAGAGTAACCTGACTCACATTCTCTTTTATTTATAGGTCAAGGCACCTCTGCAACCCACACCTCCAATCTCATCTCATTGATTGGAACTCCTGACTCCAAATAGCTTTTATAGAAGGCATTACCCCGGAGGTTCACATACTTTTTAAATCCTACACTGTGATTGTTTAAATGGTGTACTCAGTATTGATGAGAAGAAGTACAATTGTTTGTTTGTTATTAGTTTAGGCAGATTATGTTTGTCTGTTATTGTGATGAAGAACAGACCACATTTTATGGTTAATTAGTGCAGAAAACCAGGTAATTGCAAAGGGTTCACAAACTTTTTCTTGTAACTGTATGTAAAGTTCAACTTTAAATACTTTTCATCTATCTTAACAGAATACAGAAATCAACATAAAGGAGAAAGTATAGAAAATGATAAGGAGTGATCACGTTAAGAGCTGTCAAGTTATCAGACTACTAAGCTGGGGATCCAAAGACACACGTTTGTGGCCTGCCATGGCAGCTGAAGAGTTTTATATTAGTAAATAATCCAGGACTAAAGCAAGCAGATTAATATAAAATCCCATCTGATTCATTGATGTCCTTTACAGAGTTATAGAATTTTACATCACTGTTACAGGTCTTTTTGCCCATATTAATGCTGACCTTTTTACCCCATTTACACAAATCCCAGTTGCTCTCTTTAGAGATTATCCAAGTGCCTAAGTGTCTCTTAAACATTTGTGATTATATCGGATTCCACCATCTTCTCTTGCAGCGAGTTTCTGTTTTATACTCTTGGTATAAAGGATCTTTCCCCTGAAATTTCTTAAGGATCACCTTCTCACCTTCAACCTGAGGCTTTTGAGACATCCACCACTGGGAAAGGTTTTGGTTATTTCCCCAATATATGCCTCTCACAATTTTATATACTTCCATTGAGTCAACCCCTCAGCTTCCTTCGCTGCAGGGAAAGCAAACCTAGCCTATCCAATCCCTCTTCGTATCTAGTGTCTTCCAATCCAAGTGATATCCCGATGAACCTCCTCTGCACTCTCTCCAGTACAACCATATTTTCCAGGAATGTGATGACCAGAATTTCACATAATACTCCAAGTGTGCTCTAACTGGTGTTTTGTAAAGTTGCAGCATAGGGCCTCAGCTTTTCATTCGATGGGGCATAGAATATAAAGATAAGCATGACATATTGCTATTTTCACTGCCACAAGGAAATCTGCCTAGTCTGGTCTAAATGTGCCTCTGATCCACAGTGATGTGGTTGACTCTTAATTGCCCTCTGAGGCAGCCTGGCAAACAGCTGAATTAGACCAAAACTCCTACACTAAAACAGGGAATGGATGAAACCGGAATGATCTGGACCTGGCAAATCTCTCCAAGCTTGGACCTTTGCAGAATACCGCTTGTGAACAGCTGTGGATTGGTGTATAAATTAGACCCGTCCCACAGACTAAGGAACAGACCAGCTGACATACTGAAAAAATCATGCCTAAATAGTGCTGACTCTCACAACATTTAAGATATATTTGGATAAATATGTGAGTTACACAATGGGTTGGCATGGGTTAGGTGGGCTGATTCTTACAATAGCCTTAGTCCAAATGTGCATCAAATGCACATGTCAGAGGTGTAATACATTTGCCTGTCTTGATATTAAGGCAGTATTGATTGAGTATTGCTTCAAAAGGGCAGTCGTATGGTGGTTAGTGCGACACTATTACAGCTCAGTGCCTTGGAGTTCAGAATTCAATTCAGACCTCCTCTGTAAGGAGACTGTAGGCCCACCTGTGAAATGTGTGGGTTTTCTCTGGGTGCCATGGTTTCCTCCCACAGTCCAAAAACATACAAGTTAGGTTAATCGGTCATTGTAAATTGTCCCGTGATTAGGCTGAGGTTAAATGGGGGTCACTGGGCGGCAGGGCTTGAAGGGCCAGAAGGGCCTATTCCACACTGTATCTTAATAAATAAACAAACATTAAAATAAACGCTGATCAGGTCCATGGGAGGTGGTATTGTGCTCAAAGGATAACAGGAGTGCTGCAAACAGTGAGGCCCCAAAGGAATCAGTACTGCCCTCTGCAATGGTGTAAAGATCCAGACATAAATGTAGAAGCTGCTTTAAAAAGTTTACCAATAACAAAATGAAAGATATGATTGATTTTAAGGAAAAAGGTTGCATGCTACAAGAGGATATTATTGGGAGTTGAGCACATCAGTGTCGAAGGGTATTCAGTCTGGGAAGCTGATTTTTTTTTGGTCTTGAATCCATGTCCATCTCAGTTCCTCCTCTGTTGCCAAGTGGTACAGATCTGAAAAGTAAATTGAATCATGATGTAACTGGCCACTGCTTTTTAGGAAATTATTGATATTTTTTCCACAGACTTGGAAAGTTGGGGTGCCATGTTATTGTTGTAATTTTCCCATCTGATTCTTGAAATGTCACATGGGACATTGTCTACAATACGCTTACCAGGCTGATCTTGCAGAATTATTAGGGTAGACCCAATTTGTGAGATGATTTCATTCTACATTTTTTAAAACTAATTTTGCATGGGAAATGAGATTCCTTTGAAAAGGAAAGCACAACTAATGCTATCCACACAGTAAAAATGATATTTATGTAAGTGAAGGTTTTTAAGTAACTCATTGCAGTGTTACGTTGAGTTCAAAAGGGAGCTTGTAGTTTCTGTCACTCAGGAAATTCTAAATTATTACAACACAGAACTGTTTATTTTATTATGAAACCAATACTCTAAATCCAGAGCAGAGCTCATACACATTACTGTTGTTTAAAAATCAGTGTTCCTTTATGTAGTGTATGTATGTGAGAGTTACTGTTTCTCAGGTTGTCGACTTCCTGTCTGACACTGGAAACCTCTGTTTTTATAATTAGTCTTAGAAGGATCTCTGTTTGGTTACCTGTAGAACTGATGCTCCCTTTACCATTAGAAAACCTCAAATGAATTTTAGCACCTTTGCTCCAAATTCCTACTATTCCCTTTCTTGAATTTTCTATCTTCATTTCACGGGAGAGGCTCCATGCTTATCTCGTCAGCTTATGGTGTCAGTCCTACATTTGACAGCTCTTCATACTACCCTGTTTCCTATCAGGACTCTGATCCATTCTCCCAATTTCAACATCTCTTATCGCATAAGTTCTGATGTACTGCCTTCTATATCAGTGCTTCCAGTATATTTTCTTCTTTTCCTTTACTATTGATTTGCCTGCTCCCTCAACTGTTCCATTTCCCAGTAGACCATTGAAGAAGGGGGGCAGAGCACCAGGGAGAGGTGATGGGCAGGTAAGGAGATGTTCCATTTCCCATATTTTCATTCTTACTACCTCTCACCATTCCAGAACCAGAATAAAATTTCCCCTTTGCTTGAGTTTCTGCTCCACTAATCCTAATACTCAGTGAATTATTCTTTGCAACTTTTCAGCATAATACCATCACCAGATGTACAACACACAATAGACTCGACATTGACTTTGAGCTGTGGTGAAAGCTTTTCAACTTAATACTTTGGCTCTGCCTCTCTCTCAGTCGATACTGTCAACACTGATTTGGAATTTCAGTATTTTATGTTTTTATTTTGGATTTTGCATTTCCAACTTGATTTTGTCTTTGTGGTATTACTTTGTGTGTCTCCTCATGAGTACTTCAGCATTCAATCACTCTTTAATTCTACATACATACGTACATATGAATTAAGAGCAAGTATATATTAGCTTATCAATTTCTGCATTGTTAAGGTAGCCTGACACTATTTTCCTGCTTGTCTTGTGTTTCAACTGCAACCCCTGTATCTCAAACTGTTTGCCTGTGCTTATATATGAATTGCTGAATGTTTGTGAGAATAACATTGATTACCTTTTTGTTACTGCAGTTCATGAGAAATCCTAGAGTCCCTGTTTCACAGAGCATAGAATAGCACATAGCACAGAGAATAACACAGAATAGCTCATAGCACATGGAATAGCACAGAATAGCACGTAGCACATAGAATAGCACGTAGCACATAGAATAACATAGAATAGCTCATAGCGCATGGAATAGCACAGAATAACACGTAGCACATAGAATAACACAGAATAGCTCATAGCGCATGGAATAGCACAGAATAGCTCATAGCACATAGAATAACACAGAATAGCTCATAGCACATAGAATAGCACATGGAGTAGCACAGAATAGTTCATAGCACATAGAATAACACAGAATAGCTCATAGCGCATAGAATAACACAGAATAGCACGTAGCACATAGAATAACACATAGAATAACACAGAATAGCACGTAGCACATAGAATAACACAGCACAAGACAGGCTCTTCGGCCTACAGTGTGCCAAACTAATTAAGCTGAGGATGCCAAATTACACTAATCCCTTATGTGATGCTCCATACCCTTCCATTCACTGGCATAGTTATGTACCTAAGAGCCTCTTAAATGCCTCTATCATTCCTGTCTCAACCACCACCTCTGCCAGTGCTTCCTTGGCACCCACCAATCTTTATTTTAAAAAAAACTTGCCTCACAAATCCCCTTTGGACTTTGACCCCTCATATTGAAGGCATGCTCGTTAGTATTAAACATTTCAACCCTGGGATAAAGATGCTGTCTGTGCCCCTCATAGTTTTTTAAATGTCCGTTAAGTCTCCCCTCAGCCTCTGCGGCTCCAACCTCTTCTCATAGCATATGCTGTCCAGTCTAGGCAGCATCATGACAGGCTTCTTCTGCACCTCGTCCAAAGCTTCCAATTCCTTTCTATAATGGGACAACCGGAACTGAATGCAATATTCCACATGTGGCCTAACCAGAATTTTATAAATCTGCAACATGACTCTTTGACTCTTGAACTCAATGTTTCGACTAATAAAGGTAATCATACCTGCCTCTTCTTTACCACTCCATTTATTTGTCCACCTTTGCACTTGGATCCAATGATCCCTCTCTACCCCAATGCTGTAAAAACTGAAGTTACACATATTTACAATAATGCACCCTAATTTAGTATCCAGATCTTGTTGCCCCATGATAATTCAGACAGACTTTTGTTCATTCATCACCTGACCATTTTCAACGTTTGTCCACCATTTTGTCAATTTTAATTGTGTTCATATTCTCCTAAGCCCTTTTTTATTCCTCCCATCCTTGTAACCTCCTTAATTCCAGCACTCCAAGAGCTCCCTGTTATTCTGACTTTATGCCTCCACTTATTTAACCCACCTTTGGTGAGCATAGCCACAATTTTTTAAGGTTTTAATCTCTGGAATTCCTAGCCTTGCTCTCCCCATAGTCTATGACATATTGATTGTTGGCTGTCTTATGCAAGTTTTTTTTTGCAGACTCCCTTGGTCTAGTGATGATTACTGCCAATTTATGTAAAGTACCCTTCTCTCTGAAAAGGTTGCTGAAGAAATTTAAGTCTTTGATGTTTAAGTAATTCTTTAATGACATTTTGATAATAGACAATGACCAATTATTCCACCAGCTGTGTGTTTTCACTATATTTGGTTATGAATAGGTGTGTCAAGATCACTGGCAGTAGTTAAAGCTGGATAAGGAGACTTTCTTACTCCAGGGACACACAAGCAACAAAAAATTAATCAGAAGTCAAACTTCTCCCTTGCCTTTTCTATTCTTTCTAACAAAGCAGTTTTCTTTTCAGAGCAGCATGCACATCTGAAACCTTCTGTTTTTTGCTTCTATGTTGTGAAATTTATTGGTAGATATACAGCAGATTCTATATCTCTGAAGTTCTGAGTAACATTAAACTAAATTTATTTCATAACGGAAATAAGTGGAGCCAATTCAGTGGCATAATCATAAGAAATAGGAGCCTACTAAATTCTTTTTTGTAAGTCATATATTAGTGGTAGCACGTCTCTTGAGTTAGAAGATTGAAAATTCCTAGTCACAGTGCAGTGGTGTGAATTCAAAATCTTAGTTGATAATTGAGCACACTTCTGAGGTTGTGAAAAGTGCTTTATAAAGATATTTCTTTACAATGTATCTATTTTAGCAGCCTGGCTCCTGTACTTTTTGAAGTTCTTCTTTCCTTCAGCGATAAATAAATCCAACTGCAATAGAATACAGATCTCTTTATATCCCCAGCATATATAAATTAATGGGAGCATTATTTAAAATGTTTTATTGGCTGTGTGGAACTTTAGATATTACTGATGTTTAGAATGATGCTGTACTATATATATGTTCTTTCTTTCTATTTTCTCTTTTCACATCTGCTCCTTGGCATACATCAAAGAAAGCTGCAAGGGTAAAAGGCTGAATGTGTCCATATTTGGGCATTGAAATTAGTTTTTGTTGTCAGTTCAAATTATTGAATTTGGAATTATGTAGGTCTATCATTTATTGAAAATATTCACATCAGAAAGTGGAAGTTGAAGTTGCTTTGTGGCTACCTCTAAGCAAATAAATCTCAATATTGTATAACAGACATTCTTTGATGATAAAGGCACTTTGAATCTTTGAATCTTGAGTCTCTTACACACTGGTAATACTAACAGCAGTATTAGTAGTAATAGCTAAGAATAAGTAATTGTTTAAAAGTTAGAAATTAACAGTAAGTGCAATGAGCTTGAATGTTCAAGTGAATTATTTGCACCGTTTGATGGATTCCATAACAATACTTTAAAGACCATTTGACTTGGAGAGTTTAATGAGAAGAATTTGAAACTCAAGTCATTCAATATTTTTTTAACTGGTAAAAAACAATCATTTAATTTGTGCTTCAAAGATTGGAAAACAGTCCCCATATATTCTAGCAGGATTACTTAAATCTCTTTTCCCCTTTCTGCAGTATTCTCGGGCTTTTGTATACTTTTTTTTGCAGATGGTCATCTGCCCCGATAATGACTAGCCAGTATGGTTCGCGGACTTGTCTAGGTTTTTGATCAATGTGCCAGCGTATTTACTGAACTAATGATCTAAAGAGGGAATGGACAGATGGATAGGCCATTCTTACTGTCCTGTCCTACACATGTTTGTTTCCTTTATACCGGAAAATCATAATCTATTTGGGACAGTCAGCCTGTCTTTGTGCAGGGAAGCTTGTGTCTTAATTATTTGATTGAGTTTTTTGAGGAGGTGATGAAGGTGATAGGTGATGGTAGAACTGTAGATATTGCCTGCATGGATTTTTGTAAGGTATTTCATTGGGCCCCTCCTGGGATGTTCAACAGAAGATTAAGATGCATGGTGAATTGCCCGTTTGAATTTAAAATTGGCTTGTCGGTCGACGATTGGGGATCGTGGTCGATGGGACTAATTCTGGCTGAAGATCTATGTCTGATGGTGTTATGCAGGGCAATTTACTGGAACCTCTGCTGTTTGTAATATATATGCATATATTTTATATGATCTGGATGAAAATGTAGATGGTAGGTGAGAAGGTGGTGTTGTGAATATCATAGCAGACTAGCAAAAGCTGCAATGAGATGTAGATCAGTTACAGATTTCAAAGATCAAAGAAAATTCAAAGTTCAAAGTAAGTTTGTTATCAAAGTACATATATGTCACCATATAAAACCCTCAGGCTTATTTTGTTGCAGGCGTTCACAGTAAACACAAAGAAACATAATAAAATCAATGAAAGACTGAACAGAACAAGAAGGGCAACCAGTGTGCAAAAGACAACGAACGGTGAAAATACAGAAAGGAAACAAAAGGAAAAACATAATAAATCAAGCAATAATTATTGAGATTTTGGCTGAGAAATGGCAAATGGAGTCTAATGTGGTCAAATACGAAGTGTTGTGCTTGTGTATTAAAGGTAAAGAGACTAAACGCTGTAAATGGCAAGGCCCGTAACAGATTAGATAGATTTGTAGAGGGATCTTGGGGTCCAAATCCATAGCTCTCTGGAAGTGGTTACACAGGTTGATAGAGTTGTAAAAGAGGCATATGGCTGCTTATCTTTAGTAATCGTGGAATTGAATTCAATAGTTCGGAAGTTAATTTTGCAAGTTTATCATGCTCTAGTTTGGCCACTACTGGAAAATTGCATTCTATTTTGCTTGCCCTTTATACAAAGGATGTGGAAACTTTTGAGAGGGTGCAGGGGAGTTTTCACAGGTTGCTGCTTGGATTAGAGAATTTGCTGTAAGGGGAGGTTGAACTAACTTGGGTTGTTTTCTCTGGAGCAGCAGCAGCTGAGGGGAGATTTCATAGAGGTTTAAAAAATTATGAAAGGCATGGAAGAAACAGCCAGTATCTTTTTTTTCCTGGGATTGAAATGTCTAAACCAGAGGGCGTGCATTTAAGGTGAGAGGCGGTAGCGGTGCCTGGAATGCATTGCTGGGCTGGCAAAGATGATGAAGGTGTACAAGAGACTTAAATTAATGTGTAGGAAATGGAAGAATATGGTCACTCTGTATGCTGAAGGGGTCAGGTTAGTTGGACATTTGATTACTAATTTAATTAATTCAGCACAACTTCATGGGGTGAAGGGCCACTGTTCCTGTGTTGTGCTGTTCAATGTTATATAATCGTGACTTATGCATTAACTGTTACTGTGACTAAACAAATATGGTTGGTCTTCTGAATGAGATTTATTGAAAGTTGTCCTGAGACTACAACAGTGTAGGTAACCAAATCTCTTTATCAACCATTGAAAGTCATTCATACTCATGTCACATAACTGTCATCTTGCACTTTAAATCTCCCATTAGTAATGCTACATAGTTAAATGACAAATTCTATTGCCATATTAAGATGTTTTATTTTCCCTAAAATTTCCCATGGTAACTAAAGTGCTGCCAATGTAATTAGCAATATTTTTTTCATACTGCTAATTAATTGGCAGCACTTTAGTTACCATGGGAACCTTTGGTAGTAGTAGTATGTTATACTTCTGTCCCCATCAAGGAGGCCTCAAAGACAAAAGTACCAACCAATGCCCCTCCATCACCACTCTCCGCCTGGCAGAACTGGTCCCCACACTGAGCAGTTTTTCCTTTGGCTCCTCTCATTTTCTCCAAACTCAAGGGATAACCATGGGCACTCACATGGGTCCTAGTTATGCTCGCCTGTTCGAAGCCTTCTGGGTTATCTTCCCCAACTCTTCTTCCACTGCATTAACAACTGCATTGGTGCTGCTTCGTGCACCCATGCCGAGTTCATCAATTTTATCAACTTTGCCTCTAACTTCCACCCTGACCTTAATTTCACCTGGTCCATCTCTGACATCTCCCTCCCCTTTCTCGATCTCCCTGTCTTCATCTCTGGAGACAAACTGTCAACCAACATCTTTTACAAACCCATGGTTATCTTGACTATACCTCTTCCCAACCTATCTCCTGTAAAAATTCTATTCCCTTTTCTCTGTTTCTTTGCCTCCACTGCATCTGTTCCCAGGATGCAGCCTTCTGTTCCTTCTTTAATGAACGGGGTTTCCCTCCCTCCACTATAGATGCTGCCCTCACACCTCCATTTCCCATACTTCTCAGTGTGCAAACATTTTTAATTCCGATTCCCATTCCAGTATATTGGTCCATGGCCAAGGATGTTTTACCTCTTATCAGCCGCCTATTACTTCCTACTCTTTCTCCGATGGTCCACTCTCCTCTCCTATTATTCTTTCCAGCTCTTGATGTTTCCCACCCATCTGGCTTCACCTATCACCTTCCAAGTAGCCTCGCACCCATCCCCCCCCTATCTTTTTATTCAACTATCTGTTCATTTCCATAGATGCTGCCTGACCTGCTGAGTTCCTCCAGCATTTTGTATATGTTGCTTTGGATTGCCAGCATCTGCAAGACTTTCTCGTGTTTTTTTTTGTAAGTTGTATTAGCTAAATTAAAACACAGTTCAGTATAGGCTATCAATCCATATATAAATGAAACACTTTTCTGATGTTCCTCCCTATAAATGATTATTTGGGCTAATAATCTTTAGTGAGAAGCTACAAACTTTTCAGCAACAAAGTTTCACACAATGCAACCTTAGTTTTGGAACTTTTTGCAAGCTAGCATATCTATAAAGCGAAGTAAAATATTACAGATGTTCAAAATCTGAAATAAATGAAAATACTACCCAGTAATTATCTCATATCAGAGGAAGAAGAGTTCTGATTGGAGGAGATCAACCCAATATGTTAATTTTCTTTCTCTCAACACAGGTGCTGCCTGACCTGCTGAATATTTTCAATATTTTTGCCTGTATTTCATTAAAAGTAGCTCATTTTCACAACTGTTTGGAATTTGGGACATGATATTAATAAAGTTTCTGAAAAAAATATTAGTTCAGTTTATCGTGGGCAAATTTATTATTTCGTATGTCTTAAACCATATCAAATGAATTTTATCAGCCCAGAAATATGTATATAGTAAGTAGTGTTTGGTGTACTCGGAATTTGGATTGACGTACAGTAGTCCTTTATGCTCACAGACAAGGAAGTTTTCAGTTCCATGCATGGTACCATTAACAAACTGTTAGTGTTAGAAAGCTGGTTTTCAAGCAAGAAGCCTTTCAGTGAAGGATTTCCAGTCTGGAATACATTTTGACCTCAAATTTGGTAATCTTAAAATGAATCAATATGTGGTTTATATTATTAATGCTTTAAGTAAAGTGAGTTAATATATTCAGCAATTCAGTGATAGAATTTTAAAGGGACATCTTAAAGAGACGAGGAATTCTGCAGATGCTGGAAATTCAAGCAACACACATCAAAGTTGCTGGTGAATGCAGCAGGCCAGGCAGCATCTCTAGGAAGAGGTACAGTCGACGTTTCGGGCCGAGATTCTTCATCAGGACTAACTGAAGGAAGAGCTAGTAAGAGATTTGAAAGTGGGAGGGGGAGATCCAAAATGATAGGGGAAGACAGGAGGGGGAGGGATAGAGCCAAGAACTGGCAAAATGTGGTCGAAAAGTTGACGAGCCGAAGAAATTACAGATGGGGAGCAGTGAGAGATGGTTTCACTGAATTCCCATCGAAGAGAAGATTTAAACTTCTTCACCCGTCGAGGAGAAGATTTAAACTTCTTCCCCCTGTCTTCTCCTATCATTTTGGATCTCCCCCTCCCCCTCCCACTTTCAAATCTCTTACTAGCTCCTCCTTCAGTTAGTCCTGACGAAGAGTCTCAGCCCGAAACATCGACTGTACCTCTTCCTAGAGATGCTGCCTGGCCTGCTGCGTTCACCAGCAACTTTGATGTGTATCTTAAAGACACATAGTGTTTGTTTTGACTGAACAAGGGGGTTGTAACCGGATAGTGAAAACTCAGGGATGCAGCACCAAAGGGGAAGATAAAACCTGCATTTTTGTTGTGTTCTTTGTGCACCAACGTATACCCAATGAAGTTTTTTTTAAATGCAGTCTCGATTGCCTTGTAGGAAGTGTGGCAGTCAATTAGGATAAAGCAACTCCCACAAACAGCAGTCATCAAGGATAACTCCCTTGTTCTTTCTGGGGAAAAAAAAGCACTTGAGAGCAATTTTCTATTGATTTAAGAGAGCAGACAAGAGACTGAGGTTCTGAATGCCTTATCGAATGCTTTGTCATTTTCTTTAGTATAGGCCAGAGATTCCTAAAAGGCTTTGAAGCATTTCCTCTTTCTTCCTAATCCCTTGCTGGGAAGGTGTTTTGCAACACGGACATGCTGTCGGATGCATCTTGTTTTGTGTGTGTTATGCACATTCTCTCGAATATGTCTGTGAATGAATCAACAATGACTTGCAGATTCTGAAAGCTCTGCACACTGGAGCTTGTTGAATGAGGTTGGAATGATCTTAGATCTGCAGCAGAAGAAATGAATATTAAACAGTCACTTCATCGTGTGGATTAGCACATCTCCAGCTGGAAGTTGTAGAATTTGAGGTGCAATAGGTTGTAATGATGATGTGCTGTGCACTAGGATTGGTAGATATCAGTTGGAATTATAGTTTGCGTTCCATCATGTAGCAGATGTAGAATGGAGATGATTTTCTGAGAACATCCGAATTCTTCATAGTTCCTGTGAGTTGACGGAATCAAAGGCTCTTGTGAGACGAGAGAAAAAAAAATCAGAGGATGTTAGAGAAAATGTTTTGAAAACATCCTGAGTGATGATTGGAGATATTTGCTCTAACCCATTATTGTAGTGAAGACAATTGATTCTTCTTAGGGAGGTAGGTAGGGAAATTGACGTTTCAGTCCAAAATAGTCGATCTTGATCTTGTTTAGTGATGCCGTTTGAAAGGCTGTGGATTATTCCACTTTGCTAATGGACTTGATTATTAAAGTTGCATTGCCGTGGTTTTGAAAATAATTTCTTCTTGAGTCCAATAAAGAATTTAAGTGCAAAGATTTTGAAAGCAAATTAGAATTTGACATTTCTTGGAATCAGAGGCTATATTGTGTGATTGTTCGTTTTTTATGCTTGAGAATAAATACCATACACAATCTATGCACAATATTGGCATTTATTTAACAACTAACATAATATGATTGACAAACTAGATTAAGAATAATTAAGATTATTAAAACTATATTAAGATTAAGAATATCTTTTAGTTCATTATTGTGTAAAAACCAATGGATTTTAGTTGGAGCACTTTGGTGGAGAAAATTTAACAAGATTCATAAATGATTGCTGAAATATTCAACAAGATGCATTTTCTTTAGCCAGCTGCACAGTTTACTCAAATTTATCAGGTTGATTTTAATTAGTTTACATTTTAGGTTTAAGTCTAGAAATAAAATGGATGCTAAATAAGAAATATGGTTGATCTAGCACAAAAGAAATTTTCCGCGAAAGGACACAGCTTACAGCTTTTACACACAAGATTCTGCAGATGCTGGAAATTGCAGAAACTTGGCAAATCAAGTAGCAGCTTACAACTTTGTGAAATGTATAATAGCCTTCATTTTTAGGTTAAACTACAATAAATAGACTGGAACAGTTCATTTATACAGAAGGATGTTAAGAAGGGCGTGATTGAGGAATCTTAACTTATGAGGTGTATCGATAGGGTGGGCTGCAGTAAACTTTTCCTCACATCAGTGGTAAAAGAAACCAGAGGACATCGATTTAGGGTAGGAGGGAAGAGATTTAGGGAAGCTATGAGGGAGATGTTCTTCACCTAGAGGGTGATAAGTACCTGGAATATTCTGCCTGAGAGAGTATTCGCAGCATCGAAGAAATGATGAGATAAGCACATGAATTGTTTGGGCATTGGGTGATGGATCCCTACTGGTGAACGTGGAGGAGTGAGGCCGAATGACCTGTTCCTTTGTGTTTGATTCTGATGATGTACCTTGTGTTTTTCCAGGACTGGTTTGATTTAACTGTTCACTTAAGTGAAAGTCAAGCAGTGGCTTCTATTAGAGCATCTTCATATATCAGAATGAATGATAATTTTGTTTATTTTGGTCGACAAGGTAATAGGTTGTCAAGTTTGAAATGCTGGAAGAAACCAGCCATTCATTTGGAAAGGATATATTTTTTTTGCTATTCTTCAAACGAACTACTCCCTGAGAGAGAAAGGGATGAGTGATTGATCTAAATCAATTTGAATTTTTAAAAATATAATATTTCCATATAGTGCCTGTTTTTCAGCAGGGTAAAATTCTACTTTAGCTCTGGGCTCCTGTTAAACAAGTGATACTGTCTCGGACCAGGATCTGTCTCCTGTAGCAATAATATAGATTTGTTATAAGAACTATTGAAAGCCATTTAACACTGGATTATTTTTGACCTGTGGTTCTTCTTACAGATGGGAACAGCGAGTGCTTCCGACTGGAAGAGTATATTATGTGGACCACAACACCAAAACCACCACGTGGGAGAGACCTCTGCCTCCAGGGTATGTTCCAGCTAAACTGAGTTTAATTGAAAACGTGTCTTATTTTGAAAAAAAATGTTCACTTCAAGATTTGTTTTGCCATTGAAATCCTTCTGTAAAATCAATCTATTAATAAAACCTTGTTTTAGAAAACAATTATCAAATTAAATGGGAAATTGAGCATCTCTCTGAATCCTCACCACACACACACACACACACACACACACCTCCTTCAGCCACATTGTTGATCGTTGGTCAAAAATATCGGTATGCTGGCATTTGTCAGAAACTTAACCCTCGCTCAGCCCAAGTATGGTTGATGTACCCCATGCCCAAGCCCCAATAAATTTGACTTTGTTTAGATGCAAGCGTTTCATTTAAGTGGAGTACATATTGAATGCAACCATCATCTTATTTCACTGAATGTTTTAATCACCATTTCTAAGTTACAGAATAACTGGGTTTGCTTCTCTTTGCTGTGTTTAGTATCAGAGATATTTGCTACATTGTTTTCAGCTGCCAGATTTTGCTTGGGGTGCTTTTGGTTAATACATAGTTGCTGATCTTCTCAGAATGAACCAAAATAATCAGTTACCAGCTGGCCTCCATTTTCCTGTGCATTTTCTCGATGATGGTTGAGACTGAGTGTGATTGGAGTGAAGTAATTGTGCTTTCAACGTAGAACAATACAGTACAGGGACAGGCCCTTCTGCCCGCAATTTTGTGCCAAGCTAACTAAACGCCCAACTAAACTAATCCCTTCTGCACACACAATTTTCATATCCTTCCATTTCCTGCACTTTCATGTACTTATCGAAGTACTAGTTCAACACCTTGTTCATATTTGCCTGCACCACCAATGCATTCCAGGCGTCTACCACTTAGAGTAAAAAAAAAACTCGTCCTGGGCATCGCCCATGAACCTATCCCCTCTCATATTAAACGCCTGCGCTCTGATATGAAGACATTTCAACTCTGGGGAAAAAGATACTAGTTGTTGACTCTATCTATGCCTCTCATAATTATATAAGCCTCTATTAAATTTCCCCTCGGCCTCTGCAGCTCCAGAGAGCATAACCCAAGTTTGTCCAGCCTCTCCTTATAGCACTTGCCTTCTGATACAGCATCCTGGTGAATCTCTTCTGTACCCTCTCCAAAGCCTTGACATCCTTCCTAAAACGGGGTGACTAGAATTAAGTTCAATACACCAGATGTAGTCTAACTTGAGTTTTATAAAACTGCAACATAGCTTCCCAACTCGAAATCAACTAATAAAGACAAACATGCCATATGCCTTCTTTACTATCCTGTCAACCTGTGTAGATGCTTTCAGGGAGCAATGGACCATGGGATCCCTCTGCTCGTTAATGCAGTTCAGGGTCTTGCTATTAACAGTATACGATCCTTTTATATTTGATCTCCCAAAGTGCAACACTTCACATTTGGCCGGTTAAACTCCATCCATAACTACAACTCATCTGTATCCTGCTGCCAGTCTTCTATCCAGAACGCCGCGATCTTTGTAACATTGACAAACTTACTAACCACGCATCCACGTTTTTTATGGATCCCTGCAGAACGTCACTAGTCACAGACATCCAGCCAGAATAAGCCCCCATCGAACACGACCCTCTGTCTTCTGTAGGCAAGACAATTCTGAATCCAAATGACCATGGATCCCATGCATCTTAGTCTTCACTGTATGCTCTACTTTGCTAACATGACCTACATATTGATTAAAAGGTTAGAAAAAGAAGTTAGTAGATTTGAAAATTAAGATTGTGCTGCAGTGGTTTTGAAAATAAAATCTTGCTTACAATAAAGAATGAAATACACTGAATTTTAAAGCAAATTAGAAATGTAAATGATCCCTCGTCCTTTTGTTTTAGCATTAAGTAAAATAGATTTCTCAAGCTACTGGTATCTGCAGATCTTCATATTCTTATGTGGCAAAAGCAAAAAATCCACATTTATTACATTATAATAATTAAGTTTAAAGTGTATCATTACATACAATATTAAGTTTTTATTAATGTAGATTTTGTCTCTTCCATGCTCTAGCAAGCAGCTGTAATCTATATACTACTAAAACTCTCATGCTCTGTCTGTCTGTTTGTGACCTCCAATTAGCGCAAACAGTGCATTAGAGCGGCACTTTTTTTAGGCTAAATCGAATTAAAATGCGCTAACTTACAGAATGCAGGCAAAGTTCAGGGTTATATATTCGTATAAAATTGCTCATTCGCCAAAAATCAACAGGCTGCCTTTCACCTGAGACCCGATCGGCCATCATGGAAATCGGGACACCACAGCCCGACGCATGCGCATGGCCACAGAGCCGCTTCCACCTTTCATGGAGACTGTGACGTCACACCACAACGCATGCGCACGGCCAGCCTCAGCACGATGCTCACAGAGCCACTTCCGCCTTCCGTGGAGACCGCGACGCCACACCACAACGCATGCGCACGGCCAGCCCCGGCAGCTTAGAGGCTTTGGTGTTACTGCTTCCTATCTTCTATCAAGCATTAGGCTAAAAATATATGGATAGCCTAATTTTGCTGTGTGGAAAGAGAAGGGGGACATTCTGGTCAAGAGATGACGCCAAACGTCGTCGGGAAGCGGCAAGGAGAGGGAGAGAACAACAATCAGATGAGGCCAGGGCCGCACGACTCCAGGATCAGAGACTCAGGACAAAAAAGAGAGAAGACGAGACAGAGGAGGACAGGCATGTACGTCTCCAAAATGACAACTATAGGCACAGACGGAGGAGAGAACAAGAATCCGATCAGGTCAGGGCCGCACGACTCCAGGATCAGAGAGAAAGAACAAATGGTAGAAGAGATGAAGAGACGAAGGATGAAAGGGCTGCGCGTCTCCAGAATGACAAAAACAGGCAGAGGAGGAGGAGAGAGGAAGAGACAGAGGAGAAAAGGAAAGATCAACTTGAGAATATGCGGCACAGAGTAATTATTGCAGTTGCTGAAGATGACAATGGCTGTTTTTGCCAACAATACCTCGACAGAGAAAGGGCAAGGCAAAATGCACGACTTGCATGCCGTCACATTTCTGCTGATGTTGGTTTGATGACCACAGTACGCCCTGACTGTCGTGCCTTCCTATTCACTGGAGAAACCACAAATTTCTGCTGTATGAAGGGACAGGTCAGGATAGGCAATTTGCAGCCTCTACCTAATGAACTCCTCGATTTGTACAGCAATGATGAACCTATTGCAAACGAGTCCAGGAAGAACATCAGACAATACAATTGCCTCTTCCAAATGACATCCTTTGGTGCCAAAGAAGTCATTCCAACTAGGAATTAATGGAATCCTTCTGTGATTATTCAAGGCCAAAACCATCATTATATCAGACATTTAATTCCAGACCCAACCCAGCAAGCCCGATTCCTTCAAATTTACTTCATGGATACTTAATGTTCATTCTGGTTACATATTTGTCTTGCTATGCGTCTTTCTTCTTAATAAGCTGTGTTTTTCTTCTTTAATTTCCAAATCAAAGAGATAGCAATAGCATTCAGGAGAATTTAATGTTCATTCTGGTCACATCAGACTGCACTACCCTTCTCTCAAAGGGTGCCCCAATGGGTCACCCCATTGTCTAGTCTCTTATGAAAACTAAAAATGCAGGAAGCACTAACCAGGTCAGACAACATTTGTGGAAAGAGAAACAGTTAACATTTCAGGTTGGAATTCTCTTCTGTTACTCTTCCACTGATGTTGCCTTTTTTTGTTGAACATTTCCAACATTTTCTGCTTTTGTATTAGATTTCCATGTGCAGGTTTTTGATTCTCAGGACCAATCGCTTTCCTGCTTCACCTTAAAATTTATATTAATTGATACTGTCTATTTTTGTGTCAATAAACAACATATCTTTCCAATGCCATTAATGTAACAAAATATCCCAAAGCACTTAACAAGTATTATCTGGTAAACTGACACTGGGCCACATTTGGTGGTATTAGGACATATGACTTGGTCAGAAAGTTTAATTTTAAAGAGCATCTTATAGGGGGAGAGGAAGGAAGAAATATGGAATATAGATTAGGAATTGCAGACATTAAGGCCTTGGCAGCCGAAGTCACAGCCATCAGTGATGAAGTTATTAAATTCAATGTTTCTCAAGAGGACACTATTGGAGGAACATGGGAATCTTTTTCCATACAAGACTCCAAGCAGTTCTCATTTGATGCAATAATGATCATTCCTATTATAGTCTTTACCCTTGCATTCCCTCTGGAGCCCATCTGATTACAGATATCCAAGATGTTTTTTGTTCCATTTTGCTAATAAGATCAGCTATTATTACAAAATTTATGTGCCAATTTAAAGTTCCCTTGGCAAACTCTTCAAACTTTGAAAGAAAGTAGCAGCGAAAGCTTCTGATACTAAAGACACAGGTTAGTAGGACCTGCTGCAGTGTCTTTTCTTTGCAGGGCATTCTACCTTGGTTTGACAATGTTGTGTTAATCTTTGATTTTGTTTTTACAAGCTGGGAAAAGCGAGTAGATCAACGTGGCAGATTTTATTATGTGGACCACAACACTAGGACAACGACGTGGCAGCGTCCAACAGCTGAATCTGTTCGAAATTTTGAGCAATGGCAATCCCAAAGAAATCAGTTGCAGGGAGCTATGCAACATTTCAACCAAAGGTTTTTATACCAAGTAAGCTGACATGTTCGCTTTGTTTTAAAATCCCTTTCTCAATGAAACAAATACATTATTTTCATTTTTGATCACTTTACAAATATCTATTGATTTTGATAAATTATTGTATATTTATAATATTTTTATATTATAATAATATTGTAACATGATTATATAGAATAAATAATTATATACAATAATTTATATTTTGATGAAATGTAACAATAGACTATATAACCATGTATTCTGTTATAAAAAACTATTATAACTCATTAATCCCTTTGGGCTGCTACCCCACACTCTTTAGTTCATGAGAAGTATTTGCTGGCAGACTTTACCAAAGTTGCTCCAAGGCATGAAAAGGTGATTGAGAATAGTCTCAGGTATATTATCTCCTAATATTTCCCTTGCTGGTGTAATACTGTGGACATTAGCCTTTTATAATATAATTATTGATAAAGAAAGCTTACCTACGGTAAGTTATCCAAACCTCGGGGGGCATATAGGAGGGAAGAGAACAGGGATACATTCTGCTTACTATTTGCCTTTGAGCATTTATTTTTTCGGTTGGCCAAAGTCTGTGCTGTGCATTGGGGGTTGTGGGGAAATTTTATCACTCGTTTCTACCTTCAGGATACTGGAAAGCAGTCACACGTTCCAGAGCTCATAAACAACTTGTATTGCTAGTGATGGTTGGGCAATGTTTTGCAGTGGGAAGTGGTTGGGAGATGACTTTTGTTTTATGTATGTTTAGGATATTGCCCATTCCCATGTATTTCAGTTGGCAAAATGGCAATGACTTGGAGTTTGGTCTCTGCCTGTGAACGTACACAAGCATCATCAGCATACTGCTGCTTAGTGACTGAGGTTGCTGTGAAGTTGATTCTAGTGTGGACATAGCAGGGGTTGAACGGTTTCTCATATAACCTGTTATTTAGCTCTACTTCAGAGGGAAGCTTGTTCTAGCGAGGTGCAACATTGCACTGAGAAAGATGGATAAGAAAATTATGAAGCCATACAGTTTGCTTGATCACAGGCTGCACTAGTTCTAGGTCTGTAGTACATCTGCTGGTTAGAATCATGGCCTATATGCCTCCATGTTGCAGGCATAGAATGGAGAATATTTTGAGGGTAGCTAATTTGGAAAAGATTCTTCATAGTACCTCTTTATGGATGGATTTCAAATCGTTCTACTTTCATTTTCCTTCTCAAAGAGTGAAGAACGTGTCCATTGTATCTTTTGATAAGCAGAATCCAGACTGCGACATGGAGTAACATTTTGGCCACTTGAAGGGGCAGGTCTGGACAACTTGAGCAAAGACTTTACCTGTGGTAGATTGCAAGGAGATCCATCTGTTCTGTACCATTCTTGTGTTCTTTACAACCTCTTGCCTTTTCAGTATCTTTATTCCATCAATTTTCAAACATCCAATTTAATGTCAGAGAGATGTATACAATATACATCCTGAAATACTTTTTCTTCGCAAACATCCACAAATACAGAGGAGTGCCCCAAAGAATGAACTACAGGTGAATGTTACAACCCCAAAATCCCCCCCCCCAGCTCCCCTCCCTCCTGCGCGTAAGCGGCAGCAAGCAACAATCCCCCTCCCACCGGCAAAAAAAAGCATCGGCATCCCCCCCCCGAGCACTGAAGCATGAGCAAAGCCATAGCAGAGACACAGACTTGCAGTTACCCCAAAGACTTCGCATTTCACCCGGTATATGACATACCACAGGCTCTCTCTCTCCCTAATAAGGGAGAAGAAGGTGTCTCTGTTTTCCCATTGAGTGGGGAGACATAACAAACAACTATTGATTTTCTTCAATATGCAACCCTTTCATGGCATTACTTTTATCATTAATCAAAGTGAGCGTCTCCTCACTCTTTGTTGTATCTGGCTCCTTAATTTGTGAACATTTCTTGGTCAATATGCCTTATGAATTTTACTTTGGCAAAACATTTCTCAGCTCTTCTCTTCCTTCATTTAGTTTTAGTTGTCTTATTCCTATCCTGTGCACTTAGCTTTACCGTGTCACCCCACTGCAACTTTTGCTGGTGTTTTTATTTATTTCAGAATTAGAATCAGGTTTATTATCACCAGCATGTGTCATGAAATTTGTTAACTTAGCAGCAGAAGTTCAATGCAATACATAATATAGAAGAAAAAAAAATAAATAAAGAAGTAACTCAGTTACAGTATATGAAAATTGAATAGATTAAAAATGGTGCAAAAAGCAGAAATAATATATATTAAAAAAAGTGAAGTAGCGTTCAAGGGTTCAATTTCCATTTAGAAATTGGATGGCAGAGGGGAAGAAGCTGTTCCTGAATCGCTAAGTGTGTGCCTTCGGGCTTCTGTACCTCCTACCCGATGGTAACAGTGAGAAAAGGGCATGCCCTGGGTGCTGGAGGTCCTTAATAATGGACGCTGCCTTTCTGAGACACCACTCCTTGAAGATGTCCTGGGTACTTTGTAAGCTAGTACCCAAGATGGAGCCAACTAAATTTACAATCCTCTGCGGCTCCTTTTGGTCCTGTGCTGTAGCCCCCCCCCCCCCGCCACCTCAATCCCCATACCAGACAGTGATGCGGCCTGTCAGAATATTCTCCCAGTACATCTATAGAAGTTTATGAGTTTTTGTTGACATACCAAATCTCTTCAAACTCCTAATGAAGTATAGTCCCTGTCTTGCCTTCTTTATAACTGCATCAATATGTTGGAACCAGGTTAGGTCCTCAGAGATCTTGACACCCAGGAACTTGAAACTGCTCACTCTCTCCACATCTGACCCATTATGAGGGATCATAGATATTTTGACCTGTCTTGGATGGTTCCATCATGTCATTTAATCTGTGAAGATGGTTTCTTCTCCACCACACCTTTTGGATCTTGGATCTTCTTGCATGATATTAGCACCAACAGGAAAGCACACAGCATGATTTAGCCTACTTAACATCCCCCAAATTATTTTATTGACCACTGAATAGGCTTTTGTGTCTACCATGCAATTCATTATGATTTTTTATAAAAATATCATTCAGTCTTTTGATAAAGGTATATAAAATTAGAGTCCAAGGGCTTTGGGTGTGAGGTAGAGTGGATCTGGGGACGCAGTTTTCCCTACAGAAAGAGGTTGGAATTTGGAACACACTGCCTCAGTGGGAGGTTAGTATCCTCACAACATTTAAGAGGTATCGTGGCGAGCATTTGAGTCCCAGAGGGCCAAGGATCAAATGCTGGCTAATGGGATTAGTATAGATAGGTACTTGAGAGTTGGTGTGAGCGTGGTAGGCCGAGGGCCTGTTTCTGTACAGTTTTATTTTAGAATAAGATAACGAAGTGCCACCGTAGTGTGGCAGTCATCACGATGCTATTAAGGTGCGGGGCGTTCTGGAGTTAGGAGTTCAATTCCAGCACCACTCTGTAAGGAGTCACTGTACCTCTCCCTGTGGAACACCTGGGTGCTCCGATTTCCTCCCACAGTCTAAAGACATACCAGGTAGGTTAATTGGTCATTGTAAATTGTTCTATGATTAGATTATGGTTAATTTGGGTTGTGGGATTGTTGGGGCGTTGTGGCTCAAACGGCCGGAGAGCCCTACTCTGCACTGTATTATATACTTTTTTTAAAGAAGTGGTTTAAGTGAGTATAATAACAACAGTTTAAAAATAGTTCCAGATTTTTGGTGAAGACATTTTATTCTGACATTCAGTGTGGAGAAATTAAACCATCCAGATGATGTTGTACTTCACGTCATTATGACAGGCAGCCAACAAAAGCATCAATGCTATGGTTGTTGGTTATACTTAGAAAGACATTGAAAGCTCTTAATATCCTCGCAGTCTTCAGGAGGTTCAGCTGAAGAAAAGAATAAATTTCTTCTTTTCTACATAGAATCTGTTTATCTATTGACACAACTTTCCTTCCTTTTATAAATTAGTTTAAAAAGGGGATTTGTTTTTTTTTTGTTTAAAGTCAGTGCCTTTTACAGCAAACTAATATAATTTTTCATGGTATGAAGTTTTATACATGCATTTCAACATAGAAACTTTTTATGTCACTGTATTTTGAAAAATATAATTTTCCTGCTTTTACTCCCCCTCCTATTAGCTGGTCTTTAATTTATCTATCGTTTATTTTTGTTGCTTTCTCAATAGAATCATTGAGTCGTAATAATTTAATTCCTTTTCTACTTATTGATTCTTTGCACTTTCTCACTACTATACCATTGTCACAGATTTTTAAAACATATTAATTTCTTTGATTTACAAATGAAATAAATCCTCTAGTTTTTTGTTTCTCGTTGGGAAATCTCTAGCATACAAGAGAATAGAAGTGAATTTTCAAGGTATATTTTATTTCCTTAAGATGTTCAAAAACATTTAGAATCAAATTTAATCACTTAGTTTCATATTTTATGCATTTTGTTTTAAATTTAATCTTCATTTTATGAGGTCACTGTTCATGTGTAAATATACTGAGCAGATGTCTTATGAAGCTTCCTGTGCACTATATAATCCCATCATTATAAAATAATGCAGTAATTTCATCAGACATTTTACTATTTTTAAAAGATGTAAGATAGCTGTATTCATTATATTCAGTATTCCCAACAGTTAATTGTGTCAGGATTTTGTGATATTGCATTTCTTCAAATATCCCATATGACAAATTGTTGAAGCATCAGAGGAAAAAAGGGAAGAATACAATTTTGTATTTGAGAGAAAATGAACAGATGTATTATAGAAGAAGAAGAAGAAGAAAGCTCTTAACACCAGCCGGAATCGTCGGGATGCCGTCATCATGGCATTTTTATAGCAGGTTTTCATATTTTTATGAGGCCGAGTTGCTAGCTCAACACTCAACCCAGCACAGATGGAAAGCATGCAAGGGAGCTGGCTGGATTCGAACTCGAGAGCCTTCGCTCCGAAGTCCAGCGCTGATGCCACTACGCCACCAGCTGGCGGATGTATTATAAAAGTAAATAAAGAACGATTACAGTTTAATTTTACTCCCAAAGAATGGTTTGACTCATTGTTGCTGTACTTCTACCTGACAATTCAGAGGAAATTGTGATAGCTTAGAGATGACTGATTTGAAGACTGCAGCTTGATGCTGGATTCCCATGTTCAAGTTGTGTTAAAATTGTTTTGTAGGTTTTTCAGTTTCCTTCCAACAGAAAAATGTGGAGTTGTCAAGCTGATTTTATACGAGTCTTCCAGCTCAGTAGAACACTGCTCATGGATTGTTTGTCCCACTCCCCTCAGGGAGGAGGCAAAGTAGCATCAACAACATGACCACTAGACTCCAAAATGGTTACTTTCCCCAAGCAGTAAGACTGAACAACATCTCCGTCCGCTAACTCCACATCCCCAGCCACCTTTTTGTCATTTCCTGTCAGTCACCCTGTGTAGAGACACTCCTGTGCCTCCTATCACTTTATGGATGTACAGTCAATCTATCTATATAACCTATCTTATATATTTATATTTATTGTGTTTTTTAATTATTGTGTTCTTTATCTTCTTGTGCTTTTTAAAAAATGTTGCATTAGATCCAGAGAAACAATTATTTCATTCTCCTTTACACTTCCATACTGGAAATGACATGAAACATTCTTGAACTTGAACTTTCATATTTCTTTTACTTCATGCTGGCAGCCATAATCTACAAGCAGAAATCAGAAAATTTTTGAATATTAGTGTTATAATTAGCTATTTTAACATATTGATGCAGCAATAAAAAAGATAGGATGGCAGCTATATTTCATTAGGATTTTGAGAAGATTTGGTATGTCATCAAAAACACTCTCAAATTTCTACCAATGTACCATGGGTGCATCAGCTTCTGGCATGGGGAAGGGGGCTATTGCACAGGTTTGAAGTAAGCTGCAGAGAGTAGTAAAATTAGTCAGCTCCATCATTGGCATCAGCCTCCATAGCATCCAGGACACCTTCAAGGAGTAGTGCCTCAAAAAAGGCAGTATATATCAATAAGGACCCCCATTACCCAGGACATGCTTTCTTCTCAATGTTACCATCAGGTAGGAAGGCACACACTCAGCGATTCAGGAACAGTTTCTTCCCCTCTGCCATCTGGTTTCTAAATGGACATTGAACCCATGAACACGACCTCATTGCTTTCTATTTTTTTGCACTACTTATTTAATTTAACTATATTATATATTATACACACAAACATACACATATACAGTGGCATGCAAAAGTTAGGGCACTCCTGGTCAAAATTTCTGTTACTGTGAATAGTTAAGTGAGTAGAAGATGAACTGATCTCCAAAAGTCATAAAGTTAAAGATGAAATATTCTTTTCAACATTTTAAGCAAGATCAGTGTATATATCAAGGTGTTGCTTGAATTTCCAGCATCTGCAGAATTCCTTGTGTTAGTGTATATATTTTTGTTTTGTACAATTTTAGAGTGAAAGAAAGGAAAGGAGTACCATGCAAAAGTTTGGGCGTCCCAAGAGATTTGAGCTCTCAGATAACTCTTACCAAAGTCTCAGACCTTAATTAGCTTGTTAAGACCATGGCTTGTTCACAGTCATTGTTAGGAAAGGCCAGGTGATGCAAATTTCAAAGCTTTATAAATACCCTGACTCCTCAAACCTTGTCCCAACAATCAGCAGCCATGGGCTTCTCTAAGCAGCTGCCTAGCACTCTGAAAATTGAAATAAATGATGCCCACAAAGCAGGAGAAGGCCATAAGAAGATAGCAAAGTGTTTTCAGGTAGCTATTTCTTCAGTTCGTAATGCAGTTAAGAAATGGCAGTTAACAGGAACGGTGGAGGTCAAGTTGAGGTCTGGAAGACCAAGAAAACTTTTCATGAGAACTGCTCGTAGGATTGCTAGAAAGACAAATCAAAACCCCCATTTGACTGCAAAGGACCTTCAGGAAGATTTAGCAGACTCTGGAGGGGTGGTGCACTGTTCTACTGTGCAGCGACACTTGCACAAACATGACCTTCATGGAAGAGTCATCAGAAGAAAACTTTTCCCGTGTCCTCACCACAAAATTCAGCATCAGAAGTTTGCAAAGGAACATCTAAACAAGCCTGATGCATTTTGGAAACAAGTCCTGTGGACTGATGAAGTTAAAATAGAACTTTTTGGCCGCAATGGGCAATGGTATGTTTGGAGAAAAAAGGATGCAGAATTTCATGAAAAGAACACCTCTCCAACTGTTAAGCACAGGGGTTTTGGGCTTGTGTTGCAGCCAGTGGCATGGGAAACATTTCACTGGTAGAGGGAAGAATGAATTCAATTAATACCAGCAAATTCTGGAAGCAAACACCACACCGTCTGTAAAATACTGAAGATGAAAAGAGGATGGCTTCTACAACAGGATAATGATTCTCTGACGGTGGTGTCTGAAAAGAGGATGCTGTCCAAGTTGCATGCCATCTTGGACAATGTCTCCCATCCACTACATAATGTACCAGTTGGGCACAGGAGTACATTCAGCCAGAGACTCATTCCACCGAGATGCAACACAGAGCGTCATAGGAAGTCATTCCTGCCTGTGGCCATCGAACTTTACAACTCCTCCCTTGGAGGGTCAGACACCCTGAGCCAATAGGCTCGTCCTGGACTTATTTCCTGGCATAATTTACGTATTACTATTTAACTATTTATGGTTTTATTACTATTTAATTATTTATGGTGCAACTGTAACGAAAACCAATTTCCCCTGGGATCAATAAAGTATGACTATGACTGATGATCCTAAACACACCTCAAAATCCACAATGGACTATCTCAAGAGGCACAAGCTGAAGGTTTTGTCATGGCCCTCACAGTCCCTCGACCTAAACATCATTGAATATCTGTGGATAGACCTCAAAAGAGCAGTGCATGCAAGACGATCCAAGAATCTCACAGAAATAGAAGCCTTTTGCAAGGAAGAATGGGCGAAAATCCCCCAAACAAGAATTAAAAGACTCTTAGCTAGCTACAGTAAGCGTTTACAAGCTGTGAAACTTGCCAAAGGGGGTGTTACTAAGGACTGACTATGCAAGGTGCCCAAACTTTTGCTTTGGGCCCTTTTCCTTTTTTGTTATTTTGAAACTGTAAAAGATGGAAATAGAAAAGTAATCTTGCTTAAAATATTAAAGAAATGTCATCTTTAACTTTATGCCTTTTGAAAATCAGGTCATCTTTTACTCACTTAGCTATTCACAGTAACAGAAATTTTGACCAGGGTGCCCAAACTTTTGCATGCCACTGTACCTACATGCGCACGCTTACTGTAGTTTGCAGTTATTTTTCCTCTGTATTATCATGTATTTCATTGTACTGCTGCTGCAAAGTTAACAAAGTTAACATATGCTGGTGATATTAAACCTGATTCAGATTCTACTGTTTACTTACTAGTCTCATGGAATATTTGCCATGTTGGGGGAGATGACTGTACCTAGTATGTGCCCAGCTTCTTAATGGGAGATTCAGCCCAGGGTTCTACTTCGTTTCTCTGGCTCAAAATCAGCCATTTCTCTGATACACAAATCAAAATAGATTCTTCACTGATAAAATCATCATAGTAATATGGCTTTTTAGGTAAGAATAGATGATGTGAAGTCTGAAAGCCAACAAATCTGAAAATGTCTCAAAGAATTGGAGGAACACTAGAATATATTATTTTGAAGTAGATAGGTTTTAAGAGCTATCATCTATTATTACCAACTTGAAAATTGTTCTTTGAGATCCAAGGTTCCACATAACTAATTTCCCCTCAGTTGCATTTTATTTTTGAGATTGGTATTTTGCTGAAAATTAATGCTAATTATTAGTAAACACTAGTAAGTACAATATTCATGGGATGTATTCCTCTTGTAGTATATGCAAAAGCAAGTGAAAAATTCCATTCTTGTGCTTTTGTACCAAGTTCGAATGCTATCTTTTTAGTACTAAACTTTGTTAAAAGTAGCTCAATAAGAAGGTTTTAATTTTTTCTACTTGCTGAAAACTATATTAATTTTCTATTTCATTTTCTCTCTCCTTCCCCATCAAACTCACTGTAAAACAGTTTCAAGAGAAGGGAAAGATTATATTGAAATATCTGAATTTTAACAAAATCTGTTCTTACTTTCACTGCTCTTGTCATGAATGTTTTAAATAATATCTGCTCGTAAACCATAAAGGATGCTGGCAAAATACAAAAGAAACTATTTTGACTTTATTTCCTCCATGCCTTAATTTTAAAAAAGAAATTGTGGGAATTTAGAAAACATCATTTATGAAACTTGAATAGAATCCACTGATTTTTAGCCAGATCTACAGAGAACCCCTGACTAACTTCAGTGAATGAGCCTGTAAGTTACTGATTTCCATTCTTGTCTGTCCAAACTAGAAGTCAGTTACGTACTCGAGGTGAGATAACAGCTTGCAGGATTATCAACCACAGGTGGAAAGATATGTTTTTCAGTTTTATATATTTTACTTATTCAGATTTTTAAAAATTAATTTCTGGCACTTAAGGTGTTTTAAGAACCTTTGTTATTTTAATAATAAAATTTGTATGTTTATATTTTTCAAATATCTCTGTGATGGTCAGAGACATTCAAAAGCAATTCGAAGTCCTTTGACAGCAGCCATTTATTCAGCTATAAGTTGAAACACATTGGTTTATGCTTCTGGAAAGAAATGTTCAAAAATAACTGCCAATGTCAGACCTCCTTTGGTGACATTTCTATTAAATCTGAAATATTGAAAAGTTGATACTGATGGAACTGACGCATTTAAAGCCAGTTTATTAAACAAAAAAGCTAAGCCAGATTTTTGTTGACTTTCAGCTTTTAAAATTTCTAGCTTAATTTTTAACTCTGAGCACCCGAATTACAGTGAGTAGAGAAGGCTTATGGGTGGTGAAAACTCAAGAATCTCTTCACTTTTAGGCTTGGCAACAATCCTTCTTAGACCTAATTACACTTGAGTGACTGAATGCTGACCTGGTTGTTTCGTGAATTGAATAAGTATTAACATTTTGCACAGAATACAAGGCCTATATAAAGTGGGGTGAACCTTTTAAAAAAAAGAATCCAGCTTTGATTTTTGCTTGTGAGGCACTGAAAGGATGGTGGTATGAAAGGTTCTGATGGTCAGATGCTTGTCTGAAACGCCTTCTGTCCTTGCCCTCCAATAGCAGCTTAGCCACAGATTGTTGAGGCCAGGTAGTGGTACAACCAGTGCAAAATAAGCCTGTGTCCCTCAAGCTATCAGTATTATCCACTGCTTATCTTCTCCTGATTTAATTTTTGCCATTGTCCTAGAAAATAAATTAATATAAACAGCCCTCAGTAACTGGTCTGACAAATACCTGGGTGTTTAAATGTTAAACAGAATAATCTTAAGGATCCCAATATGAGCCACACCAGACTTCAACCAATTTTATTGAGACCTTTTAGGGGTGAACATTGTTGGAAACCAAAGTGTTTTTTTAAAAAATAAAATCTGATCACTGGTGAGAAATGAAATTGCTAAGGATTTTGCTCTGTTCGGTGTGGTTGGTTGGAAGTAATGTTATTCATATTTCATTGATCTCAATTGTTTAATGCAGAGTGGCAGGTGTGGTGAAGATTGTGACAGGAACTGAATATCCATAGGGTCTGTGTGCAATTTGAATTTATTGTTAGAACAACTAGTCCTTTGTATTTCTGGTTGTGTTGAACTCACTCCTTCTGCTGCTGTTATCAGAGCGACAGGTCCAGATTTGTTCCTTTGCATACTTCAAATGGATTATCATCCATTAAATGATGTTAAACACATAATCATGATGGCAGGACACTCTGTTTCAGAACTTCTGTTGTCTACTCAATAATTGTTTTGTCAGTTGTCATGCCTCAACAGTATATTTAGTAGGGTTTTGTAAACAACAGTGAAACAATGAACAGGCAACCACCCCAGAAGAAAGCTGTTTCTTTGACGTGTATTTCATGTGTTTGGATCTCAGCTGCCATCAGGTGTTAAGTTTGTGCAGACCTTTTAGGTCCAGCCAGTAACTCGGAGAATTCTTAGGGGCATCAAGCCGGGAAGTAAAGATATCCATTTGTCCTTGTAACTACCATCTGATTTTTGACCAAAAGTTGAATATTTTACTTTGCTTGAGGTTTAGCAGATTACTTAATGTTATCTTCTCGAAGGGAACCATACACAAACATTCACAATACTGTTCCTATGATAAGCACCGCACACAAAATGCTGGAGGAACTCAGCAAGTCAGGCAGCATCTATGGAAAAGAGTAAACAGTCAACATTTCAGATTGAGGTCCTTCTTCAGGACTGGAGAACAAAGATAAGAAGGTAGAGTAAGAAGGTGGGGGAGGGGAGGAAGAAGTACAAGGTGATTGGTGAAACCAGGGTAGGGGGTGAGGTGAAGAGCAGGGAAATTGATTGGTGAAAGAGATGAAGGGTTGGAGGAGGGGAAATCTGATAGGAGGTGATAGAAGACCATGGAAGAAAGAGAAGAGCACTAGAAGGAGGTGATGGGTAGGTCAGGAGATGTGATGAGAGAGGAAAACAGGAATGAGGAATGGTGAAGGGAGGGGGGTGCAATCACCAGAAGTTCAAGAAATCGATGTAATCCTATGATTGTTGATCATATTTTATGAATTGGAAGAGTGCCCTGTGCTACTAATGAATTCTGTAAGTAGGTGTTCTAATAGCCTAAACCCAGCGTGTGAAGATACCAGCCTAGAATTGGGAGAAACCAGTCACAAGAAGTCTCAAATCATTTTTCTGTTCTCTGTTGAAGTCATTTGAGAAAGCCATGTGCTGATCTGCCTTGCAAACAGCTACTTAATGACTACTCTCTGCAAGTATGAATAGCAAATTGTGGTGTCTGGCTGAAGGAACTACTGTCAAAACAAGTTAAGGTCGTGTTGATTTTGAGAGTTCCTGACAAAGTATTACTTCTCCATGCCACAGGCTGCCGAGGACTGCCATAACCTAACTGCAGAAATGCCACCTGATCCTGCTCCTCATTTTAAAAAATGGCTCTCTATCTGAACACCCTAAGTGCTGGCATGGCTTCAGAAGAAATAAAAAGCAAGAGCAAGAACAATATTTCACCAAGTGATTTTTCCAAATTATCTGCACTTAGAACAGGGGTTCCCAACCATTTTTTTTATGCCATGGCCCAATACCATTACGCAAAAAGTCCATGGACTCCAGGTTGGGAACCCCTGAATGATTCTCATGTAATTCAAAGCATCAAAATCTTGACAAATGTTCGTAGTATAGTTAAAATTTGAATTTGAAATGATTATTACAATTTTTTTCTGCCTGACATCGAAAAAACATTTTAATTTCATTGTAATATTTGTATAAAACAAACAGCAGGTGCTGTGCCTCAGATGTCATATATTCCATGAATCACATTCACTGGCAGTTGCAATCCTTTGGAAGTTCCTTTAAGAAAAAAAACACAACTCCAACATTATTCTGGCAAAGGCAGAGCTATTGCAATAGTTTGCAGTTTGTATTTATGGAGGAACTGCCCAAGTTAGTTAAATGGTGGCATTTTAACCTTTTACTTGGTAAAATTACTTCAACAGTATTTCTCTGAATGTGTGTGTAAAAAAAAATGACAACAGCTTAATTGTGAAATTTCCATATAAAAGAAGGATAATATCCTGATGTGAAAGTTTTTACTAAGAGAATAATTTTGCTGAAATGTTTGGGTTAGAGTCGGGGTTTTTTCCTGCAATTTGGGTTGGTACTGTATTTTCCTCTGTGTAGGAATATGCGAACATGATTGATTAGGAAGATCAGGTTGAACAAAATGGATCTGATCTGCTGTTCTAGAGGCACGGACCATGTGCATGCTGCTGAGGCAGGCATGTTTGATTGATTCTCGTTTCAGCCTTTATACAATTGGTAGCACACTTGCTTTTGAATCAGAAGACAGGTGACGATTTTGGCTATGGAAATTTACCACATAGAATTTACAGGTCATTACTCAAAAGTTTGAGAAGTAAAATAAAATTTACTCTTCTGGAATTTATTCCAGCTTGTGTTTTGTGACGGATGCAAAGGTGGCACAGCTTCATGTTATGGACAGTCATGATACAGACTGTTCGCTAGGAACACTGACCTTTCCCCAACCCGTCCCAGTAATGTAGAGGCTGCCCGTGTTCTGGGTTCATGTACCATTGTGAAGGCTTGAGTACGGAGAGAACAGGCTGACATGTCTGTGCAGAACTGTTGGGATCTTGCACTGCTGGAAGTGTCCTCTTTCAAAGAGTTCTTTAACTGAGGACCCACCTGCTCCCTTAGGTAGATGTAAAGGATGACGTGGCACCATTTCAAAGAATAGCAAATGAATTTATCTCATGTTACTTGGCCAATATTTAACCAGCATCACGAAAACCGTTCTTCTGGATGTTTCAACATTTTGACTTTTACAAATTGGCTGCCTATACTACAACAGAGATCAGTCTCAAAATTAGTTAATTTGCTATAAAGTTCTTTGCAAACTCCTGAAAGGGACATAAATGTGCTTCATTTTCTCTTTGAAATCCAAGTTGGAAATTTGGATGACAGACAGACACTCAGACATCTGAGAAACAAAATGAGTGCCATTATTCTTTCCTCACAGTCATAAAGAAAAAAACAGCGATGAACTACATTGTTTATAATGACTTTTAACATGTGTTGGGGAATTAATGGAAAATTGATGGATGAGAATTCACAAATTTAATGATTTTTCTGCTGAATATCTTCTAAAAGCAGTTCAAAATGGCTCATCCCAGACAATATGCCAAATTCTCTTGGCACAGCACTATGCAAGTAATGTAAATACCCAAACATTAGTCATGATCAGTTTCCTTTACTCTGAGCGGCTCAGCTTGGTTGGGGCAGAGCAGCCACTTCATTGCCATTCATTTACATTCTGAATAAAGGTGCTTTTGTGAGTATGAATAAAACATTCATAGGAGAGAAGGGCGTCTGTCTGGAAAGAACATGAATGTCCCCTCAGTTTTAATTTACATAGCAGAATACTGCTTACATTAACACCACATTGAGAAAGGTTGAACACACACTTCAGGCAGGAAGCTTGGGCGTACACACCATGCGGTAATGATTTCATTAGAACAGCCCGTGATTTCTGTGTGTAGAACTTGGAGAGAGAGAGAGAGAGAGAGACGCACAGCAGCACTGGTGCAATTTCTGCTGCCTGAGCCAACAGTGTCAGTCTAGCATTGGTACAGTTAGTGTTTTATAATTGATCTGTGAAGAAGTTTTAAATTCTCTGGTTGGATCTCCATGCACTATATGCAGTGGGCACAATTGCTTTAGAAAACAGCTTTCATAACGTATATTTGAAAGATGAAGATTTCAGCAGCTACTAAGTTTGTTGTATTAAACAAAAAGGAAGAGACAAGTTGGGAGATCTACAGATTACTACAGTAGGTCGTGATATAGTTGTCTTAAGTATCTTAGCCATTCTCTCAAGTAACAATGTGCTGGATTTTTATCTGTTTTCTGTTATAGCCTTCTGGAGTCTCTGCCGACAATGATGCACTTGGTTCACTGCCTGCTGGTTGGGGTAAGAAGAAATTAATGTTGCTTGAAAGTTTGAGCTGAGCTTTCTCAATTCTATGAACTATTAATCCATTTGCTGTATAGTCATTAGCAAGGAGAATGTTCTAATCATTAAACAGTAAAATGCTTTAAAGTTCAGTGATAGATGTTTGTGCTGTAGGGAATTTGACTAAAATTATAATCTGTCATTTCAAATTCAATAGTGTAAGAAAGACAAGTGAATGTGTTTTATTTAATTAAATTTTTTGCTACGTCTTATTTTACTTTTCATTTCAACCTTTTCATTATAGATTAAGATTTAGATTGTCTGCTAATTTGAAGTAATTAGCTTTGCATAGACTGGATGCAGTATTAATGATTATTAAATATTTGTCCTAATATGGTAAACAATATTATAAAAAATTAAAAGGTACCGTAACAAAAAAAGCATTTCTTTTTATAACTGCTGCCACCACATTACCTTGTATGCCATGAGGGAGGGGTGGGGTGGGGAGAGGGTGGTTCAGGAACATTGTAATTGTCAAGCACCACAGAGCTTGAATATTTTTGGGGGAAAATTTGATCATAATATACGGGAGAAGTAGTACCAGAATTTTCCATAGTAGAATTAATGTTTAAGAACTGTGTGATTACCGTTTTCCCCAACATTTTTACATTTTGTTGTATTGTAGGACAATAGGTGAACTTACAGCTCTTGTGCAAAATTTATTACCTTGTTCCAGAGATAATGGCATTAGAGTTACTAAAAAAAGATTAGAATCTTGAATAGTCATGTGTTTTTTTTCATTGATAGCTTCAGCTTCCATCCTCTGTTAGTTTTGAAATTTCAAAAAGAAGCAGCACTTTAAGGAAGGTTGCCATTCCCAGTCTTTGGGAAGTACCTCACTTCAAGTTGGGTACTTTATAAAATCTATGATAAGCAAATGATCTTCACGTGAGAGAATCATGTGGATCTATCTAATCATGACGCAGGAATGTATATACCTAAATGTTTATTTGTAATGATGATGTAGTGATCTACATGATCTTGGCAAACTGGCAGATTATCATTATGATATGATGATGTGATGAATTATTCTGAAAATATTTACCCCAATGAATCTAATTCATCGATACCACCTTATTAACAAACTTTAAGTTCCTCTCCAGAATATCTAATTTGGGCCTCATATTACTCTTGGTTTTATCTTAGTTTTGATTTAAAGATCTTTGCCTACTTTAATGCAAAAAAAGTCTAATGCAGTAGACTTAAAAAGTTCAATGCAATATAAATTTTATCATCAACTTCTTGTCAGTAATTCAAAAAGTATTGTTTTGTCTTCAAAGGAAGTTAATTACTTAATCCTGATCTACATCTGAAGCATAGGTGTATAGCTTCTCCCTTAGGTCAAATGGGGATGTCGCATTTGCCAGTAACGGGGCTACTTCGTAAATCAGTAGCAAGAGTTTCAACCTTAGGAAAAGTTACATAACATGTGTCTATTGTATTTTTCCCTCAACTCTTCCTTAAATCATTGGTGACTTCATTTTGCCATGTCCAGCAACCCTGCTGAAAACTGATTAATATGCTTCATCAAGTTTCTGCAAGTTAACAGGATTTCATAAGTCCTGACTCTAAAAAGCCTTTGTATTTGTAATTTTAAAAACTGGTTTTCTTAGTGAGTACAGTAGTTCAAAAATATTTCAGCCAATTGAAGGGTTCTCAGTACTAGTAGCTGTACTGGTTTTCATTTGGTGTTGATTTGTTTTAATTAAAAGCATGAAGGTTAAAAAGTAAATCTTTTTATCTGTGTAAGTACATTTTGACTGCACAGTGTGTTGAAATCAATGTAATTTTTTTTCTAACTGGTGACTGGGCTGAATTGTTTATTTAGTTCAATAGTGTTTTCACAGTGACAAATAACATACATGTTCCATGAGGCTGACAAACCACAGAGTGGGTGGCAAGAAGCAGGTCTCCTGCATATACAATAATCCATTCATTGCCTGGAGATTATAAGGAGCTGTTAGTTTTTTATGATGGTTCAAACTAATTTTCAAAAAAAAAGATTTGTTTTTTAACCAGGTAAAATGTCTGTTTCCTCACACGGTAAAGAATAGTTCATTGACGTTCTACAGCCACAAAATGTTTTATTGTTAGCTGAGAACATCTGCAGTTTCTGAACAAATGTACTTTTTGTAAGATTTCTCGGAGGTGGTGATTTAAAAAGGGGCCACAAGTAATACAGTTATAAACCTTCAGTGAATTTCAAGGCCTGTAGTATTCAGTGACACAGCTGGAAAAGTTTTGGTTTCTCAGAAACTGAGACAGACAGACATTTATTAAGGTATGCATACAAACTTGCTGTTCATTTATGACACAGATCTTGCAGTGAGAGACAAGTCTGACTGTCAGCATGTGAATCCATAACATTAATAATATGATTCTACTCACCTCAGATCAGTTAAAAAAATCTTTTCACTATTACTCCATCTTTATTGACCACAATGTGATCCTCTCAATTTAAATTAATGGAACACATCAAAATATCTAATTGATAAATTTGGAATCAATGAAGAACAACAGAATTAAAAAGTTGCATTGTTTATAATGTCGAATTAATAAAAACTTCATCTTCACTCCTTTACCCCCAGAGAAACGCCAGGATAATGGACGAGTCTATTTTGTTAACCACAATACAAGGACAACCCAGTGGGAGGATCCACGAACTCAAGGGTAAGTGCAGCTAATCTTTTTTAAAATAAGGGTGAAGGACATTGTGGTGAAACTTGATGAACTCTTTGAAGCCAACTGGTACTTCTTCCTGTTCAAAGTAATTTCAAAACTGTTATTATTCATTATGATTTTCAGCATTCTATTTTAATGACCAGATGTGGAAATACTTAGTTCACTACAGCCAAATTTAACACTTTCACTTGTTTTTTAGCATACCTTTTTGGGGAAAATTAAGAACCATTTTGCATTCTTTAATCTTTGCCTTTCTTAAAGCTCCTCTCATTCCTCTGCTTTTGTAAGAATGAGATGTTTATATTTTGGTTGCGTTTCCCTGGTTAACACTTGATATTGGAGTATAACGTAGGAGCAAATTAAGGTGAAATGTAAACGAGCAGCAATAACAGTTCACACTGGAGCACATCTATGTGTATATTGTTATACCAACTTTAATTCACAATCATTACCATTTGTGAGCTTTACTGATTCTGTAGCATTAGTGAGTCGTATGTAGACTACTATGATTAAACTAGCCACCTTCTGGCAAGAGACAAGGAAAATCAACTGGATAGCCTTCACCAGGCTGTTCCTGAGCACCTCCTGGCACATGGCCTCAAGCAGCACTGGAGGTTATTGGTTACAAGTTCCGTTCTTGACAACCACAGGAACTGTGTGCAAAACTAGAACAGAGAAATAGATCTTCAAAATAAAAGTGTGGTGATCTTCAGCTTAATCAGCATGTAAGAAAAGCATACCAAGACCAGTTTGCTTATACTTATAATTTAGAATTTAGAAGATTGAGGGGGGATCTGATTGAAATGTATGAAATTCTAAAGGGATTGGGCAGGCTAGATGCAGGAAGATTGTTCCTGATGTTGGGGAAGTCCAGAACGAGGGGTCACAGTTTGAGGATAAAGGGGAAACCTTTTAGGACCGAGATGAGGAAAAACTTCTTCACACAGAGAGTGGTGAATCTGTGGAATTCTCTGCCACAGCAAACAGTTGAGGCCAGTTCATTGGCTATATTTAAGAGGGAGTTAGATATGGCCCCTGTGGCTAAAGGGATCGGGGGTATGGAGAGAAGGCAGGTACAGGGTTCTGAGTTGGATGATCAGCTATGATTGTACTGAATGGCGGTGCAGGCTCGAAGGGCTAAATGGCCTACTCCTACACCTATTTTCTATGTTAATAGAGTCTCTGCTAATTAGCAAAATTCATTCAGATTTGTATGAAAACCAGCTACAAATCCATGAGGAATGAGCTGTAAAATGGATTTCTTAATTTTAAACTCAAATATTTAGATCCTGCTCAGAGTAAGATTCCTTTAGAAAAGAATTGGTGTATGGTTTAGCAGATTTTTACAGATTTTTACATTAGATATACATTAATCTTGTTTCTATGTACTGTTTGAAAAATGCTTTGCATTTTTACAGTAAAGCTGATTTTGTCTGGTTCCTGCATTTTCACTCCTTGTGTTCATAGCAAATGAAAGCCACATTAATATTCCTCATATTATGTGTTTAATTTACCCTGTGCCAAGTCTTCTAATTATCTGCACTAAACATTCTTAATAATCTGCAGTACTTGAATTTGTTGCCATTGCTCATCGCTTATGATCACTGCTTATTTAGAGAAAACTTTGCAGGTCCTCCAATGTCAGCTTGCTCGACTGAATCTCAGTTGTGGGCCTTTTTGACATAATTACATCACTTGGGTGGGCCTAATTAAATATCACCCATAAAGACCTTTGACAGCCAGTAAAGTTACATCCCCTTTACCAGGCTTTGTGTTACTGAATGTTCAGTAGCATTTAAAAATGATCTTAAAACAGTTTAACTTTAAACATTTTAGCAATTGTTATCAGGTAAACTTCGATGTCAGTTAAATTATAATAATAACATTCAAGCAAACCTAATTAATTAAAAAGGTGAAAAGCACCTTACACAGCTTTACCTGTCCACTCAAATTAATGGCCTTCAAAAGCAAAAAAAAAAAACCCCTCATAATAACAACAAATGCTGGAAGCACCACCTCAGGCAGTATCTATATTGGGTGAAAGAAGCAGAGTTACACTTCAAGTTGATAAGCTTTCATCAAAATTATGAAAAGTTGGAAACTAAGTATGTTCCAAAGGGAAGGGAAGTGGGAAGGAACAGTGAGAAAATGAGAATCTATGTAATTGGGTGGAGGCCAAGAGAGATTGAATATCACATGTGGTTTTGGTACTGCCCGAGGCGCTCATTAATCACAGCTGATCTATTTGGAGGGGATGCAAATAGAAAGAGATAAATAAAAGCAGAGGGGAAAGAAAAACAAGCAAATACTTGATTTGTGGGATACAGAACACAGCAGTTGATGGAAACGTGAAGTAAAAGAGAATAAACAGTCTGCATTTTGGGCAGGAAATATGGGCGGAGACGAAATTGGCGTTAATACTACAGGTGTAAGAGGGCAGAGACAGATGTGAGAGGTCACCCTTGTGAATGAATAGGTGTGTGCTGCAATGTGGTCACCTGATTTTTGTTTTGCTTTCTGCAACGTAGAAATGACCACACTGTCAACACTACATATAGTAGACTCAGTAAAACATATAGTGAGTTGCTGCTTCACCTTTGATTCCCATTCATTTCCTATGTATGTCTTCTCCAGACAGATCTGGTGTGAATAATGAGGTGGCACCACTTCATCTGAGCCATTACCAACACTGGTGCTATTCACAAATCTTTCTTGGTCTGTACCCCTTCATAGAGATGGCTTTTGTTCTGTTCACCCCTTATCTTTTGCAAGTTAAAATGCATTTAATTTCAGACTTTTCTTCGTTCTGATGAAAGATCATGGATCTGAAACATCAATCTGCCTTCTCACTGCAGTTGCTGCTTGGCCTGTTGAGTGTTTCCAGCAGTTCCTGTTTTTACCAAATGAAAGAACTTATTGTTTCTGTGCCAGGTATAGATAAAAGTGATGTAAGTGCTAGGGAACTCAGGCTTGTGCTGTGCTGCTGGGTGCCATGTGGAGTCACATGACTGTGTGCAGGTGGCGAACTGCTGGCAGATCCCAAACACCACAATTTTGCCATAAATGTGCGGGTTCCAAACAGTCTGATGTGTTGAGCATTTTAAACATGCTTCTTTTTGGTTACAGTTCTCTACTGTAGCTCCTACCTATCTTTCACAGCTTTTACATGTCATTTGCTTTCTATCTGCCCTCATTGCTCTGTCAACTGGACAGATTTGAAAATATCATATTTCAATTTGAAAATTGATTTAATTTACTCAATTATTTGGTTACCTTTTAACATTTTTTTGAAATGTGCTGTCATTGATAGTTAATTTCTTCTGTGATATGTGTTTGAAAAAAAATTGAAACAGAAACAGGAATCAATACTACCTTTATGTTCTATATATTCAATAACTTAAACATTTTTAATATTTATTGATTGATGTAATCAGACGTGGGTATGTGGCGCCTTGGTTGTAATGATACCTTTGGATCCATATCCCAGATGGATCCGCAGCCTTTAATGGGTGGGGAAAATTAGAAATTGGAGGAGAAGTAAACTGGCATTTGTTCAGTTGCGGCTGAATATTCAACTCATATTTAAACCAATAGGATTTGAATGCTAGTGAATCTGGCTACGTTCAGTAACTGCAGTCTGCAGGTATTTCCTCTGGCTTTTTAGTTATGAGTTAATGTGACTGAAAGAGGAGGAAAAAATGAATAGGAAAATGAAAACAAGTCTGTGTGGATACAAAATGGAACTCTTGTTTGCCATGGATGATGTCTATCTTTGTTGGGAGGGAAACAGAAGTATTTTTAAAGAGAAGTGAAATTTTAAAACAAAATTAGTATCAGATACTCATTGGTTTTAATTATTTTCGTGAAATTATCTAAGAAAAGTTGAACCAATTGGAGCAAATAGTTGTATATATGAGATCAATGTCTCAGTTAACAAACTATATACTCTTAATGTGTGTTCAGTCAGTTTAAGACTTCAATTTGACAGCCAGCCAATGGTGACCAATTTGCTGTAATTATGAACAAAAAATACATGGTTATCTCAAATTGCCTGTCAGGGATCAGCATGAACAGAAACAGCAGTTTATGACAGCATGGCAAAACTATTTCATAGCCATTGCTACTCATTTGCAAATAGTCAAACAACATTTTGGGTTAACAAAGTTAATGGTGTTTGAGTCACTTACTTTTTTTCTTCTATGTACATTTTAATCTAGAAAAAATATTATTAATGAGTCAAAATTTGTAACTTTCTTATAGTCAGAACACTACAAACACAGGGAAACTGCTTAGATATCCTGTTATGCCCATTAAGAAATTGGTACACTTTAGTGAATGTGGGAAAAGTAAAACAGAATAGGACTCGTGTAAGATTAGACTAGAGACGACAAACATCTGTGGGATGAATGGGATTGTCAATATTTCAGGCTGAAACTGACAAAATAATACTAACCAAGAAGTTCACCTTTACACATTTTAGAAGTTCCTCTTCTCATTACTTTAGTATTGTCCTAATCAATAACAGAATAATCTGACTTCATTTGTCTCTGCAGTTCTCATGCATCTCTAATGTCTCAGCAGATTTGTTCCTTTGTCTTCTTTTCACTTTTGTTTTCTTAAAAGGGACTGGCACTATTTAATATACTATCAAAATAGTTAGGTGTTGTGGGATTGCTTCACCACCATTTTGACAGCAGAGTGATAATTTTGCTACCAGTGCGCCTATAAGAAGTATGTACGTTGGGTGAGTACAGAATTGTTCCGCCCCTAAAGCATTACACAATCAAATATCTGGTTGGCATGCACCACTGAGGTGTTTGCCCAGGTACGTCACGAAACAAACAAACCATTGAGTGATATAGAGCAGAGTCGAAATGTAGTGATTGGCTGGGAAGCACTGCAATAAAGTCAACATGTCATTCTGAACAACGACGCATACAGTAATATAGTGCACAGAGAAAGTCTGCTGGATGGAGTTAGTCTGTCTAAAACTCTTCTTAATTTTGGCTTTCAGCATAATTTACATTATGTCATAAGTCAATATTCTCAAATGAAATAAAATTGACAAAGTAATAAATTTTAATCACTGTGGCGTTAATTTGGTGCAGATTTCTGAAAGGAAACTGCGTATATTTTTTTCTAGCCATTATTGTCCAGCTGCTTATTTTTTTTTACAGGTGAATGTAGAAGATCCCATGTTACCATTTTCAGGAAGTGTAGGGAGTTTCTCAGATGTTCTAATAGATATATTCTGTAAATGATTGAGACCCTCTGTTGGTTGGGATTGATCATGGATGTTGTGGCTCAGTTGTCTACATGATGTACAAGTTCAGACAGTACAATATGGAGAGCAAACTGTTGCCCATGTAGCAGGCTCTGCTCTCCGCACAGCTGTTAAGTCCAAAGGAATGGCAGAGACTGATACAGTTTTGGCACCAGCGGCATTGTAGGAATTGCCAATCAATGTTGGACTCAGACGTCGGACTGTCTTAGGGACTCCAGCTCTGGATTTTTCCTCAGGGTTTACTCCTGAAGCCTCCCCCATGATCGGGTATAGTTGCAAGGCAGCGGTGATTTGAGATCAGAGTTTTCCTTCTCCTAGATCAGCTGCCTACCATGGCTGATTGAGCCCCATCTGCCCGTAGAGATTTTTTTTAAGGTGCCAGTAACCGCCTTTGCTCCTTCTCCTGTCAATAGAAATGGTTCTGCCGGGGCTTAGTAGCTAAGGCAACATGAAAGCCAGGATCTGGTCTTGGTTGTTAAAGGCTATTTGAGATACACACTTTTGGGAGTATTTAATAGGTAGTGAGAGCTTATCCTCACTACCAGCCCTGGGCATGACAACCTTAAGGAATCTATTCCATAATCAGCATTAATGAAATTTAGATATCTAGTCCTGCTTGCGTAAGTGTGTTGTGCACACACTGGTGATCACATTCCCTTTCTACAAAAGTGATTATACTTCACAAGTACTTAATTGACTGAAAATTGCTTTGAGACATATTGAAGTCAAAAAAAGGCCTGATACAAATTGGAGCTTTTGTTTTCTTGCCTTCTGATCTCAACATGTCTTTATGCACTTAATAGCAAGTTAGTTCTGCGTATGCTCCCAACCCACCCCCCCATGTTAATTCTGTTTTTCTTGAGCCCTCAGGAGTTAGGGATTAGCAGTATTTGAACAATGTCTTAATTAGAACCTCTTAAACTGTAATGTATAACACTTGAATTGAAGGTAATTATTAAAAGGTGAGAAATAATAAATATATTAATGCATAACCTGTCAAATATGGGGTAAGTAAAATGTAAATGATGCTTTGCAGTTTTAGGAACCTATGGATAGAATCATACAATGTGAAAATAGCCCTTTGGCTCAACTCATTCATGTAGGCTAAGATGTCTGTCTAAGCTAATCCTATTGGTCCATGTTTGGTCCATATCCCTCCAAACCTTTCTTATCCATATATATGTCCAAATGTATTTTAAATGTTCTTTTAATACCTGCCTCAAACATTTCTTTGGCAGCTTGTTCTATGTATGCATTACGCTCGGTGTGAAACATTGCCTCTTTACTTATCCTATGTAAACCCTTCATAAACTTTTACATTTCTTTCATATCTCCTTTTAATCTTCGTTGTTTCAAGAATAACAACCACGTTTTCTTGATAACCAAAATCATCCCTAGAACCATTCTAGTAAATCTTTTATGCATAAGTCTCCATTTTTCTGTTAGGTGTGGTGACTATAATTGGATGCAATACCTCAATTGTGGCCAAGTTTTCTTTATATAGAAGTTTTAGGCCATCTCCAAGCTTTTTTAATTCAGTGTCTGTAAAGTTATTCATGCAGTCGAGTACTATTTTTAACTGTTCTGAATATGTCTGATTTATGCAGATCAGACTTATGCATACTTGCTTCCTGCTCGTCTTACCTTGTTCTTTCTAAAATATGCATCACTTCACATTTCTCTGTATTGTATGTCGTCTAACCTAGTCGCTCATATTGCCAGCCTATCTGTGTCCTTTGTATTTGATCGCTATCTTTCTCGTGACTTGTCATATTTTCAAATCTAAACCATTCAGATTAGTGTCTTGGGAAGCACTGACTGAAAAAAAAGTCATTTTACCGTGCCTTTGTTATTGAACCAGTTTCTTATCCGCACTACCCACCCTTTAGTCCATGGTTATCACTTTTGTTCATGAGCTAGAAGCCTCCTGAACACTGTTCCCTCTAAGCTGAGCAGGTGTGTAGCCACGCAGTAGCTGAAATGCTGCTGCTCACATAGCCTTTGTTGCCATGCAGCTGTTTTTTTCTTTTATATAATGTTAGTATAATTTGGAAATCTAGGTTAATATTAATTGTGAAATACCCTGTTAATAATTAATGTTATTGAATATAATCCATAAATTTTCTAAATAATAAACATACCATAATTTTTACTTTGAAGCATTTATATTGTCAATGTTTCAATTTACAGCACTGTTACAAATTGTAATAATAATCACAGGTTAGAATTTGGTAGCTCATTGTTAATAAACCACCAGCCTGTTGAATGCCGACACCATCTAAGTTTACAGTTTACAAAACTTGCTTTGTTGTACTTTATTTCATTAAACTCTTCAATTAATAAGTGAAATCAAAAGTACGTGGATTTTTCGGTTCCATTCTAAATGTTCATAGAATGCACATTACAAAAAAAAAAGTGCAACACAGTTTTCAGCCTGTGTAAAAATTTCCTGCTCGGGGCTGTGGTTGGTCTGTGCAGCTGTTTAAAAAAAAGAGAGAGGGAATGTTGCTTCTGAAGTATACATTTATGGCATCTAATGCATTTCCTCCAGCATCTTTCATCATTACCTCATCAAAAAAAGAAAAGCCATGCTAGTTTAAATGTACGTCTGCTCTTACCCCATCCTCCCACCATGCTACCAGGGATTGGGTTACTCTTGTCCTCACCCATCTCCCCACCAGCCTCTGCGCCCAGCACGTAATTCTCTGAAACCTCCACCACCTCCAACTGGATCTCACCACCAAACACATCTTTCCCTCTCCCCCCCCCAACTTTCTGCTTTCCGCAGGGATCGCTCCCTACGTGACTTCCTTGTCCGTTCGTCCCTCCCCACTGGCACTTATCCTTGTAAGCTTCGCCTGCCTCTACTCCTCCTCTGTCACTCCAATTCAGGGCCCCAAATAGTCCTTCCAGGTGAGGCAACACTTCACCTGTGAGTCTTTTGGGGTCAGGGTCATATACTGTGTTCAGTGCTCCCGGTGTGGCCCCTTGTATATTGGTGATACCGACATAGATTGGGAGACTGCTTCACCGAGCATCTACGCTCCATCTGCCGGAACTAGTGGGATCTCCCAAGGGTCACCCATTTTAATTCCACTCCCCATTCTCATTCTGATATGTCCATCCATGGCCTTCCCCACTGTTAGGATAAGGCCACACTCAGGTTGAAGGAACAACACCTTATATTCTGTATGGGTAGCCTCCAACCTAATGGCATGAACATCAATTTCTCAAACTTCCAGTAATGCCTCCAAACCTTCCCCCCTCCCCTTCACCATTGCCCATCCCCTTGTCTCTCTCTCATGTTATCTCTTTGGCCGCCCATTGCCTCCCTCTGGTGCTCCTCTCCCTCCCCTCCTTTCTTTCTTCCATAGAAACATAGAATAGGTGCAGGAGTAGGCCATTTGGCCCTTCAAGCATGCACCGCCATTCAGTATGATCATGGCTGATCATCCAACTCAGAACCCTGTACCTGCCTTCTCTCCATACCCCCGATCCCTTTAGCCACAAGGGCCATATCTAACTCCCTCTTAAATATAGCCAATGAACTGGCCTCAACTGTTTCCTGTGGCAGAGAATTCCACAGGTTCACCACTCTCTGTGTGAAGAAGTTTTTCCTCATCTCAGTCCATGGCCTACTGTCTCTTTCACCAATCAAGATCCTAGCTCTTTGCTTCATCCTTCCCCCTCCAAGTTTCGCCTATCACCTGGCGTTTCTCTCTCCCCTCCTCCCTGCTCTCAAATCTATTCTTCAGCGTTTTTCCTTCCAGTCCTACTGAGGGTTTTGGCCTGAAACGTGAACTGTAATTTTTTCCATGGATGCTGCCTGGCCTGCTGAGTCCCTCCAGCATTTTATGTGTGTTGCTTGGATTTCCAGCATCTGCAGATTTTCTCTTGTTTCTACTTGAACTCAGTGTGCTTTTCTGAAATCTACATATACGTAAGACACTGCAGTTGCTGGAATCTGGAGCAACAATCAATCTGTTGGAGGAACTCATTTGGTAGGACAGCATTTGTGGGAGGATAGGATTTAGACAATACACAAATCTATGCTTTTTTTCTGGTAACTCAGATTTCTTCAAATATCTAACTGTCCATAATAAAAAAAATGCTAGACATTGCCAGTGAAAAGATAAACAGTTAATGTTTCAGGGCTGGGATCCTTCACCTTTTCCACGTCATATTTTCCTTAGTTATTGTTTGTAAATAGTTCTCCACCGCCATCACTAAACTGAATAGTGTGTTTTTTTTCTGGCATATCTTTGCTCCCAGTTTCGAACAAGTGTCATTTTTGCTCTTAACTATTCCCCTTTTACTTGGGATATTAGAAAATGATGTCAAGCCATTTTATAAGCTCTTCCCCCTTCCTTTGAAAACTTAAAATGCTGACTAATTTACTTCAGGCATAGCCAACCTAACAAACACCTTCCAATCAATTTTATACCCAACTGTTATGATGATTACCTCCCTTCTACTGGATTTATAGCAAAATTCTCTCCCTTGGGGAAGATTGATGCAAAGTATTCAGTTGTAAGAGTGTACCATGTCAATGCCTGAAATAAAACTGAAAAAGCTGGAACTAGTTAGTAGCTCAGGTGGAGTCTGGGGGAGAAAAGGAGTTAATGTTTAGATCATTGACTATTAATAAGATCTTGGAGAAAAATGAATATAATGCTTTGCAGTTCTCTTCTAAGGATATATTACCCTTTGGGTGAAGAACTATTTTCTCAGCTCTGCACTGAATGACTGACACCTTATTTTAAGTTTGTAATCCCTGGTTTTAGAGAGGGGAAGCGTCATCTGCTGTTAAGTCCATTAGGAACTTGGTACACTATAGTGAATGTGGGAGAAGTAAAACAGAAAAGGATTTGTGTAGGATTAGACTAAAAATGACAAGAAACCTGTTGGAGGAACTCAGTGTGTTGAGCAACCTCTGTGGGAGGAAAGGGATTGTCCATATTTCAGGCTGAAACCGACAAAATAATACAAACCAAGAAGTTCACCTTTACACATTTTAGAAGTTCCTTTTTCTTCATTACTTTAGCATTATCCTAATCAATAAGAGAATAATCTGACTTTGTTAGTCTCTGCAGTTCTTGTCCATCTCTAATTTCTCAGCAAATTTTCTCCTTTGTCTTCCTTTCACTGCTTGGTGGCCCATAGATGCTATCAGCAATTCAATAGCTCCTCGCTCCTTAACCCTAACAAAATAGTTCCTTTAAGTCTTCAGGAACATCTCTTTCAAGCACCATAATGTACTTTTTCCCTCTCTTACCTTTTATGAATAAATTGCCTCCATGAATATTAACGCTTCAAATTATTTTCCCCAAAGTGCTTTAAGTTAAAATTAAGAGTACTTATGACAGTTTTGAATCTTCATTTTCTAAAAGCTTCTTTACCTTTTAAAGCAGTACAGAAATATTACCATAATTCTTAATGAGGATCTTTGATAGTTTGAGACTGGAGGAACAGGTCTTCAGTTCACATCACATCCTTGATCATTACCAGTGAACAATAGTTCTTTCTGGGAAAACAATATTACTGAATCATTCAAAAAGAAAGGAATTTACAGTACTCCGGTGCACATTCGTAAAACCTGAAAGTAATTGATAATCACTATGAGTATTTCAGTTCATCTATCAAATGAGATATTCCTATAACACGGGTTAAAATTGCATTTTCAAAGGATGATCCAAGAATCCCCTCTGCCTCCTGGCTGGGAGATGAAGTACACAAATGAAGGGGTTCGATATTTTGTGGACCATAACTCTCGTTCCACCACCTTTAAAGATCCTCGAACTGGATTTGATTCCACCTCCAGGTAAATATGTTTTCCTTTAAGATTTTTCATTATTTTACACTTTGTCAAAAATATGGGAAGTTATGTTTCTAACATTTTACTTAGCGCAAATTGTATTAATCTATTTTTTATCATTTGTCTTCATAGTTTCATTTGACCAACGGATGGCAAATATCAACTAATATAAAATTGATAAGTGTGCTGTGGTTGAGGATTGCTTGGTCATATTAATCTAATTGTGTTGAAGAAATCTAAAGACTAATACTGACTGGGGTCTAATGTCACCTCAGTACTCATATGAAGAATATTCAATTTTAGGTCATAACTCCTTCAATGAAAAGTCAATTTTGAACATCAGAATCTTTATTCACGTTGAAGTTACCAGTTAACTTCAGATCTTATGAATTCTCCTTGATGAATTAATCAGATCATCAAACTTGAAAACTGTTGGATTTATTGTTTATCTTTTAATGAGCTAAATAAAAAATAATAGCTTTTTGTGGTTTTGATTTGTATACCAAGTTGTATTAGAGAATAAACACTAAAACATACTGAAGTCCCAAAGCCTACCTTTCTTTTATATGTTTTCTAAACTAATGATTCGGATGTCGACTTCTGCTTTGTGCAATGCTTTTATTTCAATTTTCAGAGAAAGAACTATTAAAATACTACCAACAAATTGTTGTTTATATATCATGGTGATATCTTTGCTTTTAAAAGTGTCACCATACATCAGGAAAAATTTGAGGTTCCTGTGGCCTATTTTCCTTATTTCTTCTGCAATAGGTAGTCTTTTATTTCCTTCATCTGTGGACCCAAGGAAATATCTACTCACTGCTGCCAGCTATGAAGACTAGTAGCAAAAGAATATCTTTTTTGTTTGAGTAGTGATATGATAAAACATTTTAGAAGCTGGAGTCAATTATCCTGTCAGCAAACTTAAGATGATTCAAGTGATTGAGTCCCTTACAATAATGTATCTGAAATTGAGACTCCCAGCTTTTTGGGGAGAGTGGCGGTTATCTACTGAGAGAGCCCTTTAATTTTTGTTACCAATTAGTATTTAGACAAGCTGGAAAGAAGAAGCAGGACTATTTTGTATTAATAACTGAATTCATTGTGCTCCAAAACCAGTTATCAGAAAGGGACATATTTGACAAATTTTTCAATAAACATACTGCGTGCTTGTACTTTGAATACACCCATTCCTTACTTCATAAAAAATGGTATTTACATAAATCATATTTTATGTCACTAGAAATACAGTTCAAAGTTAGGTACTATTTCTTCAATAAATCTCCAAATACATTGTTGAATCACTAATTGCCTTGCGATCCAATTTTGTTGTGGTTAAAATAAGTTGACCTCAGTGCAAACATAAGCTTTTTAATAACTTCACAGTGCAAGAAATGGGTCTCCAGCAGCGTACGACCGAAGCTTTCGATGGAAATATCACCAATTCCGTTTTCTCTGCCATGTGAGTACAAAGTTTCTTAAGAAATAGAAAAGATTTTTTTAAAAATTTGGTACTTGTAAATTGAAGGGCAACACATAAATTGTGAAGAAAATTGCTGCAAATATATAATTGTCGTAATACAATTTTAAACTACACCCTGCTCCTAATTTATTTTTCTATAGAGACTCGCCCTTATCAGATCACTCAGCTCAAACCAAGACTTTTGCTGGATGAAACAATGAGAAACATTCTTCTGTTAAACACAGGTTTAGAATGTGCCATAAAAATATCAAAATCAGATATTTATTCAATCTTTTCAGCAAAGGAATAGCACAGTTGTGAAAAGAGATTATGTATAAAAACAAAATTGGAGCCAAATTTTAAAAAATTGAAATTATGTTGTTTTGAGAAAAGGTACAGAGCCAGAAGTTTTAAAAATTGGTAATAGCAAATAAGCTATTACTTTACATTAATCTCTTGATGTAAATATATACACACATACCTTCCTTTACTATATTGGGAAAAACAGACTTTGAATTCTTCATACCTAATCTGTGTCACCTTCATGGTTTCCTTCCATTAAGGATGTTGGCGATTGTAGGGATGACTTACAGCAAATTGAAAAGCTTGAGCATGTGGATATTAAGAAAGAGGATGTGCTGGAGCTTTTGGAAAGCATCAAGTTGGATGAGTCACCGAGACCGGACGGGGTGTACCCCAGGCTACTGTGGGAAGCGAGGGAAGAGATTGCTGAGCCTCTGGCGATGATCTTTGCATCATCAATGGGGACGGGAGAGATTCCGGAGGATTGGAGGATTGCAGATGTTGTTTCCTTATTCAAGAAAGGGAGTAGGGATAACCCAGGAAATTATAGACTAGTGAGCCTTACTCCAGTGGTTGATAAGCTGATGGAAAAGATCCTGAGAGGCAGGATTTATGAACATTTGGAGAGGCATAATATAATTAGGAATAGTCACCATAGCTTTGTCAGAGGCAGGTCGTGCCTTATGAGCCTAATTGAATTTTTTGAGGATGTGACTAAACACGTTGATGAAAGTAGAGCGGTAGATGTAGTGTTTATGGATTTTAGCAAGGCATTTGATAATGTACCCCATGCAAGACTTACTGAGAAAGTAAGGAAGCATGGGATCCAAGGGGACCTTGCTTTGTGGATCCAGAATTGGCTTGCCCACAGAAGGCAAAGAGTGGTTGTAGATGGGTCATATTCTGCATGGAGGTTGGTGACCAGTGGTGTGCCTCAGGAATCTGTTCTGGGACCCCTTCCCTACGTGATTTTTATAAATGACCTGGATAAGGAAGTGGAGGGATAGGTTAGTAAATTTGCTGATGACACAAAGGTTGGGGGTGTTGTGGATAGTGTGGAGGGCTGTCAGAACTTACAGTGGGACATTCATAGGATGCAAAACTGGGCTGAGAAGTGGCAGATGGAGTTCAACCCAGATAAGTGTGAAGTGGTTCATTTTGGTAGGTCAAATATGATGGCAGAATATAGTATTAATGGTAAGACTCTTGGTAATGTGGAGGATCAGAGGGATTTTGGGGTCCGAGTCCATAGGACACTCAAAGCAGCTGCGCAGATTGACTCTGTGGTTAAGAAGGCATATGGTGCATTGGCCTTCATCAATCGTGGGATTGAGTTTAAGAGCCGAGAGGTAATGTTACAGCTATATAGGAACCTGGTCAGACCCCACTTGGAGTACTGTGCTCAGTTCTGGTCACCTCACTACAGGAAGGGTGTGGAAACTGTAGAAAGGGTGCAGAGGAGATTTACGAGGATGTTGTCTGGATTGGGGAGCATGCCTTACAAGAATAGGTTGAGTGAACTTGGCCTTTTCTCCTTGGAGTGACGGAGGATTAGAGGTGTATAAGATGATGAGAGGCATTGATCATGTGGATAGTCAAAGGGTTTTTCCCAGGGCTGAAATGGCTATCACAAGAGGACACAGTTTTAAGGTGCTTGGAAGTAGGTACAAAGGAGATGTCAGGGGTAAGTTTTTTACGCAGAGAGTGGTGAGCATGTGGAATGGACTGCCGGCAATGGTGGTGGAGGCGGAAACATTAGGATCTTTTAAGAAACTCCTGGATAGGTACATGGAGCTTAGAAAAATAGAGAGCTATGGGTAACCCTAGGTAATTCCGAAAGTAAGTACATGTTCGGCACAGCATGGTGGGCCGAAGGGCTTATATTGTGCTGTAGTTTTTCTATGTTTCTAAGCTACTCAGATAGACCAGAGAACATAACAGTGCACAACACAGGAACAGGCAACAAGCTCTTCAGCCCACTGTCTGCACTTACCACGATGCTGCTCTAACTAATCCTATCCAGCTGTATGCAGTCTGTATCCCTCTCTTCCCTGCCTGCTCGTATGTCTGTCTAAATATCTCCTAAACCTGCATTTGCTTCTACCACTTCCTCTGGAAGTGTGTTCCAGATACCTACCACTCCCTGTGTGAAACAAAACCTGTCTTTCATGTCTCCTTTAAACTTTACCCCATCACTTTAAGTTTGCAATCTCTAGTGTATGACATTTCCACCTTGCTTAAAGGACTCTGAATATCTGCCCTATCTACATCTGTGTCATAATTTTATAAACTCCTATCAGGTTGCCCCTCAGCAGCCAGTTCTCCAGAGAAAACAACCCAAGTTTGTCCAATCTCTCCTTGATATGTTATTTACATTTACACACGTATTACAGCTCACGAGATGGAAATGGAACTTGAGAATTTCATATTCAGGTTCATTTTATCTTATAAATAAAACCTTGGTTTTAGGTAATGCAAAAGAGCAAGTTGGGGATGGGCTTGCCCTCATCTGCTAGTTTGGCCAATAACTCACTTCCAGCTCTGACATTGGAACTGAGACCACAAATGTATTAGTGTCACTTGAAAATACAGATCATGTTCGATGTACGTGGCATTTTAAATACGAGTATAATGCTAAAAAAATTTTCTTTGCGATAGTTATTTTTTCTACGTCTTTATAAGGGATATGATAAACGTCACGTGGCTAAACAAGTCACTTTACATCGTTAAAGATAAGTCGAACCCCAATTTTTTAAGGTGCACTTGTCATAAATAAAACTTATTAAAATCTTTTTAGTGGTTTTGATTACATTGTACCTTGTCAGCCCAATATGTAGAGAGTTCAACCGTTAAGATTTTGGCATCGTTTACTACAATGGTACAAAATTGACAACTCAAAAGTCTTTTGGCACTTTTGAAAACAAATGAGCCTCGGGGCCTGAAGGAGCTTGCTACTTTTAGCAGAGTTTTGTACAGCTAGTTAGGACCCATCTGGTGTGCTTGTTACGAAGGTATGTTAGAGGTTCTGACCAACACCTTCGGGGATGGCCAGAGTGTCCCTATGTGGTATATAAATAAATTACTGCATGTACATTGAGTTACTGATATCCGCCAATTAACGTGCACCTCTACTGTCAGCTGGAGACAGTGCCTCTGGGCTGATCAGCATTCAAAAAGAAGATAGTGGAACATTGGATAAAAGCAGTATGCCCTAGAGGTATCAGGTTGGCTAGTTCCTCTACATGGTTCTAACTCCATAACCAAGTTCGCAGATGACACCATGGTGGTTAGTCTGATCAGAGGGGATGATGAGACGGCCTACAGGGACAAGGTCCAACACCTGGCTGCGTGGTGTGCCGACAACAATCTGGCCCTTAACACCCAGAAGACCAAGGAGATCATTGTGGACTTCAGGCATGCCAGGAGTCACACTCACGTCCTCATCTACATCAACGGAACTGTAGTGGAGTGTGTATCAAGCTTCAAATTCTTGGTGTCCACATTTCTAATGATCTCACCTGGTCCCTGAACTCCTCCATCCTGATCAAAAAGGCACAACAGCACCTTTATTTCCTGTGGAGCATCAAGAAAGCTCACCTCTGTCCCAGGAGACTGACGGACCTTTACCACTGTCCCATTGAGAGCATACTCACCAACTGCATCTCATTGTGGTATGGCAGTTGTCCCGTATCGGACCGCAAAGCACTCCAGCGTTTGGTGAAAACTGCCCAGCGGATTATCGGCACCCAATTACCCACCATTGGGAACATCTACCATAAACGCTGCCTGGGCGGGGCGAAAAGCATTATCAAGTCCTTACCATGGACTTTTTATTCTCCTCCCATCCAGTAGGCGCTACAGGAGCCTCCGCTCCCACACCAGCAGGCACAGGAAGAGCTTCTTCCCTGAGGCTATGAGGCTGTGACCCTGCTGAACCTCACATCACAGTGCTAAGTGGTATTGCATCCGTATTGTATTGTCTCAGTACTTTTATATTTGTGTGCTGTAGCACTTTTTATTTGCAGTTATTATGTAAATAACACTATTCTTTGCATTTCTGGTCAGAAGCTAACTGTATTTCATTGGCTTTGTATCCGTACTCAGCATAATGACAATAAAGTTGAATCTAATCTAATCTAATCTGATCTAATCTAATAAATATCATCTGTCCCAAAGAGGTGCTGCAGAAAAATTTGCGTGGTCCTGTGGACATACATCTATTGATGCTTCTGGACACAACTTCAGTGATGTTCCTGGAATCATCGGGTGTTTCGGGTCTTTCAACATCATACAACCTCCTCCAGGTGACCCAGCCGGGGCTGATCAGACCCCAGCTTGTGTCCAGATGGCTAGTTACTTATGACTCCATGGCTCCCCTCTTTTGAGCCACAGCCATCTTGAGGCCCTCTCTGCCGCATCGGTGGTACTGTGGATGGCTCTCCTCTTCCTCTCTCCCTCGATGCCCAAAATGCTGAAGGCTCTAACTAAAGAACGGGCTACGAATCCCTTACAACCAACCCCCACTGGGAGACACCTCGCTCTCCATCCAGCCTGCTGACAGTTGCTGACCAGTCCTGCGTACTTGGAGAGCTTCCTTTCAAAGGCCTCTTCCAAGCTATCTTCCCATGGGACTGTCAGCTCCAGCAGCACCACTTGCTTAGTAGACTCAGACACTAGGACGATGTCTGGTCGCAGGGTGGTGGTTAAACAGAACAGTTTATTGTATGCTATCAGCATGGAATTTTTATGGTTTAATTAATGTATCTTTGATAAGTGTTATTTGTTTTTTTTTCAGTCTAATGCATTACCAAGTCATGTTAAAATCAGTGTCTCCAGACAAACTTTATTTGAGGATTCCTTTCAACAGGTAACAAACTATTTTAAGTATCAAAATCTGATATTGAAGGGTGCATACAAAATTAAATATGTGAGCTGAATCTGGACTTATTTTCTTACAAGTACCTCGAAATTAGCATGTAGGTATTGTTGTGTATTTGAAAGTACACAGGTACACTTGAATAGAATCGACAAACAGATTTAACCAGCCTCATCTCACCACCGCCTACTAATCTGGTGACCATTACAATGATGAGCTTGAAACTTGAAACGGCTAGGTTACATCAAGAGCCATTGAATAAAACATGTTGTGTACCTGATATTGGAAAATGTTGTCTTGCTCACCGAGAGGCTGAGTAGAATAGCACATATGTTTGAGGAGTCAATCAGGTAGTGACTATAATTGCATTTTAAAGTAAAATGTTCAGATATGGTCCTTCAGATACATAGTCTGAGAGAAGTTCCTTTTACTGTTTTCTTTTTCTCACATCTGGTTCAAGTTGGCTTATCAAAAATCTCTATTTACTTTTAGCCATGGCTTGATTTCAACTGATGAAAACTGCCTGAAAATTTATGTTCTGGTTAACTCTTGCCAAGATAACTAATACTCTCCTTACAATCCACAATTTTTACTTTGTAGCCATTCTACTCCCCTTTTTCATTGGGCTCAATAATACTCTTAAACTATTAGGGAAAGAAATAATACCATTATTGTGTGGATAAGTGGAATCATGACAATATAATCATTATTATAGTTCTTTATATGTTACTTTTAATAACAGAGAAAGCAGAAATGTGCGTTCTCTGAAACATTATACTTTTAGGTCTTCATTGGAAAATAGAATTCTTGAATTTAGATTAGACAAGAAATTGAAATGAAATTGCCACTCTTTTTGCATATTTATTGTACATATAAGGTGACAGATAAAAGGTCCTGAAATTAATTTCTGAGCAATCTTTCATTTAAAAAAAATTTCCTCTGCAGATAATGAATATGAAGCCATATGACTTGCGCCGTCGATTGTACATAATAATGCGTGGAGAGGAGGGTTTGGATTATGGAGGTATAGCAAGGTGAGTAGTTCCCACAGTTGGGTAACATTTGCTTCCTGCCAACTGGGCACGGCTGGCATCACTTTCCCTTTGGAGTCACAACAGGCTAAAGCGTATAGTATAGTACAGTATGTAGTAATGAGAGGGGGCAACAGTGTTGTGGTCATTCATGTGCATTGTAAAATGACAGATTGGACAAGTGATACTGTTGTTCAGAATTTTTCTCAGCAATTTCATGACGGGGCTTCTGACCCACCAATACGATCCAATGAATTTACAAAAGTTCCCTTTTGCCATTTAGGGTCCAGGAGACTTTTGTTCAGTAAATTCTTTCTGGACAGTCAAGTGATAGTATTGGGACTACCCAGGTGATGTGTGAAGCCAGCAGACAGTCCTCAGTAAAATCCACACTCGTCACTCAATTCAAATATCTTCTGATTGATGAAGTTTAAGTGTAAATGCTCATATTTAACTTTAGTCTCTTGCACGTAAAGAATTAATAAATTTCATATTGCAGTTCAGTTTCTGAATTCTGTTTGCAACTATTTATTTGGCGCCGTAACAAAATGTTCACCTACTGCCAATCACAAGGCTCTTACTTAAAGGAGCCAATCATAAACAAGGTGTACATTTCCTTTTAAGCTCTGATGAATGCCTCTTTAATTCTCCAAGATGCTGCATTCCTTGCCTTTTAAACATTTAAGTGTGTCCCTTTCCTGGCAGGTATAACCCAAAGCAGATTAATGAGGTGGTACATTCTGGTTTTTTAAGGAATTATATGTCAATGGGCGAATAATTGAATTTCTACTGTATTGCAAAGTAAATTAAGAATGCTTATAAGATGTGGAATATTTACATATCATGTTTAATTGCGATTCATACATTTTGATTTCTGAAAGTAAGCTTACAGTCACTGACATGATTATTTTATTAAAATATTTCCTCCTAATTAACTGTTGTTTGTTGCTCCACTGTAAGTGTTGCATCATTTTTCTTAACTATGCATCTATATTTTAATTTTTTCCCATACATTTAGTGTTGGGCAGTTTTCTAATAATTCTTGTCAAATAATACGTAACTCTACAGTATCACTTGATATTTAAAGTCAAGTCATTGTTTTACAGTGTTTACCTACATGAAAGCTGATGAACACTACCTCAAAACATATTGCAAGAAATTTGGTAAATGCTGGTGCCTGATAAGGTGTTTCAATCTGATGAGAGAAAACTAATTTTCAAGGACTTTTTTTTGAATAACATGCAAAATGTCTTTGCACAGTACTGCTGCTGAAGAACAACACATTTCATAACATACATTATGTCAGTGATAGTGAATCTGATTCTGATTCATCATACCAACTGATGAAAAAACAATTTACTTTCCAAACTGCAGTAATTGCTGATGGATTTTACGTGTCTTGTTTTTGAATACACCGTATATTAATTTTATTTTAAAATTCCAAGGTGCATACTGAATTCTTGCTGGTGGTTTGTTGCATGAAACTCTAATGAAATCATAATTAGAAGCTGCAATTAAAAGTAAAATATTAAAAGTAAATATCTTTTGATATATTGTTTCTGTTATTTATTAATTTAAACTGGTCATCAGAAGAGAAATTGTGCAGAATTCAATATGGTATGTTTTCCTTAACAGTGCAGCTTCTAATGTGAGCCACATTTCTGGGACTGCTTATTTTACTTATATTTTCAAAGTTGCTATCTTTCTTGGTGGATGGAGTATCTGTACTATTTTGAGCTCCCGTCATCTCTTCATGCAGCCTCTTTCCTCTGTGACCTACCAGTGGTTTTACCCTATGGTAGGTTACGTCATGCTGTTCTACCACAGGGTAGAACCACGGACAGGCTGCTGAGAATCTTCCTGCATCGGTGGAATTCACTTGTCTTTATGCTGTGGTTCCTTGTTCCTCCATGACTTAACTGTGCTCAGCGGATAAGCTGTAACTCTATTCTGTTGACAGTAATGTGAAGCATGTGGATATATATATAAATTCATCCTATCAAGAGATGAGCAGGATGGAAAATTTTATATTTGACAATTCTACCAGATCAAAGATAAAAATAATTATTGTTGCAATCAAATCAGTTTTTAATTTCTGCTAATCCTTTGAGAAATGGAAAGTGATTGTGTTCACTTTGCATATTGCCTGAAACAGGCTATTTACCGAACACAGCCTGTACGGTGACTACCTTCCATGCCTCAGATTGAGCCACTGTATGGATATTCCTACAGAACAATCTTATCTCTGGTCTTCCCTTCCATTGGCTGTGCTTGGAAACTTGACTAAATTGGGAAATTGTGTGAGACTCCGGCACAAATGAGCAGATATGCAGTTCCACCAATTAGCTTAATCATCTACTTTAAACCTGCATTAGTTTAAGTAAAACATATGCAGTGGTATTGAAGTGACATGAAGGTGGAAAACAGCGTTCTAAAGTCAATACCAAGCCAGGCGATAGCACAAGAATTTACTTACTCAGTAATCCTATGTACATAAGATTATTCCTTTGAATATGGAGCCAGAGCACCAACACACTCTAAATTAATATTGAATCTTACCTAACTGAGGCATAGCTCAGGATATGCAAAATATGAAATTACAACACTGGGGAGTTGATGCAACGTATAGAGAATGGGACCAATTTAAGGTTAGTGTAAGTGGGTGTCTCATGGTCAATGCAGTCTTGGTGGGCTGGATGACCAATTTCCATCCTGTATCTCTCTCGAGTTCCAAGGGTACTGTTCTGTGATAAAGACGGACTTATCCTTAATGCAGAGAAAAACTTTTGCTGTTCATTTAAATATTTGTATCTGACATGGGAATCTGTGGTGCTTGCTATTCACTGTCAACTGTGAAAGTGGCTTTATGTATAATGGAGAGGGAGAGTTTCTGAGCTTTTAATTTGTTTACTATTTCTGCAATTGTACATAAGTTGGAGCAATTACTAGAGAACTCTGTCAGTTGAATTGCTGCAGTATTAGACAAATCATTGTTTCTGAGTAAAGATACGGATAACATGCAGTTTATATGCATCAAAAATAGAGAAGAGCTATTAATTTTTGGATGCAGAAGTGTGGTGAAAAAACAATTCATGCAAATATATTTTAATATTTGAATATCAAAGGATAAGTTCTGCTTTTGACACAATTTTAGTTAAAGTTTCAACATTTATTATTGGAGTTTATTATTATTATTCCATAGAGAATGGTTTTTCCTGCTTTCCCATGAAGTTCTCAATCCAATGTACTGCTTGTTTGAATACGCTGGAAAAAACAACTACTGTTTGCAGATAAACCCTGCGTCATCAATTAATCCAGATCACCTGACCTATTTCCGTTTTATTGGGAGGTTCATAGCAATGGTAAGTCCTGTGAAAGAAGTAACTAAAATCTAGCACAAATACATGCCTATGCTCAAAATACTATGCATGGAACTTGTATGTTTTGATAGTTTGGAAACAAAGTGGAACCCGTGTAGTGACGTTTATGTCTTAAGAACACCCCACAATATATTGCAACCAATAAGCACTGTTGTAATGTTTAAAAATTAAGTAACAATTTCTGCACTGCACAGCACTGGTGAAATAGATTTTGTTAGTAATTAAGTAGTTTGAATGTAGACTGGGATCCTGCAATGACCTCTTTGGTCTTCAGATAAAGCCAAGGATTATTTTGGTCCAAAGAAATGAGCTAGCAAAGTAACAGTATAGATTAACAGGATAGATTATTTATCAAATTCCTGAGTGAGGTTTGAATCCACATCCTTCTATTTCAGGTGAGATAATACCATGGAGCTGTGAATCACATACATGCCTTCTAGCACAAGCACTATAATTGTATTGCAAATGAACTGGATTGATCTTTCTATGCTTTTCCATCATCAAAAATATGTGTCCAATGACAGGCTTCCTGCAGCAAAGTTGAAGTTGCAAGTTACTGTGAATGTTGCCTTCCACTTTACTTGTCTTCACTGTCTTCCATGGTGAACTACACTAAATTTGTTTCTTAAATACCAAATCTATTAAAGAGTATGCTTAGACTGTAATGATTTCATTTGGGGTTATCCCTAATTATTTTAATCAATCCTCTGATTCTTCAAGTGCTTTACTGATGCCTTATTGATTGTTATACCAAACCATATGTCTCTAGACATACTTTGCCTTACTTTACAAAGTTATGTATTGTAATGTATTTCTTTTGTAAATTATTTATGGGGAACACTGCTTGGATGATCATCTCATGGCTGCCACAATGTTATGTGAATGGCGAGGTTCTCTTTATCCTGGGACTGTGATTGATTTGTTTTATCTGTTTGTCAACTGTTCAAAAGCCTGAAGCATCATGTTTGTATCAACAGGTTTTCAATTTACCAGTGAACTTGACAAGTTTACCCATCATCTCTTTCCTCGGTAGTTTATATTCTTGAATTGAATTGAATTGACTTTATTTCTCACATCCTTCACATACATGAGCAGTAAAAAACTTTACATTATGTCTCCATCTAAATGTGCAATGTGCAATTTATAGTAATTTGTAATAAATAGTATGTATAACAGGACAGTCAATAGAACATAGAAATACAATTGTATCATTGCGAATTAATCAGTCTGATGGCCTGGTTGAAGAAGCTGTCCTAGAGCTGTTAGTACCATTTCCCGGATGGTAGCAGCTGGAATAGATTGTAGTTGGGGTGACTCGGGTCCCCAATGACCCTCCGGGCCCTTTTTACACACCTGTCACTGTAAATGTCCTGAATCATGAGAAGTACACATCTACAGGTGTGCTGGGCTATCCACACCACTCTCTGCAGAGTCCTGCTACTGAGGGAAGTACAGTTCCCATTCCAGACAGTGATGCAGTCAGTCAGGGTGCTCTCAATTGTGCCCCTGTAGAAAGTTCTTAGGGATTTGGGGACTTATGCCAAACTTCTTCAACCGTCTGAGGTGAAAGAGGCACAGTTGTGTTTTTCTCACCACACAGCTAGTATGTACAGATCACGTGAGATCCTCGGTGATGTGTATGCCAAGGAACTTAAAGCTGTTTACCCTCTCAACCCCAGATCCATTGATGTCAATAGGGGTTAGCCTGTCTCCATTCCTCCTGTAGTCCACAACCAGCTCCTTTATTTTTGTGACATTGAGGGAGAGGTTGTTTTCTTGACACCACTGTGTCAGGGTGATGACTTCTTCTCTATAGGCTGCGTCATTATTATTTGAGGTAAGGCCAATCGATGTAGTATTGTCAGCAAGTGTAATTAGCACATTGGAGCTGTGGGTGGCGACAGAGTCATGGGTATACAGAGAGTAAAGGAGGTGGCTTAGGACACAGCACTGAGAGGCACCTGTGTTGAGCGTCAGAGGGGCAGAGGTGAGGGAGCCCACTCTTAGCACCTGCTGGCAATCTGACAGGAAGTCCAGGATCAAGCTGCACAAGGCGGGGTGAAGGCCGAGGTCTCTGCGTTGAGCAGCTCGATCCTGGACTTCCTGTCAGATGTGTAAGGACAGTGTGCAGAGCTGTGGTATTGCGTCATCTGTCGATCGGTTGTGTAAGTAGGCAAATTGTCAGGGGTCCTGTGTGTGTGGTAGCAAGCTGCAGATGTCGTCCTCGACCAGCCTCTCAAAGCATTTGCTTATTATTGAGGTGAGTGCGACAGGACGTCAGCCATTCAGACATGTTACCTTGGTCTTTTTAGGTACAGGGACAATGGTGGATGTTTTGAAGCAGGAGGGCACTCTACACTGGGAGAGGGAGAGATTAAAATGTCTGTAAACACAGCTGCCAGTTGTGCTGCACACATCCTGAGTACTCACCCCGGGATGCCGTCCGGTCCCGCAGCTTTGTGACTGTCCACTCATTGGAAACACCTGCATACCTCAGCCTCAGAGATGACCAAGATGCAGGTCACTTCAGCGGCTCTCCTCGGGGGCTCAGTGTTGGCAACATCGAACCGAGCGTAAAAAGATTTGGCTCATCTAGGAGAGAGGCAGCGATGTTGGCAGCACCATTGCGCTTAGCTTTGATGTTTGCTATGGTGTGCAGACCTTGCCATAAGCTGCGTGTGTTGTAGGTGGAGAGTTGTGTCTGAATATTGTTGTTTCGCTGCCTTGATGACTTTCCGTAGATCATAGCTGCATTTCTTGTGTTCCTGTTGGTTACCGGCAATGAGCTAAGCCTACTTGACTCGTTACTTGACATGCATTACTGAATGAGCAGAATATTTTAGCAGATAAATATTGGGAAGACCAGTTTTTTCCATAGTCATTGATTCAAACATTCTCTTCAGTTGTCTGTTATCTAAACCTGAATCAGGCATTTTAGAACCTAGTTGTCATAGCTGATCTGAAAACGAGCTTTTGACCTCTATTTCGACCTCTATAATAATACCTTCTCCAGCTTCACCCAATTGCCAAAATCACCAAAACCATCATCCATGCCTTTATTACCAAAACATTCACCAATACTATCTGTCAACTCAATCTCTTTAAAAGCTCCAACTCTCTATGATACCTTCATCTCCTCAATTCAGGTTTCTTAAAAATCCATGATTTTAGTCTCCCTACCATAATCTTAAATGTTTTCATCTGCCATCATTCTAGCCTCATGATATTGCAGCTTTGACTACTGCATGAGAGAATCTCAGAAGGGATCTGGGAACACTTGTTGGAAGCCCTGGTGGAAACTGAATGCTTTGCACTTTTCTTTGACCTGTATTATTAAAAAAGTGACAGTTTTTGTTTTGTTCTAGGCACTTTACCATGGTAAATTTATTGATACAGGATTCACCTTGCCATTTTATAAAAGAATGTTGAATAAGAATCCCACCATGAAAGACTTGGAATCAATTGATCCAGAATTCTACAACTCTCTGCTGTGGATCAAGTAAATATTTGATATTATTTAGCTTTTATGTGAACAAACAGACCAGCTGATTGCAAAATTATTGATACTATGTTTTCATGTACCATAAAATTTGCAGAAATTATTAGAATATTGTTTTTCTATTTTGATTGCTACAGGAAAATATATCTGGATATAATTTCACAGAGGGCAGGGTATTGCAAAAATTTGTAATTGATTCAGGAAACGGGAAATCAATACAGTATTGAGGGGATGGAAATCCTTGTGCTTTTTTAAAAAAATCCGTTTAATACTTTTCTCTTTCAGGGAAAACAATATAGAAGAGTGCGGCTTAGAACTGTATTTTGCACAGGATATGGAAATATTGGGGAAAGTAACAACTCATGAGCTGAAGAAAGATGGAGAAAATATTATGGTCATTGAAGAAAATAAGGAGGAGTATATGAGGTTAACTATAATTCTATATCTTGGATTTTAGTTTGGAAAGTTTTGTTTTTCATTTTTCTAGATCAGCAGGGAGAATTAAACTAGATACAATGTAAAATATGCTGTATTGAAAAAATACATATTGCATCAAATCAGCATTATTTTATATAGTTTGGTTTCTTATCTGCCCGGCTTTTCTGTTAATCATTATATATTTGACTCAATTTTCTATATTCTAGTCCAAAGAAAAATATATAAATTAACAAAAGAGAAGAATATTAGGAACACCAAATTGGAAGCAAGCCAGCTGCAATGTCTTAGATGCCAGTTTTTTGAAACAATGTGTTATTTTGGAAGATTTTCATAGAATCATGCCTGCTTCATTTTCCATCACAACTATCTCTATGCCATTCCTCTCTTTGGCAGTGGAGCTGATTCCAGTAAATGTAAAGCTGTTTTTCAATCCACTGCTGCCAAGACCCATCAGTAGACATAATTTGCCTTAGTCACTGTCAAATATTTACAGGAACCCGTGTTCATTTGTGCTTGCTTTCTTGTTAGGTTGCTGACCGACTGGAGATTCACCCGTGGAGTTGAGGAACAAACCAAAGCTTTCTTGGATGGTTTCAATGAGGTGGTGCCTTTAGAATGGCTGCGGTATTTTGATGAAAAGGAACTAGAGGTAAAAGTCTGCAGCCATACTCACTTAATCTAATGTAAGATCAATGCAGTGGAAACCAATTAATCCATCTGTGAAACAAATACTTGTTTCAATAGCTCTGTAGCAAACAAGTTTTAAAGGCAGCACTCAAATCCATGGGGCTGATGCTCTTATTTTTCACTCAACAATCCATTTGACAGTTTGAAAATTAAATTCTACTTTCTATTTCCTTTACTTCAATAGATTATTATATTTGAAGATTTGAAGATTTAAAGGATGCCTTAGCTATTTGGATTCCCCTCTGAAGCAGGCAGTTGTCCTATACTTGCAGATTGTTTTGTATTGGACTGAATCTTTCTGGCTGCTGATGGCCTTCCTGAAAGTAACCACCAGTGCTTAGCCATACAGTGGAGGGAAGTCCTGGCCTTGATGCATTAACTGTTCACTTACAGAGCGACAGATATTCTATGTGGAGTGTCAGAGTAGAACACAGTCTCACCATTCAGATCCTGTGCTTGGTTAGACCCAAGGTCTGAGATCTCAGTAATTTCATTGGGGATTCTCTGTAGGTTAGAAAGCAAATTTACTTTAATTTGTTGTTTCTAATTGTGTGTTTTATAGAAAAAGAAAATAATAAATCTGTTTTAATTAATTTGATTAGTTTTCAAATGTCTTGGAACAACAACAGTCAGGAATGGGATGGTAAGTAGTGGCAATATTTGCACTCCAGAAGTGCAAGGCAGTAACAGTCTCCAAACAAAAGGAGAGCCAAACCGCCTACCAGTCACATTCAGCAGCATATCCAAGTGGGTCACCATTGACCAGGAAGTATACTGGATTGGCCACGCAAAAACTGTGATGAGAAGAGGAGATCAGAGTCTGGCTATTCTTAAACAAGTGACACATCCCAACATCCCAAGGGCCTTCCGCTATTTGCAAGACAAAAGTCAGAAGTTTGATGGAATACTCTTCTCGCCTGGATGAGTGCAGTGTCAAGAAAACATGTGGAACTCAGAACTATCCAGAAGGTGCTGGAGGAACTCAGCAGGGCAGGCAACATCTATGGAGAGGAATAAAGAGTTGATGTTTCGGCCCTAGACAAAGCAGACCCCTTGATTTGCATCCTATCAACCAACTAAACGTTAATTCCCTCCACCACTATTACACAGTAGTTGCTGTGCATATAATTTACAAAATATACTGTAGTTGCTTGCCCAAATTACTCTGACACAACCTCATAAACTCCAGATCTCTACTACCTCCAAGAAGGGCAAGGTCAGTGGGCACCTGTAACAGCCACTACTTACAGGTTCCCTTCCAAGCATTCTAACGTGGAAATATATAACTGGTGCTTCATTGTTGCTAGCTCTAAATCCAGGAACTCTCAATCCAGCAGAACTGTGGGAGTACCTTAAATGTGAGGGCGGCTTGTTTAAAGTGCTTCACCGAAGAGGCACTTAGGGTAGGCAATAAATAATGGTCTTGCCAGAAATGCCCTGATCCTGAAAAGGTATTTTAAAAAAATGAATAAACTGTTAAATTGAATGGATGACTCGTGATAAACCTGGCCTCATAGAGTACTACAGGACAGAAACAGGCCCTTTGGCCCATCTAGTCCATGCCAAACCATTAAGCTGCCTTGTCCCATCCACCTGCACCGGAACCATACCCCTCCATACCCCTCCCATCCTTGTACCTATCCAAATTTCTCTTCAGTGTTTGTTGAAATCGAATCCATATCCACCATTTCAGCTGGCAGCTCGTTCCACACTCTCACTGCCCTCTGAGTGAAGAGATTTCCCCTCGTATTCCCCTTAAACAAGTCACCTTTCACACTTAACCCATGGCCTCCCGCTCTCGCCTCACCCAGACTCTGTGGAAAAAGCCTGTTTGCATTTCCCCTATTTCTGCAGCTCATAATTTGGTATACCTCTGTCAAATCACCCTTCATCTCTGGAGCGTAACAGAATGAGGAGAGATTTGATAGTCATATCACAACTGCTATATTCCCTTTATCTAATCCATCCCTGTACAATTTCTCTGAAACTTAACACAGATTTGTTTTTGGTTTCCCAGTCCCAGACAAAGGCATTTGACCTGTAATACTTGTTTCTATTTATGCAGATGTTACCTGACCTGCAGTGTGTTCCACATTTTTGATTTTTATTATAAATAAATTAGCTGAGTGAGGAATAAGATTGATATGAATAGTGGGACATACTATGTGTTCTATGTTAATAGAAATACAGTCAGAAATTATTCCATTAAAGGGATATCTAGCCCCTTAATATTTTTATACATCTTATAATTAAGTATTCTTTCAACCTCTTCTGTTTGGAAAAAAACAATCCTTGCTTATTCAGCCTTTCTTTGGCTTAAATGTTCAGGATGAGTGCCAGAAAATGAATAATGTGTTAATAACATTAAGAGTGAATAACCATGGCGAAAAATAATCCTGACACAAAGGAATAAGAAGTATGTAGCTTTTGGTGTCAGTCCAATTGGTCAACATAGTCCAGTTTATATATAATTGCTCCTGATGGGAGGAGTAGAGGGGTGGAAACGGTCTCAGATACATTATAGACAATTTTTACCTCTTGAAATGTGCAACATTCTCTTTGGATATTGAGGTATTCTCCCTCATTCACCTTCACCTAGAATTACATTCGGAAAAAGCAGTTACACTAGCAAATAGATAGGGTCTACCTTGTTAGTCAGTTCGATTTGCCCACTGTGTTGCTGGTGTTTAGGGCAGCAATGCTGGTCCTCCATCTCTGGCCGTTTTCAGGGCTGCCTTCATCATGTCAGTAGCTTCCTCTCGGTTTTCACCACTGTCAGTCATGCATAATTTGGGTGGAGACTCAAGAAAACAGTTGCACTCAAATGTGGAAGGATTCTTAATTGCTGTTTTACTGGTTAGGGTTGTTGACCCTGAGCTGAACCCCCGAACCTGGAGGACTGGTGGATCACTTAGTCTGACCTCTACCCTTTGACATGGGTGACCCTACCAAGAACCAAAGTATAAAGCCTTGACTCCAGCCAACATGGCCCTCCAGGTCATTGAGGCACGCAAACCCCCAAACCCCGGACAAGATTGTGGTCCACTTGGAGGACTTTGTTAGTATTTGATGATATTTCATTTCATTTTGGATTTTTATCCAGATTAGGCCAGAACTTTCAACATAGTGGGTGCTGAAGGCTAATGACAGCCACCGCAACCCTAGGAAGTCCGAATGTAACACTGGTTAGTTTAAAAATGCATTCGAAGATTGGTTTCTTTCACCTCCTTAGTTTTCCATTCACCAGAAGTATAAATTACTTGTTGACCTTTCAATTAAGATCTGTATTTGTTTTGCATCATCAGATCTTAATTCACTTCAGCTGGGACTCTGCTGGGTATAGTCGCTAATGCTTTAGAATTCAGTGTAGCATTTCCTGGGGGCTATAAATACATGAAGTGCAATTGATATCTTAATTTGCCATCTTTAAAAGGCTATGATTTTAATCCTAGAAATAACATTCCAGGGATAAAGAATTTTAGCCCTCTGGTAAATTTTATTTATTTTTCTCCATGTGAATGATGTGCATAGAAAAAGATAATGTAGTTATTAAGTAGTGTACTTCCTGTACAGTATATTAAAATGAAAGATCAAGCCACTAATGTGTTTATATATAAACATGTAATATATAAATATGTAATATATGTTTATATATATTTATAAGAACGGCACAGTAGTGTAGTGGTGAGCACAATGTACAGTACCAGTGACCAGGGTTCAATTCCCACTGCTGCCTGTAAGGAGATTATATGTTCTCCCTGTGAGGGTGTGGGTTTCCTCAGGGTGCTCCGGTTTCCTCCCACATTCTAAAGACGGACTGGTTGGTAGGTTAATTGGTCATTGTATCCAGTTATTAGGCCAGGGTTAAACCGGGGATTGTTGGGCGGTGTGGCTCGATGGGCCTACCTAGCACTGTATCTCAATAAAAAACTGCACACCAGTCAATTAGGTTTTTTCTCTTACTTTGCTGTCACTATTAGATTTTCAATCATGTTTAAACAAGCATGTACTAATTAAAATTGATACTGCGTTTCTGTAAAGTGTAGGCAGAGTTACAGATATACTGTATATTACAGTTTTAAAACATTTCAATGCAAAGTTATTTAAGTGTAGATCCATTAGGCTGGAATTTTCTGTAGAGAGACAACCTAGACATTGTATCTGGTAGTACGCCTGTTCTATCAGTGCCTATTTATCTACAGATATTCTTCCAAGTTCATTGATATAGTCTAAGAAAACGTATAAATCTTTTAATATTTAGTGTGAACAAATCAGGCCCTGAAAATCACTGAATTCATGCATAATTTTCTTTTCAAGTGAAAATTTGAGGCACCTGATATTATTGGGTGTCCAGTTTCAGATGACATCTTCCAGCTGGAGAAAAGCTTGGAGGAGCTGGACCAGTGTCAAGGTTCATGTTGTCATCTGTATCTATGTGCAAAAGCAGAGCAGAATCAAGCCTCACAATTCTCAATAACAGTGCACATCTGAGCTGTTCTTGTTTTCACCGTTACTGGCACAGATAATCTGTATGTTTCTTTTACTGAGGTATTTGTATGAAATGTTATTCAAATTAGATGATTTACATGATATTTTAAATCTTTTCTCTCATTCCTGGCTGTGTCCATTTCTTGTTAAGATGTAACACTACTACATCCCATATATTATAGTTCCTTTTAATTTTACATTCCTCAGTTTAATTATAATACTGTTTTATTTTGTAGAATTTTCCCCTCATGTATTATTTGTTCTACTGTTTTTTTTTGCAATTAATGAATAAATTCAATTCCCATCACTTTTACCTTTCCCACTTACTCCTTATTCAGAGTTTTTTATTTACTTTCATATTGTGTTCCAAACACAATCGATTTCCAAGTACTTTTAATGTACTGTCCATATTTCTCAACAGAACTGTTCTTAATAACATATTGCTATTATAAACGGTTGAATTTACTTAATATGCTTTCTTTAAAAAGTTCTGTTCTTTCATCGTTAGCTATTCAAGATCAACATCAAAGCAATTGTTAATCAATAAGGCTGATTTGTAATCCACAATTTCCTCTTATTGTGATTTTAAGATAAATCAGCATGTCACATTTGAAACACCACCCCATGTGTCCTGAACTGCTTAATAAGTTGTTTGAATTAAATAGATATGATTAATGAGTTTCAGTTGTGTTAGAGTAAATAGTTATGTGTGTAGTTAAGCACAAGTAATATTAAAATTGTTAGTTATTTTGTAATAAATAAAATATACAAAACTCAAAGCATTAAAATGCATAAAATCTTTGTACCATAACAATATCCAATTATTCGACAATTGTGTTTCATCAGAGATGGTAATTTTTTTTTCCTACTTACAGCTAATGCTATGTGGAATGCAAGAAATTGACTTATCTGACTGGCAGAAGAACACCATCTATCGTCATTATACAAAGAATAGCAAGCCAATCCAGTGGTTCTGGCAGGTGAGTTATCCTAACCATGTCAGACCAAAAAGGACTGACAATTTATTTTGTATAGGTCAGTGTTAGAACAGCTGCTGGCAAGCTGTTTGTAAGGATCATCAAAGCAAGCTTACACTATCATAACTTAAGTCTGTGCCTTTTGTTGCTGAGGAATTTAGAGAATTGAATTGTTCCACAATTTTGCCCATTTTCCTGTGATACCAGCTGACATCTCCTGAGCATCTTGTCTAGATATTCCATGCAGATTTAACTTCCCTTAGTTGTTTCTTTTCCCCACAGGTAAGTTGACCAGTTAGGCACATCTTTTAAAATGTTTAATAGCAGCATGCAAATTTAAACCCAGAATATCAGAAAACCTGCAAACTTTGAGAGCAGCAACATTTATGGAGGACTACAGGAAAGCAGTACAATATGAGATTTGGGCAAATTAAATATCAACTCAAAAATTAGTAAAAATGTAAAGATGTGTCCCAAAAGGAATATTGTACTTCATGAAACACAATATCAACTAATGGTTATATTTCGGAGAAACTAGCTGCAAACATAAATGAAGCTTATTTTTTTTGGAATCCTTGCACAGAGTGGTTGCTTTGTGTATTAACTGGCAAGTCCATAACTTCCCAGATCACGGATAATGTTAAACAGTCTGTTGTTTATGTTTTTAGCATACAGCCAACCTAAATACTATTCTGAAAGAATGATTAATGCATAAATTGTTCTTAATTTTTAAATTACACTCATTCGCCCTATATCAGTACACTTATCAATAGGTAATGCATTTTGAAAATTGTAATTCCAGACATTACAGATGCCAGTGTGGAGTGGGATTGTGAGGGCAGGGGTGTAGATCAGAGTTCCAGATAAGTTGCTTAATTATAGAACTTAGAACATAGAATAGTACAGCACAATACAGGCCCTTCAGCCCACAATGTTTTGCCGACCCTTAAACCCTGCCTCCAATATAACCCCCACCTTAAATTCCTCCATATACCTGTCTAGTAGTCTCTTAAATTTCACTAGTGTATCTGCCTCCACCACTGACTCAGGTAGTGCAGTCCACGCACCAACCACTCTCTGAGTAAAAAACCTTCCTCTAATATCCCCCTTGAACTTCCCACTCCTTACCTTAAAGCCATGTCCTCTTGTATTGAGCAGTGGTGTCCTGGGGAAGAGGCGCTGGCTACCCACTCTATCTATTCCTCTTATTATCTTGTACACCTCTATCATGTCACCTCTCATCCTCCTTCTCTCCAAAGAGTAAAGCCCTAGCTTCCTTAATCTCTGATCATAATGCATACTCTCTAAACCAGGCAGCATCCTGGTAAATCTTCTTTGTACCCTTTCCAATGCTTCCACATCCTTCCTATAGTGAGGCGACCAGAATTGGACACAGTGTGGCCTAACCAGAGTTTTATAGAGCTGCATAATTACCCCGCGACTCTTAAACTCTATCCCTCGACTTATGAAAGCTAACACTCAATAAACTTTCTTAACTACCCTATCTACTTGTGAGGCAACTTTCAAGGATCTGTGGACATGTACCCCCAGTTACCTCTGCTCCTCCACACTTTCAAGTATCCTGCCATTTACTTTGTATTCTGCGTTGGAGTTTGTCCTTCCAAAGTGTACCACCTCACACTTCTCCGGGTTGAACTTCATCTGCCACTTCTCAGCCCACTTCTGCATCCTGTCAATGTCTCTCTGCAATCTTCGACAATCCTCTACACTATCCACAACACCACCAACCTTTGTGTCATCTGCAAACTTGCCAACCCACCCTTCTACCCCCACATCCAGGTCGTTAATAAAAATCACGAAAAGTAGAGGTCCCAGAACCGATCCTTGTGGAACACCACTAGTCACAATCCTCCAATCTGAATGTACTCCCTCCACCATGACCCTCTGCTTTCTGCAGGCAAGCCAATTCTGAATCCACCTGGCCAAACTCCCCTGGATCCCATGCCTTCTAACTTTCTGAATAAGCCTACCGTGTGGAACCTTGTCAACTGCCTTACTGAAATCCGTGTAGATCACATCCACTGCACATTGTCTCGCACAACATCTTCTGTAGGATTTGAGTTTAATCTTTTCTTAATATGCTGCTGATCTGCTTTTACATTTGAACAATGCATTTACTAAAAGATTCGTACTAAATGATTCAAATGTTTACTTTTTTTTAATCAGATTTCAGAAAAAAATTGTGATTATTTTGCCAGGACTAGAGAGTCTCTGTTATAGGAAGAGTTTGGCCAGGTTAAGTCTTTAATCCTTGGAATAGAGGAGAGTTAGTGGTGACCTTATAGAAGTGTTTAAAATTAGCAGAGGCATGGATAATGTGGAAGCTAACAGTCCTTTTCCTAGGGTAAGGGAGTCTAAAACTAGGGGGTATAGGTTTAAGGTGAGAGGGAAAATATTTAATAGGGTCCTGAGGGGCAACCTTTTCAAGTGGAGCGTGGTGTGTATATGGAATAAGTTGCAAGAGGAAGAGTTTGAGGAAGAGTTTTTTTTTTCTCTTTTATTTTAAAATAAAATGATGTTATTCTCTAGAGGGAATATTTCTTTAATTTTCTTTGGAAACTAGATTTATTGCACTATATGTTTATGTACCTGGTTATTTTCATAATCCTAGAACATTTCAACAGTTGTCAAAGAATTATCTTTGGTATACAATAATTAAGGAATTGTTGTAACAGGTATAAGATTGGGAACATAATTCTAACTATATGCTTCTTAATCTAATTAAATTATAATGAAAATTACAAGTTATAAATTGAGGAGAATGGCTATTTTCTATCGCTGTTTAGTATTTGGTTTTATATATATCAATGGAAAAAAAGAAAAAAAAACCCCCAAAAAAAACCCACCGTGCAACTAACTAAAAGCAAAGCAAAGCAATGGGCTAACTTGAAACCAAACAGAGTTAAACTTAAAATCACGTCCTCAATCCCGACCTCCATTAAAACAGTGAAAAAAAACAAGAAGGGTAAATATTACATTAAATGAAAATATCGAATAAAAGGTCCCCAAATCTGTTCAAATTTAAATGAAGAATCATAAAGGTTACTTCTAATTTTCTCCAGATTCAAACATAAAATCGTCTGAGAAAACCAAAAAAAGGTAGTTGGAGCATTAAGCTCTTTCCAATGTTGTAAAATACATCTTTTCGCCATTAAAGTAAGAAATGCAATCATTCTACGGGCTGAAGGGGAAAGATTACTAGAAATTTTAGGTAGTCCAAAGATAGCAGTAATAGGGTGAGGAGAGATATCTATATTTAATACCTTAGAAATAATATTGAAAATATCTCTCCAAAAAGTTTCCAAAGTAGGGCAAGACCAAAACATATGAGTTAAAGAGGCTATCTGCCCCGAACATCTATCACAGAAAGGATTAATATGCGAGTAAAAACGCGCTAACTTATCTTTGGACATATGTGCTCTATGCACCACTTTAAATTGAATTAGGGAATGTTTAGCACAAATAGAGGAAGTATTAACTAATTGTAAAATCTGCCCCCAATCATCCACAGAAATGGTAAGCCCCAATTCCTGTTCCCAATCTACCCTAATCTTATCAAATGGAGCTTTCCTGAGTTTCATAATAATATTATAAATCATAGCCGATGCACCTTTCTGACATGGATTAAGGTTAATTATCGAATCTAAAATATATATAGGAGGAAGCATTGGAAAGGAAGGAAGTATAGTACTTAGAAAATTTCTAACTTGTAAATATCTAAAAAAATGTATTCTTGATAGGTTATATTTATTAGATAATTGTTCAAAAGACATAAGGGAACCATCTAAAAATAAATCCAAAAACCGTAAAATACCCTTAGTCTTCCAAGTTTGAAAAGCGCGATCCGTAAAAGAGGGAGGAAAAAATATGTTACCTAAAATAGGAATCGCTAACCCGAATTGATTAATATCAAAAAATTTTCTGAATTGAAACCAAATACGCAAAGCATATTTAACGATCGGGTTAGAGACCTGCTTAAGGCGTTTCGAATCAAAAGGAAGAGATGAACCTAAAATAGAACCAAGTGTATAACCCTGAACAGATTGTAATTCCAATGCTACCCATTTAGGAATAGATAGTATATCCCGGTCAAGTAACCAAAATTTCATATGTCGAATATTAATAGCCCAATAATAAAATCTAAAGTTAGGTAATGCTAAACCTCCATCTCTCTTAGCTTTCTGTAAATGTATTTTACCCAGTCTCGGATTCTTATTCTGCCAAATAAATGAAGAAATTTTAGAGTCGACTTTATCAAAAAAAGATTTAGGAACGAAAATTGGTAATGCCTGAAACACATATAAAAATTTTGGCAAAAAAAACATCTTAACTGCATTAATACGACCAATCAGCTGTTTAGTATTTGGAACTGTGGCTAAATGTATTAAATCTAATTTAGATATTACAGTTCAGTTACTTAAGCACAGTTTTGTAATTGACTTTTAAAATAAAAAAGTAAACTGCAAATGCTGGAAAACCTGAAATAAAATTAACTGGACCAGGCTGCATAAAGTACCATTTTCTGTTTTTTGTATGACCTTGATAAAATTTCAGTAAGTGGGACTTGACCAGCATCAGGTAAAGCTAGCAGATCTTTCAAAACCTCTGGTGATAAAATGCAAATAGAGATGATAATTATGCAGATAATTTGCTATGAATATGAAGCCATTATTGAATATGTGTGGTTACTTCCATCCTCTGTTGATCTCTGTAATCAGGTTGTAAAAGACATGGACAATGAGAAAAGGATCAGATTGTTGCAGTTTGTCACTGGCACATGTCGCCTGCCGGTTGGGGGTTTTGCCGAGTTAATAGGTAAGAAATTAGGTTACAGTTTCCAGTTTTACTTTATGTTTTAAAAAAAAAAAAAAAAAAAAAAAAATGATGCAGGGCCACTGGTAAAAAAAAACACAAAACATTGTTACCAGTGGCCCTGCATCAAGATTGTAACCATCCGACTTCTTATCTCAATTTTTATTATATTAAGACATTTAGTACTCTTTAATCATTTAATACTCCAACAACCTGGAGTTTATCTTGATCTCTGCTGGTGTTTTGTGTTGGTACAGCCATGATTTAGACTTAGTCAGGAATCAAGCAAAATAGATGTGTCTTTGATAATCTGACATTGAAATATATTGATATAATTATGATATTCAAACAACATATATTTTACTTTAGGGAGCAATGGGCCTCAAAAATTCTGCATCGATAAGGTTGGGAAGGATAGTTGGCTTCCAAGAAGTCACACTTGGTAAGTAATATTGAGTTGATCTTGAGAAATATTTTTATGGATGATAAGATTGTTTGACAATGCACATCCTAAAACACGTGAAGCTTACAGTTTATTTGGTGAACTGGATGACTGTGTCAATTTTATCCATCAATGAGCTGTTTGTGGAGGTATTAATATATCTCACCACGACAATAGTAGAAACACTATCACTGACTGAACTCACAGAGTCTTGAAGAACAGAAATGCCAGAATTGGCCTCTGTCAGTTAGCAAGTTAACTATCGTAAAACAGTAGAGCACAGTACAGGGCCCTTTGACCTACTGTACATTGATTGTCGATTGTACTCCACAATCAATGTAACCCTTCCCTCCTACACAGCCTTTCCCCTTAAATCCATGTGCCTATCTAATAATCTTTTAAATGTCCTGATTGTGTCAGCCTCTATCACCACTTCCAGCAGTGTATTCCAGGCACCTACCGCTCTCTGTGTAAAAATAAATAAATAAAACTGATCTCTGACATCTTCCCTAAACTTTCCTCCACTCACTTTAAATTGACGTCCTCTGGTGTTGTCCATGGCTACTCTGGGGAGAAAGGTACTGGCTGTCTCTTATATACCTCATATACACCTCTATCAAGTTACCTCTCATCCATCTTTGCTGCAAAGAGAAAAGCACTGGCTCACACAACCTTTCCTTATAAGACATTCTCTAATCCAAGCAGCGCCCTGGTAAATCCTCTCTAAAGCTTCCATGTGCTTCCTATAATGAGGGGACCAGAACTGATCACAATATTATAATTGTGGTCTAACCAGAGTTTTATAGAGCTGCAGCATTACCTCACAGCTCTTGAACTTAGTCCCCTGACTAATGAAAGCCTGCACACCATACACCTTCCTAAACACCCTATCAAGTTGTGTGACAACTTCGAAGGATCTGTGGACTTTAGACGCCAAAATCTCTATGTTCCTCCACACTGCTAAAAATGCTTCTATTAACCTTGTACTCTGCCTTTGCATTCTCTCTATATCCCAATGTAACCTATATAGTCCACACCACCACCAACCTTCAGGCCATCTGCCAACTAACCTTAACCTTCCACTTCCTTATTCAAGTCATTGATATAAATTACAAAGAGATGGGGTCAAGAAGAGCCCCTGTGGAACACCATTATACATCAACCTCCAGGCATACTACACTTCATCTACTTTCACCCTCTGCCTTCTGTGGGCAAGGCAATTCTGAATCCAAGCAACGAAGTTTCCATGCATCGTTGAGAACCGTGTCAAGCAGCTTACTGAAATCCATATGCACCAATTACGACACTTACTTCATCAATTTGTTTCATCACCTTCTCAAAAAACTCAAATCAGGTTTGTGGGGCATGATCAGCCCCTCACAGAGCCATAATGACTATCCCTAATCAGACTATGCTTTTCAAAATGTTTGCAATTCCTGTCACTAAGAATCTTCTGCATTAGTTTGCCCATCACTGACGTAAGACTCACTGGCCTTTATTTCTTAATATTATCCCTAATACCTTTCTTGAACAAAGGAATACATTTGCCATCCTCCAATCCTCTGGTACCACTGCTGTGGCTGGGAGGATGCAGAGATCATTGTCAGTATCCTAGCAATCTCATCCTTTACTTCCCTTAGTAACTGGGGTGGATTCCAACCAGTCCCGGAGATTTCCCTGTCCTAAACTTCCAAAACGGCTTCTTTCTTAACCTTGACAAAGTCCAGCACATTAGATTATTCTACGATGACCTCTTATTGGTCAAGGTTTTTCTCCTTGATGTACACTGAAGGACCCCTCTCCATCATCTCCTCCATCTCCAGACACAGAATGCCCCTTTATCCTTTATCCCTGAGTGGTTCTACCTTCATTCCAGTCATCCTCCTGTCCTTCATGTATGCGTAGAATACCTGTGGTTTTCTGAATACTACTATCCAGGGCCTTCTCATGACCCTTCTAGCTCTTCTAAGTCCTTTCATAAGCTTCTTCCTGACTCCCTTTTCTGATTTTTGTGTCCTAAACCTTAAGTGTGCCCCTTTCTTCTTCTTTACTAAATGTTCCACCTCTTTTGTCAACCATGTTTTCTTCAATGTCCCATCTTTTCCCTCTGTCATTGGGACAGTGTTGTACAGAACCCCAAGCAAATGTGCCCTAAACAACTTCCACATTTGCATTGTACATTTCCTTGAGTGTATCTGTTCCCAATTTACACTCCCAAGTTCTCGTGTAATACCATTGTGATTAACCCTGCCCCCAATTAAATACTTTTCCATATTGCCTGTCCTGTCCTTGTACAATGCTATGCTAAGGTCAGGGAGTGTGGTCACAGGTTCCAAAATATTTATCCATTGAGAGTTCAGTCACGTGACCAGGATCACTGCCTAGTACTAGATCCATTATGGCCTCTTCTCTAGTTCTGTCTGCAGACATTTTCAGGAGCACTTCGTGGATATATATAAAAAAAAAATTCTGCCCCACCTAAACCTTTTGCACTAAGGAGGTGCCCAATCTTATTCTTAATGCTTCTTGCATTAGAATAAACACAGTTCAACCCATCCAAATGACTGCATTTATACCCTACCCACTGCCAATCCTTCCTCACACTCTGCACATTGCATCTACCTTTATACCAAATGCTCCGTCATCTGACCTAACACTCTGGTTCCCATCCTCTTACTGTAAAGCCTCCCCAGTAGCTCTAGCAAACATGCCCATGAGGGCATTGGTCCCTCCCAAGTTAAGAAGGGATGCTTCTGTTCTCAGGGTTAAGGAATTAAGGTAGGCCATTGAGCTGATAGGTAAATGCTAAGTGGAACTTGATACAAAGAGCAATATGAGAGATATAGTTTTCAATCAGCTGAAGTTTATTGAGTTTAGAATTGAAAATTGACTGATAAAACTTTGAGACAGCGGTGGTGTCTGAAAAGAGGATGCTGTCCAAGTTGCATGCCATCTTGGACAATGTCTCCCATCCACTACATAATGTACTGGGTGGGCACAGGAGTACATTCAGCCAGAGACTCATTCCACCGAGATGCAACACAGAACGTCATAGGAAATCATTCCTGCCTGTGGCCATCAAACTTTACAACTCCTCCCTTGGAGGGTCAGACACCCTGAGCCAGTAGGCTGGTCCTGGACTTATTTCCCGGCATAATTTACATATTACTATTTAACTATTTATGGTTTTATTACTATTTATTATTTATGGTGCAACTGTAATGAAAACCAATTTCCCCTGGGTCAATAAAGTATGACTATGACTATGTTTGGAGGCAGATGATGCAAACAGAGGGTTTCTGTAAATGGTCTATGTTAAGAAATGGAAACAGATAGAGCTCATGAAGGAAAAGAAATAGACTGAAAAGCACAGATCGGTTTAACTAGACTGCAAACTGCCCAAGTGGCAATGAAAATTACTGGTCTGTAGTTCAGGATTTCAGCACTTCAGTGTCTTGCCTAGATATTCAACACAGAGTGTGGACTAAAAGGAAATATTCCAGTCATTCAATTGAAACTGACTGTGAGCTTCATTTTTATAAGTTCTATAGATTGTACTAAAATGCTGTTATTTCAAACTAAGTATGTCGTATGTTTTACACAGTTGTGCACGCATTTGATGTACAGCTGCTCCTTAAAGGGTAATAGAATAAAAGTCTTGGAATACTTTTAAGACAGATGTAGGGAGATAATTGATAAGCAGTGAAGTGAAAGGTTATTGGGGTTGAGAGGAATGCAGATTTGAGATGACATTCAGATCAGCCAGACAAGACTGGAAGGGCTGAATGGTCTTGCTTGCTCCTGACTTGTATGTTTGATTGCATTAATATTTCTGCCATTACAGGGAATGGCAAGTTTTTGTAGTGATTACTAGTGCAGTACATCAGTATAGTAAATCCTGTGTTTGATCAAAATGGTTAAAATTTTAATATTCAGTTTTACAGTGTTTCTAAAGAAACACTAACGAATGCTGGAATCTTCAGTGCTCTCATTGTTCACTGTTCTCCAAATTTCCTGAATGTTTTTAACTGGCTTCACTTCAGATGTAGGTTTATGTCCCCAGCTGGACAGTTAGTAATGAGTTTTCAATTTATTCACTTGATTGCCAAAAGAACCACTAATATTAGAGTAATAAAACTGTTAAATGTCAGAAGCAGCTTTATTCATTTAATGTTAACACCCTCTCTTGCTAGGCACAATTTAAAAATTAACAAATAAACACCTTCTTTTTGCCTCATAATCTGATTCCTTTATTATTTTTAACCATTATTCCCACTTTCCCAAAGTAAATTGAACAGATATCTATTGCAGGTTTTTTTTTTCCTGGCTACTCCCATTTTGTAGCTGGAAACAGCTGTCAAGTCTGTGTTTGCCAGGGATAAAAACTGACTTCAAAGACGAAGTTATGTTCATAAAGACTTAAGTTATAAAACTGTTTCAATTGCAGTACGACTTAGAACTTCATGCGTGGCCAAGTTGTTAAAATTATCGCTAGACAATCACACAGCTCCAACTCCCACAAAACGAAGATCATATTTTCTTCCCCTTCTTTTGTTTTATTTATTTATGGGTTCCAGCTACTATTAGCAAGCTGTTTTTTTTTGTCCGTTCTTTAATTGCCCTTGAACTAATTTGTCGTGTCAGGGTTTAGTTTGGAGCAACAAACAGGGATGTGAGAATTATCATTGCGTATGTGCCAGATTTCCTTTCCAAAGAGACATTAGTGTACCAGATGCCTTTTTTTGCAACAGCCTGATGATTTCATGAACACACCTATTGGCACAAGTTTTTATTTTGGATTTATTTATTTAACTGAATTTAAATTCCTCAGTTGATGTGGTGGGCTTTCATATCTACAGATCAGTTCTCCAAGCTACTGAGTGCAGTCACTGTGATGCATTCACTTTGTTACTGTAACCCTAGTTCATTATTTGACAAGATGTATGCAAACAGCTCAATCATTAATTGCTCTTAACTATTTTTGACTCAAGTGATAATTTTCTATTTTCTTTACCTCCTGTTAAAATCATCAAAATTGCAGCTGAATTGATGAAAGCTGATATTTTGACAAACTCCTCAAGTTCTTTACAGTTCAGCTGTATTGTTTTGTTCTTTACCTGTTCTTGAGGAAGATTTGACCTAGAGAATTAATTTTTAAGAAAACAATATTGTTTAAAAAATAATTTCCTGTTCACAAAAATATGTACAAGTTTAGAATGTGTAATATAAGATCATCACTGGTGTTGAGAAAGTTAATAAATTAGCTGTGATTGAACAGCAGAGCAGACTTGAGGGGCTGAATGGCTTAATTCTACTCCTATGTCTTATGGTCTTAATAATGAAAAATGAAATATGATTGAAGTAAGTGAATAGTGCTGTCTTTTTTTTTGCAGCTTCAATCGTCTAGACCTCCCTCCTTACAAGAGTTATGAGCAACTAAAGGAGAAGTTACTGTATGCTATTGAAGAAACAGAAGGCTTTGGTCAAGAGTAATAAATGCTTGCAGCTTCAGAGGAAACATTGAATAAGGAAGCCTCATTAGACATTCAGAAGACCATGTGTACCATGAAGGACTTGTTAACTTTACTTCCATATTTCCCTTTAATTGATCTTCAAAAATGCTTTTTCATTGGTTAGCACTCAATAAGTGTAATGAATAACATATAACATTGCATTCATAATTGAAATGCATGGTCCTTTCTCTGAATCTATCATAGGCTTATGTAAAAATGAACTGTGACTTATTGTCCATTACAGCTCAACAAAGCTCTTCCACCTCTGTCTGTTTCTGGCAAGTCTCTCAAGGTTTCTCCAGCTTTGCATCAGGTTTTTCAACTAGATTCTACAACTTGCAGCACATTGTCCTTGAGTGGCTCCATTTTCACTGGTTTTTGGGTACTCATCTTTTGCTATTCTAATGTGGAATCATCTTTCTTCTGAAGCACATAGCCCAATAATTCACAGTTCTCTCAGTGACTATGGTTCTTTTGACATCTTGGCCGCACTGTAAAGTCAGGTCTTGGTTAATATTGTACTGGGCCAAAAGGTATGGAGGCAGGCTCTACAAATGGGTCAGTTTGGACATGTAAGACTCCATTATTCCCCAGCACTCTGCCCCACAGCGAAGTACTGATAAATGTCGTTGGTAATGGGTATTGTAGTTTGATGCTCTTCAGACTACATTTGAGCTTTTGAAGATATTCCCGATATTTTTGTGATCTTTCTAGAATATCTTTGCTTGTTCCACCATCCTATCAGATGGTACTGTCCAAGTATGTGAATGTTTCTGCATTACAAGTAACAATTCCACATCCATACTGATGATGGTGCATCATTCTTAAGGTCGTAATGTATTTTATTCAGTTAATTTTTATTCTCATTTGCTGGTTGAATGTAAGTTGTTTCTTTCATGCATGTGCTGTTGGGACATGTGAAGGGACACTGAGGTGATCTGCGGAGATTTCGAGGAATGTGAAGGATGTCCATCCAGTATCTCTTGACATATCTTCTGTTGTATATCACTCTGCACTGGCAGTATTGAGGAGAATTTCGGGCACTGGGTCTGATTTGTCTTCAAAGCTGATCAGCACCTCATGTGAAGTTAACTTAGTTAATTTGATTATACAACCAAGGATCCCATCTACCCTGGTCCACATGGTAGTCCTGTAAATGTTGTTAAAGTATTCTCAGAGTCTGTGGAACCTATGCAGGGATGCTGTTGCTGTCTGAGCCTAGATCTGTTATATTTTGTAGATTAATGATATGGTCTGTGCTCTTTCTAAACACTGGCTCATTCTCTACTGGATACCAATTACTTCTGATATGTGCTGGAATGTGATCTTATACGTCGTCTTAATAGGCACTGATGAAAGTGTAATATCATACCAGTTAATGTAAACATTAAATGTTTGCTTCTTCATCCCATTGGTTCACTCATTTGCACCTTTTCAGTTTTTCAGACTGATGTTTGAAAGCTGGGCCTAGGGGCAGGTACTGCTTATTAAGCATTTATTTTGAGCAATTTACTAACTGTATCAGGAGTTTCCCCATTGTTTTTAAAAGAATACATTATCACAATATGATCTTTTCTATTGCTGAGGAGTGTCGTTTGCTGCTTGCCACTGATAAAACATTGAGACAGTAGATGGTTTCATGTTAGGTACAGGTACAGTTTGTGCTGCCAGGCTATCAATGCAGTGTTTGTCCACTGTTACATGGTGTTTGATCTCTCAGTATGCCTTGCTGTACTGCTCAATGCACTTGACCTTTAACCTGTGGGATTTTATGTTAAGAACCTTTCCCTTCAGGGCTCGTACTTGGTGAAACCTACTCTTCTGTTTGCAGTCTGACCAGGCTTGGCTGCTGTTTGTTGATCATTGATATTTTGTGCCATTTCTCGATACTGTCCTGCCTCTTCAACATGGACTGCATGCTGCTAAAACCTGTTGTTCTACAGCAGTACGAAAGGCTTTTGTATTTCTGGGAACATTAGTTTGTTGACATCATAATGTTGTGTGTCTCTTGTACAGTAGACTAGAATTTCATGGTACAGAGACAGTGTTCATCATTCCCACTCCCCCATCTCTGCTTTGCTGTTCTTCGCAACCTTGACAAGTTTTAGGTCAAGCAGGGCATTCTTATAAAATTAATGTGACAGAATTTGTCGTTTGCTTCTTTGAGATGTTGTCTATCGTCCCATCAGGTATGCAGCAGAGTTTCTCCCAATGCTGTTGTTAACCTTCCTGATTCTGTTATGTATTGTCACCAACACCTTAGGTGTGATTTCTCATCTGCCATCTTTCCTGTTTTGGACATTATCCACATTTTCCTGAAAAAAAAACAATTGTCTCTTGTATTTTTTTCTGGGTGTCAAGAGCTCTGTCTTCATGCAAGTAGTTTCCTTTTTACTTTTATCCCTGGCAATCAGACAAATCTTTGACCATTGCACAACCCTGGAGGACCAAGGTGTTTGTTTGTCTGGACTATCTTTAAAGCAAATAGGCACAGAGACAACAAACATCTTGCAGGCATAGACCATGGGAATCATTAGGGACATGCCATAGCAAGCCATAGAAACCAGAGGTGACTTCTGTTCTTAAGCATTTTTCTCTTTTAGTAGGTAATGTCACATTAATGTATTAATTGAGTTTTCAACAAGTCCACAGAGACTAACTGGATAATGTCCAAGTTATGAAAAATAATCTAAAACTCAAGCAGATGTGTGAATAATGAAGAAACTGTTTATCACAAGAATGAATGTAAAACATTTCTTCAGAATCAACAATAATTGCAATTGTGATTTTTCTATTTTTTTTAGTTAATTTGTGTATTTTTTTTAAAGTAAGTACTTATAACTATGAGACAATGTGCAGAATAAATTACAGGTTTGTAATTTGCTTTGACACACAAGGATGATTCATGAAGACCAGCAGCAGATGTTGTATTTCTGGCACAGTGCTTAGAAACTTTTACAAGCACACTTATACAAGCAATTATCCAACATGGTTGCCTTTTAAAAATACATATATTACATTTTATTATAGCATCAGCTTGCAGAACTTGATAGACATTTTCTCTCAATATTCCACTAATTAGTTAAAATACTTTATTGTTTTTATTTTCAGCAATGAATTGTGGGACTTCAGTTACAGGTGAAGGTTAATTTAATAAACCATATCATGAAATTGTTTATTGGGCAATCACATTTTGAAATCATGGTTTTTCAAAATTATATTTCATTAGAAGTGGTAGATGTGATGGCAGAAGAGGATTACTAAGATCAGTTTAAGACTCATACTTAATAACATTCTCAATGTTTAGTCTGCATTTCTAACCATTTGAGAAATGTGATGGCTGTGGCATCTAAAGATAAAACTGAGTAAATTTTATTTCTAATTTTTCCAAACTTACTGTGTTTTGTTAATATATTATTAAAAATTAGCCAATAAAAGACTGGCTTAGTTTTACCTTTTGGCTCAGCTCTGCTAGATTAACTTTGCACTCTTTAGTAAAAAAAAATTCAGTATTTTAATTAAATCTATTGTATAATCAAATAAAGCAGAATAAAATCTCTTGTAAAATGACTATTTTTATCAAAATAGAGAAACTATTGTGTAAAAAAAAGTGTATATTTGTTTTCCTGAAATAATAGCAAAGATCATAAAAGTTTTATGAATGTAATTGTTGATGTATGTTCCAAATATGTGGTCGACGTTTCGTGCTATTTTTAGCGATACAAGAATGAAGTGTGGTGCAAGAGTCACTATACTGAGCCTGTATATTAGTTAATTACTGACTTTCAGGAGACAATGATTTCTGATTTGAGGTTTACACAATATCTCTAGCTTTTGAATTGATGTTGTGATATAAGTTTGAATTTTAAGCAAGAATTGTAATATTATTTTTGAATCAAAATGAATTGATTATTGATTAAAAAATTGAAGCTTTTTAAAATTATAAATGATAATTGATTTGAAATATTGCAAAGTAAAATCAGTTTTTGAGGAAATATTGCGAGTTTGTCTAATAAAAAATAAAGATTTCAACATTGCATCTCAGATATATGTTTTCAATTTTAGTGTATTTTTAGTGCGAAGTGTCACTTTTGGACTGGTTGAGAACTACTGTGATTTCAATATTTTATAATAGAAACAGTTCTGGATTTAGCTTATGTATATTAATTATATTTTTAAAATATAATTATAATTATTTTATATTTGAATTGTATTTTAATCAAAGATGAAATAGGAAAACATCCTCTATCAAAAATGTAATAGCTGGCACTGATTGTATTCAAGAGTTTCACGCTTACTGTATTAAATTCGTTGATAAGTAACAGACAATAGATGGGAGCAAAGGTGTGATCTAATACTTCTGGATGTTTAAAAGGCCTTCAGTGAAATGCGGCATATTGGACTTGCAATCAAGGTTGGAGTCATACAGAATCCAGGGAATTGTCTAGTGAGTTGGAGGGGCAAAGGGATCTGGGGATACAAATTCATAATAGATAGAAATAGTAATGCAGTTTAATATGGCCATTAACTTGTAACTAAACTACTTCTGGATTGATTTTCAGAAGGCAGGTAAAAGGCAGAGAGGTTTTGTTAAACTTGTACAGAACATTTTGCTATGCTGCGCTCAGAATACCTGGCATTGTTCTTGAACTAGTAAAGAATAAACAGTTGAAATTTTGGGCAAAGACTGGAAAAGGTGGGGGAGAAAGCCGAAATAAGAAGTGTGTGTGGGGGGGGGGGGATGAGTGTAATCTGTCTTCTTCCCCCTTCCTTTCCAGTCCTGAAAGATCTCAGCCTGAAATGTCATTTCTTTATTCCTTTCCATAGATGTTGCCTGCCCTGCTGAGTTCCCCCAGTAATTGTGTGTGTAACTGTGGATTTCCAACATCTGCAGGATCTCTTGTGTTTGTGATTGTGGGGTACTGCTGTGTAATAGCAGGGCTAACTTACTGTGTCTCAAACACAGGTCTTTCTCCCAGTGGACACTGAATGACTGCTCTGCCCCCCACATTATGGTAAGACCTGTTTATCCATTACATGCTCAGTCTGGGCCAGTCAGTAAGACATGAGATGGTGTGATATTCATTTAGCTCTGGTATTTTGAATCTGGAAGTGATCACTGAGTTTGTCGATGATTAGCAGAAGGGATTTATATTCGAGCAGGAGACTGCCTCGTGCTCAGGTGAGAGCAGGAAAAGTCTTAAGGACATATAACAGTGCGGTACAGTATAGATCCTTCAGCTCATGATGTTGTGCCAACTCTTTCAAACTACTCTCAGTTCAATCTAATTCTTCCCTCACACATGGCCTTCCAAGTTTCTTTCATCTTATCCCATATCTCACTCTACTGCAGCAAAAATGTGCTGAGACACATACAGAATTCTTATACTCACATACGTTTTCTCTTTCTCACATTTTTTTCTTTCTTTCCTCTCTCACGTACACACATTCTTATACCTCTATCTCTCTCACACATACACATCTCTCTCTGTCACACACACACACACACACTCTCTCTCTCTCACACACACACACTCTGTCTCAATCACTCTCACTCATTGTGATACGCACACATTTCTCTCTCTCTCTCTCTCACTCACGCACATATACCTCCAAGAGGACCTCAACCTCAGTAGGTTCGGTAGGTAATGAGATTAAGTCAAAGTGAATTTATTTTTAAAGATACTTCCCTGAGATTAATTTCTTGCAGGCATTTACATGAAAATATAGAAATACAGTAGAATTTATGAGAAACATACGTATTCAAAGCTCCTGTAACTCTTCCCTTATGTTTGAAGGGGAATAACTATTCCTGAACCTGGTGCTGTGGCACCAAAGCTCCTGTATCTCTTCCCTGATAGTAGTAGCGAGAAGAGAGCATGGCCAGGATGGTGAGGTCCTTGATGGATACTTCGGTGGTTCTCTTTGTGGATGTGCTGGGTGATTGGTGAGAGCAATGAATAATGAGATACAAAATGCCGGAGGAACTCAGCAAGTCAGGAAGCATCTCTGGAGAAGAATAAACGGTTGATGTTTTGGACTGAGACATTTCAGGTGAGATAAGGGTCTCAGAGCATTGATAATGAATAGAGCAACACACAAAATGCTGGAGGAACTCAGTAGATCAGGCCGTGTCCATGAAGAACAGAAATGTGTGCCACCAACTTCTGCTGAACAGTGTCTTTGGATTGTTTGTGCCAGGAGAGAAACATTGACTGCTTATTTCCCTCCATAGATGCTGCCTGACTTGTGTAGTTCCTCCAGTACTTCATGTATGTTGCTCCAGGTTTCCAGCGTCTACAGAATTTCTTAAATTTTTCAAAGATGACACCTTGCATTGCTCTGCTGTGATCCATTAATTTGAAGCTTTAGTTGACATATTATGAAGAAAGGGGGACAGAGGGAAACGAAAAGACTCCTGTGGATGAAAGACCAAAAGAGATAGGAACAGAATTAATCCATTGGGCCCATCAAATCTACCCTGCCATTCCATCATAACTGATTTATTATCCCTCTCAACTCCATTCTCCATAACCTTTGACATCATTATTAAACAAGAACCTATTAACCTCTGTTCTAAATATACCCAATGACCTGGTCTCCACAGTCATCTGATGCAATGAATCCCTTGAATTCACCGACCTCTGGTGTAAGAAATTCCTCCTCATCTCTGTTCCAGAGGGATGTCCCTCCATTCTGAGGATGTGGCCTTTGGTCATAGACTACACCACTATAGGAGACATCCTCTCCACATCCACTCTTCTAAGCCTTTCAATATTCAGTAGAGTTCAATGATTGCTATGAAAGGACAAGTATGAACAACTGGGCTGAATGGTCTGAGAGATATGGGTAAACTCCAGTAATTGGTGAGAGGGGGCAGATTAACAAAATGGACTCTGTCCTTTGGGGAAAGAAACAAATACATGTATTAAATTTATTTCGAATCCCATGGAGCATGTGGAGACCTTCCTATATCCAGGCAGTCTTTTTTTTTCTCTTTTTCTTCCTTTTCTTTTAGGTAGGGGTATGTATTGGGGGAAGGGGGAGGGAAGTTATTATTATTTCATGTAATCAAATTTGAAAATTGAATTTAAAAAATTATTTTTAAAAATAAAAGAAAAACAAAATGGACTCTCAGACACTCCTTAATCACTCCATCTGAGAAAGTGGGACAATTTCAGGTTGTCCCAAGAAGCAAAACAGCCAACGAAGAAATCAGATAATGAACAGAACTGTGTGTCACTGACTTCTAGTGAGTAGTGTCCATGGATTCTTTGTGCCAGGAGGGAAAGAAGAATCTTCCAAGGAAGTTGCATTCAAACTTCCATTTGCTGCCTTTGTCTTTCCAGCTGCTGTTTTTGGCTTCCTCCAGGGGCCTGCAGTTTTGGATCCTCCGTGGAAAGTTGGCAGCCTGGTTCCCACAGCAACAGGAACTTAACCTTTCAAGAAATATTCCTTCCTTCCCAGTGTTACACCTTTAATGCGGTAAAGGCCCTGGAAAATTAGATGTTATCAGACTGGGGAAAGGATATCAGAAAGAGTAAGGGAGAGTCAGAGGGGGAGGGAAGAAAAGAGAGAGATACAGGGAGTTAAAAAGAGAGAGAATGTGTGTGAGGCCCAATTGAGTAGTGGTTGGCATAATTGCTTTACAGTGCCACGGACATTCTTTGGGTTCAATACCCACCACTGTGTATAAGGAATTTGTACGCTCCCTCCATGATCGTGTGGGTTTCCTCAGGGTGCTCTGGTTTCCTCCCACATTCCCAAAACTTTGGGGTTGGGGTGAGTATGCTATAATGGAACCCAAAGCTTGGTGACACTTGCAGGCTGCCTCCAGCACGATCCTCTGATTGTGTTGGTTGTTGACGTAAACATCACAATTCACTGAATGTTTCAATGTAGACAGGACAAATAGAATTAATCTTTGTGATTCTATACCTGTATTGGAGAAAACAGTACAGATTGTCTTCCTCCACTCTTTAAGAATGTCACTCCACTCTTTAAGAAAGGAAGGATGCAGAAGAAAGGAAATTATAGACCAGTTAGCTTAACCTCAGTGGTTGGGAAGACGTTGGAGTTGATTGTTAAGGATGAGGTTTTGGGATACATGGAGGCACATGATAAAATAAGCCGTAGTCAGCATGGTATCACAGGGAAGATACTACCATAGATAGAGTATTGGCTGATTGCCAGGAGGCAAAGAGTGGGATTAAAGGGAACTTTTTCTGATTCACTGCCAGTGACTCGTGTTTTCCACAGTTGGTATTCTTGTTACGTTATATGTCAATGATTTTGATGATGGAATTTGATGGCACTGTGGCCAAGCTAGCAAACAATACAAAGATAGGTTGAGGGGCAGGTAGTGTTGAGGAAGAAAAGAGGCTGCAGAAGGACTCAGACAGATGAGGAGAATGGTTAGAGAGTGGCAGATGGAATACAGTCATGCACTTTTGTAGAAGGAATAAAAGCATAGAGTATTTTCTAAACATGGAGAAAACACAAAAAACTGAGGTGCAAAGGGACTTTGGAGTCCTTGTGCAGGATTTCCTAAGGGTTAACTTGCAGATTGAGTCGATGGTGAGGAAGGCGAATGTAACGTTAGCATTCATTTTGAGAGGACTAGAATATACAAACAGGGACGTAATGCTGAAGCTTTATAAGGCATTGGTAAGGCCTCACTTGGAATATTGTGAGTGGTTTTGGACCCTTAATCTAAGAAAGGGTGTGCTGAGATGGGAGTGGGTTCACAAGGAGGTGCACAAAAATGATCCTGGGATTGAAAGGCTTATCATTTGAGGAGTGTTTGATGAGTCTGAGCCTGTACTCACTGGAATTTAGAAGTATGAAGGGGGATCTCATTGAAACCTATCGAACGTTAAAAAGCCTCAATAGAGTAGATGTGGCGAGGACGTTTCCTATAGTGGAGGGGTCTAGAACCAGAGGGCACAACCACAGAATAGAGGGACATCCATTTAGAATGGAGAAGAGGAGGGACCTCTTTAGCCAAAGGGTAGTGAATCTGTTAAATATGTTGCTAGAGATGGCTGTGGTGGCCAGGTCTTTGAGTGTAAAGAGGAGGTTGATAGATTTTTGATGTCAGTGTGTGAAAGGCTGTGGGGAGAAGGCAGGAGAGGGAACTGGATCAGCCATGATCAAATGGCGAAGCAGACTCGATGGGTCAAATGGCCTAATTCTGCTCCAATGTTTTATGGTCTTATGATCTAAAGCCTCACCAGATGAATTCTCCAATCTGTTGAAAAACAACAAACAATGTCAGGCTTTCATTTTCCACCTACAATGCCAGGTTTTGACTTATTAGTACAGTATTTGTATTTGACTTTTTTAAGATTTTATGTAAAGATATAAAAACAATTAGCATGTTGTCTTGTTTTGTGTGTTAGACTTTCATCAGTGACGATCTTGACAAACTCATCATTTCTCTGCTGTTTCATGATCAGTAGACATTTTATCTTTAAAATTTTTTTAAATCTTCAGAAATGTAATGCCATGCATTTTCTTAAAATTCTACAACCAGCCTGCTGAATATTAACAATTACTTTCGATTTTCAGTTCGTCATGATTGATCTTTCTTTGTCTCGTGATCGAGAGACCATGAAGTAGCATGTGTTCTCTCCAACGCTGATAAATCCACACTTTCAATACATGCTTGAGATCTTTATTTTTCACTTTATACAGTGTTTCTATTTTCCAATAACTTCTGTTCATTACATACGTGAGGTCAATTCTCAGAACTGTCTGCGGTGCGCAGACCTGTGCATCGCCTGGGAACCGGCCCAGTGCCTTGTGGAATTTTCTATTTGTGACGTCATGTCAGTATTCAAAAAATCTTGGATTTTGGATTTTCAGGTAAGGGGTGCTCAATCTTATAGCATAAGATAATCTTACTGACGACTCACATGTCTGCGTTTTCAAATATTTCACAATTTACTGTGGTTGGTTTATTCTGACTAACTCTATCGCATTAAAAAATATACTGTTTCTATACTGGAGTTCGAAGTAATTCTGTTATGGTTGGCTGGTAGCTGTGCTGATAAAATTCTGGGCACCTGTGTAGTGCCTTCAGAACCATGTCCTAGAGTTGAGTTCTGAATTGCAAATATACATCATGTTCCATCAGTCACTGAGTAATGGTGATGTTGTTCCAGAGTAGATTGAACCAAGGTGAAGCAGAGTGTCAGACAGCAAGTGAATTGCGGAGGTAATACAGAGAAACAAAAAAATAAAGTTAAGGTGACTAGAAGGTTTTTATTGCAACTAATTGGATGTACGTTATTTCTGATAACCAAATGCTGAAATGAGAAGAGTTTCAATATTAAAACCCAGCAAAGGTAATATCTCAGTTTTAGTAATTTGCTTTTCTCTAAGTTTAAATCTTTAATGTAATCCTTAAATTACATTTTGCCCACGATAATGCTCCGTCTTTCATTCATACATTCTGGCCTCCTGAGTAACCCAGTAGGCTGGACCAAACAAGATTTTCCACCCTCAAAAACGTTAGCAGCACACTACTTAAACAAAGGAGCCCAACTCTTCCCCCTCCCTACCAGCTCCCAAACAGCCACATTCATCCTATCAGAGAAATTTCTTTTGTTCCCATTGTCTTCCCATATCTTTTCTGTGAGCTAGCCTGATTTGTTTCTTACTCCGCTCCATAGATGCTGCCTGACCAGCATTTTGTGTTTGTTACTCTGGATTTCTGCAGAATCGCTTGTGTTTATAATTTTTCTCTCTTTCGCAGTTCTGGAGAAGGGTCCCAGATCTGAAATATTAACCATTTTCCTTTCTAAAGTGGTTTGCTTATCTGCTTTTCCAGTAGTTTTGTTTTTATTTCAGATTTTTTTTGTTATTATCATGAATATACAGTACATCACCACTATTGTAAGTTGGATAAGAATGTGGTTTGTTACAAGAGATTTGAATTCTATCTTTTCTAACCCCGTAAATCCGAAACAAGCATAGACTTTCTTTTCAGAAAAGAACTGCTGAGTTGCAGCATTCCCAAGTGAAGGTTTAGATCATTATTTAATGGATCATTACGTAGTTATTCTAACTCTGGACCTCTGAAGCTGGTCAATCAGATGATATCCCATTGTTTTACACTTTGATAATTCTCAATTACATCTTTAGTTTGAGCGATGTTTCAACAAGTGTTTTACAACAATATACCCTACATCTGACCTCTTTGTTGAATGAAGTCACAGTCATAGTCATACTTTATTGATCCCGGGGGAAATTGGTTTTCGTTACAGTTGCACCATAAGTAATAGTAATAGAACCATAAATAGTTAAATAGTAATATGTAAATTATGCCAGTGAATTATGAAATAAGTCCAGGACCAGCCTATCGGCACAGGGTGTCTAACCCTCCAAGGGAGGAGTTGTAAAGTCTGATGGCCACCGGCAGGAATGACTTCCTATGACACTCTGTGCTGCATCTCGGTGGAATGAGTCTCTGGCTGAATGTACTCCTGTGCCCAACTAGTACATTATGTAGTGGATGGGAGACATTGTCCAAGATGGCATGCAACTTGGGACAGCATCCTCTTTTCAGACACCACTGTCAGAGAGACCAGTTCCATCCCCACAACATCACTGGCCTTACGAATGAGTTTGCTGATTCTGTTGGTGTCTGTTACCCTCAGCCTGCTGCCCCAGCACACAGCAGCAAACATGATAGCACTGGCCACCACAGACTCGTAGAACATCCTCAGCATCGTCCGGCAGATGTTAAAGGACCTCAGTCTCCTCAGGAAATAGAGACGGCTCTGACCCTTCTTGTAGACAGTCTCAGTGTTCTTTGACCAGTCCAGTTTATTGTCAACTCGTATCCCCAGGTATTTGTAATCCTCCACCATGTCCACACTGACCCCCTGGATGGAAACAGTGGCCATCGGTACCTTAGTTCTCCTCAGGTCTACCACCAGCTCCTTAGTCTTTTTCACATTAAACTGCAGATAATTCTGCTCACACCATGTGACAAAGTTTTCTACTGTATTCTGCTCACACCATGTGACAATGTTTCCTACCGTAGCCCTGTACTCAGCCTCATCTCCCTTGCTGGGTAATATACGTGAGTAATATTCTGCCACTTTACTAAATATTTTGCAAATAAAATTTTCATACTTGGCCTTTGGTGAGACAGATATCCATGGAACCTGTCTGGTTTTCACAATGAAGTCAAATAAATTAAAATTATGGGTTTTTAGGTGGAAAGAAGTCAGCCCCGTCATACTGTTGTTAAAAATTGAAATTCGGGCCGGCTGGCGGCGCAATGACATCGGCGCCGGACCCGGGAGCGTATGTTCCCAAGTTCGAAACCAGTTGGGTCCGCTCCCAAGTATGCTTTCCATCCGTGCGGGCTTGAGTGTTGAGATCGCAGCTCGACCTCGTAAAATAAAGGGAAAAATACGCGAAAATGTCCGTGTGAGGAGTGGCGCGCCACACAGTCTCCAGTCACTCTCTCGCTCCGCGCCTTGTATAAGCCATGAAAAAGACATCACAGACGCACGCATGCACACACAGAAGCACATGGTATGGGGAAGCGGGATGATGATGGTGAAAAAGCGAGTATAATCTTAAAATTGGAGCTTGGCTGTTTAGAAATGAGATCTGGAAATAAGTTGCAAACATTGTTTCACAGAAATCTGGAATTCCCTTGCCTGAAACGCTGTAAATGCTGGGCCAGTTGAAATTTTCAAGGCTAGGACAGATATACAGTATTTTTGTTCAGCAAATGTATTAAGGCAGAAAGCAGCAAAACCAAGTGAAACAGTGAAGGTAATGAACTGTGATCAAATAAAGGAGCTAGGTGCCGATGCCCTTCCTGTAAAAATAGGATATTTATACTGGCTTCACCTGCCTCAACTCTTACTGTGTTGTTACTCCTTCTGCACCGGAGCCAGAAAGATGTGGCACTTCACTCAGCAGTGAGGGTGTGCTGCCGCTGCTCCCTTCGGTTTTCTGGATGGATGTAAAAGACGTCATGGCATTACTTTGAAGACAAGTTAGGGAGTTATCTCCTACGACCTGACCAGCTTCTCCCTCTCAGTTATCAGGCTACCTAATCGTTACTACATTCCTGCTTGCAGTGTGCTAATGGATATCGCTTACTAACTCTTCTTTCAGTTAGTCCTGACGAAGGGTCTCGGCCCGAAACGTCGACTGTACCTCTTCCTAGAGATGCTGCCTGGCCTGCTGCGTTCACCAGCAACTTTGATGTGTGTTGCTTGAATTTCCAGCATCTGCAGAATTCCTCGTGTTTGCCCTTTTTCTTTGTTTTTTTGTCCCTTAGAATTTTGTGTTAATGAATCAGAAGGCATGTTTCTCTGCAGGATTTCGATCAAAGCTAAGGCTTAGGCACTGTACTTCAAAGTGCTATATTGTAAGTTGTCCTTGCACATCTTGCTCTGTCCTTGTTCAGAATGTTACCTTACTCCACCTATGTGAAAATGCTATTGGAAAGAGTTCAGTGAAGTTTACTTCCTTCTAAATGTAGCAAGAGTCTTGCCCCAAGAGGAGGCATCAGTTAAGAAGCTGGCAAGTTACTTGTTGCTGATTTCTTTATGAGAAAATTGACAATATGGTTCAGGTAAAACTAATAATGCTGAAGCAAGTATCTTCATCACAGTGGAATCTTGCCATTGTAGGTTAGTTTTACTGGATTGCATATTAGAGCCTTTAGATAGGGCTCTAATGATCATACAAGAAAGGGTATTTCAGATACAAGCTGAATGAAAGCAATTTAATCTCTTCTGAAGGGTCTTGTACATCTTCACAATACCAATGAAGAGTTTTTGTAATGAATAAGCCACTATTTAAACTGAAATTGTTTGTAGCCAATGGGAATTTGACATGTAGTTATGAAAGAGTTGTGTGCACAATCATATTCCACAGCTGAAACAGAAAGCAGTGAAGCCCAAAACTACAGGACAACTTGAAGTAAAGCCAGAAGAAGATGGAAACACTGAGCAGGTCAGACAGGCTTCTGTCTGCTCTCTCCAGAATGCATTAACTGGAATGATGGTGTTCACAGCATTTTCTGTATTTCATTAGTTGCAAGTATGTGGATAACCACAACAATGCTGCCATCTGCTGTTAACCTATATAAGTAGCATGAAAATGCTTGAAACTTCAGCTTGACTGTTTACTGAACAAAAATCTCTTAAAGTCTATGTTTTCGGTTCTTTTAACGATTTCATCAAACATTAAATTTAGTGTTATCAGCTCTTACTTGTGAAGTTGAACTCTTGTCTCCAAATCTACAGGACTAGAGGACTAGATTCTTGTGCTGAGGAGTAGGGTAGAATTTTACTGTTGGGGCCCATTAGACAAAAGTTGTGTTTATGATTTAAGGCTCAATTTTAGTGCCTGGTGTAGGATAGTGAGATAGAGTGAACAGTCTCTCCCAGTTTACTAAGTTATTTTGGTTCTCTTCATTTAAACCCCTCCCCCTTCCCATACACACACACACACACACACACACCCACCCACCCCTCTTCCCTCTTATCCTTCTATTGCTGCCTATGTTATGAGTTCAACATCAATTCTGGGATCGGAATATATAATCCAAGCTCAGTACAATATATAAACGTTTGTACACCAAGGTCAGTACAATATGCAGCAAGTGTTAGTTTGTCTAATGTTGCCTTCAGATGCCGTATTGAATGACTTAACTATAAGACATAGGAGCAGAATTAGGCTATTTGGCTCATTAAGTCTGCTCCTCCATTCTATAGAGGCTGATTTCAATAGGTTTCAAAGGTACATTTATTGTCAGAGATGTTGAATGTTAGAACCCCAAAGCCCCCACCCCTCAGCCCCTCCCTCCCACGCATAAGCAGCAGCAAGGCAACGGCCTCCACCCACCAACAAAAAAGCATCGGCACTCTCCAGCGAGCACTCAAGCGTGCAGCAAAGCATCAAAAAAGACACAGACTTGCAGTACCCCAAAGGCTACTTGTTCACCCGGCAATTCAACATACCACAGGTTCTCTCTCTCTCCCTAATAAGGGAAAAGAGGTGACCCCGTTTCACAGCGAGAGGGGAGACATAACAAAAACAACTCACTGATTTACAATGTTAAAAGTCTGTTGCATTACTTCTTCTGAGCTCTGTGCCCAGAGAACTTGGGTCTCTGGCCACATAGCCAGCTTGCTGCTTTCGATCTTCCATCTCCCACAATGCACCAGGCGGCGGCACCGACCTCGAGTCCTCCTGCCTCCAGAACCACGAAAAGCCGGCACCCTGAAGGTGCACTAGTCTTCTAGGCCTCGTCCTTGGCATATCAAATAGTGGCCAGTCGTGAGACCCCGTATTTACCCTATTCACCCCATTCTCCTGCCTTCTTTCTCTAACTTATGACGCCTTGACTTAGCAAGAACCTATCAACTCTGCTTTAAATATACCTAGTGACTTGGCCTCCACAGCTGTCTGTGGCAATGAAATTCCATAGATTTATTCCCTCTGGCTAAAGAAATTTGCCTCATCTCTGTTCTAATTTAACATCCCTCTATACTGAGACTGCCCTCTGGTCCTAGACTCCCACATTATAGGAAACATTTTTCCACATCTATTCTATTTAGGCCTTTCAATATTTTATAGATTTCAATAAGATCCTTCCCCCCTTCCCTCATTCTTCTAAACTCCAGTAAGTACAGACCCAAAGCCATCTCATGTGCCTCACAGTTAACCCTTTCATTCCTGGAATCATTCTTGTAACCCTCTCTGAACCCTCTCCAATGCCAGAACATCTTTGCTTAGATAAGGGGCCCCAAACTGCTCAAAATACTCACAATGTGGTCTGATCAATGCCTTATAAAGCCTTAGAATTACACACTTACTTTTACATTCTAGTCCTCTCAAAATGAATGCTAACATTGCATTTGCATTTCTTACCACCAATTCAACCTGCATGAAGACTCCAATGTCCCCTTACCTCTCTGAATTTTGAATTTTCTCCCTGTTTAGAAAATGGTTGATGCCTTTTTTCCTTCTGCAAATTAGGCCACATAACCATCAATTCCACTATTTGAATCATTGACATATAATGTGAAAAGAAGTGGTTCCAACGCTGACCCCTTCGGAACACCACTAGTCACTGGCAGCCAACCAGAAAAGGTCCCTTTTATTCCCATTCTCTGCCTCCTGCCAGCCAGCCAATCTTCTATCTTGCTAATATCTTTCCTGTAATACCTCGGGCTTTTACCTTGTTAAGTAGTCTCATATGCGGCACCTCGTCAAAGGCCTTCTGAAAATCCAAGCAAACAACATCCATTGATTTGTCTTAGTTTATGTCGCCTATTATTTCCTCAAAGAATGTCAGGCAAGATTTTCCCCTTAAGGAAGCTATGCTGACTTTGGCCTAATTTATCATGTGCCTCCAAATACCCTGAAACCTCATCCTTAATAATGGACTCCAACATCTTCCCAACCACTGAAGTCAGAGTAAGTGGCTATAATTTCCTCTCTTCTGCCCTACCCCCCTTCTTAAAGAGTGGAGTGACATTTGCAATTTTCTAGTGATTTTTAAAAGATTATTACTAATGCCTCCACAATCTGTCAGCTACCTCTTTTAGAACCCAGGGTTGTAGTCCATCTTGGGCCTTTCAGCTCCTCAAGTACCTTCTCCTTAGTAATAGCAACTATATTCACTTCTGCGCCCTAACACTTTTGAATTTCTGGCATACTGCTAGTGGTGTCTTCCACAGTGAAGACCGATGCAAAATACTTATTAAGCTCATCTGCCATTTTTTTTGTCCCCAATAACAACCTCTCCAGCATTATTTTCCTACAGCCTGATATCATCCTTCTCCTCTTGTTTACTCTTTATATATCTGAAAAACTAGTATCCTCCTTTATATTATTGGCTATGTTGCCTTCGTATTTTGTCATTTCTCTCCTTATGGCTTTTTTCAATGCCACCTGATGGATTTTAAAAGTGCTAACCACACTAATTTTTGCTATATTATATGCCTTCTCTTTTGCTTTTATGCTGTCTTTGACTTCCCTTTTCAGGTATAGTTGTGTTATCCTCCCTTTAGAATACTTATTCTTCAAGATCTATCTATCCTGCACCTTCTGAATTGCTTCCAGAAACTCCAGCCATTGCTGTTCTTCAGTCATCCCTGCGAGTGTCCGTTTCCAATCAACTTTGGTCAGCTCCTCTCTCATCATCTGTAGTTCCTTTTACTCTACTGTAATGCTGATACATCTGACTTTAAGCTTCTTCCTCTCAAGCTGCAGGGTGAATTCTATCACATTATTATCACTGCCTCCCAGGAGTTCCTTTACCTTATGCTCCCTAATCTAATTCATAACACAACACCCTATCCAGAATAGCTAATCCCATAGTGGGCTCAACCACAAGCTGCTCTAAAAGGGCATTTCATAGGCATTCTACAAATTCCCTCTCTCATTTTCCCAATCTACATGCAAATTGAAATCCCCCATGACTATTGTAACATTTTTCTCTTTACATGCCTTTTCTATCTCCCACTGTAATTTGTGCGCCACCTCCTGGTAAGTGTTCGATGGCCTATATGCTGTATAACTCCCGTCAGGTTCTTTTTACCCTTGCAGCTTCTTAATTCTACCCACAAGGATTCTACAGCTTCTGATCCTACTTCACCTCTTTTTAAGAATTTGATTTCATGTTTTACCAACAGAGTTACCCCATCCCCTCTGCCTACCTGCCCGTCCATTCGATGCAATGTGTCTGCTTGGATGCTAAGCTCCCAAGTATGATCTTTTAATCGCCACAACTTTGTGATGCCCACAATACCGTACCTACCAATCTCTAACTGTGCTACTGTGTTTTAAATATATGAAGAGTAAAAGAGTGACAAGGGTACATATGGGACTGATTGAAAATGATGCTGGAGTAATTATAATGGATAACAAAGAGATGGCGGAGGAACTGAATGAGTATTTTGCATCAGTCTTCACTGTGGAAGACATGAGCAATATACCTGATAGCCAGAGGTATCAGGGAATAGAATTAGGTACAGTCAAGATAACTAGAGAGAAAGTGCTTGGGAAGCTAAGTGGACTAAGAATAGATAAGTCTCCCGGCCCGGATGAGGTGCACCCAAGGGTTCTGAAGAAGGTGGCTTTGGAGATTGTGGAAGCATTGGAAATGATCTTCCAGGAATCAATAGACTCTGGCATGGTTCCAGAGGGCTGGAAGGTCACAAATGTAGTTCCGCTATTTAAGAAAGGAAGGAGGCAGCAAAAAGAAAATTACAGACCTATTAGTCTGACATCGGTGGTTGGAAAGATATTGGAGTCAATCCTCAAGGATGAGGTTATGAAATACCACGAGGTGCATGACAAGATAGGCCGAAGCCAGCATGGTTTCATGAAGGGAAGATCCTGCCTTACCAACTTATTGGAATTTTTTGAGGTAATCTCAAATAAGATTGACAAGGGAGAGGCTGTGGATGTTGTGTATTTGGATTTTCAAAAGGCCTTCGATAAGGTGCCGCATATGAGGCTGCTTAATAAGATGAGAGCTCATGGAATTATAGGAAAGATATTGAAATGGGTGGAGCATTGGCTGATAGGCAGAGAGCAAAGGGTGGGAATAACGGGATCCTATTCTGATTACTTGCCGGTTACTAGTGGTGTTCCGCAGGGGTCGGTGTTGGGGCCGCTTCTTTTTACGATGTATATCGATGATTTGGATTATGGATTAAATGGTTTTGTGGCCAAGTTTGCGGATGACACCAAGATAGGTGGAGGAGCAGGAAATGTTGAAGAAACGGAAAGGTTGCAGGGAGACTTAAGTCAGTTTAGGAGAGTGGGCAAAGAAATGGCAGATGAGATACAACGTTGACAAATGTACGGTTGTACATTTCGGAAGAAGAAATAATCGGGCAGATTATTATTTAGATGGGGAGAAAATTCAAAAATCGGAAGTGCAAAGGGACTTAGGGGTCGTCGTGCAGGATACCCTAAAGGTTAACCATCAAGTTGGATTGGCGGTAAGGAAAGCGAATGCTATGTTGGCATTCATTTCAAGAGGAATAGTGTATAAGAGTAAGGAAGTGTTGATGAGGCTCTATGGGGCATTAGTGAGACCTCATTTGGAATACTGTGTGCAGTTTTGGGCCCCCTATCTTAGAAGGGATGTACTGATGTTGGAGAGAGTTCAGAGAAGATTTACGAGGATAATTCCTAGAATGCAGGGGCTAACATATGAGGAGCGTCTGTCGGCTCTTGGATTGTATTCATTAGAGTATAGAAGAGTGAGAGGGGATCTCATAGAAACGTTTTGAATGTTGAAAGGGTTGGACAGAGTAGATGTGGAAAGGTTGTTTCCCTTGGTGGGTGAGTCCAGGACAAGAGGCCATGGTCTTAGAATTAGAGGGTACCCAGTTAAAACAGAGATAAGGAGAAATTTTTTTAGCCAGAGGGTCATGGATTTGTGGAATTCGTTGCCACATATGGCTGTGGAGGCCCGATCATTGAGGGTGTTTAATGAGGAGATTGACAGATATCTTATTAGTCAGGGTATCAAGGGATATGGGGAAAAAGCCGGAAATTGGAACTAGATGGGTGAATAGTTTAGCTCATGGGGGAGCTGTGGAGCAGACTAGATGGGCCGAATGGCCTACTTCTGCTCCTTTGTCTTGTGATCTTGTGAAGATCATCTACCTTATTCTATATATTACATGCATTCAAATCTTTCTGGCTTTTCTTCTGTAAATTTCCCACCTATTCCCCCTTTTCCTGTATATGGTTGGAATCTGTAACATTTTCCCATTTTGATAATATATAATAAAGTACAAAATATATAATTAACAAAAAAATCAGCTGTTACTTTTTCCCACAGATCCTGTCTGAACATCTGCAGGGTTTTGCTTTTGTCTTAAATCAAAGTGGTATGCTTTGGTAAATATATACAATATTATGTTACTGTTCAAAGAGAAAAGGTGTTGTAATTCATTCTCAAACCAAATAAATTAAGAATGGTTAGCTAGATATTATTTTGTTGCTGTTTGAAACCAACTGTGTATAAATAGGCCGTAACTTTTCATTAAAATGCCTTTGACAACTTCAAATGTGACAAGCTGGATGTGAGGTGATTTGAAATCCTCCAGGAATGTGAATGTTGCTGCACAAATATTATAAACATTAAAAAAAGGTTTGTTTTCTTTACCCAAATGTAATGGGCTGGGTTGATCCGACCCAGAAGATCCAAACCGGTTCGAGTGTCCAGGAAATTGTGGTAATAAGCATACAAGCACAACAAAGTACCTTAAGCCTAACTTATTACCATAAAACAGAAAATATAAATAAACCACACTAAATACTAGTAATTTACAAAGATTTCAGGACTCACAATTCTTAGTCTGCATTTGATTGTTGCTGTCAACAGGGGACATAATTGCCACTGTTGTCAGGGGAGCTCCACATTCCGACTCATGAAATCACCCTGGGTCCATTCTAGTTATTAATCACGATTCCTCAGTGTAGGTAAAGTCCCAAGAACTGAGCAAAAGGTGCCTCAATAAATAGTTCATCTTGGGGAAGATGATGTTAAGACCATAAGACCATGAGAAATAGGAGCAGAATTAAGCCATCTGGCCCATCGAGTCTGCTTCACCATTCAATCGTAGCTGATCCTATTTTTCTATCTCCTTCTCAACCCCAGTACCCGGCCTTCTCCCTGTAACCTTAGATGCCATGTCCAATCAAGAATATATCAATCTCTACTTAAATCCACCCAACGGCCTGGCCTCCACAGCTGCATGTGGCAACAGATTCCACAAATTCACCACCCTTTGGCTAAAGAAATTTCTCTGCATCTGTTTTGAAAGGGCGCCCCTCTATCCTGAGGCTGTGCCTTCTTGTCCTAGACTCTCCCACCCTAGGAAACATCCTTTTCACACCTAATCTCTAGGCCTTTCAACATTCGAAAGGTTTCAATGAGATCACCCCCTCATCCTTCTAAATTCCAGCGAGTACAGACCCAGAGCCATCAAACATTCTTCATATGATAACCCTTTCATTCTTGGAATCATCTTTGTGAACCTCCTTCGGACCCTGTCCAATGCCAGCACATCTTTTCTAAGATGAGGGGCCCAAAACTGTTCACAATTCTCAAGGTGAGGCCTCACCAGTGCCTTATAAAGCCTCAGCATCACATGCCAGCTCTTGTATTCTAGACCTCTTGAAATGAATGCTAACATGGCCTTTATCTTCCTCACCACCAGCTCAACCTGCAAGCTAACCTTCAGTGTTGTGCACAAGGGCCCCCAAGTCCCTCTGCATCTCAGATTCCTGTATTTTCTTCCCCTTTAGAAAATAGTCCGCATATTCCTACTACCAAAGTGCATGACCATGCATTTTCCGTTACTATTTCTCTCGCCTCATTTTCTAGCGGTCCTATATCCACTCTCATTTCTCTTTTATTTTTAACATACTTGAAAAACTTATACTATCCACTTTTATATTTCATTTTTCCCTTCCCAATGATCTTTTTAGTTGTTTTCTGTAGGTTTTTAAAAACTTCCCAATCCTCAGGACACTCAGCCTGTTGGCTGCAACTAAGTCCCATCACCTGCCTGTCCTTCCTGACAATCTGACTGCACTCTATCTTTACTTTTTTATCATCCATCTTTTCCTGAGTCCCTTCACTCTGGTTTCCACCCCCCGCCAAGTCAGTTTAAACCCTCCCCAACAGCTCTAACAAACCTGCCCATGAGAATATTGGTCCCCCTCGGGTTCAGGTGCAACCTGTCACTTTTGAACAGGTCATACCTGTGCCAGAAGAGATCCCAATTATCCAAGAATATGAACCCCTGCCCCCTGCACCAGCTTCTCAGCCACGCATTTATCTGCCAAATCATCCTGTTTCTACCCTCACTGGCAAGTGGCACAGGCAGCAATCCAGAAATTACTACCCGGGAGGTCCTGCTCCTCAGCTTTCTACCTAGCTCTCTAAATTCTCTTTTCAGGACCTCATTACTTTGCCTTCCTATGTCATTGATACCAATATGTACCAAGACATCTGGCTGCTCCCCCTCCCTCTCCAAAATGTTGTGGACACGATCTGAGACATCCCTGACCCTGGAACTCAGGAGGCTACATACTATCAGTGTGTCCTGTTCACATCCACAGATCTCCTGTCTGTTCCCAACTATCAAGGCCCCTATCACTACTGCTCCCTCTTTCCCTTCTGCACAATGGACCCATGCTCGGTGCCTGTAACCCAGTCGCCGTGGCATTCTCCCGGAAGGTCAACCCCCACAAAAGTATCCAAAGTGGTATACTTGTTTTTGAGGGGAATGGCCAGAGGGGTGCTCTGCTCTACTTGCCTATTTCCATTTCTCCTGACGGTCACCCAGCTACTTGCCTCCTGCAACTTCAGGGTGACTACTTCCCTGTAACTTTGATCAATTATATCCTCGCTCTCCCGTACAAGCTGAAGGTCATCCAGTTGCTGCTCCAGATCTTCAAAGAGCTGCAGCTGGATGCACTTCATGCAGATGTAGTTCCCCAGGAAACTCTGGGTCTCCCAGTTCTCCAACATCCGGCACAAAGAGCACACCACAGCCATTTAAATGGTACAGTAAGAGAGGGGAAAAAAAAACAAAAAGCAAACCTTAACAGACTCTTTACACAGAGCCGATGCCTCTTCTGAGCTGAAGCCTCTTTTGAACCAAAGCCTGCCGCTTCTACTCTTGCCACTGGCCTGCTCCCAACAATGGCCACTCTGTACTTTTCCCTTCTGTACTCTTATTTAGTTCAAGCTCTGTAGATGCCGCTAATAGGCCACGTACAATGGACAAACATTCTCAAAAGCTCTCTTTTTAAAAACCACCGCCGACCTGCCAGAAATCCCTCTTGGTAGAGCTCTGTTGACGCCGCTGATAGGCCACGTGCTTCCAGAATTTGTTTATAATTTCAGATTTCCAGTATATTTTTGAAGTTTTCAAATACAACGAGTGGGGTATGTAGGATATTAAGGGGAAAATTAAGAGAAAAAAGAATTTGACTTCAAAGCAAACAGCTGAAGTTTTTTTCTGCACAATGTCCAGATGCAGCAGTCAATATTTGATATTCCTGTATAAAATTAAAGCAAAGGGTAGTTTGGAAGCAAAATTATTCTTTTCTATGCAAAGGCCGTATTACTTGATGAACAAATTGAAACCCGTTGTAGCTGTCATCCCTTCCCACTATCTCTCTCCTGGGACAGCCCTGCAGTGGAAGAAGTGCTACACCTGCTCATTCACCCCCATTCAGAGCCCCGAACAGTCACTCCAGGTGAGCCAACGCTTCGCCTGTGTCTCTGTTGGGGTCCTTTACTGTATCTGGTGCTCCCAATGCGATCTCCTTTGCATTGGTGAGACCCCACATAGATCGGAGGTCTGCTTTGTCGGACACCATCACTCCATTCATAAAAGGTAGGATTTCCTGTTGGTCAACCATTTTAATTCCAAACCCTGTTCCCATCCCAACATTTTGGTCCATGGCCTCCTCTACCTCTACATTGAGCCCCCTCTCAGGCTGATGAAGTAACACCTCTTATTCAACTCCACTTTTTTTTTCATAAGTGCTGCCTGGCCTGCTGAGTTTCTCCAGCATTTTGTGCCTTATTCTGTCTGGGTACCACCCAACTTGTTGGCATGAACATTGATTTCTCTAATTTCCAGTAATTTTTTTCTCTTAAATTCCTCACCTGTCTCTCCATAACCTTTTCACCTATCACCTTCCCCTGGTGCCCTTTCTCCCATGGTCCACTCTCCTCTCCTGTCAGATTCCTTCTTCTCCAGTCCTGCAATATTTCCACCTAGCTTCTTACTTCAATACGCCATCCCACTCAGCTAGTTTCACCTATCATCTTCTTGCTTTTAACTCTCCTCCCCGCCTTCTTGTTCTGGCTTCTTTCCAGTCCTGATGAAGGGTCTTGGCCAGAAATATCGACTGTTTATTAATTTCCGTTGATGATGACTGACCTGCTGAGTTCCTCCAGCATTTTGTAGGTATGTATCTCCATCTTCCTTCCAGTAGGAAGAAGAAGGGCATATTTATGTTAACTTCACTATGGGTGTCAGCTGCATTATGATTCTCTGTAATATAGGGAAGTTAAGTAGTTATAGTATATTGTTAAGAATTCACAAAAATACCTACACTTCACAGCAATAGGAACCAATGATTTGCAAAGTACTTAAAATATGATAAAAGATACTACAACCTACTTATTTTTTGGTGGAATTTTTGGAATAATTCTGAATTCTGCTTCATTAATGCACAATATAGTCTACCTTCAAAGGACACACAAAAATTGGACAACATTTGAGTTTCTGCTGAGTGATTCCATTTCTGTTTTAGACTTCCACAGTGAATGCAATTGAAGACACCATGGTTTCCAATGAAGAAATTGAACTATCACATTCTACATCAGATCTGGAAATACTTTGCAGTGCCTTGCTAAGGCAACACATGTACAGAGAACAAATTTGCAATTACACAGTGCCTCTTTCAAACTCTAGATTTTCCAAAAACTGCACTTCACAGCCAATAAAATATTTCTGAATTACAACTACTTTGGTTTTGCAAGGAAAAGCAAGTCATTTAGTGAATAGCAAGATTTCAGAAATAGCACTGAATATATGCTTTCAAGTGATGTTGGAGGAGATGTATATATTGGGTAGAATTCCAGAATTGCTTCTATTCATCACATAATTTCATGGGCTATTTTGTTTCATTGAGATAGTAGCCTTCCAACATGACATTCAAAGGACCAAATATCCAAAGAACAGCAGTCTCTGAGTGCTAAAGTGCAAAGCCAGATAACATCTTAAAATGCTGGCTAACCATCTGATTCAGGGGCTTCAGAAGCATATGCTTTCTCTAAGGTGAAATGAATAACCAGCAAATTGTTTAGTTAAATTCATCGCATTAATAGATGACAGCATTTTGCCAATTTACTTTATTTCATAATATTAAGCTCTGCACAAGGATGAGCAGTTTTACTAAAAAATATTATACAAAGTTGCATCAAAGTTGTAGAGCAAAAAACATACCACATTTTCTGTGGTCAAGGTATCTCCTACCGTGTTCCTGTAGATCTGTGATGTCTCTGGGTCCACTTTGCTGTTGCGGAATATGTCCATTGAGTTATTTTGTATTAGATACTTTTACAGAAATGGCACTGCAACAAGTTTTAAATATTGAGTCCATTGCCCCTTACTGAATAGCTACAGGCAGCAGGTGACTAAAGGCTCTCTCTTTCAACACATGTTAACGTTGTATTAATTCCCTCCATGATCCCACTGTAATTTACCACTTTGGTTTGTAAATGGCTAGGTGCACACAGTGAGGGTATGTATTTAATATGTGGCCTTTGTTACCCAATCTCTCTTCATCTAGTGGTCAATCATTCACAACTCTGTAAATGCTAATACTGTACACATTGCCATTCTTCAGAGAACTGATATGTAGCAAAACATTTTCTTCAGAGTAGCTTTTATGGCAAGTTTTAATTTAGAGTATCCATAATTGGTCTCAGCGATTCCTTGGTTAAAGTAATTCGGATTCCAGAGCTTCTATTCTATAGTTTAGCTTCTGTTGCGATAGAGTGAGATTTATCATTTTCCAGTGCAGCCATTCTCACTGAAACCATCAGAAGCTGCTAACTGGTTTCCTGTTGTGAAGTTTTGTGCAGATCAATTTCATTGAAGGATTAAGGCAGGACAAGCTAAAGACTCTTTACCAAAGATCCTACTTCCTCCATTATCATCAATTAATTGCAAAGTCAACATGTCAAATATAGCTAAGATCTGTGTCCATCTTTAATTTTATTCAGTCAGTAAGTGTACTATAAGAATCTGGTAGCTATCAAGCCCTTCATACCCACCCCATCATTTAATGTGACCAAAACTAATGTACGCTAGCTTCAATTCCTTTGTGCTGTTTCTCCATATTATCTTTTCCTTAATGTATCAAATGTTTGTCCACTTCCACTTTAAATATTCCTGATGATCCACCTTCCACCACAGCAAATAATTCCAGTGACTCACCACCCTCTTGAAGAAGCAATTTCTATGTACCTAGGTTTAATTGACAGCTCATCATCTTGTTATGTCCCCTTGTTCCACACACTCTCAATAATGAGTGTCCCAGTGCCTACTCTGTCAAGCCTCCTTTGGATCTTGAGCAATACACAGAGCATTGCAGAATCTTGTGTTTGTGATTTTCCACTCCCTAGAACCTCAAATGCTTGATTAAGATCACAGCCCAAAACTATCCAGTCTCTCTTCGCTTTCATCCCAGGTATTAGCCTGCTGATTCTCATTCATACTGCCTTCAGTACAAGGTACAAAAATTGTATGCTGAATTCCAGATGAGGTCTCACCAACACCCAGATAACTTCAACACAACCACCAATTCTTTTGCAATGAAGGACAAAATGCCAGTTGCTGCCTTCTACTACTTATTGGACCTGACCGCTAGACTTTTGTGATTAATGCTCAAGGACTCTTCCATCTCTTTACTTCACTAACATGAAACATAGAAACATAGAAAATAGGTGGAGTAGGCCATTCGGCCCTTCGGGCCTGCACCGCCATTTATTATGATCATGGCTGATCATCCAACTCAGAACCCCACCCCAGCCTTCCCTCCATACCCCCTGACCCCCGTAGCCACAAGGGCCATATCTAACTCCCTCTTAAATATAGCCAATGAACTGGCCTCAACAGTTTCCTGTGGCAGAGAATTCCACAGATTCACCACTCTCTGTGTGAAGAAGTTTTTCCTAATCTCAGTCCTAAAAGGCTTCCCCTCTATCCTCAAACTGTGGCCCCTCGTTCTGGACTTCCCCAACATCGGGAACAATCTTCCTGCATCTAGCCTGTCCAATCCCTTTAGGATCTTATACGTTTCAATCAGATCCCCCCTCAATCTTCTAAATTCCAATGAGTACAAGCCCAGTTCATCCAGTCTTTCTTCATATGAAAGTCCTGCCATCCCAGGAATCAATCTGGTGAACCTTCTTTGTACTCCCTCTATGGCAAAGATGTCTTTCCTCAGATTAGGGGACCAAAACTGCACACAATACTCCAGGTGTGGTCTCACCAAGGCCTTGTACAACTGCAGTAGTACCTCCCTGCTCCTGTACTCGAATCCCCTCGCTATAAATGCCAGCATACCATTCGCCTTTTTCACCGCCTGCTGTACCTGCATGCCCACTTTCAATGACTGGTGCATAATGACACCCAGGTCTCGTTGCACCTCCCCTTTTCCTAATCGGCCACCATTCAGATAATAATCTGTTTTCCTATTTTTGCCACCAAAGTGGATAACTTCACATTTATCCACATTAAATTGCATCTGCCATGAATTTGCCCACTCACCCAACCTATCCAAGTCACCCTGCATCCTCTTAGCATCCTCCTCACTGCTAACACTGCCACCCAGCTTCGTGTCATCTGCAAACTTGGAGATGCTGCATTTAATTCCCTCATCCAAGTCATTAATATATATTGTGAACAACTGGGGTCCCAGCACTGAGCCTTGCGGTACCCCACTAGTCACCGCCTGCCATTCTGAAAAGGTCCCGTTTATTCCCACTCTTTGCTTCCTGTCTGCTAACCAATTCTCCACCCACACCAATACCTTACCCCCAATACCGTGTGCTTTAAGTTTGCACACTAATCTCCTGTGTGGGACCTTGTCAAAAGCCTTTTGAAAATCCAAATATACCACATCCACTGGTTCTCCCCTATCCACTCTACTAGTTACATCCTCAAAAAATTCTGAGATTCGTCAGACATGACTTTCCTTTCACAAAACCATGCTGACTTTGTCCGATCATTTCACCGCTTTCCAAATGTGCTGTTATCACATCCTTGATAACTGACTCCAGCAGTTTCCCCACCACCGACGTTAGGCTAACTGGTCTATAATTCCCTGGTTTCTCTCTCCCTCCTTTTTTAAAAAGTGGGGTTACATTAGCCACCCTCCAATCCTCAGGAACTAGTCCAGAATCTAACGAGTTTTGAAAAATTATCACTAATGCATCCACTATTTCTTGGGCTACTTCCTTAAGCACTCTAGGATGCAGACCATCTGGCCCTGGGGATTTATCTGCCTTCAATCCCTTCAATTTACCTAACACCATTTCCCTACTAACATGTATTTTGCTCAGTTCATCCATCTCACTGGACCCTCTGTCCCTTACTATTTCTGGAAGATTATTTATGTCCTCCTTAGTGAAGACAGAACCAAAGTAATTATTCAATTGGTCTGCCATGTCCTTGCTCCCCATAATCAATTCACCTGTTTCTGTCTACAGGGGACCTACATTTGTCTTAACCAGTCTTTTCCTTTTTACATATCTATAAAAGCTTTTACAGTCCGTTTTTATGTTCCCTGCCAGTTTTCTCTCATAATCTTTTTTCCCCTTCTTAATTAAGCCCTTTGTCCTCCTCTGCTGAACTTTGAATTTCTCCCAGTCCTCAGGTGAGCCACTTTCTCCGGCTAATTTGTATGCTTCTTCTTTGAAATTGATACTATCCCTAATTTCTCTTGTCAGCCACGGGTGCACTACCTTCCTTGATTTATTCTTTTGCCAAACTGGGATGAACAATTGTTGTAGTTCATCCATGCAACCTTTAAATGCTTGCCATTGCATATCCACCGTCAATCCTTTAAGTGTCATTTGCCAGTCTATCATTTGAAGTCTCTCTCCTTTTGGATAATCTATCTTGAGTTCTCAGACTGATGTGCCTGACCTACATTGAACTCCATCTGCTAGTATTTTGCCTACTTACTCAACCTATCGCTATTCCATTGCAGAATCACAGTATCCTTACCACGTGACCCTCCGCCTAAATCCATACAATCTGCAAACTTGTAAACTTTAGTTTTTAATGCAAATAATTAGTTGCAGACCAAGAACTGATCCCTGCAGGACTCCATTTGTTACCTCCTCCCAGTCTGAAGAGGACTATTTATTCCAAATCTGATTTTCATCATACAGTCAGTTTTCAAACCATTCTAACAAATTTTCTGCAACATTTGGGCTTTCAGGTGGCACTTAGTCAAATGCCTTTTGGAAATCTAAGTACACCACATATGTAGGTACCCTGCTATCAAAACTCATGTACCATCTTCAAAGAACCTGAGTAAATTAATGATGAATGCATTTTTAGTGCAGGAGCGGGGTTGTAGGATTCTGATACAGGCTTGTTCATTCTCATTCTGAAGTTGCTTAGACACATGTATCCAGCCAGAAACAGGCAACATATGAAAAGCTTCGAACTAACTCATCTCAGTATCTTAAGGCAAATGGAAATGAAACAACCTAGAATAACATTATTAGTAAAGTAATATTTATAATGTTTCAAGATTTTAAACATGTACATTGTACAGATACAGAAAACTGCCCCATGCAAACACATCAACGGCTGAATATTTTGGCCCTTTTATTGCAGAAAGCCGAAGTATTAACATTCCCACTCGATGCCAAGTATTGCTGAAGTTCTGTTTTTCTTTAAAAAAACACGGCACAATTTATTTTCTGTCTTTCTTTTCTTCCTTCTTTGATTCACATTTTTCTTTTTCTTTCTCATCTTTCTTTTCTTTTTTCCCCTCTTCTTTTTCTTGCCCTTCCTTCTTTTCTGCATCTCTGTTGGCAATTTTATTATTGATTAAATTGTGTAGAGCAACCACTGATCGAATGAGTGATGCAAGATACACCACCAACATCTGGTCGTTTGTCTTCAGGTAAAAAGCTTTCACAAACTCTTGCAAATTAACATCAGGTAGAAGATTGAAGACATCTTGCAGCTGGTAGATAATCTGATGGTTGATGGGCAATTTCCCCGTGGCTACTTTCTCCAAGTAATTCCTTATCTCTAAAATCTTTGAGTTCAGCCCTTTGAGACCATGCACTTGGTTTGTGATTCGCTGTGACAGTGTTCCCACTGTGGTATCTTTAATATCTCTGTAATGGCAACATAAGCAAAGAAAAAAAGACCTTTACTTTAGAGTCCGTTTTTGGCCAATCGTAATAGCAGGCGCATCACGAGTTTTATTCACTGAAAGTACAGCTGTGCGGAGCACAAATACAAATTGGTCTTTAACTACAGACTATTTTATAATATCCTCAAAGCACAGGTAATTTTTCTTCTTGCTGCAATTACTGAAATCAAAATATATTATGATCCTATTCTGTCAATCAATAAAATAGCTGCATATCATCCTGAAAGAGGATTATAGTTGGGAGCTTAACGAACAAGGATACACATTGTATCAAAAGTTCAGGCAAGGAGGCAGAGGGGGTGGCGTGGCTCTGTTGGTAAAAAATGAAATCAAATCCTTTGAAAGAGGTGACATAGTATCAGAATATGTGGAGTCCTTGTGGGTAGAGTTAAGAAACTACAGAGATAGATAGAACCCGGTGGAAGTTAAATACAGGTCTCCAAACAGTTGCCATGATATGGGCTAGAAATTACAACAGGAGATAGAAAAGCCATGTCAAAAGGACAATGTTACAATAGTCATGGAGGATTTCAATATGCAGGTAGATTGGGAAAATCTAGCTGGTGCTGGATCCCAAGAGCGAATTTGTAGAATGCCTGTAAGATGGCTATTTTAGAGCAGCTTCTGGTTAAGTCCACTAGGGGATCAGCTATTCTGGACTGGGTATGAACCATTTGATTAGGGAGTTTAAGGTAGAGGAACCCCAAGGAGACAGTGATCATGATAGAATTCATCCTGGAATTCGAGAGGGTGAAGCTAAATTCAGATGTATCAGTATTACAGTGAAGTAAAGGGAATTACAGAGGCACGAGAAAGAAGCTGGCCAAAGTTGATTGCAAAGGGACACTAGCAGGAGTGACACCAGTGCAACAATTGCTGGAGTTTCTAGGGCAATTCAGAAGGCACAGGATAGATACAGCCCAAATAAGTATTCTAAAGGTAGGTGACGCAATTGTGGCTGACAAGGGAAGTCAAAGCCAACATAAAAGCAAAAGAGAGGCCACATAATAGAGCAAGAGGATAATATCAAAGAAGATACCAAAAGTTTGTTTCAGATATATAAAGAATAAAAGATAGGTGAGAGTAGATATTAGACTGCTGGAAAATGACAATGGAGAGGTAGTAAAGGGGGGAGGGGGTAGAAGAAAGCAAAGAAATGGGAGACGAACTGAATAAGTATTCTTCATCAGTCTTCACTGTGGAAGACACTGGCTGTAAGTTCTGGAGTGTCAGGGAGCAGAATTTAGTACAGTTGCTATTACCAGGGAGAAGGTGCTTGGGAAACGAAGGTCCGAAGGGAGACAAGTCACCTGGCCAAGATGGACTGCACCCCAGGGTTCTGAAAGAGGTAGCTGAAGAGATTGTAGAGGCATTGATAATGATCTTCCATTTCTAGCACAGTTCTGGAAGACTGGAAAATTGCAAATGTCACTTCACTCTTTAAGAAGGGAGGAAGGCAGAAGAATAGAAATTACAGGTCAGTTAACACAGATCTCAGTAGTTGAGTCGATTGTTAAGGGTTTGGTTCCAAGGCACTTAGAGGCACACGATAAAATAGGCAAATTCAGCAGGGTTTCCGTGAGGAAAAAAAATTGCCACGCAAATCTGTTGGAATTCTTTGAGGAAATAACAAGCAGGATTGACAGACAATTGGTGGATGTTGGCCGTTAGTTGGTGTTGGGACTGTGTATGTTCTATGTCAATGATTTGGATGATGGAATTGATGGCTTTGTGGCCACGATTACAGACGATACGAAGACAGGTAGAGGGGCAGGTAGTGCTGAGGAAGCAGGGAGGCTGCAGAAGGACTCATACAGATTAGGAGAATGGCGAAGAAGTGGTAGAAGGAATGTGTTGGAAAGTGTATGTTCATGCATTTGGTTGAAGGAATAAAAGCATGAACTATTTCCTAACAGAGAAGAAAATTCAAAAATAAGAGGCGTAAGGGGATTCGGGAGTCCTCATGTAAGATTCCCTAAAGGCTAATTTGCAGGTTGAATCAGTGAAGAGGAAGGCAAATGCAAAGTTAGCAGTCATTCTGAGAGGATTCAGAAGCAGAATCAGAATCAGGTTTATTATCACCAGCATGTGATGTGAAATTTGTTGATTTAGCAGCAGTTAGATGATACAGTTGTACCTCCCGGATGGCTGTAGATGGAGCGTGAGGACTGCCTACTATATTCCATAGGGGCAATCATTATGTCCCCTATTTGGTTAAATATAGAGGCAATCCCATTATCCATAGCACTAAAAAGATGTGGAGACAAATGGGGAAGCATTTGAAACTCAGAACATTATCTTTTCTTGAACCTGTATCAGCCAACCCCTCTTTTATCCCCCCATGTATAGATGGGGCCTTTGATGCATGGCAAGAATTAGGGATACGCAGCATTGGAGACCTATACATACAAGGGATTTTTGCGTCATTTGGCAGCTCCAGGACAAATTCGGATTGCAAAAAGAGTCATTTTTTTCAGGTATCTCCAGCTAAGACACTATATAAGATCACATCTTTCCGGTTTTGAGATGGCAGAACATGATAAATTAGATAATCATTTAAGATCATGTTTAGGGACAGAACACACCATCGCCTATCTGTATGATGCCATGCAAAACAAGTGTCATACAACAATGGATAGTATTAAAAAAGTGGGAAAAGGGGTTGGGTACGGAGATAGAGGAGGTTATATGGAATGAGGCTTTGGAGTATGTTAACTCCTGTTCCATCAATGCCAGGCATTGTTGAATGCAATTTAAAATCCTACATAGACTACATTACTCAAAAGTAAGGATTCATAAAATATTCACAGAGGTGTCCCCAATGTGTGAGAAGTGCAAGTCCTCGGGCAAATTTGTTACATAGTTATGCTTTATGTTCCAGGATACAAGTGTATTGGAAGCAAATATCTGAGGTCCTATTGAAGGTACTAAAGGTTCAGATAATACCAGACCCCATTTTAATTTTTGGAACTTCTGCGAGGTCAAATAAATTCCAGGCTACCCAGCAACAACTCCTGACCTATGGCATACTTAATGGAAAGAAGCTCATACTTATGTTCTAGAAAAAGGAGGAAACTCCATCACTCAGACAATGGTTGGCTGCATTAATGGATACTTTGCATCTAGAGAGGATAAGATACGTTATCAAGGATAGACTCAAGGAATTTGAAAAAATCTGGCAACCATTACTGTTGTATTTAGAAGAGACCGACAGCTGAACTAAGTGACTAAGAGTGTGTGTGTGTGTGTGTGTGTGTGTGTGTGTGTGTGTGTGTGTGTATGTATGTATGTATGTATGTGTATGTACATGTATATAGGGGTGGTAGGACCTAAACAGCACATACAGGAGGGGAGAGGTGAGGGGAGGGTAGGGCTGGGAAGGGGAAAGGAGACGGGGTGGTAGGGTTTCCTTTGCTTTTTGCTTGTTTACTATACATACATTCATTTGACTTTCATTATGTTGTTATAAGAGAGAAAAAAGAAGCATTTTACTTTAGGACATTGTTGGTTGCGGTTAAGCTGATGTTGCTTCACAATAAAAAAAAATTTGAAAACTTAGCAGTTCAATGCAATACATAATATAGAACAGAAAAAATAATGTAAGGGGGGTTTCGATTTTTATGTTACTGCAGAGGCTAATTAAAATGGCGTCTTTGTTATGTTAATCTGGGGAATGTGGCTTTGTTGTCTTAAACACTGAGAAAGTTTGCGCTAGGGTTCGAAGTTGTCACACAACTTGATAGGGTGTTTAGCTGTTCCTGAATCGCTGAGTGTGTGCCTTCAGGCTTCTGTACCTCCTCCCTGACGGTAACAGCAAGAACAGCTTCTTCGCCTCTGCCTTCTGATTCCTAAATGGACATTGAACCTTTGGACACTACCTCAGTTTTTAAAATATACAGTATTGTTTTTTTAATCTATTCAACATACGTATACAGTAATTTATTTAATTATTTAAAAAAAATTTTTTTTTACTCTTCGGTATTATGCACTGCATTGAACTGCTGCTGAGTTAACAAATTTCACATCATATGCCAGTAATAATAAACCTGATTCTGATTCTGAATATAAAATACAATGCTGAGACTTTATTTTGCACTTATGAGGCCTCACTTGGAATATTCTAAGCAGATTTGTGCCCATTATTTAAGAAAGGATGTGCTGACATCAGAGAGGGTTCAGAGCAGGTTCACGAGAATAGTTCTGGGAATGAAAGACTTAATGTATGAGGAGCGATTGATTGCTCTGGCCCTTTACTCGCAGGAATTTAGAAGAATGGGGGGGGTTAATTAAAACCTATTTACTGTTGAAAGACAGATAGAGTGGACGTGGAGAGGATGTTTCCTATGGAGTCTAGGACCAAAGGGCATAGTCTCAGAATAGAGGGATATCCATTTAGAATGGAGATGAGCACGATTTCTTTCGCCATAGGGTGGCAAATCTGTGGAATTCGTTGCCACAGGCCAAGTCATTAGGTGTATATAAGGTGGAGATCGATAGGTTCTTGATTAGACAGGGCGTGAAAGATCCTGGGGAGAAGGTAAAAGAAAGGGGTCGAAGGGGAAACGGATCAGTCATGATAAAATGGCAGAGCAGACTAAATGGGCCAAATGGCCTAATTCTGCTTGTATTCCTTATGGTTTTATGGTCTTGTTAGAGTGATTTTTGGGTTTAGGTCATTTACATTTAGCAAATGTCTTTGGCTACCAGTCTTTTGTTCCTTGAAAATGTATTGTGGATTTAATTTGGAACAATGCATTCCTAAAAAGCTGTGAATCCCAGTCCAGACGATGCTGGCGTCTGTGGGATGGACGCGAATCAGAAGGTGTGAAGTTTGTATGTTGTTTCAGAATCAGTATCAGGTTTAGTATCACCGGCATGTGACATGAAATTTGTTAACTTAGCAGCAGCAGTTGAATGCAATACATAATCTAGCAGAGAGGAAAAAAAAACATAATAATAAACAAATCAATTACAGTATATGTATATTGAATAGATTATAAACATGCAAATAACAGAAATACTGTATATTAAAAAAAGTGAGGTAGTGTCCCAGGGTTTAATGTCCATTTAGGAATCAGATGGCAGAGGGGAAGAAGCTGTTCCTGAATCACTGAGTGTGTGCCTTCAGGCTTCTGTATCTCCTACCTGATGGTAACAGTAAGTAAAGGGCACGCCCTGGGTGCTGGAGGTCCTTAATAATAGACACTGACATTCTGAGACACCAGACACCACTCCCTGAAGATGTCCTGGGTACTTTGCAGGCTAGTACCCAAGATGGAGCTGACTAGATTTACAACCCTCGGCAGCTTCTTTTGGTCCTGTGCAGTAGCACCCCCCTCCCCCACACCAGACAGTGAGACAGCCTGTCAGAATGCTCTCCATGGTATATCTATAGAAGTTCTTGAGTGTATTTATTGACATGCCAAATCTCTTCAAATTCCTAATGAAGTATGGCCACCGTCTTGCTTTCTGCATAACTATATCAATATGTTGGGACCAGGTTAGATCCTCAGAGATCCTGACATCCAGCAACTTGGAAACTGCTCACTCTCTCCACTTCTGATCCCTCTATGAGAATTGGTATGTATTCCTTCATCTTACCCTTCTGGAAGTCCACAATCAGCTCTTTCATCTTACTAACGTTGAGTACCAGGTTGTTGCTGCGGCACCATTCCACTAGTTGGCTTATCTTACTCCTGTACACCCTCTTGTCACCATCTGAGATTCACCAACAACAGCTGTATTGTCAGCAAATTTATAGATGGTATTTGAGCTGTGCCTAGCCACACAGTTATGTGTATATAAAGAGTAGAGCAGTGGGCTAAGCACACACCCGAGGTTCACCAGTGTTGATCATCAGCGAGGAGGAGATGTTATCACCAATCTGCACAGATTGGGGTCTTCCGGTTAGTAAGTCAAGGATCCAATTGCAGAGGGAGGTACAGAGGCCCAGGTTCTGCAACTTCTCAATCAGGATAGTGGGAATAATGGTATTAAATGCTGAGCTATAGTCAATGAACAGCATCCTGACATAGCTGTTTGTGTTGTCCAGGTGGTGTAAAGCCGTGTGGAGAGCCATTGAGATTGCATTTGCTGTTGACCTATTATGGCGATAGGCAAATTGCAATGGGTCCAGGTTCTTGCTGAGGCAGGAGTTCAGTCATCATGACCAGTCTCTTAAAGCATTTCATCACTGTTGATGTGAGTGCTACTGGGCGATAGTCATTAGGCAGCTCACATTATTCTCCTTAGGCACTGGTATAATTGTTGCCTTTCTGAAGCAAGTAGGAACTTCCGCCCGTAGCAGTGAGAGGAAGAAAGCATTGTACATACTTCGTAAATATGGAGTTGTCCTTTGTGTTTAGCACATAAATATTGAGCCCCACTCTGGGCCAGCAGCCCTTTCCACCAAAAACGTCTCCATATGATGCCTGCTGTACCTTGTTTCATCAAATAAAGAAGCTGCTTTGTATCTACCCAGTAACCTTCTCCAGCGAGTTCATTCACGCAACATTTGGTGTCAGGAGTGGGATGCCTTCGTGAACCATCGTGTGGTCAGCCATCTTAGCACTCTAAGTGGGTGAGTATTTTTAAAAATTAGCGCTCACACTTGGAAATGTTCGGGTCGATGGTGCACGGGAACACGAGGTATCACGAATGCAGGGAGATGAACTGGTAGATATAAAAATAGCGTGCGCGTATGCATGTGTGTTTATGTAAGTGATGAAACTTTGCGTGTGAATTTGGTGAGATGGGGCCACCAATTGCGAAGGGTGGTTACTGATGGTTCGGGACAACCAGAGTGGGGGCAGAGAGCTGCATTTTAAGTGTATATGTTTTGCAAGTGTGATGCAAAGGAATACAGCAGGCATCATGGGTTCAAGTGCTCAAATGGGGCAGATTGCAGAGTACATACCCTGTGATTTTAAGTATGTGCTGTTTAACTGGTACCTGCCTTTTATATTTTGTGTAGTGTGGGGTTTCTCAGGGAGAGGTTTTACCCAGATACATCTACCAGGATGGCACCTACTGAGGTCAGGCTACATCAGGTCAAGAATCCTGATGATTCAAGCCAGCCCTTGACCTTGATTGTGACCATTCATAAGTCCTTCACCCCCGGGGAGAAACAGAGCATTTTGTCTAAGTTGCCCTCACTTAAAGTCGCATGTGGGAAGTGGGAATTCGGAATTCTGGCGTAAGCTCGAGGAAATGGTTGAATTTCACCAGATGCACTCTAAAGATATACATGTTTTGGTCAAAGTGAAGTGCCTGAGGAATATATGGGACGGTATGGCCCAGGAGGTGTGAGGTGTTACATGGGCAACTACCGGGAGCACCCGCAATGAAGAAAGATGTCGCTCTTTTAAAGTGGAAGTGAGGCAGCGACTGGGGGGAGGCGAGAGTGACTGGTGAGCGATAATGGCAGTGATTCAAGAGAGCTGACGAGATAGCTATAGGTTATACAGAATGTAAATATTGCGTGTATGAGGAGTATTCCGCGTTGGATAATCTAGGGAGGGACGACCAAGTCTTTCTGAAAATGATGAAGGAAGGCCTGAGCGAAACCCACCAGGAAGTTTTAGATTTAGGGATAATGGTGGGTTTGACCTACTCTGCAATAGTTTCGTGGGCCAGTGAGATAGACCAAAGAAAGTGCAAGAGAAATTGTAAAGTGGCTATAGTGGATGCAGCTGCTGTGATGTCCCAGAGAGTTTGTTTTGTTTGCCAGCGACAAAGGCATGAAGCAAAGAACTGCTGGAATAGACATGGGAGGGTAAAGGAGTTGATATGCTACAGGTGCAGCCTGTTGGGACATGGTTGGAGCAGAGTCCCAAAAAAAAGGGAAAGAAAAACAGGTGAATGTCACAGCAGACACGAAATCTCTCACCCCATTACTGCCCAGTCTGACCAATCTGACTGTCAATCAGATCACAGAGCTAGTAAAGACAGCTCCTAGGTCAGAAAAAGATGTGGCGGCAGGCCCACTGCCAGCGCTGGTGACCTGCGGATGTACACAACAGCATTGTTGGGGGACGGCAATGTAATATATTAGTGAACATAGGGGCCGGTATCAATAACTGACCTACCCTTGCCAACAACCGGACAGGCCATTTATATTCGGGGTGTAGGGGGATGAACAATGAAGGCAGAAAGGAGTGAGTCACAAATACTCGCAATCGGGGGAGTGCAGTTCCAGTGTATTTCTGGGTCTGTCCAAATAATGAGGGTATCGTCCTTGAAATAGACATCCTAAGGGAAGTCGGGGCCATTATCGATTTGGGAAAGGGAGAAATAATTATGGACAAGTCAGGGGCAGTGAACATGTACAACCAATAGAATACACAAACTGGCTAGCATAGTCACAGCTGCCCCAATCATTAGAAACTGGAGCCAGCAGTTCCCAGCAGAGTGGGGTAGACACAAGCAAGACTGTGGTTGAGTAAAGATGAACCCACTTAAAATAGAGGGGGGCCTGTGTAAACCCCATAAGCAGTAGCAGTACCCTATAAAAACTGATGCACTGACTGTTGTTCGGGGTAAAGTGAAGGAACTAAAACACCTGGTGATACTCAGAGAGACTGCGACAACTAACAACTTGCCTATACGGCTAATAAAGAAGCCCAGTGGACCATATCCATTAACAATAGACTATACCGCCCTTAGGACCGTGCCGAGATTGCATCCCATAGTGGTGGGTCCTGCAACAATCCTGAATAGCCTGACTCCAGAACATAAAGTTTCTCCAGTCGTGGATATGGCTAATGGATTTTGGGGGCTCCCCTTAGCACCTGAGTCCCAAGACCAATTTGCCTTCACCTTAGGTGGGCAGCAATATGCATGGGCCAGATTCTGCCAGGTATTCCACAATAGTCCAGCCATTATTCATAAAGGCGTGGTGCTGACTTTGGAAAAGCTCAATCCAACAGGCACCACCAGCACCGCTGAATAGATTCTAGTTTAGGAATTCCTTCCAAGGTGGGGAACCCCAATTCAGGTGGGCTTGGATCAGGGAGCACATTTCATGGGGAAAGTGATGGAGGAAATGTGCTGACTGCTAGAGATTTGACAACGGTTCCACGTACCCTACCACCCTCAAGAGTTCAGGGATGGAAGAAAGGATGAACCGAACAAAGCTATAGCTGAGACGGGAAAGACGGGTTGATGTATTACCAGGAATCCTGATGAGATTGCGCGCAACCCTGATGGGGCGAGCAATGTGACTCTCTTATGGGGTAATTATGGGCTGCGGGGAGCCTGGGGCTTACAGGGATAGAATGACACAGTATGTGAAAAACTTCTGTAACCAACTTAAAGTGTTGAAGGACCGGGTGAAACAACAGCAGCGCATCGCTGATCAGAGAGAGCCACGGGGAAAGGAGATAGTCCTTCCACAGCCTGGCAACCAAGTCACGGTGAGGGTGCTGCCAGAAAGGCCAGGGTTTACCCCCAGGTGGTACTCTTAACAAATGATACCTGTGTCTGCAAGGCAGCCAGTGGAAACACTGGATTAAGGTTAAAGCAATGACTCATCCTCTTGTTGCTCTCACAGACAAAGCAGGGGATCAAATGTACCCAGTAACCACGTAATTACAGAGAACATAAGAGAGGAACACCAGCCGACCACACTAGACCCGACCACAGCTGACGAAAACATACCCGGAGGAAACGCAAAGGCAGAAGACACCGAGAGCATGATGGAAAACCGTGAATAGCATGCTGAAGTGTGATGGTACTCTGTAATGAAGGCTGGTTGCTGAAAGTAGATGAATATTTTAATAGCATAGAACAGAAAAGATATTGGAAAATAGGTGGGGAGGGATTTTAAGTTAAAGCAGAGATAGCAAGTTCCATAACTTCCATGGCATTTCAGACTGCACACAGCATCTGAAGGCAGTCACCCCCAGGATGAATGAGGGGTAAACCCAAATGAGCTGAGCCCTTTCAGCAGTCAGGCCAGTGATCAACTGGACAGTTCGGAAGGGGGTGCCACTGGGGAGAGGTCCTTGTAGTCATTGACATAGAGACCACCCCAAGCCCTTCCTGTACGTCGATGAGAGGGCCTGTGAGCCTCATGCACTTACCCTGCTGGTGCCCATGAAAAGAGAGAGTTTTAGCAACCTGAGAATGAAAGGGTGAAGATAAGGCATGTGATTAAGCTGCAATTGGCCTGCAGGGAAAGCGCCAACAGGCACAGGAAAGAAGCTGCATTTCTAAAGAATTGTTGAAATTTTTGGAACAACCTCTCTGCTTAGTATTTGGTAGTTAGAGATTAGAGGGTGCTAGGGTAGATATTGAGGCACACAAAATTGGGGGGAATTTCGAGGCAGGGCATTTTTGCTGCCCTATTTGAGTAGATCCTCCTAGGTTGGCCTTTGCTGGTACAAATTTATATTTGTCCAGGAGGGCCAAGAGGAGGGACTGTTAGTGATTTTTGGGTTTAGGTCATTTACATTTAGCAGATGGCTTTGGTTACCAGTCTTCTGTTCCTTGAAAATGGACTGTGGATTTAATTTGAAACAATGCATTTCTAAAAAGCTGTGAACCCCAGTCCAGACGATGCTGGCGTCTGTGGGATGGATGCGAATCAGAAGGTGTGAAGTTTGTATGTAGTTTCAAAAGAAACGTAGTATATACTTTGTATATGTGGAATAGTCCTTTGTGTTTAGCACATATATATTGAGCCCCATGTTGGGCAGCAGACCTTTCCACCAAAAGCATCTCCATATGATGCCTGCTGTACCTTGTTTTGTTGAATAAAGAAGCTGCTTTGTATCTACCAGTAACTTTCTCTGGCGATTTCATTCATGCAACAACAGTCTAAAAAGAACAGGTTAATTTAGCATCCACTGGAAGGTCATTGTAGAATTACAGAAGCAATTCTGATCATATCACAGGAAGGATGTAATTGCACCAGATAAAATATAAATAAAAAATACTCCGACCTTGACCAGGATAGATCGTTTCAGCTGGGTGGAGAAATTAGCCAGACTGGGGTTGCTTTCTTTGGACCCAAAGATACTGCAGGCAAATTTGATAAAGTGGGTAAAATGTGAGGGGCTGTCTCACAGTGACCAGCTTTTAGTCCCTCGGAAATGGATCATTGATTAAAGATTGGTTGTACAATAACAGAGTGCTGAGAAAAAAGTATTGTGGTCTATAAATTATTGCCCAAAAGGGGAATAATTTATAGACCACATTACATTTAAAAAGTATTTCATGTTTCATAGCCATATGTCCACTGATCAAGAGCTAGGATGCAAAATGGCATGAATACACAGGCCAAATGACCCTCCTCTGTGCCTTGTATTTCTATGAAAGAAAAACATAAAATTTCCATAATCTGGCCCAACAGCAAGAGACTTGCTCAGACAATGTCAGCTTACCGTAGCAAATGCTCTACTCCAACTTCTTCAGCTTCTTCTGCCCCTATTTCACTGGTTACGTGTTCAAATGTTTTGGAAGTTGGAGTTCCATCCTGAAGACAGACCACACAGTAAACAATGAACTTTACAGCCATTCAGAGAGGGTTCAGGTGAGCACACTCAATGTTCTTATTTACCTTTTTCAAAATTTCCCTTCTTATTTATAAAGCCCTAATTATTGTCCTGATACATTTACCAGCATTCAGCCAGAGTTCTGCACAAAGATGTGTTGTTTACATGAGTGGTTCTCAAGCTTTTTCTGTTCATGGTCCACCTGTGACTTTCATTTACCTCTGTGGTCTCCACCCCCCCATAGTCTCCGTTAGATGCTAAAGTTTTGTTTTGGTCGACTACTAACTGTCCTAATATTCAGTGAACAGGTGTATATGAAAAATAAAACTATTTCAAAGCTCTGAATCTTGCTACTTTGGGTATTTAGTGAGATCCTAAATACTGATACAAACTAGCAAGTGTTTGACTATCTGGTTGCAGCTTGGTTAAAAATAATTGAAGATCACCTCTTTGCACAACATCAAGACGGCTACAAACTTGATAGCAGGTGAAGAGCTTGACTAAAACCACATTCAACTAGATAAGTGGTGGAAAATCCAATTAAAAACAACCTTGCTTTCTCCCAGAGCTGTGGAAACTTATTTTAAACATTAGTTGGACTGGACTGGTCAAAGAAACTGAGGCTGTCTACAAGAAGGGTCAGAGCCGTCTCTATTTCCTGAGGAGACTGAGGTCCCTTAACATCTGCCAGACGATGCTGAGGATGTTCTACAAGTCTGTGGTGGCCAGTGTTATCATGTTTGCTGTTGTGTGCTGGGGCAGTAGGCTGAGGGTGGCAGACAGCAACAAAATCAACAAACTCATTCGTAAGGCCAGTGATGTTGTGGGGATGGAACTGGACTCTCTCACGGTGGTGTCTGAAAAGAGGGTGCTGTCTAAGTTGCATGCCACCTTGGACAATGTCTCCCATCCACTACATAATGTACCGGGTGGGCACAGGAGTACATTCAGCCAGAGACTCATCCCACCGAGATGCAGCACAGAGCTTCATAGGAAGTCATTCCTGCCTGTGGCCATCAAACTTTACAACTCCTCCCTTGGAGGGTCAGACATCCTGAGCCAATAGGCTGGTCCTGGACTTACTTCATAATTTACTGCCTTAATTTACATATTACTATTTAATTATTTATGGTTCTATTACTATTTATTATTTATGGAGCAACTGTAACGAAAACCAATTTCCCCCGGGATTAATAAAGTATGACTATTATCCAGAAACCATCTGTATACATTCGTTTTATCTCACAAAGTTGTTGAAAAAGGCAATCTTGAAGTGCATTTGATTTGATGAAATTGACAGCCATTATTACAGCAGCAAGGATGTCATGCAAACGTCTTCCCAATTATTTCCCCAATCAAATGCTGATGGTGGTTCACACAGCGTATGCAAAAAAACATCAGGCACATCATTTTGAAAATGAGCAGTGAATCCTCTATATCTTCCTACCATCGAAGCATCACCAACAGTTGCACAAGCCATTATATTTTCCAGTGGAATATTGTTTTCCAAAGACCATCTCTTGATTTCTTGAAAAAATTCATTTCACCTTTAATATCTGTCTTAAGCTTTTGGGCAGAAAAGCATTTCCTCAATGGCCTGATCATTATTCAAAAACCTAACACAAGTCATCAGATGGGCTTCATTATTACATAATATGCTCTCATCGATTTGCAGGGCAAACTTAACCTGAAATTGTGCAACTAGCTGTTTTTCCACATCACTGACATTTCAGCAATATGCCTTGATACTAATGAGTTGCTCAAGGGGATGGCTTTTCCCATTCATTTCATTCAATGCTCCAATTAAATTAAATATTTATTTTTTATTTATATATTTTAGTAACACTTCATGCAAACAGTAAACTTATCACGGCCCATTCATAAACTCCTGTGGCCCTATGAATTCTGGCATGGCCCCCTATGGCCCACATTAAGAACCACTAGGTGTAAGCCTAGGTGATAAATGTACAGAAGGATTTTAACATGGTTTACAAAACAGTCTGTCTAAATCACGTATCCCTTCTGCACTACTGATTTCCCCAACCAAAGTAAAATTATCAAAATCCATATATATTACTATACACTACCTTGAGATTCATTCTCTTGCAGACATTAATAGAAAAACAAAGAAATACAATAAAATTTACTATAAACTATACACAAAAACTGACAACCACTGTGCAAAAGACATTCTGCAGAGAAAATAAAATACTGAGAATACAAGTCGTAAAGAGCCTTTAAGAGTGAGTCTGTAGATTGTAGGGGTGTAGAGAGTGAAATCATCCATGCCAGTTCACACTGGATCAAGGATTATTCACTGATTTGGCATCCACTTCCATCTGGAATCAGAACACACAGGCTCATTGTTCTCTGAGTGAAGAGATTCAAAGAGTTTAAAAAAAATCATTGGAATGGATTTTGAAATCAATGAGGAAATTTTTCATAGGTATTGAACAGAATACATCCTAAATTTGAGTTGGTTTCACCTTTTGAAGAGACAAAAATGACTGACAATATTTAAAGAAGCCACGAAGCAGCACTTACATCATGAACTTCTTCTACCGAAATGTAAGCTTCTGTAGGGAGCCCCAGATCTTTTGGCTTGACATCAATGATGACTAAAACCTTAAAAAATACAAAATCAATAGTTTCAATCTCAATGCTTTGAAACTTATAGTCCAATTAAAGAACATCAATTTTATTTTTCTTTTATCACTATCAGTCATGTTGGAAATACCAGAATTTAGGTCAACAGCTTATTCTATGGCCATGTTTCATGTTACTTACAAGTGTTACAAACTAATCTCAGAAAGGACACTTAGGAAAAAGTATTTTAGATTCTTTTTTTCTAATCAGATTGAATTAAAAGAAAGAACTATTTGCAGCACTGGGCTAAAATTCAATATTGTTTTTGGTAATCGATCTTTTTCAATTTGTTTCCATCTTGCTAAAGGTACAGAAAGTAGCCGATAAGGTTATTCCATTTCCTTTAGTCTTATTTGCCCTGTAGCAAAAAGTATTCTGTCATATTCCCATCCACTCCATCTTGAATCTTTTGCCATTTATCCACAATAAGAGGGTGGTTTACAGGAGCCAAGAGCCAATTAACCTGCCTTCAAGTCTTTGGGACGCAGAAGGAAACCTGAACCTTCAGGGAAATCCCTCAGGGAGAACGTACAAGCTCTACACCAACAGCAGCTGAAGTAAGGATTGAACCAGGTCCATAGACTAACTCAGTGAAATTGTGTTGACTCTGTTGTATGTTCCAGCGATTATCATTCAGTCATAGAAAAGCAGAATACAAATAAAAGGCCTGTGCCCAGGTAGTCTGTACCATGTAGTCTACCCAACTATATCTAATCTCCTGTGTTTGGCCAATATCCCTAAAAACCTAACCATTCCCTGAACCTATCCAAGTGTTTCTTAAATAATACTCTTGCACCTGTTTCAACCATGTCCATATGCTCACCACCTTCTGCGTGCTGCCCTTCAGATCCCTTTTAAATCTTTCCCTTCTTACTCTAAATCTCTGTTCCCTAGTTCTGAATTAGTTATCCTAGTTATGAACTAGGATCTCAATTTTTAAATCAGATCATTTTGATTTCACACTCACTTAAAACAAAAATTTAAGCCAGTCTTTTATTCTGATCCATAAATTTTTGAACACACTTTTCAATCCTTGCACTTTAAGGCTTTGAATGTTTGATAATCAGTTAATCTGGTGGACATACCACAGGATTGTTTATCTGACTGAACACCAGATTGAGAAAATGTGGGTGAAACATTGTATAGGAAATTATTTTCTTTCAAACTGAAATGTCAAAGTACCACATATGCGGCAAGCACACACACACACCCTTAAACATTGGATTTGTACAATAACATCCGGGATGCTGCATTTCGTTATTTAATAGGGTAAAAACAAAATCACCACAGGTAGAGGAAAGCAACAAAGCCACAGAAAAATAATAAACGTGTTGGAACAACTGGTTAAATAATAGAAAATGCCTTACAAATGAATACAATTTACCACCAAACATTGAAGTTATTTAAAAGATGGAAAACCTAAAAGCTTACGGAATTAGAACAGTATCGTTTCATGAGTTCATTGATGGCTATGTCATTTTTGTGCAACTTGGGTCCAGTGTGATACCATCCAACGATCCTTTCCCTGGCTAAGACAGGTACATAATCATCCGTTAAAATGTAGTTCAGTAGATGTTAAAACAACAGCCATCACACTTAACATTGATTAAACAGCACAGGGAATGAGAATACCTTAACAAAATCTATTTCTTTTATGAAGAACACAAAGCATAACTGATTATATTTTTGCAAATTGAGCAACAATATTAATGAATCTTGTAACAAAACATTCCATAAACTAAAATATTTAAAATTATTTTAATTGATTAGTTTTCTAAGCCAAGGTTGAGTGAAGGTTTGAAACAGATTTTACCGAATTCTTTTTAAAATATATTTTCCCTCCAAATTTGACACCCATATTTTTGAAAGCCACCTTGTCCTATGCTGCTCAGTTCGTTTTTGATGAAACATATAATCTGTTCCATATTTCAATATTGCTTACACCAAGGCAAAAAGTTTTCAGTGTTAAGAGAGGAGAAAGTGACAAGCTTGTTTTCAGGGAAAATCCCTGTATAATTTGTATTTTACATATCAATATGCAAACCCATGCTGCCTGAAATATGTTGTTTTTAGTGCAAACTTAAATATGTTCAAAGCTTGCAAAGTTTAAACTTTATCTTCCATGTAAGTCAGAAATCTTACCATTTACTTTCTTAAACATCCCATACATATTCTCCAAATAATCATGATCCAAGAACCACACTGTATCATCCTTCTCATCTTCATCGAACGGAACTTGAGTGGAAATAAATAAATAAAGATGTTTTGAAATCCTAAACACTCCTGTTTGTGTCATATTGTTTATGGAGTTGCTTTCCACATTAGTAAGTGAATGCTGCAAAGATAATTGTGCTTTAATTTCATAACTCAAAGCAACAAAAATTTAAATTATTTCAAATGTGCATTATTGCTAATGATCAAAATTTACTTCAACTGCTTTTGTTGGAAGTGTAATGACTGGCTCACGTGTGCTTATCAAATAAACTTCAAACAAATTTAAAATCAAAAATTTTCCACTCAAAAAACTGGATTAATGATTACTGGCTTGTGAATGCGTACCAAACCATACAAACAGTTGAACAACAGAGGTACGTCACCTATTGTTCAAAGTTGGGATTAATTTTATGTATTTTTGTATTCAATAGAAAAAACCAACTCCTTCAGTTTAGGAACTGTACTATTGGCATTCAGACTCAAATAGAACAATGTCAATTTAATCCCAAGAAATTGTTTCAATTAAGTTACAGGTATAATGGAAGATTGTCAATCTGTAATAATTAATCTCATTCATCACTAGCTTTGATTCTTACCTGCAAAACTGTTTGAAACATCAAGTATCTTTTTGTGCCATGAACCCAGCAGCACTCCAACCACTCGTTTTTGATTTCCAACTTTTCCTATTCTGAGCATTAAAATAAATCAACATAAAAATAGTTAAACAATTGTAATCTTGAAAGATTCCTCTGAAACATACTATTAGAATAAAAAATAAATACTATTCACAGCATCAACAATCACCAGTTCCTACATTATGGTGAAAATAACAGCACTTACTTTGTACTTTTCTTGCTTAGGAATTAAATGCAAAACAATGCATGGGAAATTGAGTTTGTTAGTGCTTTCATTTAGCTCTGTAAATTACTGTCAAGTTTAACTGGTGAAAAAACAAAACATTTATTTTTGATTCATTTTGAACATTACTATATTTGCTTTGATTTAGGAAAAGCAATAGGGCAAGATTTGTGGCAGCAGTTTAACATTGCGTAGTGCAGTGAGCAGCAGCAATCCGGGTTCACTTTCACTACTGTCTGTAGAGGTACGTCGTTCACCCATGACCGAGTGGGTTTCCTCCCATAGACAATAACGTACAAGTCAGCAGGTTCATTGGCCTGATTACCATGTCTTATCTTTAAATAAAACTTCAAATTGGTTAAATCAGTTTCCAATGAAACCTATAATATACAAAAGATATTTTTCTGTAAGAGTTTTTGTCTAATACACTTTATTTGCTGACATTAATACTCACACGCAAAAAGCAAAATTCGAAATGGTGTACCTAGCAGTTTGTGGTGGTGGGGTAGAGATACGTCTCTACCAAAGGAGGTGTAAGACGCTCCTTCCCTTCGCTAGCCTGCTGGTCATCCTTGGGCAAGGTGTAGCACCTGCTTAGCCTCCCAATCAGAGTCACGTGAAGCCACAAGTCACATGTCACAAGTTTTGATTACAAGACCACTGATACCAGGCAGACAATCTCTGAAGAGTATTAATAATTGCTGGGCACTCATCTTGCCCAGAAGGCAGCAATGGCAAACCACTTCTGTAGAAAAATTTGCCTAGAACAATCACGGTCACGGAAAGACCACTATAGCACTAGTCAATAACGAATGAACGAACGAGTAGTTGCCATCTGCACTTAAGATTTTATTTATCACTTGCATCCCGCTCAAAAGTTATATCAATTTATAGCATCTCATTTTAATTCATGTGTGACGTGTAGGTAAGGTGATTTTCCTAGTCAATTTGAAAAGAAAACCTTGGATTTTTTTGACATTTCCTCAAAGACATCTGATTACCTTTTGAACACTAACTAATGTTTTCAGTAGGAGGCAAAAGTGAAGTCTATGCACAATATATATAAGGTTCAGCACTGTCAATGAGTGTCAGAAGAGTACAGGTAGGTCATACGGATTTGAACCTTTACTACCATTCATTAACATCCTGGCTGATATAATTTTGGCTTCTACTGCACTTCCCTGATGACTCCCTGGGTGAAAGTTCATAACCCTTGTAGGGAAGATGTCCTCCTTGTCACCATCTTAAATGGCCAATTCCTTATTGTCTTAACATTTACCGTCAAACCATCTTAATCTTGTACGTTTCAATAAAATTGCCCATTTCTCTTCTAAGCTCCCAAAATTATACTCTGGCAGATTCACAAAAGTGTCCACAAACTGCACTGTGGCAGATCCTCATTTTAAGAATAAATACAGAAATTACCATTTCTTTTGCTATGGCTTTAATAGCTGGATCACAAACCAGCACCGAAATAAAGGATAACAGTTAACTTACAAACATTGAAAATTAACCACCGGTACAGGACCCAGTGCACAATTGGGTACATGATAACAAAGTCTGTACTTACGAAGAAAAATAGTTACCAATGTAAAGTGCCAACTGAGATTTGGGAGCGGATTTTGCGCAAGTGCTGTCAATGTGACTCAGCAGGGTAAGGCCTTGATCCCGCCCTACCGCGGCTCAATAAAAGCAACAAAAGCCCCTACACTGCCGCTGCACAAACCACCACATGGCCCAGACCGCCCCTCCTTTCCGTCTTACCGATTGAAATGATCCACCACACTCAGGAGCACTAACGGGTGTACAACTACTTTCTCCACCACAGAATCCGGCATTGTGTCCGACTTGCTTTCAAATTAAACGCCGCCGCGGAGAGGGGAGAGAAAACACGTACGCACACACACACACCGGAAATAGTCCCGGCGGCCGTGACCTCCCTTCCGGTGATGCCCCGGCAACCACCGCGGTCCCAGCGTCATGGCGGCTGTACTGTCGGTCGGATGCGGGATGTGAAGCTGCGTGACAGGAATCGGGGTATGTTATTAGGTTTTTTGTTCCTGGAGGCTGTGACATAACAGCCAAGTACAGGTGATGCTTTAGTGCTTGGTGTTTTAAATTCATTTGCCATTTGTCAGTTGTCCTGGAGAAGGTCATGGTGAACGGCTTTTTAAATCCTTTTTGGTCCTTCTGAGGAGGATACTCCGACAGTGCTCTTGAAGAGGGAGTTCTACAGTTTAGATCCACTGGTAATGAAGGAACCAAGTCAGAAATGTGTACAATTTGGTGGTGGGGACGACCTGCGAGGTGTGATATTGACATACACCTGAACTCCTTATTGGTGTTGGCCTATACGGATGGGTGTTATCAAAGCAGTCTGCGTGAACAAGACTGTGCCATTGTATTGCAATGGTGGTTTGAGCAAAGGACTTTGATTTAGATAGTATTCAGTGATTTTAGAGTTGCACTCATCCAGACATGTTCAAGTTCAAAGTACGGATTTGTCACCATATGCTACCCTGAGATTCATTTTCTTGTGGGCATTCACAGTAGATACAAAGAATCACAATCAAATCAATGAAGAGCTACACATAAAGACGGGCAAGCAATAAACGTGTTAAAGATAACCTGCAAAAGAAAAACAATAGTAATGCACATAGTAAATTAATAAACAAATAAGTAATAAATAATACTGAGAACATGTGTTGTAGAGTCCTTGAAATTGAGCCCATTGATTGTGGAATCAGTGTTGTGGTGAGTGAAGTTAACCTCTCTGATTTAGAAGCCTGTGTGGTTGAAAGGTCGTAACTGTTCCTGAACCTGATGATCTGGGACCTAAAACTCCTGTACTACCTCCTCGATGTAGTAGTAGTAGCAGGCCTGGATCATGTGGATCCTTGCTGATGGATGCTGCTTTCATCTGGCAGTGCTGCCTGTATATGGGCTCAAAGGTGTGGAAGGCTTTTCATGTGATGGACCTGTATCCAGTCAACAGTCAAGATACTTGCTACTGTGTATCTAAATGAAGACTATTCCATCGCACTCATGTCAAATTCATTTGCTTCAAAATATCCAGTTTCTAATCTGAGATAGTTGTCAGTTTTTAATGTTGGTGATCCAGTTAAGATACCGCCAAAATTCTGACAGTGTGTAAAGTTGCTATTAAATGTCAAGGATTGGTGATCTTAAACTTCCACTTTTGGAGATGATCATTGTTTGGCAGTTTCATGGTGCTAATGTTTTTTGCCACTTTCAAGCCTGAATATGATTTAGATTTTGCTGCATAGAAGCATTTACTGAGGAGTTATGAATAAAATTAAACATAGTGAAATGATTAGCGAACTTCTCCACCTCTCACCTCTCACTGGTAAAGCAGCAAAAGATGGATGGGCTAACAACATTTCCCTGAAAACTTTCTACAGTCATATCCTGGGACCAGGATGATTGTTCTTCAAGAGTCACAAATATCTTCTTTCATGCAAGCTATGACATGCACTGTACATGCATTTCTTCCTACTGTGCACCAGCTTCAGTTTTACCAGCATTCCTTGACAACACACTTGCCCAAATGCTGTTTTGGTGTCAATTACTCTCACCTTAATTCAGCTGTTAGGTCCATATTTGACCATTGAAGTGTCACTTGAGTGCTATTTGCTAGTTGTATTTATTATACCGTCCATCACTTTACTGGTGATTGAGGGGCAATTAGCCAGGTGCATCTGTCCTGCTTTTTATGACATGGCAAACCAAGATTAAATTCATTTTGGGCAAATTGTGTTTAGGATAGAGGCACATCTTATATGGAATAGGGGTCTTTAGCACTGCAGCCAGAATGTCCTTTGGTCCCCTAGACTTTGCATAAGCCAGTGCTTTCAACTATTTCTCGTGTTATGTGTGAGGAGATCCTGGAGTACTCCTATTAACTGTGCTTTTGAAGAGAGAGAGAGTTATTTACCACCGATATGTTGCTTTTGAAGAGAGAGAGAGAGAGAGACGAAGATTAACGGTTGGACTGTCACTTTATGGCATTGGAAGTAACTCTGGATTTTTACTGAGTTTGGAGTTGGAGTCAGCACCGAGCAGCTCGAAGGTTGCTGTGGTGACCAAAGGCAGATTGTTGATGTTACTTTCAAGGACAGGTTGCCTGCTAGTGCACTTCTTTGCTGACAAAGGAAGGAGGGACTCTTTGAATGACAGGTGATGCTCAGCCTGGTGAAATAAATGGGAGGTCAGATGATACAGACCTCAGACACATGATCTGGACTCTGAATGAGCATTGTTGTGCCCGCAGAGAAAGTAGGTTTTGGAGGATCGATCAGGCGGATCGATCCAAAGTGCTATTCCAGCGGTGAAGAAGGGGTTGACTGGTGGGGAGTTGTCTATGTGTCCACCCTTGCCGGGGTGATAGCTCCACCACAGGAAAACTGGTCCCCCGGTTAAACTCACAGTCAGTGACTTGTAAAGGATTTCGGAGGACGATGAGAAGATCAATGGCATCAGCTCACCTGAAGACTCAAAACACACACACACACACACACACACACACACACACACACACACACACACCCTCTCCCTCTCCCCCCTCAACTAAATACCATGAACTGAACTTTACTCAACATCGTAAGACTGTATCTTTTTACCCCTAGACTTAAAGAAGCTTGGTTTTCATACATATATATTCCACACTTACTTTTATATATAATCATTGCTAACCTGTGTGATTTATTTACATTGATATTACTGTATTGTGTAGTTACTAATAAATATTACTAGTTTATAGCAATACTGGACTCCAAAGTGCTTTCTATTTCTGCTGGTTTCTTTATCCCTGTCACGGGGTACGTGACACATGTGAAATGAATCAGACTGATGTCTGTGGTGGTGGGGATCTCTGGAGGACACTGAGTTGAATCATTGACTCTGCAGTTCTGGCTAAATGGGTTTGCTGATCTTTCAGTCTAGTCTAGCACTAGCATACTGGGGCCAGAGGGAGGGAATATTCTTCGGAGTGTTAGATAGATAGATAGATATACTTTATTGATCCTGGGGGAAATTGGGTTTCATTACAGCCACTCCAAGCAAGAATAGAGCATAAATATAGCAATACAAAAACCACAAACAATCAAACAACAAAATGCAAACTATGCCAGATGGAAAATAAGTCCAGGACCAGCCTATTGGCACAGGGTGTCCGACCCTCCACGGGAGGAGCTGCAAGTTCGATGGCCGCAGGCAGGAACGACCTCCCATGCCACCCAGTGTTGTATCTCGGTGGAATATGGCCAAAGTCCAACAGTAAAAAGTTCAATATCCGGTCTACAAACACGTTCCTCGATCGTAATACGACCCGGATTCTTGAAGCTGTCGCTGACTCCTGTTGACTGCCCACTACTATCCTCAACTGATGTGTCAAAACTACTGAGTCTCGATCTGATCCATTGGTTGTTGGATTGATTAGCTTGCTTGTAATTTTGAAAGTAATTAACAGCTGAATGGGCAAGTACGCTCTCATTGAACCAGGTTTGATATTCTCACTCTACCACTGGCTCGATAGTAGTGGAATGCTCTGTCATGCATAATTAAAATATACTAACTTATTAAAGTCAACAGGGTAGGTAAAGAGCAGGTGGCTCGCCAGATGTGTCGCTTAGAATTAGGAGTCATTGCCTCAAAATAAGCAGTGAGATATTTAGGACTAAAATGAGAGAAAAATTTTCAGTGGGTGGTGAAGCTAGCATATGGTTACGAGTCAGAGGGCAGCAGAGATCAGAGGGAGCAGTTAGAGACGATTCTCAATGAACACCTGTCGAAGAGACGATTCGCACTGAACTCCTGTCGAAGAGACGATTCGCACTGAACTCCTGTCGAAGAGACGATTCGCACTGAACTCCTGTGAAGTCTCTTTGAGGTAATTTGGTGCTCCATTCTGTAATCTCTGAGGAGTGCCTACACTGAAGAAGTTTAAATCCCCTCTTAGACCAGAATTCATTGAGACCCTCTCTCATAGCTCCTCCTCTGTGATCTCTGCTGCCCTCTGACTCTTCGACCATGTGCTAGCTTGTCCTCCACCCCCTCACCTTTTTATTCTGGCGTCTTTCCACTTCCTTTCAGTCCTGGTGAAGAATCTTGGCCGAAATGTCGACTGTTTATTCATTTTCATAGATGCTACCTGATTTGCTAAGTTACTCCAGCATTTTGTTTGATTTTTTTTCTGCTGTTACTGATGGTTTACAGCACCCTTGGATGTCTCCAAATCCATTGTGATTTAGTACAGTTGTAGTTCACACATCTTAGTAGAGGTGTACTTGTGAGACAAATCAATCTATGGCTCCACAGGCAAGGTACATTAGTCCTTCTACCACTGCTGTCATGAATAGATGCATCTGCCACAGTACGATAGGTGAGAATGTTCAAGTATGTATGTTTCTGTTTTTGGTTTTTTGCATCCTTCTGTAGTTCCAATCCATAAGAGTTACTGTACATCCTTCAGTACTAAATTGACCAGTTTTGGTGCAACAGGGCCACATCTTGTGATTGACTTTGAAGTCCCTCACTTATCCATGCTACTTTCAGTATTTTCTCCAAGTGTTGTCGATGTATTGGAGCACTGATATATCTGTTCAGTCAGTGAGAGTCAGGAACTTGTTTGATGATCTAATGCTTTGGGAGTTAAAGGGGCCCAGTTGCTTTTATGCCTATGTGTTACTGTGACACTGTTTCTGGTGGGTATGCTTGGGATGAAATGTACTCCATTATTGTGATGAATGAGCCTGGCATGTTATCCCTGAGTTATGATTCTGAGGATGACTGTTTAAAACAGCACATTCAAAATGCTGGAGGAACTCAGCAAGTCAGGCAGCATTTATTGAGGGGAATAGTAACAGTAACTATTTTAAGCTTGCTTTGACTAGTCTGTGGGGCAGCTTTCCTAATTTAGACACCAGTCCCCAGGTGTGTATGAGAAGAAATTTGCAAGGTTGACTGGGCCGGGAGCAACTTTACTATGATTTTATTTGGTGCCTAGATTCATGCCAAGCGGTCTGTCTGGTTTTATATTTTCTTGTTGTCAACATAACTATTATCATATGGCAAAGTAGGTTTCCCATTTCAGAAAACAAAGTCAACTTCATTGAATTCACATGGAGGCCAGGTCAGCTAAGGACAGCATATTTCCTCACCTGAAGGACATTATTGAATTAAAGGTGAATAATGTGCCTTCATGGTTTGCAGTAATAATGTGTATGAGCTTATCGCAGTGAAAGAAGGGTGAAAGATGTAAAGAGACAGAGAGCCTAGTTCTATGCTGCAGAGTCTTCAATTTCCAGTCTGGATTCTACTCTATGGAGCAGGATGAATACTTGTTGCACTGCTTTTACAAAAACATTCATGGGAAGCTCGTGATCAGTCAAGTGAGCCCAGAGAGTCTTCATAACCTGAGGGAGGGAGGCCAGTGGTGAAGTGCTTGAGGAGAGTGTAATAGAGAGAAGTCCAGTGCATTTGTGGGAGAGTGAGCTGTAAAAAACATGGTTCTGCAGTCTAAAGAACTGCATGGCAAGGCATTGAAGGACACAGATCTATTATGGGCAAAGGGCATTAGTGTAGATGGGCAAAAAAGTTGGCATAGTCATGTTGGGTTGAATGTCCATCTCTGTGCTGTACAACTCTGACTCTATGATAAGACATAGGAGTAGAATTAGGTCATTCAACCCATCAAATCCGTTCTGCCATTCCATCATGGCTGATCTATTACCCGTCTCAATCCCATTCTCCTGCCTTGTCCCCATAACCTTTGAACACCCTTACTAATCAAGAACCTGTTAACCTCTGTTTTAAATATTCTCAATGACTTGGCCTCCACAGACCTCTGTGGCAATGAATAAGAGAAATAATAAGACAAAAAGAAATTTTAGGCTTAAAATATTCCAAAAGGAATATTACACAAGCGTTCAAGAAGACGACATGGTATTTACGGTAGCAATAAATGATTTGTTTACAGATTTGTACTATAATTATCCTTAGTCACAATTTTAAATGGCTACATGAATTTAAACATCCCTGCAAACTTGTTCATCATCCTTATCAATTCTTCTTCAATCTGACCCAGAATTACTGTGTTCCTTGCACTTTATTTCTTCTATTTTAGGAATTTAAGAAAAATCCTCTTTTAGATCCCTTCCCTGCTTAGCACTAATCATCGCCATTAGTTGCCTAACAAATGCTTAAAACTTCAAAGTTCAAAGTAATTTTATTACCAAAGTACATATATTTTACCATATACAACCCTAAGATTCTTTTTCTTGCAGGTATACTCAATAAATCCAACAACCATAATAGAAACAATGAAAGACCACACCCAACAGGGTAGATGACCAGTGTGTAAGAGACAACAAACTATGCAAGTATACAAAGGAAGAAAAGTAAAAGACGTAATAATAGTAATAAATAAAGAAGCAATAAATATTGAGAACAGGCGATGAAGAGTCCTTGAAAGTGAGTCCATAGGTTCAGGGAACAGTTCAGTGATGGGCAAAGGAAGTTCAGTGAAGTTATTCTCTTTGGTTCAAGAGCCTGATGATTGAGGGGTAATGGTTTCTGAACATGGTGGTGTGAGTCCTGAGGATCCTGTTACCTTCTACCCTGTGTTGGCAGTAATGAGAAGAGCATGTCATGGTGAGGATGCTGCTTGTCTCTGACAATGCTCCGTGTAAATGTGCTCAGTGATGTGGAGGGTGTTATTCCTTGATGGACTTTGCCGTATCCACTGCTTTTTGTAGGATTTTCCATCCAAAGGCATTGGTGTTTCCATATCAGGCACTGATGCAACCAGTCAATATACTCTCCATCTCACCTCTAAAGAAGCTTGTTAAAGTTCTAGATCTTAAGCTGAATCTTCACAAACTTCTAAGGAAGTAGAGTTACTGCTGTGTTTTCTTCGTAATTGTACTTGTGTCCTCTGAAACGATAATGTTGAGGAATTAAAAGTCGCTGACACTTTCCACCTCTGATCCCTCTGATGAGGACTGGCTCATGGACTTCTGGGTTCCCCCTCCTGAAGTCATAACCAGCTCTTTGGTCTTGCTGACATTGTGTCAGAGGTTGTTGTTCTGGCACTGCTCAGCCAGATTTTCAGTCTGCCTGGTATGTGCTGATTCACCACCACCTTTGATTTGGCCTGTGACAGTAATGTCATCAGCAAACTTGAATATAGTATTGGAGCTGTACTTAGCCACACAGTCATAGGTATAAAGCGAGTAGAGCACAGTTAAGCACACAGCTTTGTGGTGTACCTGTGCTGATGGAGATTGTGGAAGAGATGTTCTTTCCAATTCGAACTGACTGGGGTCTGAAGTGAAGAAATCAAGGATCCAGTTGCACAAGGATATGAGCCCTAGGAGTTGAAGCTTATTGATTAGTTTTGAGGTGATACTAAAATTGAATGCTGATCTGTGGTTGATAAAGAGCATCCTGATGAATGCATCTTGGATGTTCCAAGGTTGAGTGAAGAGCCAATGAAATGGCATTCTCTGTGGACCTGTTGTGCTGGTAGGCAAATTGGAGCTGATCCAAGACACTTCTCAGGCAGGAGTTGAAATGTTTCATCAACTTGTCAAAACACTTTATCACTATGGATGTAAGTGCTAGTGGGCGATGGTTATTGAGGTAGGTGACATGTTCTTCCTAGTCACCGGGATAATTGAAGCCTCCTTGAAGCAGATGAGTAGCACCTCAGCCTGCTGAAGTGAGAGGTTAAAGATCTGAGTGAACACTCCAGCCTGTTGATCAGAACAGGTTTTTAGTACTCAGCCAGGTACCCCATCTGGGCCGGGTGCTTGCTGTGCCTTCACACTCCTGAAGGATGCTCTCACATCAGCCTCAGAGTCGAAAAATCACAGGAGGCTGTGGGAGTTTGTGATGGTTCCTCCGTGAATTCCTTTTTAGAGTCATACAGCTGAGAAACAGGCCATTCAGCCCACCTAGTCTATGCTGATCTTCAAGCATCCACATACACTAATCAGACATTAATCATCTCCTTGTACAAAGTAAATTTAATATCCAAGAACATACATGCCACCATATACAAGCGTGAGATTTGTTTTCTTGTGGCATACTCAGTAAATGTATGCCTGTATTCCATAAACTCTTCCCAGATTTTTCCACCCACCATGCTCAAAGGACAATTTACAGCTTCTGGTTATTAATGTGTTGATCAGTATTGTCTTTGAGATAGCAGAGATAAGTCACACAGGCAAAAGCAGAACCTGCACATTCTGCACAGACAGTATGGGAGGTGAGGATTGAACTTGAGTTACTGGAGCTTATCTGAATGCTCTGCCTACATCACGCTGATAGCATGTGGCAGTGAAATTTACCTGACATTTTCTTTATGACTGCCTTTCAGGGTTTAACCAAATAATTTGATTGTACTTTTAATTAGTTTTACAGTTATTACTGAGGCTATGCCCACACTGCACCGGATAATTTTGAAAACAAAGCTTTTTCTCTTTGTTTTGACCTTCTGTCCACACTGAAGCGGCGTTTTCAGCCCCGGAATACGGAGACTTTCAGAAACGGTCTCCAGAGTGAATAAGTCTGAAAACACCTAACATTCGTTGCAGTGTGTACGGGGTAACTGGAGCTTTTTAAAACCGCTGTCATGACGTGCCGGAACAGATGGCGACAGCGCGGCATTTCATTGTTTTCTACTTATTCTTATTACTACTTTATTGTCGCCAAACAATTGATACCAGAGCGTACAATCATCACAACGAACAACAAACAACACAAAGAGTCCTGACGAAGGGTCTCGGCCTGAAACGTCGACTGTACCTCTTCCTAGAGATGCTGCCTGGCCTGCTGCGTTCACCAGCAACTTTGATGTGTGTTGCTTCAATCATCACAGCGATATTTGATTCTGCGCTTCGCAGAACCTAACAATTTCAGAACAGACGGCAACGAGACTGAAGCCAGAAGAGTTAGAAATGTACACACCAAATACTTTGACCCATAGCTTACTGAATAAATAAGTATACTCACTTAGCCCTGTTTTCTGTCCTTGCTTGTATGAAGATGGTTTACCTATTTATGCAAGTACTTCTCTGATAATAGATGTGTAACAGCCTAATGTAACATTGTATGGAAATACAAGATAACACTGATGCAGACATGTTTTATACATTTAATAAGGTGCTTTATTAATGCAACAGAGTTAGTCAGCTTTTCAATGTTCCTCGTCAGCTGGGTCATACTGTCCGTGAACTCCCTGTCAGTTGCCTCCATACGCTCCAGTATTTGTTTTTTTTTAGTTTTAAGTCCTCCTGCGCGAGAGCCAAGAACAATTCCTTTTAAGTTTTTCTACTCTGTAACTGGACAAACGCGCACCAAGTATATCGTTTGGTCTTCGCTTGTTTTCTGTGTGTCCTGCGCATGCCCAGTAGGAGGAGATTCGCCCAAATATCTGTCTAATGTGGGCAGGGATATTTTGAAAAACGCTTAGTATGGACACCTGTCATTTTTACTCGAAACCGGCGTTTTCAAAATTATCCGGTGTAGTGTGGACGTAGCCTCAGTCTTCTGGTTTAAAATAGGTCATGTGAAAAACGTTACTTTAAGCTATACAAAGAAAATGCATACAAAGTGCTAGATCATTGATGTTTCAAATGATCCCATTTTCATCCCATTCTCTGTGCACAATTACTGTATTGACTTGTTGCACCTTATCTAATGATATAATTTTTGTCTGGCTTGTTGGTCGTAGTTAATCTAAGGAGCAAAAATGCAATAACACAGTTATAGTGCAGCACAGAAAGGTTACTTTATCATTGTCTCAGTTCTGCAGCATTCTTCTCGGGTAATTACAAAAACAGGAAGAACGTAACATATAATATATGGTTTATGTTTTATCCACATCACCTTTTAAACATTAAATTGTTCTAAATGCATTAACTCCAGCATCCCAAATGACCTCAAACTACTGCAGTTCACTTACTGTCAAAACAGATCTACACCAGACATAACCTCCGTGGCCCTACATTCGTCTCTGGAGCATCAAGACAGGAAAGACCACCTGTATTCACAACATGATGCTCACCAGTTTTTATCTACACACTGTAGGAAGCAACTATCCAGATCCATCATGGCAATGATCTGCCCATAAACTGCAGAGAGTAAGGGACACAACTTACCACAACTTAGCATATCACGGAAGTCACCCTACCCTCCATGGACCATGTCTGTACTTCATGCTGCCTTGGTAAAGCAGTCAGTATCAATCAAAGATCCCCCCTATACATTTGCCCATTCCCCCCTCCCATCAAGCGAGTTACAAAAGTCTGAAAGTGTTTATCACAGGCTCAAGTACAACTTCTATTCTGCTGTTATGAATCTACTGAATGCTTCCTTAGTATGATAAGATGGACGCTTGACGTCACAATCAGCCTCATTTTAACCTTGCACTTCCTGTTTACCTGCTCTGCACTTACTCTGTGCTGTAGCATTTTACTCTGCACTCTGATTTTACCTTGCATTACCTCAATGTATTATGTAATGAGTTGATCTGTATGAATGGTATGCAAGGCAAGTTTTTAACGAATTTAGCAATTTATTTACCAAATTAAAAATCAAGGAGGTTAAAATTTGACCCATTGCTTTCTAGCTTATATCTCTTGAAATTTTCATCTGGATAATATTTAAATATAAAGAGAATTTCTGACTCTAAGATCGTGAATTCTAGACTCTTATTACTTGTATGTTGTAATTTTTTTTCAACTTTGCATTAATCTTTTTAATTGACCTGAAGTTTTCAGACTTGATCTGTCGATTTTCCCTTAGTCATTGTATTCTGTGCAAGGGGAAATTGCGTAGGCTTACAACAATTTTGATTGCTTTATTTAATTCTCAATTGTTCAAAGAAAACCATGTGGCCTAGCTATAATTATTAATTCCTAGCAATATCATTGCATTCATTCTGGTACAATTACACCTTCCAGTGATCCGATGACCATCACTGGGCTCAGATCTCTGGCTGTAATTTCTGTCAGATTTTATACACTTATAGCTTGACTTCTACTGTTGCATTCTATATCACATAACAATATATTTGATATACTGAAATTGTTGAGAAATGTTCAACAAACATACAAATTCTGAACTGCTAAAATGATTTTTGAGGGTCATAAGTTTATAAAGGAACCTTAATTTTCTCCTGCCTATATTTTATGGCTGAGTTTTATTTGTTGTGTGTACATCAAAATATACAGTGAAAATGTCATTTGCATCAATGACCAACACAGCCCGAGGACGTGCTGAGAACAGCCTGCAAGTGTTGCCACACTTCTGACGCAAACATGCCCACAACTTACCAACCCTAGCCTGTATGTCTTTTCAGAATGTGGGAGGAAACCGGAGCACTCTGAGAAAACCCACGTGGTCATGGGGAAAATCTACAAGCTCCTTATAGGCAGCAGTGGGAATTGAACCCTGATTGCAGATTGCTGGTGCTGTAAAGCGTTACATTAACTGCTAATGTTTTGTATCATAAAATGTGTCAAGTTTAATAAAGGGAAGCTTTGATGACCTTACACCTGAATAAAAGGTTAGATTACTGGCAAACATGTGATCTTCTGTACATCTGCATTTAGATACACTCCAAAATATAGGATAACCCATTTTACTGATTAATGAATCAGTGCAGTTATCATCTCTAAGCATGCAGTGTTGAAGTTTTAATAGTAGTTGTGCTCATGTAGAATAAAAGCAGCAATCTTGTAACTAATTTTGTGTATCTATGCATTAATGATCTTTATAATCTGTTTTTAGAGGCCTTTAATTGAATCCCATCAAGACGAGACCATAGTGGATTTTACGTGTTGTTACTTTCCGGCATGAATGATGATGATGCCATTCATAGGTTGGAGGGCTGTGACCCTGGCAGTCAGATTGGGGGATTGATAATAAAAAAGAAGAGTGCCACCGTTGATCAGCATATCTTCCGTGCCCCAGCACCAAAGACCTCATTACTGGGGCTTGATAAATTGGCTGCCCAGAAGAGAAAAGAGCGGGAAGAGAAAGAAGAAAAAGAAGAAAAGGAGGAAAAGAAGAAATCCAAAGTGTCATCATACAAAGATTGGGAAGAGGGAAAGGAAGACTTTGCCCCTGTTGATGACAGTGATAGCAAAGCTGGCAAAGCTGGTAAAAAGGAGAGGTAAGACTCTTCAGTTACATATAATACAATTAATGTTCACAATATTGTTTTGTTTTCTGCTTCATTATATGTCCACATTTACACAAAGCATCTGTCCTTCCGATTTTGAGCATGGTAACGTAACACAATTGATATGTGGTCTGGAATAAGAAGATGTGAAATTTTCAGAATGCTTGAAGAAACCTTGATAGCATATTGCCTTTCAGAATCAATGGAGTACATATGAGTTCCTTGAAAGTGGCAACATAATGAGACCAGATGGTGAAGATGTCGTGTGGCTTGCTTGTCTTCATTGGCTGATGTGTTGAGTGCAAGAGTTAGAATGCCAGTTGTACAGTGTTGGTTAGGCCGCACTTTTGTGTTCCACTGTAGTCGTCGATTTACAGGGAAGATGTGATTAAGCTAGAGAGGGTGCAGAAGAGGATGTTGCTTGGATTAAATGGCTTTAGTTATAAGGAGAGATTGGATAAACTTGGTCTCTTTTCCCTGGAGCAATGGAAACGAAAGCGAATGACAGAAATGTATAAAATTATGAGAAGTTAGGTAAGAGTAGATAGCCTGAGCCTGTTTCCCACAGCAGGTAAACCCAAGAGCATAGTGTAAAAGGGAGGAAGCTCAAAAGGATTGAGGGGTAATTTTTTTCATATGTGGAGTAGTTAGTATTTGGAATGAGCTGCCAGAGGAGATGATGGAGGCAAGAACAGTAACAATGCTGTACAACTCTATGACAAGTTTGAAAGGTGTTGAATCCAGTGCATGTAGTTTAGCAAACTGTTGTGTTCTTTTTAGCTTTTTCATTTGCAGGTCTGACCACCTTCATACTTCGCACCCTTAAAACCTTTGTCAATTTCCACATGTATTGCAGAAGCCCCTATTGCCTCAGTGTCTCTGGCATTTAGGACCAGGACAACTTCATATGGCATGTGTACAGTTGCTAACTATTATGTGTGAGTAGTTTATTGCTGGTACCTAGTTCTGGTTTAACTTAATAAGTGGATTGTGCTTAATCTTTAGCATAAATATAAACAAAATTTTCCAAAACTTACTGCCAAAATTAATGCATAATAGCTGGGTATTTGTTGGCAGAAAAATTGAGTCCAAATCCTGTCTCAACTTCAAAATTTGGCTAGAATAATTGTATGGTTATTATTTAAGTTAATTTTAAATAGAAATTGTTGCAGTGTACTCGCGTGAGCATTGTCAAAAAGTGAACTTTTTCATGTAGATATTATCGTACTTCTGGTGCGGAGACACCCTCACACACAGGTGGGGTTAGTGAAGAATTCAAGGAAAGGCATCGACAAAGAGAGCGGGATCGCAGAGAACATGGAGTTTATGCTTCTTCAAAAGGCAATGATAAGGAAAAGAAAAGGGATCGAAGTAGGGACCATGATAGAGAATCAAGGAGGGACAGAGGTAAACTTTTAACTTTTTATTGGTGTTGTGAGTACATTTGTCATGGTGGATTAAATTTTCGGCATCATTTTACCTAATTTTGCTGCTACCATTTAGGGACTTTGATAACATTTATGTTAACCTATCTCTCAACTTAAGTGCTTAAAAACTGGATATAGCCATTTGTCCCCTCTTGACTGCACAGTCACTCAGAAAGGTGATGGTTGACTGTCTACCTCGATACCCAGTAGCATTAATGGGACTGGACGAAGTCAACTTGCTCTTATGAACAGGTTTAACTGGTAGGATGGATGAGGGAAACTATTGACTTTCAGGAGGCTCTTTAAAGTCCAACATAAGTGGTGAATGTGCAAAATTAAACAAGATGGGATTGGGGTGATATGCTGGTATGGACTGAGAATATTTAAGTTAAGTAGCAAGTACCATTTTATTTTTTCAATTCGATTATATTGAAGTTTATGAATTCCTCTCATTTCAAAGTGTCTTAATTCAGCTAATCATATGGACTGTGATCTAATCATAAACAAGAAAAAATCTATAGGTGCTGGAAATCCAAGCAACACACACAAAATGCTGGAGGAACTCAGCAGGCTAGGTATCATCTATGGAAAAGAGTAAAGTCGATGTTCGGGTTGAGACAGGATGGTCTTGGCCCATAACATCGACTGCACTCTTTTCTATAGATGCTGCCTGGCCTGCTGAGTTCCTCCAGCATTTTGTGTGTGTTGCTTGGACTATGTTCTAACTTTGCTGTTATACAATGTTGTTTAATTCTGAATGTTGGATGTTCCATTTCATCAATCAGTCCAATAAGTGATGTACTGTAGTATATTGGATTTGGAGATGATTTATAATCAGTTGCTTCAACCATTTGTGAGCCTTTGCTACTTTGTTACCTCTGCAAAATACAAGTTTCATAAGTAGTTTGGTTTTATATGGGGAAAAAATGTGATATAGTTTCATCCAGGTAACATTTGTTTTGTTCTTTCTAGATGATCGCGAGTGCAGCAGGTCCAATTCCTCTAGACTAAAGGACAAAGATAGGTCAGAGCGAAGTGAGAGGGGTTATAGAGACAGCTGCTCTGATCGAGGCAGAAGCAGCAGAAGGGATGAACCAGACACGCCCAGGCACAGATTGAAAGGTGAGCAATATTCAGAATGAAAGATGTGTCTCAGTTTTATATGGAAGTGAGTGCAGTTTTCATGCAGTGCGAGTATCGTTGAACAGATGACCTGTTTCTTGAGATTCCATGTTCTTATGAGAGTGGCTAGGAAAAGAGACATTAGTGATGATTCATGTAATTAATGTCTGATTTTACTGCCATATTCACAGATCACAGAATGGTTACACCATCAAAGGAGACCATTTGGCTTATTGAGTTCATTCTGGCTGTATGTAGGAGTAATACAGTTGGTTCCACTTTCCTGCTATTTCTTCATAGCTGTGCAAATGCTTTCCCTTCAGATACTTTTGAACATTACAGTTAAATCTGCCTCTAATACTGCCCCTGGAAGTGCATTCCAGACCCTAATCAGTGAATATGTAAGTCAAAAATTTTTCAATCATGTCAACTTGGTTTCTTCTGCCTGTCACCCTCTTTCTATCTCTGAAGGGCGTTGGCCCTTCTGTCAATTAGCTTATTTATTTTTTTTCTTCCTGTTTCGTCTATACCTTTCAAGGCTTTTAAATACCTCATTAAATTCCCTTAAAATTTATTCTATTCCAATTAGAACAAGCTCCACTTTTGTAGATAACTGAAATCTCCCGAAATGAGTGCAATATTCCAGTTGTGGCCAATCCAATGTTTTAATAATGGTGAAAACTGAAGACTCAAGTTTAATGCAAATTTAACTTAATTATTTTCAGATTTTGCCCTCTGGGAATAAATCCTTTTAAATGACCTTATTCGACAGGATGATTAATATATTTTCACATCGAGATCTTTTGCTACTTTACTCTGATTTTCCAAATAATCTATTATTCTTAACAAATATAAAAGCTCTCAAATATCCATGTGAAGTTGATTTGCCTGTTCTCCAGATTTGTTTATTTCTATTTTCTATTGTCAATAATGCGAAGTATTGACGCAAAAAGAATTTAAGTATGTAGTAAGGGTAGGTCAGTAAGCCTTGAGCCTGATCGCTATTTATTTTATGTAACATTGATGTCAATTCCATTTTCTTTCCTGCTACACTAAATCTGTTATTTTCTTCACACCTAAAAACCTGTCTTGGGCCTTGTATATCTTTAATGACTTGAGTTCTGCATTTCTCTGTAGTTGAGAATTTTAATGTTTCATGACTTCTTTAGGTAAATAGTTTCCTGGTATCTCAGTATTAATTGGCTAGCTCTTTATCCTTACACTGTGTATCCCAGTTCAAGGTTCAGATTATTCCTTTGTTTTGATGTTTACCACCTCCAATTTAGATATTGCATTTTTGACTCTTAAGGTCTGCCTTTTAATTCCAGGTGATTGACCTTTCCAGTCTATTATGTACTGCCTTATCCTAAGGTAGATTATTATATCCTAAGTAAATTATTTATATTACAATACCATTGTATGCTATCACCAAGGGGGGAAATTTAATAACATTGAATAATGACTATCTCTTTGAAATCCTAATTGTTGCTATGAGATCTACATTTTCTCTTTCTCTAATATTTTTCCTAACATAGAAGTTAAGCTAACTTACCTAGGGTTGAGGGGGTTTGCACTCCAGGAAGAGAATGAATAAACTTGCCCCTTGTTCACTGGAGTTTTGCAAAAAATTTGAGAGATGATCTTGTTTTGTCATAAAAGGTTGTGAGAAAAATTGGAAGGTAAATTAGGTGGCAAAGGTGTGATGGATGCCATGGTAGTGTGGCAATTAGTGCAACATTATTACAGCCTAGGGTGTCGGAGCTTGGAGTTCAATTCTGATGTCATCCTTCCTTTGCAAAGCGTGGGTTTTCTCTGGGTCCTCTGGTTTCCTCCCACAGTCCAAAGATGTACTAGTCAATAGGTTAATTGGTCATTGTAAATTCTCCTGTGATTAGGTTAGGGTTAAATTGGAGGTACGGCTTGAAGGGCCTGTAAATAAAATATGAGACGAGCAGTTTGCCATTTAGGATTGAACTAATGAGATAAAGGTTTGTAAGTGTGTGAAATTCTCTAACTCGCAAACTGTGGTAGACTCTCAGTCATTGAATGTATTGAAGGCTGAAATCAGTGATATACTACTAAAACTCTCATGCTGTGTCTGTCTGTTTGTTTGTGAACTGCAAATAGTGTAAACGGTGTATTACAGTGGCACTTTTTTTGGCTATGTCGAATTAAAATGTGCTAACTTACAGAATGCAGGCAAAGTTTAGGGTTATATATTCGTATAAAATTGCTCATTCACCAAAATGAACAGGCTCCCTTTTAACCCGAGACCTAATTGGCCATAATGGAAATCGGGATGCGACAGCCCGACACATGCGCATGGCCAGTCTCACAGCGACACCTACCGGAGCAAAAGGGCAGGGCAGCTCTATTTCGCAGGGTCACATTCTGCTATTCACCACCATCAGCATGTGCAGGATTGGGACAGATCTAACTGCCACCCATCAATAAGTGATAATTAAATCTTATTGTAATGACATACTTCGAGACACCCATAAGACCCTTTGCTGCAGTCAAAGGACAGCGGTGACTATATCACGTCCATTTAGGAGAGCGCCAACCACATCATCAAGAATAATCAGCATCCTTTGGTGTTACTGCTTCGTATCTTCCATCCAGCATCAGGGTTAAAAAAAAAGGTCAGCCTAATTATGCTGTGTGGAAAGGGACGGGGGACATTATGGTCAAAAGATGACGCCAAATGTTGTCAGGAAGCGGCAAGGAAAGGGAGAGAACAAGAATCTGATGAGGCCAGGGCTGCACGACTCCAGGATCAGAGACAAACAACAAACAACAGAAGAGATGAAGAGACGGGGGATGAAAGGGCTGCACGTCTCCAGAATGACAACGAGAGGCACAGGGTGGCAGATAAACCAGAAATAATGCCATCAAAAATGTTGTTCGTTAAATGAGGAGCAGCTATATATGCTTTGCTATGTGTTGTTCTTCTTTAATAAACTGAGGTTTTCTCCTTCAGTTTCCAAAGCAAAGCGATACCAATAGCATTCAGGAAAATTTAATGTTCATTCTGGTCACATCAGACTGCACTACCCTTCTGTCAAAGGGTGCCCCAACAGGTCACCCCGTTGTTTAGTCAGTGATATATTTGGGCAAAGATTATCAGATGATATGGGGATGAAGTTAGAAAGTGGATTTGAAGCACAGGATTAGTCATGATCTTGTTAACTGGAAAATATGAATTGAAGGGCCTTTTAGTTTACTTTTGCTTAATAATGTTCTTAGTTCCCTGGATGTATTCCAGTGACTTTCTTAAATATTGAGAAATCTTTAGTTTTGCAGCAGACTGCTAGCTCTGCTCTCTTTCTAATATATTAATGGTGCCTCCTGTATTTTAGATTAACTTAACATCTGTGGACATAAGGGCTCTAGTTCAGGGATTTTACCTTCTGCATTCGAATAGTTCATTTAACAGTTTTTCTTTTGCTTTGGGGGAGAAAAGGAAAATAGAGGAAAATTGTTAAACATTTTCATATTTACCACCAGCATTGCCAAAGCTACAATAAGCTCTTTGGCTCCAGCTCTTTCATCTAGAAGATATGGAAAGAGTGAATGTGAGCAGAGGATACTTTGGTGGCTTAGACTAAAATGAAACAGGCCTGATTTTAATGTTTTGTGTCACTTGAAATTGCCTTGTTTTATAGATGCTCTTACTCCTTCCCGATCTAGCTGGGATGATGATGACAGTGGGTATGGAAGTTATTCACATCGATCTCAGTGGGAATCTCCATCTCCTACTCCCTCACAAAGGGATTTGGATAAAAGTGAAAGAAGTTATCGAAGTTCAGGTCGGGACACAGATAGGCGTGATAAGGAAAGGTATGTAAAAAAGAAAGCTACTTTTAAGTGTAAGTTCTAATACTATGATTCTGCTGCTGTTTCAGCTTTCCAGAAGGACCTCTTGGGTGATGGGGAGAGCGGGAGGGGCGGTGGTGGGGAGATACTACTGTTTATGACTGGTGCTGTTGATAAAGCATCTGACACTGGTAATGACTGCAGCAATGATTTACTGTTGAGGAACTAACAATTTAAATAGTTATATCAATGATAGTAAACACATCCCTATGGGTAGATGAGGCAAATAGACCAGCAATATTTGAGCCTGTGTACATCGTGTGTTTTGCGAACTGATCTCAAATCCAACTCATATAGTAACTATTTATCTAACTCATTGTTAATTGGTGAAGTTGGAGTGTAGCTTAATACAAAATCTATATAAGATGTTTTTATTGAATTTTATTAATATTATAGTCGTATTCAGTGACCTGTGTTCATTTCCACTGCTATCAGTAAGGAGTTTGTACGTTCTCTTTGTGACCGCATGGGTTTCCAACGGGTGCTCTGGTTTCCTCCCATATTCTAAAGTTGTACGGGTTAGTACGTTAATTGGGCAGATGGGTGCAACTGGGCAGCGCTGGCTCATTTGGCTGTTAGGGAGTAGGAAGTACAATGGAAGGATCACACAAATACACATTGGATCTTTGGGAGGAATTGCATGTACAGTAGCTTTGGATTCCTCAATGCAGTATTTATTGTATGATACCTTGGCGTAGGTGTAAACATGGGTATGGTGAAAGATATTTATTGTAAACTATTTGAGATAGTGTAGATTATGCTTATCTGTGACATACAAAAATTTAATGATTTAAAGATGCTTGTTGGTTACTTCTTGGAGCTAAAAAGACTCACATTGTTAGAGACTTGCTGCAATATCTATATCTAGTATAATGCTTATATATTAATTAATCAAATAATTACAATGCCTAACAAATCAAAAATACAATGTTTTGTATATATATGCCATCCTTAGACTTTATTATGTAGTTTAGAAGCTTACTGCCTTGTCAGATAAAAATTTTAGCTAAGTAGTTGAATGTGAAGAAAAAATATTGAGTAATTGGATTCAGATGTCTTAATTGGTTCAGATCTAGAAGGAACCATTATGAAGAGGATACACCCTTACCGACGCCATCATATAAATACAATGAATGGGCTGATGACAGAAGACATCTGGGAGCAACACCTCGACTTTCTAAAGGCAAAGGTATATTTCCAGGAGTTTGTCTGGTTATTGAAATAGTTATTTTAAAAGCTTATTAATTTTTCACAGACTTTTAGCTGTGTTGGAACTAGGTCTCAGTAATGGAGATCTTTACCTTGATGGCTTTAGAACACACCACAATAGGAGTAGGGATAGGCCATTAGGCCCTTCAAGCCATTTAATATGATTGTGGCTGATCTATGCTGGCCTCAACTTGTTTGCCATTTCTCAATACCCCTTTTCTTTGATCTATCAAATACTTTAAATACTCATTGTGGATGGTTAAAATGCCAGAGATTCACTACCCTCTGCAAAAAGATATTCCTTCGTGCCTCAGTTTTAAATGAACAGTCCCTTGTAATTTTGTCCCCTTGTCCAAGACTTTCCTGCTGGTGGAAACTCTCTCACCCCTCATTCTTCTAAGCTCAAGGAAACTGATCCAAACTATTTATTTCTGAAGGCTGGTCAACCAAGAGACTTAACTGAGTCACAGAGTCATACAGCACAAACAGTCCCTTTAGCCTACCTCGTACGTGCTGACCATCAAGTATCATCTATTATTTGTCCATTTGCCAGCAGTTAGTCTTTTTTGCCTTGTTATCAAGTACTAATCTAGATATTAAGCATGTGAGAGTTTCTGCCTCCACCACCCTCTCAGATAGTACATTCCAAACTTCAAACACTTCCAGGTTAAAAGAAAATGATTGAATGTTCTGTAATCTCTTGCTCTTTACATTAAAGCAGCCCCTTGATTATAGACACCTCTATTATAGGGAGAAGTTTACTACTGTCTATGCCTTACATAATTTTATACACCTTTGTGTGTCCCTATCAGCTTTCTTCACACCAAGAAAATAAAGCCAGTCACTCCTCATACTTGAAACACTCTGTCCAACGTAACATTCTGGTGAGTCCTCGGCACCCTCTTCAGAGCAGTAACATCCCTTGTGAGGTGACAAAGATAAACTATCATAAAAATTGAATTTCTCAATGGAAAAATGAAGGCAGATATTAAGTTCAACAGACAACCAAATTAGTGATCTGAAATGCTTCCTTATCAAGATACAGAATTTTGTGCAGAGCATGCAGAAAATTTGAGAAAATATGAATTGGAAGTTTAATATAATCAACTAATGGCTAAAAAAAAAAATCCCTGCCTTGCAACTTTGATTGTTGTTTTGCTGTGTTAGATTAAACTGTAAATATCTTAAATCAATTTAGGTAGAAGGGAAGAAAGTAAAGATGGCATTTATTTTGAGAATGAAGATGAGCAAAGGCAGTGGGAAGAAGATCAAAGGGTAAGGTTCATTTTTAATTTAAAATAAAAACTTGCACAAAATATTGAGCACTTGTTTATTTTTTAATTTCTGTGCTGGATGACTTTTCTATCTGCCACTTATGCTCTTTGTATGATGAGAGAAAGTATCTTTTGCTACATGGTATATAGAATCACTGGCAAAGTATTTTTTTTATTGTCCATACCTAATTGTTCTTTAGAAAATGACGTTAAGGCAGGCAGCTTTGTTGTGGATGATCTTGAATAATGCTGGACTTGGACATGTGCAGATACTCCTGACTTTGCTTTCCAGAGGCTTTTCCAGAGGAAAGGCTTTGTAGAGTCAGGAGGTGAGTCGTTTACAATCAGATAGCATTTCTGATGCTTTTATAGCATCAATATTTATGTGGCCTGTCCAACTAATTTCCTAGTTAGTGGTGATAGGATGGTGACAGTGTAGATCTTGGCAAAGGTAATACCATTGAAAATTTAACTCTGGATAGTTGGATTTTCTTGTTAGAAATGAATATTGTCCAGCACTCATATTGTGTAAATGCTTACTGCCGTTTATTCATTACATGTTTGAAGATGGTCAAGGGTCTTATACTGCATTTAGAAACAGGGTGCTTCATTTTAAAAAAGTCAAATGCAGCATAGTGCAGTACAGCCTAGTCTCAGGATCACCATGTCTGCACCAACTATAATGCCATTGTAACTAATATGAACTGCCTGCATGTGACCACGTGTCAACCCAAATGTTAAACATTGCTATTGTATCTGCTTCTGCCGTCTCCCTTAGCAGCATGATCCAGGCACCTAACACACTCTGTGTATAAAACATTGCTGAAGATAGCTTGTGAGATGGGAAGGAACTCAGAACAATGCTCATACGGATTTCAATAAACATAATTTTGAATTCCTTAGCTTTGCCTTAGGCACCCAAGTTGTTGGTTGAAAATAGGACTGTTCTTGGATTCTATGAACAACTTCAGTGATGAGTGATTGATCTGTGACCTCAGTATAATTTTTCTGCTTGGTTTTCATGCCCTTGATTCTCTCTATAGTCCCAAATTCTATTTCAGCCTTAAATTATGCTTAATATCTCAACATCCACAATTCTTAGGTTTGAACATTTTAAAAAGAAATCACAATTTTCTGGGAATAGCAGTTCCTCCTCATTTCATTCTTATGTGGTTGATCCCATTTCCTGACAATTTGTTCTTCAAGTTCAAGACACTCTTGCTAGAGGAAACCTCTTTCAGCATCTACCCTGGCGTTTTGCAATGTTTCAAAAAGGCTGCTTCTTTATTGCAAACAATAGAGCAGGGGTTCCCAACCTTTTTTATGCCATGGACCCCTATTATTAACTGAGGGCTCTGTGGACCCCAGGTTGGGAACCTCTGTGCTAGAGAATATCCAATGCAATCTTAATCCCATGCAGTTCCGTAAATATGTGTCTATTGCCTTTAATGCATGTATATCTGTCCTTGAATATGGACACCAAAACTATGCACAGTTGAGATATCACCACTGCCCTGTAGAGTTGAAGCAAGACTGTTCTATTCCCCCTACAATGAAGGTCAGAATTTGTCATTTTGGCATTGGAGGCAAGCAAGTCATTGCTTTTGTTTTTCTTGCACAGGGATATACAAATCTCTTTGAACACTTAAGATACTATAGTCATGCACAATTTGAGTTATATTTTTTATTATTCTTCCCATACGGAACCGCCTCAAATTTCACACATGCTCAATTTGTCTTTTATACTTTCTGTTCCATTTCTAATTTAAAATCATAGAAATACAGCACAGAATTCTCTCTCCATTTTCACCAACTCACATTAGATCCTACCATTCGGATAGACACGGGGTAATTTTCAGTGGCCAATTTTCCTATTAACTTGTGCATCTTTGGAATGTGGGAGGAAACCAGTGCACCTGGGGCAGACTCATCACAGAGACAATGTGAATTTGGTTTCCCATCTACCATTGCATTGTCAGCAAACTTATTTGATCAGCTTTTACTTGTCCACCAGACTTCAAGACTGCATGTAGGACAACAGAGTTTTGATCTAACTAGTGGATTGTGCAACTACTTGTGCTGTTTAGTGTGCATGTAAGAGTCAGTACTGGAACTTCAGCTTAGTACTTAGTCATTATGCAAGCCTTGTCTTGTTCTCAGGATGCCCTTTTGTATCAGCTTTGGTTCTCTGGCTTAATAAGAATGGTAGTCTCAGGGATATATTGGTCCTTAAGGTTGTAGATTGTGACAAGTGTGTTAGGATTACCCACAATGTCCCATATTTCCAGATGCGAATTGCTACTTAATAATTGCTTTGATCTGAACACAGTGGTAGTGCTACACAACACTATGGAGGGTATCCTTTCTGTGAAGATGGGAATTTGTCTTCTCAAGTCAAGAAGAGATGGACTTACAAAAGGTAGATTGGGAATACATTCAATTAGGATTGTTCTTTGCATTGATTGATTTATTACCTACCACATACAAAGCCGGGCATCCATGTCCTTTATGACTAGGCCAAATCAGTTAGTAATAACGTTCATGAGCAACTTTCAATGATGGGCATTTAACAACCATGGTATATCCCTGGTATATCCAGGGAATTTGACATATGCATTTGAGATATTGGCTATAAGATATCAATACGATAGCCATGGGGGATTTCAATATGCTGGTGGATTGGGCAAATCAGATTGGTTTTGGATTCTAAGAGAGGGACTTTGTAGAATGCCTATGTGATGGATTTTTCGAGCAGCTTGTGATTGAGCCCACTAGGGGAAAGGCAATTCTGGATTGGGTGTTGTGTAATGAGCCAGATTTGATTCAGGTACTTAAGGTACAGGAACCCTTGGGAGGCAGAGATCATAATATGATGGAATTCACCCTGCAGCTTGAGAGGGAGAAGATAAAGTCAGATGTATCAGTATTACAGTGGAGTAAAGGGAATTGCAGAGGCATGAGAGAGGAGCTGACCAAAGTTGATTGAAAGGGGACACTAGTAGGGATGATGGCAGAACAGCAATGGGTGGAGTTTCTGGGGGAAATTTGGAAGGTGCAGGATGGATAGATCCCAGAGATGAAGTAAAATTCTAAAAGGAGGATGAGGCAACATCAGCTGACAAGGGAAGTAAATACTGCATAAAAGGAAAAGAGAGGGCATATAATGTTGCAAAAAAGTTGGAGGATTGGGAAGGTTTTAAAAACCCACAGAAGACAACTAAAAAAAACATAAGGAGAGAAAAGATGAAGTATGACGATAATCTAGCCGAAAACATCAAAGAGAATGTCAAATGTTTTTATCAGAATATGAAGAGTAAAGAGAGATGAGAGTGGATATTGGACCGCTGGAAAATGATGCCGGAGAGATAGTAATGGGGGCCAAAGAAATGGCAGATGAACTTAATAAATTGCTTCAGTCTTCACTGTGGAAGACTCTATTAATATGTTGGAAGTTCACGAGTGTCAGGGGCAGAAATGAGTGCAATTGCTATAACAAGGGAGAAGGTGCTTCAGAGGCTAAAAGGTCTGAAGGTAGATAAGTAACCTGGACTACACCCGAGGGTTCTGAAAGAGGTAGCTGAATAGATTGTGGAAGCATTAGTAATGATCTTTCAAGAATACTAGAATGACCATACACTTCCCTACACTATATTCTGTCTACCATTCTGGAATGGTTCTGGAGGACTGAAAAATTGCAAATGTCACTTCAGTGTTTAAGAAGGGAGGAAGGCAGAAGAAAAGAAATGATGGCTAAATAACGTGACTTTAGTAGATGGGAAGATGTTTTTAAGGATGAGGTTTCAGTGTACTTGGAGGTGCTTGATAAAGCAGGCCAAAGTCAGCATAGTTTCCTTAAGTGGATATCTTGCCTGACAAATCTATTGTAATTCTTTGAAGAAACAACAGGCAGGATAGACAAACGAGAGTCAGTTGATGTTATTTATTTGGATTTTCAGAAGGCCTTTAACAAGGTGCTGCACATGAGACTGCTTAACAAGATTAAAATCCATAGAAAGATACCAGTATGGATGGTAGATTGGCTGATTGGCTGGAGACAGAGTGAGAATAAAGGAAGCCTTTTTTGGTTGGTTGCTGGTGACAAATGGTGATCTGCAGGGATTGCTGTTGGGCTGTTATGTGTCAACAATTTGGATGACAGAATTAATGGCTTTGTGCCCAAGTTTGCAGATGATACGAAGATCATGATACAAATCTGCAGAAGGTTGTAAATCTAGTCAGCTCCATCTTGGGTACTAGCCTACAAAGTACCCAGGACATCTTTAGGGAACGGTGTCTCAGAAAGGCACTGTATTATTAAGGACCTCCAGCACTCAGGGCATGCCCTTTTCTCACTGTTACCATCAGGTGGGAGGTACAGAAGCCTGAAGGCACACATGCCGGTGATAATAAACCTGATTCTGATTCTGATTCTGAGATGGGTGGAGGGTCAGGTACCGTTGAGGAAGTTGGATGTCTGCAGAAGGACAACAACAGATTGGGAGAATGACAAAGAAGTCTGAAGAATGGGCAAAGAAGTTCCAAAGAATGGGTAAAGATGGAGTATAGTGTAGTGGTCATGCACTTTGATAGAAGAAGTAAAGTTCAAAGTTCAAGTTTAATTGCCATTCAACCAGACAAGAATACCCATGAATATAGCCAAATTAAACAGCATTATTCGCAGACCAAGGTGCAAAACATATTACTAACAGTCGCACACAGCACAAGGCACATATAGCACATATAAGATAACAGTAAAGTACAGTCATACAAAATAAAATATAGTCCAGGACCCTGTGTCTTTGAATGTTGGGAGTGGTCTGCAGCCAAACAATAATACAGCTTGTTGTCTTCTAATTGACCACTGGGTGGCAGCACAGACTCTAGTTTGGATGCCGCACCATACCGCCTTTGACGGAGTGCACCAACTTCACTGCCTCTCATGTGCAACTCTAAACAGGCAACACCGCAGCTTGAGACTTAGTGCTCACTATGACTGAGGCTACGCAGCTCTCCCGTCATCTGCCAATAAATCAGTGACTCAGACTTGCATCATTCTATGTTAACAATGTCCAACAGGGTCTTGCAGTCATAAGAAAAGCAACTAAGACAATCACTTGCTGTTAGAGCCCCCACAGCTTTCATGCACCGACTACTCCTGCCTCTCTGATGCAGGTAGCAGCACAATCCACACCAAGTCCAACTCCTTCAGTTTCTCTGCCAATGAGCAACTCAGTGATGGGGTAGACCTGCAATACCTTAAGTTCTTAATGTCCAACAGGGTTTTGTGATCGTAAAATATATGTTTAAAAAGGACAATAACATCTTGGGTTGATTCTGTAGAAGCCACTGCAATTCAACACATCGCCATCTTATGGTAAGTTAAAGGTGTAGACTATTTTCTAAACAGAGAGAAAATTAAAAAATCAGAGATGCAAAGGGACTTGGGAGTCCTTGTGCAGGAGTCTCTAAACTTGCAGGTTGAGTCTGTGATAAGGAAGACAAATGCAATGTTAGCATTCATTTCGAGAGGACTAGAATATAAGAGCAAAGATGTGTTTTTGAGGCTTTATAAGGCATTGGTCAGACCACACAGGCTCCTTATCTAAGTAAAGATGTGCTAGCATCGGAGGAGGTTTACTAGAATGAATCTGGGAATGAAAGGGTTAACGTATAAGGAGCATTTGATGATTTTGAGCCTGTTTCACTGAAGTTTAGAAGAATGAGGATGGATCTAATTGAATCCTATCAAATATTGAAAGGCCTAGACAGAGTGGATGTGGAGAGGGCATTTCCTATGGTGGGGGAGTCTTGGATCAGAGGGCACGACCTCAAGATAGAGAGTAGTCTATTTTAAATAGAGATGAAAAGGAATTTCTTTAGCCAGAGGGTGGTGAATCTGTGCCGTTCATTGCCATGGATGGCTGTGATGGCCCAGCCATTGAGCATATTTAAAGCAGATATTGATAGGTTCTTGGTTAATCAGGGCATCAAAGGTTATTGGGAGAGAGCAGGAGAATGGGGTTGTGAGGGATAATAGATCTGCAATGATAGAATAAAAGAGCAGACTCGATGGGCCAAGTGGCCCAATTCTGCTTCTCTTATAGTCTAATACATATGTAAAACAATTGATTGACTAGTCCATGGGACAGCTCTCCCATTTTAAACACCAGTTGCTAACTGTTTTTACTGGGGCCCTTGCAAGATCAATGCATAAAAATATATGCCATGAATCCAAAGAAAATACTATGGATGCTGGAAATCTGAAATCAAAATCACAAAATCTAGGAAGCGCTCAACAGATCAGTCTGTATAATTTGCTGCATTTTGGGTTAATCCCCTTTCATTGTGCTGTAATTTTTTTCTCAATGGAAAGAGAGGAGTTTTAAACAAAGTATATCTGAAAATTACTTGGTAAAATTAGGTATGTAGAATTATTTTAAATTATGGACTTAAGAAAGAATTGCCTATGTATGATACATCCTCAAGATAGCCCGAGTCTCTCACTGAGAACATTGTATTTTTAAGTTTCACACAATTATAATTGAAGTAAATAACCTACTGAATATTTTGGTCAGCAATGTCACACAAAGAAAAAAGCAGTTGTGGGTTGCTTTTGGATAGGATACTTCTTTTGAATAATGCCAGAGATTTCTTCAAGACGGGCAATTAGAAAGGTTTAGAAAGACAACACTGTGATCATGCAGGTCTGATAAAGTAAATATTTAGTAATCTGCTCTCCAATTGTTCAATGATTCAGCTTCTGACTTAGTGGCACCCCTTTACCTTGCTCACTTTAAACATGTGGGGTTTATTGTGAAAATTTATAATACTGCTGCACAGCATCTTAAAAAAAGAAGTGAATTAAGTATGATTGTGAGTAATATTCACCAGTCTGAAAAATCAAAGCCTGATGCCAGATTCTCAGAGCTTTAATGCCACTTAAATTATGTTCTTAGTGGATTTGAATGCAAGATCAAGTGTAGTATAACTGTAGGAACCCAAAAAAACTGGCAGTGGACATATAATTATTGGTGCATTATAAATTGCCAAGTCTTTCTGGAAAGTTTTTCAAATGTGATTTTCCATTGGTAATTTTGCATATTTTGATCATAGTCCACCTGTGGTTGTGAAGTTTAAAGCAACACAATTTGCATTTACAGAAATTATAGACCATTTACAGAATCCTTTTAAAAGATTGGGGATGAGTAGATGATTGGGAAGGTGCATAATTTTCAGTTTTATTTGACAAATGATCTTAATATTGTTCTATGTATGTTTGAAATTTCCGTAGCAAGCAGATAGAGATTGGTACATGATGGATGAAGGACATGATGACTTCCATAATCCTCTGGCATACACTTCAGAAGAATATGTGAGGAAACGGGAACAATTACTGCAAAAACAGACGCAGAAGAGAATATCTGCTCAGAGAAGACAAATTAATGAGGTACAGATAATATTTTAATTTATCTATCACCCTAGTTTGTTGAAAGCATCTAGAAAAAAAATCATACAATGTATAAATGTCCTAATCCAGGAGATTTCTAGAATATGCCATTTTAAGATGCATAAAACAACCAAAAACTCGCTTAAGATTATATTTTAAGAATCCCATTGGTATTAACATGTGACGTTAGCTGAATTCTCTGTTTGCTTTGCTTTAGAATTCACATTTGTGAAAAATTATAGATAATCACCAGGAACATGTAAAATATTTGGACAACTGCTTCCCATTTTCTTTCACATTTCATTTAAGTACAATCGATTCTGGTTATTGGGCCATCGTTTATTCAGGGCAGTTGCTAACTTTGGATAACAAGTTGATTGAGAAAAAAAATTAATCGAGAAAATAGCCGGGATTACATTAGTTTATTTGGGACATTATGCCACTTAATTGAGGCAGGAGACTGTTGCTGAGCAGCTTCTAACAAGTGTCAGTCATGTTCACTTGTGTGGTTGGACACTGCACTGTGCTTGGAGCGGACAGTTTTTAAACAGTGTCTATTGAGTGTGTTGTGTTCAAAAAGCAGTGATAGTTGGCAAGAAAAAAGCAGTAAGACAATTTGGAACTGTTTTGTTCATCATGGTTTCAAGCATTTAGGCTTGGAGATGCCAGAAAAGGCCAGAGGTAAAAATGAAATGGTTTCACTACTTCAATAAGTTAGGGACTACGAAGAACTTGAAGGTACCGACAATCGTCTTGAATTTTACAATGAAAACGAATGTTTGGAGTGTGACTGCAGTCCATTATCTGCACTAAGTATCTGTACTGATTTTGTTCATCTGCAGTCAATCAAAAGAACATTGCAGCATACTCTGGATGAATTCCTTGATAACTATTAGGAACTAATACACAATTTCATAGTCTTGCAGAGGTATTGGTGGTGTTCTAATTTGTTCTGTATTTCATGTAAATATATAAATTGTTACCCAGTTAGTTTATCTTTTTTGTACCTTTTTAACTACTCCATGAAACTTTGGTTAACGAGAACAGCCACTTAATTGGACCAAAATGTACTGGTCCTGATTAACCGGAATCTATTGCAAGTTTGGTTCCTACTTAGGTTGAGATATATTTTGTAAACAAGAATAGTAGTTTGCACCTTTACATTTAATTACATTAGCCTGTTATTGTACTGATGACTTAAGATCATGTCAGAATTTAATTCCTGTTGTCAAATTGCTGTTTTGCAGGATAATGAACGATGGGAAACAAATAGAATGTTAACCAGTGGTGTGGTTCAGCGTCTAGAAGTGGATGAAGATTTTGAGGAGGACAATGCAACGAGAGTTCATTTATTGGTGCACAATTTAGTGCCACCCTTCTTGGATGGACGGATTGTCTTTACCAAACAGGTAAGTCTGATTTGAAGTTAGATTGAGTAGACAAAGCTGTATTCTCCAGGATTCAGATACTTGCAAAATCCTACATAGTTTGACAACTTGGATTATGTTTCCACTGGCTACAGAGTCTAGAAATAGAGGTCACCATGTTAGAATTTTGGACTGAGAGAAAAAAAACCTCTTCAACCATAGGGTGATGAATTTTTGGAATTATGAGTTGTCAGCCATTGATTTTATTCTAAGCAGAGCAATTGATTTCTGGATATGAGGAAATCCAGAGATGTTAGTATCATGGAGGAAAATGGCAGAGCAGCCATGAACTTGATGAATGGTAAAGCAGGCTTGAAGGATCAAATGGTCTACTTGTGTTCCTAATTCATATTCTGTTTTTTTTTGTGCAGCCTGAGCCAGTGATTCCAGTAAAAGATGCTACATCAGATATGGCAATAATCTCTCGAAAAGGAAGCCAGCTAGTGCGTAGACACCGTGAGCAGAAGGAGCGCAAAAAGGTAAATGGATCAAAACAATGTTTTGTAATTTTAATTGCAGGGATGACTTGTTACAAGGTGAGAGGAATGGATTCTTTCAAAATGTGTAATTTGAATGAGAGCATAAAGTTTGTACTTAAGAAACCTTTTGACTAGAGAGCATTTTCACTGATTCAAGATTTGAAACCAATGTTTCTCCTCGAATTATTAAATAAATATTCTCCGGTATTAACTCGTGAATGTCTTATAGTTGTATGGCACTCTTTGACAAACACAATGTGACTTATTTACTTCTGATTACTGTATACATTTTATATACATTATCTCTAGATTCAATTTAGAATAATGCTATGATGCACAATAGGCCTACCGTTCTGGTATAGCTGTCCAAGGGTTTACCATTGAATATATTACTTTTTTACACTAGAGTGTTGAATTATTTCACTCGTCATGGGATTTACCACCTTTATAAATTTATGTAAAAACAGCAGGTTTATACTGTTGTTTTATGATCATAGTTGAACCTTTATGTTTCAATTTTCCCTCATCACAAAATGCTATTTATGAAGATTGATTAATGAAGAATTGATTTTCAGGACCAGGTGAAGACCAGTTACACTCTACCCTTGCTATAGCAAGAATGGAAGGGTGAAATTGATGAGGTCCGTTGACTGTTATAAGAGGGCAAACTAATTAAGAATATAGGGAAATATTCAGAAGAACCTGAGTGTAAAATGCTGCCATTTGGAACAGATATGTCAGTGATGGAGGAACTAGGAGATTGGAATGCAGTCTTTAGAGGAGTGGGTTAGGAGGACATGAAATATAAACTTGATAGGTTTAGATTTGCAATGTGTTTAAGATTAACTTATTCTTTGTGATGGGGACAGGTATTAGAAAGAGAAGTGAAGAGTCCAAGGTGAACCTTGTTCAGATAAGAACGGGTTAGAAAGTAGCAGCTAAAAGTTTTGGATTCCTTAATGAGTGTAGAAAACAGCACTGACAGAGTCATCAATATACTAGAAAAATTATGTAAGGGAGCGGTACATGAATAGAACTAAAACCTTGAGTTTTCCACATAACTGATAAAAAGACTGGTGTTGCTTGGACTTAAGTTAGTTTGTGGCTGTGTCTTTCTCTGGATCAATACTTCCAGCACTTTCCTGCAGTACACTAAATTGCAAGAAGTAGAAGTAAATTCATGTGAAAGTAATGTAGATAAGTTCCTCAGTGATGGGAAGAGTGAGGTAAAAGAGCATGTTTTGCATCTCCTGAAACTGCAGGGATAGGTGCATCCATCCAGGCATTACTTTGAGATTTATAATCAATGCAATGATGAGTGATAACTTTTGAAATACCTTGGCTGTGAATACTTAACAATAACAAGCAATTTTACTTGACATCTGTAGCATTCAATTCAATGATCTTTGTTTTGTTTAAAAACATTCACATCTTTTCTGTTTACTCCAGCTAAGGATTTGTTTGGAAAGCAGCACCACCTGTTTCATCAGCATTATTGATTTACTCTGCAGTCAGATCATGTTCAATAATAGTCTTAGAAATGCCTCTGCTTCTTTTGGATTTGTGATGTTCATCAGCGGCATCTACTGTACAAATCCAAGCTGAATCTCGCAACAAGTGAACCATTCCTATGGAAAGGCACATGGTTGCTTGATATTCATTTTTCATTTTTTCATATTTTCATATAGAGTCCCTTGGCTTTTTTTCCACCAGTGCTATCACCGAGCTGTCCTCCAATCTCTTAAGAAAAACAGTCAGATAAACACGATCAAGCAATCATTAATTTTTACCTTATGCATTGGATAGTGCTTTTCAATGGTTTTATCTCTCTTTGGGTTCAGGAAGAATTCTTTAATCTTTGTGATTTAATGTTATAAATTATTGAGGATCCAATGTTGAATTCTTTACAAGTTTATTAGGATCTTCACTTTTTCTAGTCTTTTACCAATATCCGTTTTCTGTTTCAACATTAGTACAACACAATTCCACTCTGTACCTCTGTTGGGTGTACATTTATCTGATATGGTACATAAAAGGGAGAAACATAGTAGAGTAAATTAAACTATTTAAATGCTTGATGGACTGAAGGTAAGCTTCCGTGCTGTTGGCTGATGGGAGCACTTGAACAAAATTGCAATGGAACACAGTGTTAAGTTGACATAATTTTTGATAAAGGTTTTATGAATTTGCCTGGAACGTTTTTCTGATTGCATGACAATTCTGGATGCAAAAATAATAGATAAAAACAAATTTACACCATCTGACAAAGTCAGAATTCAGAGTAAATCTTGGTAAATGGGTAAGAAAAAGAACAGGATAATGGAATATACAGTAAGTAATAATGTGCAAAGGCAGAAAATAACTACACTTAATGGAAATTAAGCCTAACTGTTTTAAATTCTATTAAAACATTTAAAAGAATTGGATTCAGTAAAAACTAAAAGTTGAAGCTATAGTGGACATAAAAGGAACAACAGACTTGCTTGCTAAGTAGTTTTTAGTGGCTACTTTCACTGTGGAAGAAGAGGACAGGAAAAAAAAACAAAATGAAGTCTTTGTGAACTTTCAGAAGCCACTTCACGGCAATTTGTTTGGAAGATGAACGAAAGAAGTACTTATTGATGGGATAATAAGCATCTGCATTTCTTAAGGATCATTACTGGAAACTTGAACATTTTGCCAAGGATGTTCATATTTGGATTCAAATCCAGTCAGTTTGGGTTGATATATTCCTTGGATAAAATTAAAGTTGTGTCATCTTCTAGCCATTGGTGAGACATTGCAGCCGAGTTACTCCTAAGGGACTTCCTAAGCAGAGATGAGCAATAAGCATTTCTCATGTTCACTAACTGTTTTTCATAGCCATCGGAGGGTGAACTTTTGCAACTTAGTCAGCGTTAAGTAGCAGAATTTTCAAACTATAATGTAATATTGCTGAAATTGAAGTACAAAATATTTACTCATATATTTATAATATATATTGCTTTTAATTTGGCAAATGAGATATATGGATTATTGAGTGAATAAAGGTACTTAATGGAATATGTTTTGCTCTGATGGAAGGTGCAACAATATATTGATCGGGCTCAAGTTTTAATATATTAATGCAGATGTTCCTTTCTTAGGCTCAGCATAAACATTGGGAACTTGCTGGAACTAAGCTGGGAGACATTATGGGCATAAAACAAGTGGACGAGAAAGATAAAGATGTAGAAGAAGATGGGAACGTGGATTACAGGTACATACAACTGTTGTTCCTTTTCATGCCTTCTGGCACATTGGGTGGCATTTTTTTCTATTTCCATAGCACTTGACTGATTTTTTTTTACAAGGCTGAGTTGCTAACTTGACCCAGCACGGATGGTAAGTATGCAAGGAGCTTGCCGGATTTGAACTTGGGACCATTGGCCTCAACATCTGGTTCTGATGCTGCTACACCACTGGCTGTCACATACAATTTTAATGTTTTAAAATTTCTTTAATTTTTGCCTTTTTCTTCCCAAATAATAACTTTCATATGTGTAACCTTTTACTTGGTAAAACAAAATGGCTGCCAGACAGTAGCAGGAAAACAAGTTGGGAGAGACTATGATGTATGAAAAAAGTAAGTTCTCGATGGTAGGTAGAATAAACAGGGTTGTACAATTTAAAGCAAGAGTTGTGTTAATTTAAATATGATAAGATCATAAGATATAGGAGTAGAATTAGGCCATTTGGCCCATCGAGTCTGCTCTACCATTTCATCATGGGTGATCCATTTTTCCTTTTGGCCCCAATCTCTTGCCTTCTCCCAGTATCCCATCATGGCCAAACTAATCAAGAATCTCTCAACCTCTGCCTTAAATATACCCAATGACTTGGCCTCGGTAGTTGCCTGTGGCAACGAATTCCACAGATTCACCATTCTGGCTGAAGAAATACCTCCTCATCTCCATTCTAAAAGGGTGCCTCTCTATTCTGAGGCTGTGTATTCGGGTCTTAGACTCCCCCACCATAGGAAATATCCTCTGCACATCCGCTCTCGCAAAGCCTTTCAAATTCGGTAGGTGTCAATGAGGTCACCCTAATTCTTCTGAATTCCAGTGAGTAGAGGCTCAGAGCTATCAAATGCTCCTCATGTGACAAGCTTTTCAATCCCAGATTCATTTTCATGAACCTCCTTTGAACCCTGTCCAATGTCAGCACATCCTTTCTTTGATAAGGGGTTCAAAACTGCACACAATGCTCCCAAGTGAGGCCTCACCAGTGCTTTATGAAGACTCAACATTACATTCTTGCTTTTAAATTCTAGCCCTCTGGAAATGAATGCTCACATTGCATTTGCCTTCCTAACTACTGACTTAACTTGCAAATTAACCTTCAGGGAATCTTGCACAAGGACTCCAAGTCACTTTTCACCTTAGATTTTTGAATTTTCTCTCCATTTAGAAAAGAGTCTACACCAGGGGTCGGCAACCTTTTTGCCTCTGTAGGCCCGATCGTGTATTAACGAGCAGATGGTGGGTGGGCCAGATAAATGCCATAAAAAACTTGAAATATGGGAATTATCCATTTAAATACATCTAGTTATGTTTTTCCTCAAATTAATGAATAACGCATACTAGAAGATCATTTGTGCTTAAGGTTGCTTACCCTGGTCTACGCTTTTATTTCTTCTACCGAAGTGCATGACCATATACTTCCCAACGCCATTTTCCATCTGCCACCTTTTTGCCGATTCTCCCAATCTGCTTAAGTCCTTCTGTAGCCGCTACTTCCACCTACTCCTCCACCTATCTTCGTATCATCCAGAAAACTTGGCCACAAAGCTATCAATTCCGTCATCCAAGTCATTGACATGTAACGTAAAAAGAGGTGGTCCCAACACAGACTCCTGTGGAACACTACTAGTCACCGGCAGCCAACTAGAAAAGGCTCCCTTTAGTCTGACTCTTTGGTTCCTGTCAATCAGCCAATGCTCTGTCCATGCTGGTATATTTCCTGTAATACCATGGGCTCTTAACTTGCCCTTCTTAAGCAGCCTCATGTATGACACCTTGTCAAAGGCCTGAAAATCCAAGTACACAACATCAACTGATTCTCCTTTGTCTATCCTGCTTGTTATTTCTTCAAAGAATTCTATCAGATTTGTCAGGCAAGTTTTTCCCTTAAGGAAACCATGCTGACTACAGCCTATTTTATCATGTGCTTCTAAACACCCTGAAACCACATCCTTAACAATTGACTCCAACGTCTTCCCAATCACTGAGGTCAGACTAACTGGCCTATAATTTCCTTTTTTCTGCCTCTCTCCTTTCTTGAAGAGTGGAGTGACATTTGCAATTTTCCATTTCTCTGGAACCATGCCAGAATAACTTGATTCTTGAAATCCAGCTGAATGTTTGATCTTGTTCTCTGCTTTTAATGGAAGAGATTTCTTTAGTGAGAGCTTGGAAGTGATTGCTGTAAAGCTACTGAAAGTTTAGACTCCCAAAGCTGGATGATTTTGAGGTCTAGGTTGAAAACTGAAGGTTCACTTGGATAGAACTGCAGGTCATGGTACATCGAATCCAGAATTAAATCCTTCCTCCATTTGTTTAATTTTACTCTCTGCTTTCATGGAAGAGTGAGAGCTTGGAAGGGATTGCTGGAACAACTCAGTCATAATAGATTGTAAAAGCTAACAGAAGGAGACTGCAACTGTGAGAAAGTAGTGAAGAAAAGTTCAGAATAATACTGCTATGGTCAGTAAATTGCATAAAGGATTTGGAAATTATGAGCACATTATATTTGTGGATGGCAGATTTCTTGAAGGGAACAAATGCCAAGTGAAAGATGGTCAAGGAATATTCTTTTGTAAGTTGTTCACAAATTGTACATTTGGCCATGCAAATAACAAATGAAAATTAAAAGTTATTGCCTAGAGATTAAATAGTATAATTGTGATTCTGAATTTGCAGCAGACATCCTTTGGGAAATGCAGTGTGGTTGCTCACACACATCATGCTTTATGGCTTTTTAACTGCCAAGAGAAGAAACAACCTAATCTGCAACTGAAACTGGTCTCAGCAGTGAGATAACAGTACTTCAATATACTCTCCCTTATGTAGTCTACTTTCTCTGTGGTATCTTCATATATGCAAGTTAAATAAAATATTCGGAATATATCTTCTGAGCTCTGCAATTATAAATACATAATATATTTAAGTTGAATTTACTATCGTGTAAAAATGCAGTAGGTACAGGTACAATGAAAAACTTTCTTGCATGCACTAGCATCACAGGCATGTAGCTACAAACAACACACAGAATCTAAATTATACATGGATCATACAGGACAGTGAAAAGAGAGAAAGGAAAAAAAAAGACCACAAAAACAAGACCTTGTTGTGTAAAAGTAACGAGACTCCATGGTAGTGTTAGGGTGGTCCATTGTGCTGTATTGCTAAGGTGGGGATAGGATTGTGTAAGTCAGTTCAAGAACCTGGTGATTGTAGGAATGTGGCTGTTCCTTAACTTAGTGGTGTGGGACTGTATGTTGTCTCAAGATTCAAAAGTCATAGTTGTGCTATTGTCCTATTACTGTTGAATACACTAAATTGCCTTCTCTGATGTTGTTAATGTATAGAGTTGATCAAAAATTTGCCGACCATATGAAAGACAAGAATGTTGCAAACAGTGAATTTGCAAAGAAGAAATCGATTCTTGAGCAGAGACAGTATCTACCAATATTTGCTGTCAGGGAGCAGTTGCTAAATATAATACGGTAAGTAATAATTCTATGCTTTACTAACATTAGTAAAATGTAAAAGGCTTGAATGACAATGTGACCGTTCATTGTTTTTTCTGTTTCATGGCTTTCTTAGGTTCAGAATAAGAAGAGTCTGTTGTTTCATTTTGTAAGGCCTAATCACATCTCATATTTCTTGTTTGATTCCATATCACTTGATTTCCATGGTGCTGAAATATCTTGTTCTTTGACTAGGAAATTCTTAATCTGCAGCTTTCCAAGTCAGAGTTCCAAAAAATTACAACTGGCTAAAAACTTCACTTAATTTCTGTCCTACAAGGCTAGTACATGATTCTGAGGCTTTGCTCTCAGTCACTTTCCTGATCTGTTTCTGTATGTAGTGAGAAGGCTTTGGGAGTCAGCACTCCTGTAGAACATACAACCTTCGTTCTCCTTTTATAGCCACTGTATTTATTAAGTTAGTCTAGTGAGTTTCTAATCAGGAATGTCCCATTACTGGTGGGGTATTTGATAACTATAATTTAATGTTATAGGGAGGTAGAATTAGATCTAGAGGTAATGTTGTCTAGAAGGTTCTTCGGAAGTCAAGGATCAGGCACAAATCTTGCTGTTATAGCTGTTCATCATAGTACATGTCAGACAGAGGCAACCTGCAGTAGCAAACAAAGTAGAGAAGTAACAAAGGAACTGTAACTGGCTGTAACGGTAACTGCCTATAACAAATTGTAACTAACTGGTTTCAACAAAGCTTGAGCACATGGTTTCCTTTTATACTATAAGCCAATTTGGGACCTTTGAAGCAGGTACTGACTGAATTACACTTCAACTATGCAGACAAAAGCTATGGAAATTTATGAAACAAATAAATTAGAAAGCCAAGTTACTAAAAGTGTACAGGCATACAATCAAGGAAGCGTAAACAAAAGCTAAAATTACATAGTAGAACACAATAAAACGCCAGTCTTGACCCTAATCCAACAGATAGTAAGGTACTTCAATGGAAATGGCCCTTTCCTTTGTCTGACCAAGTTTTAGGATCTTTGCTGCTTAACGGTATAAGCCTGGATAATGTTTAGGCTTTGTTGCTTGCACGTAGGGACTGTTTCATGATTTGAAGAATTACAAATGAAAGTTAAATACAGTAATTATCAGAGTACGTTCTGACCTCACTTTTAGTTGGCAAAAACAGTCATTAATAAAACAGCTTTGGACACTGTGTTTAATTTGCTGCCCTGAGTAATATCTACATTGATGTGTTGAGACTAGGTGATTGAATTCTTGCAAGTATCATCTTCTTCCCTGATGCTTGGAAGTGTAGATTTTCTTATCCCTCGTAATTCCTATTTGCTTATTGTTTTTAACAGAGTTTTTGGTACCACAGTTGGTTACTCAGAATTTTGGCTATAGTCTCCAGGTGTTAGTGAGGAGGCTGTAAAGTTGACAATGCTGTGTTATATGATCTTATCGGAATTTGATACCAGGCTGTCTTTCTGGTTTTCTTTTTCTACAAAAGATGGATTTAAATTGTTTTGTGTTTATGCAGTTAAGGCTAGTGGTTCCAAGGCTATTTCATAGAGCATTAATGATATCACTGTGGGCCTGTCCATGTCAGTTAAGGACAGCAAGTTTCTTTTGCTGTGTGCTATTAATAAGACACTGGAATCCTTACAGCATTATTACTTTCTTACTAAATTCAGCACTCAAGGTGGCCATTTGGCCCAATGGGTACATGCAGAGTAAGTCCCTGTCATATTCTATCCTTCTCTCTTATCTGTTTGTGTGAAAGAAGTTTGTTTATGAAACCAAAGTCATTTGCAAAGCAAAACTAAAATGAAAATGTTAAAGCTCATATAGACCAGAAATTGTTTTTCAGATGAATGGGTTCTCTGATCCTGCTTCAGGTTTGACCTGTCATAAAAACGGAGGTGTCCAGCAACGGTCCATAGAGGCTGATAGGCAGCATTTGTTGCCCAATAAGGCCTGACACAGAACGTCTCTATAACTCTGGGTGTAAGGGTCTAAATATTGATCGAAATGTTTCCCTTGGAAATAGTAAAATATAAATAGTGACTGACATAAGCAAAAACATAATGGTGAAATGGAATTGAGGGTCTTGCGGGGGGAGGCAGGTGGAAGGAAATTAAGGCATTGCATTTACTGAGTACCATTAACACTCATTAGTGCATTCCAAAGCACCTTGCAGTCAATTGGATTACACAAGTAAGTAGTAATTTATTTGTCATATGCAAGATCAGTTGTGTTTTTCAATATTTACCACTGCATTCATCCCACTTCACATAAAGAAGTTAAAATTGCCCTTCCCCAAGTATTTCTGGTTGGCTGACAGTGACTAATGGTGTTCCACAGGGGTCAGTTTTGGGACCGCTTCTTTTCCTGTTATATGTCAATGATTTGGGTGACAGAATTGATGGATTTGTGGCCAAGTTTGAGGATTATACATAGATGGGTGGAGGGGCAGATAGTATGAAAGAAGCAGTCTGAAGAAGGACTTGGAAAGATTGAGAGAATGGGCAAAGAAGTGACAGATGGAATACAGTGTAAGGGAGTGTATGGTCATGCACTTTGGTAAAAGGCTTAGACTGTTTTCTGAATAGGTAGCAAAAACAGAAAGCAGAGATGCAAAGGGACTTGGGAGTCCTTGTGCATGATTCTCTAAAAGTTAACCTACAGGTTGTGTCGGTGTTAAGGAAGGCTAATACAATGTTAGCATTCATTTCAAGAAGATGAGAATATAAAAACAAGTATGTAAGACTGAAGCTTCATAAGGATGCACTTGGTGATTTGTGAGCAGTTTTGGGCCCCTTATCTAAGTAAAGATGTACTGGCATTCCACAAGAGATGCACAGGAATGAAAATATTAATGTATGTAACACTCTGTAAGGTTTCATTGCTGATATAACAGACCCCAATTAGTTAAGTTAGACAACCTCTCCTCCTCCACTCTCACCCTGAACCCCGGCGTGCCTCAAGGCTGTGTGCTGAGCCCTGTTTTGTACTCCCTTTTCACCTATGACTGCGTTCCTATACATGGTTCTAACTCCATAATCAAGTTCTCAGATGACACCACGGTGGTTGGTCTGATCAGAGGGGATGACGAGACGGTCTACAGGGACGAGGTCCAGCACCTGGCTGCGTGGTGTGCCGACAACAATCTGGCCCTTAACACCCAGAAGACCAAGGAGATCATTGTGGTCTTCAGGCATGCCAGGAGTCACACTCACGTCCCCATCTACATCAACGGAACTGTAGAGGAGCGTGTATCAATCTTCAAATTCTTGGTGTCCACATTTCTGAGGATATCACCTGGTCCCTGAACTCCTCCATCCTGATCAAAAAGGCGCAATAGCGCCTTTATTTCCTGCAGAGCATGATGAAAACTCTCCTCTGTCCCAGGATACTGATGGACTTTTACCGCTGTACCATTGAGAGCATACTCACCAACTGCATCTCAGTGTGGTATGGCAATTGTCCCATATCGGACCGCAAAGCACTCCAGCATGTGATGAAAACTGCCCAGCGGATTATCGGCACCTAATTGCCCACCATTGAGAACATCTACCATAAACGCTGCCTGGGCAGGGTGAAAAGCATTATCAAGGATGCATCTCACCCTAACCATGGACTTTTTACTCTCCTCCCATCCGGTAGATGCTACAGGAGCCTCCGCTCCCGCACCAGCAGGCACAGGAAGAGCTTCTTCCCTGAGGCTGTGACACTGCTGAACCTCTCATCACAGCACAAAGCAGTATTGCATCCGTATTGTACTGTCTCAGTACTTTTATATTTGTGTGCTGTAGCACTTTTTATTTGCAGTTATTTTGTAAATAACACTATTCTTTGCATTTCTGGTCAGATGCTAAATGGATTTCATTGGCTTTGTATCTGTACTCGGCACAATGACAATAAAGTTGAATCTAATCTAATATAATGTCCTCTATGTAGTGTTTCACTGCTAAGGTAATGGTTTCTCTGTAGCAGCAATGTTTGGGTTATCACTAGAGATAACGGGACCTTTGGCATGTATGTTAGCCAATGAGAGGCATGTTATTCTTTCTTGTGGGTCTGGGAGCAGGGGTTTCGTGGTTTTTTTGTTGGTGAGAGATGAAGAGAGAAGACGTGAGTGGAGTGAGTTGGTAGACCATTGGACAGAGTGGACTAGGAGCAGGGTCCGACGGTCGGTGACGCTTGGATGAGGTCAATGGGAAATGACTGGACAAAATCGTGGGTTCTAACGTGCACATTAGACTGTTTCATTAAAATGGGCCCTTTTTATTTTCTTTACCTATAGCCAGATTAAGATTTATAAAGTTCACTCACTTAATTGCATATGGTGTACTGTCTGGTACTTCGCGGTACGGACTTGTAACCGGGCAACACATCACACAGCATCTACACAAACGAGACTTCTCAGTTTGGCTGGGCCAGAGGCTGCCTTCCCCTAGATGAACACATGCTGGCCGAGCCTAAGGATTGCATGTATAGGGAGTATTTGATGGCCCTGAGCCCATGCTCGTTGGAGTTTAGAAAACCGAGTCGAATATTGAAAGGCCTAGATAGAGTGGATGTGGAGAAAATGTTTCCTATAATGTAGGAGCTTAGGACCAAAGAGCACAGCCTCAGAATACGAGAACACTCTTTAGAACAGAGATGAGGAAGGATTTTGTTAGCTAGAAGGTGGGGAATCTGTGTAATTCATTGCCACAGATGTCTGTGGAGGCCAAGTCATTGGATATATTTAAAGCAGAGGTTGATAGGTTTTTGATTAGTAAGAGTATCAAAGATTATGGGGAGAAGGCAGAAGAGTGGGTTTCAGAGGAATAATAAATCAGCCATGATGGAATGATGGAATAAACTCGATGGTCTGAATGGCCAAATTCTGCTCCTGAGTCTACGGTCTTATTTTGGAAGTCTAATAAATTATAAATTGGTACAAATGAACCGTGACAACTGAATGCATTATGTTTTGGGGAAATCTATCAGTTTGATAGCTGACAGTAAAATCTTGGACTTCCAACCAAAGGATCATTGTTGCTCTTGCAATAATTGAGACACAGATTTACCAAAGAGAGTAGTAACACTGTCTTTCTTTCTCACATTCTACCCGACCTACCCGACATTCTGACCTGGCCTAATGCTGGAGGTTTCTAGCATTTCTTGGGCTTAATTTAGGAGATCTGTTGTTCACACATAAAGTATACCTTCCATTCTCTGAAAGCAGAGGGATATTAATTTGTGAAGAAGTACTCAATGCACCTAGTGGTCAGACCGACTTTTATTGTGTGTTTAAGGACCTAACAGGAGAAACCTAACTGGTGAAGGTGTAAGCAATTGGGAGCATTATTTAAATATTTTCTCCTTCATTCCTACAGTGATAATAATGTGGTCATTGTTGTTGGAGAAACTGGTAGTGGAAAGACCACTCAGCTAACACAGTACCTTAGTGAAGATGGGTATTCAAACTACGGCATGATTGGATGTACTCAGCCCAGACGTGTGGCGGCTATGTCTGTGGCAAAACGTGTTAGTGAAGAAATGAATGTAAACCTTGGAGAAGAGGTAATGAAATAATTTTGGTCTGCATTTTGTGTGGTATAAAAATACCAATATGCACACTTGAGATACATGGCAATAACTTTTTAATGGTACTTATTATGAAAAAGTACATTCAATGTATTATATTCTCAATGAGAATTGAAAGCACCATCATTAAGTAAAGTTATTTAAAAAATTTTAAAGTTTATTTTGTGCTTGCAAGCTGTGCCTTACATTAAAGAAAGCTTATCTGTAATTCAAGGACATTTATATGCTTAGTTTACATTTACTTGAAGAATAGCATAGAATCAGATCTTCAGAAAAAGTCAGCTAATGAGAGTGAACTAGTTATGAACTAGTGCTTCATTCAGATACTTGAACATTTTTTAAACAATGATTTTATATTGTTGCTAGTATTGTAATAATAATATAAAATGAGAGAATTTGATGATGTTGACATCTAGCATTGAATAAATTGAAAATATTCAAATGATAAAGCACAATAATAAAATATGTCAAGTCACACCTGAAGCAGGATTTGTATGTCCAAAGGAACAACTTTGCGATGGAGAGGTGACATTTCCCAGTGATAACATTCTGTATTCCAAGAAGGATTATAACTTACTTGCAAATCTTCCATTCTTTGAAGAGAAATCTCTACAAATTGGACATTGATTTAGGCAGTCACCTTTTCAGTAAGCAGGTTTTCAAATTGAGATGACTATTGAGTTGATTATTTGAAGGGATAAAACAGGTAAATCTAATTGGGAAATTGTTAAATCTTTGTACAGGTTTCTTGGAGCAGGAGAACATTCATTTGGAGATATTTTTTAAAAGGGTAGCAACTTGGAAGTGCAACTTTAAGATTATTTTTAGACTTCTGCCAAAAATATGTTTTAACAAAATTTTTCTGTACTCTGCTTTATGATATTTCTCCCTCTACTGCTTCATCCAACTGTACTCCATCATCCATGTCTATATACTGAGATGCAGTAGCTCATTGAAGGATAGCAAAACTGAAGATGCTGGAATTCCAAAACAAAAAAAATGGTCAAACACCATACATAGACCTGAAATGTCAACAATTCCTTTCCTTCTGAAGATTGATTGTTCTTTTTACTTTTTAAATGTCTACTTTCCCATTCAAGTTTTTTCACCTTGTATCTAGGGTTGTTATTCCCGAGGAAGTGATCAGGGGTCAATTTAGATTAAATATCATTAACTAGGATATGAAATTGCTTCAGTCTAAAGAATAAAAAAGTTGATTAATTTTTGTAAATACACTTCCTTTAAAATCTTTAAATTATTCATTGTCATTTTTCAGAACTTCTGTATGTTGTTATTTTCTTAGGTGGGTTACGCTATTCGATTTGAAGATTGTACTTCTGAAAAAACTGTCATCAAATATATGACAGATGGTATTCTACTTCGAGAATCTCTGAGGGAAGCAGATTTGGATCATTATAGTGCTGTTATCATGGATGAAGCCCATGAGCGTTCTCTAAACACTGATGTACTGTTTGGTTTACTTCGAGAGGTGTGTATATGGTATTTCATATAAAGCAAAGCAATTTATTGCTATCAGTTTTGTACATTAAGTATCTCACTTTGATATTTTTCAATTTCTATTCCTTGTTTTATTAGTTATGTTAAGTTGAATGACTTTAAATACATTGATAGTAACGTAGAAATTTGTAAAATAATTGTTTCTCTTCAACTGTCCTTTTCTATCCTTTTCTAGGTTGTAGCACGACGTGCTGATCTAAAGCTAATTGTTACCTCGGCAACTATGGATGCAGGCAAATTTGCAGTATTTTTTGGGAATGTTCCTGTGTTTCATATCCCGGGCCGGACATTTCCGGTGGATATTTTCTTCAGTAAGGTATAATACCTGTTATAAATTTTGACTGGAGTTGGTAGTTTAGTTTATTAATTTCTATATGCTACATACAATGTCTTAAACTGCATAAACATAACATTGTAGATGTTGGCTCTCTCAAGCGGTGCTCATGTAGTGGTTTAGCCAGCATTTGTGGAAAGCAAAACTGTTCACTCTTTACATCTATGACCTTTCATCAAAAGTGGGAAGACTTAAAGAAAATGGGTTTTGTGGTTTGAAGTGGGTGGAGAGAATAAAACAAAATAGAAGTTCTGAGATCGAGTGGAAGGTGAGGGATAAAGTGACAAAAGGGCTGATCGTGCAAAGTTACTAACATTCTGGGGAAAGATTAAAGGCAGAATGTTTATCTGAAATTCTAAAGAAATTCGAAAAATCCTGAAGTGAAAATGTTAGAACTGCTAAATATCTGAAATTGTTGAACTCATTGTAGTGTTGGTTAGCCTGTGCCTTGTCCAGAAGATGAGGTTCTGTTCTTGAAGTTGTTCATTAGAGGAATGAAAGAGGGAGAGGACAGAAATTAGAGCGGAATGAGATGGAAGATTAAAATGACTAGTGATTGAAAGTTTTGAGTTAATTGTGAACTTAATTGAAGCCTTTTTGCAAAATGGCCGCTTAATCCTTGATTACCCCAAGTGGAAGTGACCACATTGTGAATAGGCAATAGAGTAAATACAAGGTGCAAGTTGATCACTCTTTCAGGCAGCTAGTGACCTGTGTCCAATGCAAACCCACAGATGCCTGGAGATTTGACGTCTTCCATTCTGCTTCCTGCAAGGACTCCATTCTCTTCTCCCAATTTCCCTGTATCTTTTGATCTGAAAGTACTAACTTTCATGCCATTATTTCTGATAATTCTTCTTTACTCCAAGGTACAGTCTCCTGCACCATTGTTGACAGCACACTGGACTGCTCCTGCTCTCAACCAAGAATGAGATTAAGAATTCCTTTGTTCTCACTTTGCACACCATTATCTTTCAAATTTAATAAATTGTTTTCTGCTGTTCATTTTTAAATTACTCCTTTTCATGAAGTACTCAATAGATTTGACTTGCTCAGTTTCACTATTGCATTTTAAAAATCTACAAAATAAGTCAATTACTTTCACAAATAAAATTAATAATTATTTTTGGAGTCTTGCATATCTTCTATGAACCCAGACTTTTCCCATGAAAAATGTAATGAATAATAAAATGGTTTTAAACGCATTTATAGTAATGATTATTTTTGATATTTTATGGTTGAGCTACTGACTTGACAAAGAACCAAACTTTTACAAAACTTTTGTTGCTATTGGTCTGAATAGATATAAAAGTTAAGTATAGGCTGTTTTTACCTGTAATTGTTCATGTGTTACATTAGTATATTTAGTGTTTAATTCTGTATCATTTTACAGACCCCCACAGAAGATTATGTGGAAGGAGGAGTTAAGCAGGCTCTTCAAATTCATCTGTCAAATATTCCAGGTGACATACTGATATTTATGCCAGGTCAAGAAGACATTGAGGTGAGGGAGCCATCAATAAGGTTCCAAAATAGTATAATTTCTTCTTTTTCAGTTCTTTCACCCCTTGACAATATTCATAATGTCATAAAATGGTGTCTTTTAATCACAATAAGTAACTCTCTGAATTAGTAGGACATCGACACTACAGAAAGTGATATTGTCCTACTATACCTATGGAAAGCAGCATTGACATTGGCATATGGGTGGATTGATTGCTGACCTTGTTATGCCCATGTTGCAGTCTGATGAGAAAATTGTCTATTTTTCCATTCAACGCCAAAACACAGTCACAATGAAAATCTGCGCTTTTTTTTGTTCAAAATGGCTATATGCTGTGATTTATTTTTCAAATTTGCTTTGGTAACGTTGGTCCTGAAATTTCACTTAAATCTTTGTGCAAATCTGTTGACCAAATCATGGCATAATTCCAAACTGGAGAAAAAAGCATGGCATGTTTATTAGATCACTGTTGCACATCTTGACCTAGGACATGAGTGTGGATGAAACAGTTGCAAAATTGTGTACTTACTGCAGATACAGATCTGGAAAAAGTTCAGATTTGGCAATATATTTTGAGAGAAAAAAGAGTCAATGTACGAGGTTGATGATGTTTTATCAGACTTTGTCAAAACACTTTTTTCAATGTGTTAGCTAACTGTGTACACAGTAATGTGTTTATCTGGGTCCCCCAGATTTTTTATAATTCCCAAAACATTATTGGTTCATGCATTGATGTAAGTTGGGCATCTATCTTTGGAAAGGCAATAAAAAATTCATATTCTTCTTCTGCAACGCACACAATTCATCTTCCTCTTTGATGAAGGACAAAGAGGTTGCAGTTCTTTTTACTGACTATATTTCAAGTGTAACCATTGACTAAATTGAAGTTGGACAACCAGTGTGAGGCATCCTGTTGCAGTTGTACAAGATGTTGGTTAGATCACACTTGGAATATTGTTTGGAGTTCTGGTCACTCACAGTGTAGAAAAGATGCGATAGAATGTGAACAAGTGCTGAAGAGATTCACCAGGATGTCAGTGTTGATAGGCTTCTTAACTGGCCAATGAAGAACAATGTTTTGTGCTCTATGACTTAATTCTAACCTCACCAATTTAATGCAAGTTGCAATGATAGCTTGCACCTTAAATGTGATGTCATAGATTCTTCATTTATCAGTGAAGAGAGCTAATTAGTGCAGGATCAACTCAGTAAGGAATTCCCAGAAGCCTGCATTAGGAGCTAGATATGTGAAAACTGAAGCTTCCTTTGCTACCTTATCTGTGTGTCATCTGGTGCTAATGTTGACTTTTAATTAGAACGTTGTGAAATTAAGATGCACTTGAAAGTTTAACGTCGAGCAGAAAAAAATCTAGTCTGATATTTCAGTGCAGGATTTTCAGAAGGCATATTAAACTGGCATCCTTTCTGTGCCCTCAGGACAGAAAGAATCCATTCTGAAGAACAAGTGAGTTATCTGCAGGGTCTTCCTTAATATTTATCCTTTAGTCAAAATGGCTTGAAAAATAAGCACGTTATCTGATAATTATCACATCCTATGAGTCGGCAAATCAATTCTCACATGATTCCAGTAGCTGCAGTTCAAAGGGTTTAATCAGCTGTAAATTGATTTGGGTCTTACTGAGGTTGTGAAACCACTACATAAATGCAGGTCTTCCTTGTAGTCTCTTTGAGGAGTGCCTACCCTGAAGAACCATAGAACATTACAGCACAGAAACAGGCCTCTTGGCCCTTTTTAGCTGTGCCGAACCATTTTTCTGCCTAGTCCCACTGACCTGCACCTGGACCATATCCCTCCATACACCTCTCATCCATGTACCTGTCCAAGTTTTTCTTAAATGTTAAAAGTGAGCCCGCATTTACCACTTCATCTGGCAACTCATTCCACACTCCCACCACTCTCTGTGTGAAGAAACCCCTCCAATGTTCCCTTTAAACTTTTCTCCCTTCACCCTTAACCGATGTCCTCTGGTGTTTTCTCCCCACCATAACATTCCAACTCTGATACTCAGTACTTTGATTTATAAAGGCCAATGTACCAAAAGCTCTGTTTACGACCCTATATACCTGTGACGCCACTTTTAGGGAATTTTGTATCTGTAATCCCAGATCTCTCTGTTCTACCGCACTCCTTAGTGCCCTACCATTTACCATGTATGTTCTACCTTGGTTTGTCCTTCCAAAGTGCAGTCCCTCACACCTGTCTGTATTGAACTCCATCGGCCATTTTTCGGCCCATTTTTCCAGCTGGTCCAAAGCCTTCTGCAAGCTTTGAAAACCTTTCTCACTGTCCACTATACCTCCAATCTTTGTATCATCAGCAAATTTGCTGATCCAATTTACCACATTATCATCCAGATCATTGATATAGATGACAAATAACAATGGACCCAGCACTGATCCCTGTGGTACACCACTAGTCACAGGCCTCCACTCAGAGAAGCAATCCTCTACTACCACTCTCTGGCTTCTTCCACTGAGCCAATGTCTAATCCAATTTACTACCTCTCTATGTATACCTAGCGACTGAATCTTCTAACTAACCTCCCATGCGGGACCTTGTCAAAGGCCTTACTGAAGTCCATGTAGACAACATCCACTGCCTTCCCTTCATCTACTTCCCTGGTAACCTCCTCGAAAAACTCTTAATAGATTGGTTAAACATGACCTACCACGCACAAAGCCATGTCGACTCTCCCTAATAAGTCCCCGTCTATCCAAATACTTGTAGATCCTATCTCTCAGTACTCCTTCCAATAATTTACTACCGACGTCAAACTTACTGGCCTATAATTTCCCGGATTACTTTTAGAGCCTTTTTTAAGTAATGGAACAACATGAGCTATCCTCCAATCCTCCGGCACCTCACCCATAGATGTCGACATTTTAAATATATCTGCCAGGGCCCCTGCAATTTCAAGACTAGTCTCCTTCAGGGTCCGAGGGAATACCCTGTCAGGTCCTGGGGATTTACCTACTCTGATTTGCCTCAAAATAACAAGCACCTCCTCCTCATCAATCTGTATAGGTTCCATGACCTCACTACTTGTTTGCCTTATTTCCATTGACTCCATGCCAGTTTCCTTAGTAAATACAGATGCAAAAAAACCATTTACGATCTCCCCCATTTCTTTCGGTTCCATGCATAGCCAACCACTCTGATCTTCAAGAGGACCAATTGTATCCCTTACTATCCTTTTGCTCTTGATATACCTGTAGAAGCTCTTTGGATTATCCTTCACCTTGACTGCCAAAGTAACCTTATGTCTTCTTTTAGCCCTTCTGATTTCCTTCTTAAGTTTTTTTTGCACTTTTTATAGTCGTCAAGCACCTTATTTGCTCCCTGTTTCCTATACATGTCATACATCTCTCTCTTCTTCTTTATCAGAGTTCCAATATCCCTTGAGAAGTTTAAATCTTCTCTTTGGCGGGTGTTCAGTGAGACGCTTTCTCACTGCTTCTGCTCTGTGGTCTCTGCTGCCCTCCAACTCTTCGACCATATACTCACCCAGACTCACTCTTCCCTTTCTCCCATTTCATCCTTGATGCCCATCCTTCTTCCCTTTCTCCCATGGTCCGCTTTCCTCTCCTAACAGTTTCCTTCCTCGCCAGTCTTTTACTTTTCCTACGCATCTGGCTTCACCTATCACTTTTTAGCTTGTACTTGCTCCACTTTCTTATTCTGCTGTCTTTGCCCTTCCTCTCCGGTCCGGAGGAAGGGTCTTAGCCTGATACATTGACTATTTATTCATATTCCTAGATGTTGCCTGACCTGCTGAGTTCCTTTAGCATTTCGGGTGCATTGCTTTGAAATTCCAGGATCTGCAGAATTTCTTCTGCTTATGATTTGCTGCACTATTGCGATCTCTTTGAGGGATGACTACCCTGAAGAAGTTTAAATCTGCTTTTTGTTGGGAGTTCAGTGAGACCCTCTCTGTGATCCCTGCTGCCTTCCAGCTCTTTGACCATGAATTCACCTAGACTTGCTATCACACATCTTCCCCTGCTGCTGCTCCTTCTTTCCTTTCTACCATGGTCCACTCTCCTCTCCCACCAGATTCCTTCCTGTCCAGCCTTTTACCTTTGCCACCTACCCGGTTTTACCTATCACCTCCTCCTTCTTCCCCTCCTTCCCCTCACCCCAAGTTGTTAGTCTGGCATCTCCCATCCTTTCCGTTCCTGAAGAAGGGTCTTGGCATGAAATGTTTTCTGTTTATTCTCCTCCATAGATGCTGCTGATTTGCTGAGCTCCTCCAGCATTTTATGTGTGTTGCTATATTGTTTTGTATAAGCTCGGGAGGCAGAGAAGCATGGCGGTTAGCGTTATGCCATTACAGCGCCAGTGATCTGGGTCTGCTGCCTGTAAGGAGTTTATACGTTCTCCCTGTAACTGTGTGGGTTTCTTCTGGGTACTGTGGTATCCTCCCACACTCCAACGATGTATTGGTTAAGGAGGTTAATCGATCACATGGGTGTAATTCGGCACTGCGGGCTTGTTGAACCAGAAGGACTTGTTACTTTGTGAAATCTCTAAATAAGTAAAAGTAAGTTCAGATTTTATATTGAACAGAATGTATTTTCTTTCTAATCATGGTATTATTCTGAACATTTGTTTCTTCTTGCTCGCTTGATGTCTTATTACTTCTGATGTCTTTCAGCAGCCCCAAGTTTTGAGGGAAGGGAACATATAGAACAATTGTTTTGGCTAGGATAGTTAGTTTAGTTGAGGGAACAAAAATTCTGCCTTGGAAAAGATGAACCAGAATTGGGTACTCTCAATCTTGTAAGCTATAGAAACAAGGTCTCTGATCAGCCCAGTTGCCCAAATTCTCAGTCATTCTCTCTCTAATAGATTAAATGATAAACCTGAGGATGCATAAGAGGCCAGAAATGGATTAATGCTGAGAATGGAGGGCAGTAGTGTAGTGAGGGTTACAATAGCAGTGACTAAATAGAAATGAATGAAACCACTAAACTTCAATGATTAATATCTGAGAATGGGTGTGAGGATTATTTGTTAATGACAAAAATAGTTGCTTTGTTTTAATGAAAATGTGCCTTCTGCATGTAGGTGACTTGTGATCAGATAGTTGAACGTCTGGAAGAACTGGAAAATGCTCCTCAACTGGCAGTGTTACCAATATATTCCCAGCTGCCTTCTGATCTTCAGGCGAAGATTTTTCAAAAGGTACAAATAAGTATTTTTGCTCATGAAGTGAGCTGAAAGTACATGAGGTTTCAGTTTCTCTGTATTGTCAAAATCTTAGAAATGTGTTGCAGGTGTCACCATTAGTTCAATTGAATTTGATACGGTGTTGCTGAAGAAAGCCATTCAGATCCCTTTTCCTCCTCTCTTTGTTTTGCTGTACCCTTACAACTTAAGATTTTTTATAAATGCCTAGCAGTCCCCTTGGCTTCCTTTTGCCCTTGTGTTAATTTGCAGTAGCCTATCAACCTGCCAGCATATTTCTGGGCTGCCATATTGAGATCAGCTTTTGGTGATCTCACATTCATAACAGGATTCAATGTAGGTACTGTAACTCCCTGACTTATAACTTTCAGTTTACTGGACTAAATTTACCCTCATCTCTATCTGAATAACCAAGTTATGGTCAGATGATGCTGTGATGTGGAGGACTTCTGCACATGTGTTTTTGTTTTGAAGCATGGAATTGTTATGGCAAAAAGTAGAAACTGTTTGGCTTATTGAATCTGCTTGAGCTCTTTATAAACATTTTAGTCAGTTCATTTCAATGATCTTTCCCCCTCTTCCCTATAATATATTTTACCGTTAGATTTTCAAATACTGTCCAATTACGTCTTAACAGTTATAATTGGATTTTATTCCATATTATATTCAATTGAAGCCTTGAAGATTTCACAATCATCCACTTATGAGAAAAGTTTGTTGTATGTAAATATGTATGTTTCTCTTAATGTACCGAACAGCCTATGAATCACTAAGGACAAACAACCCTTGAACTCTCTTTGTGGTTTGACTGAAAAACAGCAGGTTAATTTCCCCACAACATCAAATCAAAAGTTAAAAATAATACTGATTATTTCACTATGTCTGGGACTAGTGAAGATACTCATTTCTGTAACATGTTTCTCTGTAAAGGCTCCAGATGGAATCCGCAAGTGTATTGTTGCTACAAACATTGCAGAGACATCACTCACGGTGGATGGCATCATGTTTGTTGTTGATTCAGGATACTGCAAATTAAAAGTAAGTACAGTCAGCCCTCCTTATCAGCGAGTTCCGCATGCGCAAATTCAACCAACTGCGAATTGAGAAAACCCGGAAGTGCTCTTCCAGCACTTGTTGTTCGAGCATGTACAGACTTTTTTTTCTTGTTATTATTCCCTAAACAGTGCAGTGTAACAACCATTTTACATAGCATTTACATTGTATTAGGTATTATAAGTAATCTAGAGATGATTTAAAGTACACGGGAGGATGTGCATAGGTTATCGTGGATCGGGATAAAAAAAAACCCCAAGTTCTCTTACTAAGTAATTCGGAACAGGTACATCCAGTATTACTTGGCGTCAGTTAGTCAAACGTTTGTCTTAGTATATTGTATATATTTTACCTTTCTATGTATATAAAACACTTAAGAAATGTATGTTTCAGCGCCGAGTTCGATCCAGTGACAGATCACTACCAAGCGTGCTCTCCATTTGTGCCGGGTTGATGTGGAGGATCAAAAACCCAAAACCCAATAATTAAACCATTGCTTTGCTTAGTAATAATTGTAGCTTTCATCGGGGCAGGGCCTTTCTCACTTTATCCTTTAAAATTGTTCCGATCGTTGACCGACTGTAGCCTAACACTTTTCCAATGACCGATGGGGTTTCACCTCTTTCCGATCGCTTTATTATTTCCACTTTATTTTCAATCGTGAACGTGATTATTTTCATGAACAGAAACATTTCAGATTCAGAGCTCCGCCGCCAGGTCCTAATGTCCACCGCACTGAGACAGGTTAAATAAGGTCTGGGGTTCCACTGGGTCCTAAGGTCCACCGCATTTAGACAGGTTGAATAAGGGACTTGAGCATCTGCGTTCTTTGGTATTCGCGAGGGGTCCCGGAACCAATCCCTCACGGATAAGGAGGGCCGACTGTAGTTCAATGTTGCAAAGAGGGTGGAAAGGGAATGGACAGGAGAAAGGGAATATCTGTAACTGAATGAGGTGAAGTTGCCATGCTGAAGCTCTAAATATGAAGCAATCTGGTTGTTAGATTAATGAGGGCAGTTAAGAAAAAACAAAGAAACATGTAAAAGCTGTGAAACAAGGCCAGCTATCACAGAGAACTGAGACAAAAAGGGAAGTTTTGGAAACCTGCAGCAGATTGGGCAGTGTATGTGGAGAAAGAAAAGGCTGACTTAACTGGCTAATGTGAAACTGATTTGAGTTGTGTTTTATAATCAGTGGAATATTTCTGTAATACTTGGAGTTGAATTCCTATGGTTTTGGCAGGTCAAAATTTAATATTTTTCCATCTGGCATCTGGTTAGGAGAAGAAACAATATAAAAAAAACAATGTAAGAAAATTAAATGACTTGGTGTTCAAAGATACATTGCACTAATTTAATGTTTGACTTCTTATCCAGGTCTTTAACCCAAGAATGGGTATGGATGCTCTTCAGATTTATCCAATCAGCCAAGCCAATGCCAATCAGCGCGCAGGTCGAGCTGGGAGAACAGGTCCAGGCCAGTGTTTTCGGTAACAAATAATCTTTCCCTGGGTACAATTTTACAGATATGCTGTATTTCCAGTTCTTAAGATAATATTTCATTTTCTCTTTGCATAATATTTGGAATTTACATTCCTGTGATTATAGTATTGTGCCTAATCTGAATTGTGCCGTCTACTGGTATCCATTCTTAAATAGGGATACGTTAGGTACCAGTCCCATGATAGAATTGTTTTGCAGGTAAAAAAATTACTTCATCTGAATATTAGCCATTGTCAAGACATGCTAAATTTTCAAAAAATTGTTTAACTTTACAAAGCAATAACTTTTTTAAATTATTCTGGAGTGACAAAAGTAGATGCTCTGAATCAAAGAAAATGGAAAACATCGTCAAAAGTTTCATCAGTCTTTGCTGCCAAATTAACATACACTTGGCCAACTCACAGATTATGAACTTTTGTTGACTTGCCTAGTATTTAAACTTAAATGGAAGTTTTATTCTTTCGTCAGGTACAGGTAAAGCTGGCAAGACCAACATTTAGTGCCATCTGTAATAGTTCTCAATGAAATGATAATTAGCTACCTTCTTGAGCTGATAGTAACTGTGTTTGAGAAAAGGTTGTTCCAGGAATTGGCTTCAGTGATAATGAAGGAATGGTGCTCTTACTTCTAGGATTATGAAATGTGTTGACTGGAATGGATACTTGCTTCTAGTAAATAGTCCACAGTCAGAGAGTTCTACAGCACAGGAATGAGATCTTTTGCCCATCACATCTATGCCAATATTATTACCCAATTATACAAAGTAATTTGCTTGCATTTTTGATCTTTATCCTTCTGTGGCTTGATTATTTAAGTGTCTGTAAAGGTTTCTTAAATGTAACGATTGTATCTGACACCACCACCTCCAGATAGCGCCACTTTGTGTAAAGCACATTTTCTCTGTGAAATCTCCTCAAACCTTCCTCATACCATAAACTTGTGCCTTCTTGCTTTTGATACCTCTACCGTGGAAAGATTATTTATGCCTCTTATAATATTATATACCTCTATCTCTCAGCCTCTCAGGGAAAACAAATGCAACCTATCCAATCTTACCCTATAACTAATGTGCTCTAATCTAGGCAATATTCTGGTGGATCCTCTGCAATCTCCAGAAAAACATACTTTCCAAAGTGGACACAAAACTCCAAGTGCCATCCAACCAGTGTTTTGGAAAGTTGCAACATGGTATTTTCCAACTTTTATGTTCTGTGCCTTCTTCACCACCCAACCAGTTTTGTTGTTTTCAGAGAACGAGGTATGTGAACCCCAAGGTTCCTTTATTCATCAGCATTTTCAGTGCCCTTCCGTTTACTGTATATATCCCAACCTCTGACTTCCCAAGATGCATCACCTTGCACTTGTTGGGATTAAATTCCATCTGTCAATGGTCTGCCCAAATTTCATCTGATCTATAACCTGCTGTAGGTGGCCTTCCTTGCCAGCCACACACCCTCAACTGTGGTGTAATCTGTATACTTATTAATCATACCTTCCCCATTGACAGCCTTCTCATTCTGTTACAACCCAACTAGCAAGGGACCCAGAAATGAGCCCTGCAGAACACCACTGGTACAGCCTTCCAATTAAAAAAAAACACCCTTTCACTACCCTCCTCTGGCTCCTATCACCAAGCCATTTTTGGATCCCATTAACCAGTTCATTTTGTATCCCATGTGCCATAACTTTCTGGACCAGCCTACCATTCAGGAGCCTGTCAAATGCCCTACTAAAGTCCAAATAAAGTATATCTGCTGTCCTGTCTTCATTAATCTTCTCAGTTACCTCCTCAAAAAACTTGATCAAAAATAGTAAGTGAGGCAGGATTCCCTCTGTACAAAGCCATGCTTGATCAGTTCCTGTCTTTCCAAATGTACATAAATCCTATCTTGTAGGATTTTTCCAGTAATTTCCTTCTCATTTCTCTGAGGCTCACTAGCCTGTAGATACCTGGCTCACCTATGGTGCCATTCTTAAATTAAGGAACAACATTAACTATCCTCCAGTCTTCTGGCATCTGACATATGACTAATAGAGATGCACAAATCTCGATCATGGCTCTATCTATCTCTGTCCTTTGCTTCTTATGAAAGCCTGATATAGATCTATGCTGACTTGCTCCAGATTATTCACATATCTTTTCCTGAATTCGATACATTCCATGTTAGAGTCATAGAGTCATGGAACACTACAGCATATAAACAAGCTCTTAGGCCCACCTAGCCTGGGCCAAACCATTAATCTGCCTAGTCCCATCAACATGCACCTGCACCATAGCCTTTTATTCCCCTATCATCCTACTATTCACACTTCTCTTAAATGTTGAAATCGAGCTTGCATGCACCATTTGCGCTGGTTGCACACTCTCACAACCCTCTGAGTGAAGAAGTTTCCCCTCATATTCCTCGTAAACTTTTCACCTTTCACCCTTAACCCATGAGCTCTGGTTGTAGTGCAATCTAACCTCAGTAGAGAAAGCCTGCTTACATTTACCCTGTCTATACCCCTCATAATTTTGTATACCTCTATCAAGCCTCTCAATCTTCTACGTTCCAAGGAATAAAGTCCTAACCTATTCAATCTTTCCTTATAAATCATGTCCTCCAGACCCAGCAACATCCCTGTAAATTTTCTCTGTACTCTTTCAAACTTATTTACATCTTTCCCGTAGGTACGGTCGGTGTCTGAAACTGCATCAATACTCTAAATTAAGCTTTACCAATGTGTTATACAACTTCAAGGTAACATCCCATCTCCTGTTCTGAGTACTTTGATTTATGATGGCCAATGTGCCAAAAGCTTTCTTTACCTTCTCCTGAATAAATACAGATGCAAAAAGATCTGTTTAAGATTTCCTGTATCTCTTTGAGGTCCATGAATAGATTACATCTGTGATTGTCCAGAGGACCAATTTTGTCCCTTGCTATTCTTTGTACATCGGTAGAAGCCTTTGGGGTTCTCCTTCACCTTGTCGGCTAGAGCAACATCATTGTCCTCTTTTATCTCTTCTGATTTCCTTCATAAGTATTCTCTTGTAGTTCTTACTCTCGTCAAGTACCTCATATGTTCCTGCCTGCCTATACCTGCTATACACCTCCTTTTTCTTAACCTGGGCCTCATTATCTCTTGAAAACTAAAGTTCCATAAACCTGTTATTCTTGCCTTTTATTTTGACAGGAATATACAAACTCTGTGCTCTCAAAATTTCACATGAGGCTTTATGGGACTGAGGAGTAAACTGAGGAGTAAAAAGGGTATGATCACATTAATGGGATTATAATATAGATCTAGAATTCATCCAGTTCCAGCTGCAACTCCATAATATGGTCTGTGAGAAGCTGGATGGATTTCCTGCAGGTGTAGTTGTCAAGGACACTGGATCCTGGACCCGGACTCTGGACCCTGTCTTCCCATATCCTGCAAGAGGTGCATTCGAGCATCCTGTATGGCATCCCAGTGCTCTAAATGTGCAATAAGAAAGAAAGACTAAATAATAAAAAAGAAATCTACCTATGGCCTACTCCCCTCCTTGCTGAAGTCTAGATGAATCAAACTCTCAACTCCCCACTCCAGCATTGGCCCACTCACACAATAGCTGCTCCCGCAATGGGCATTCAGTTTAACCTAACTACTTCTTATTGGTTCTTGCTAAGTACCTAATTATGTGGAATCCAATGTCTCTTCGGGAACTGTGGCATGCAAAATGTGCAGACTGCCCTTGCTCGCTTCTTTTAAGCTCTCCCTCCAGACAATCTGGCCTCTTCTTGGGACGGTGGCACACAAAACGTGCCAACTACCCCCACTTGCTTCTTTTAAGCGCTCTCCCTCTACGCAATCCGGTGTCTCCTCTGAACTGTGGCACACAAAATGTAAATGTTCTTGGGGAATACAGGTAAGAAGTATTCATTTAGAACCTTGCCTACAATTCCTGGTAATCCACACTCAGATTACTCCTTTGGTCCCCATAATAACTAATTCTTTCCCTCGCTCCACTCATGATGTTGTTGCTGCATATATCATAATGGAGATATTGCATGGTGAACATTACGGTAACATCTTTGTACATTTCCCTAAACTGTTACATTAATAGATTGCTGAAATTAAAAATATTCAGTTTTATGTGCATTTATTCTTGTGATTAATGTTAAGTTTGACCAAGTATGCTGTTAACTAAAGATAATCTATAGTTACATATGGTAAAAGTGAATGAAGAAACATGTACTTTGATTTTCTTCAAATTGATAGATTTATTTATTCAACCACACAGGTTGTACACACAAAGTGCATATAAAAATGAGATGTTGACCACCACTGTACCTGAAATCCAGCGAACAAATTTGGCTAATGTGGTCCTGTTGCTTAAGTCCCTTGGTGTTCAAGACTTACTCCAGTTTCATTTCATGGACCCGCCACCTGAAGATAATATGTTGAATTCTATGTACCAACTCTGGATCCTAGGTGCTCTTGACAATACAGGTAATTAGAAAATTATGCGGAAATTTTTCTGAACCTTCAAGTTCAAATGTAATTGCCATTCAGCCATTCACACGTATGCAGCTAAATGAAACAATGTGCCTCTGTAATTTGCAAGATGCGAAATCAGTACATGGAGCCACACATAGCACATATAGTTACAACTGCACATACAGTCACAAGTCCCTGAATGACGTGGCCTGAAGTTTGATGGCGTATGGGATGTTATCCTGGAGCCATGTTTCTGCAAGAACGAGCTCGCAGCAGTGACTCAGCCACAGATGAAGGCTTATCAGCTTGCCTTGCGCTGGGTCAGCCGCAGTCGAAGGCAATCCAGCCTGTCATCCAGGGAGTGAACACTGGAGAACAGCACTGATGGGTGAACCATTGTGCAGGAGCCAGGCCTAAACCCAGCACGGATTTCAGTGCACCCTTAGTGCCTCTGTCCACACATCAACCGAGGCCATGCAACTCCCCCGCTGTTGGTATCACCAATGAACTAATAATTAACCAGACTTGCAGTATTTTACAACTCCCTTGTCCATTCGTCCCCCCCATCCTTCCCCACTGATCTCCCTCCTGGCACTTATCCGTGTAAGCGGAACAAGTGCTACACATGCCCTTACACTTCCTCCCTTACCACCATTCAGGGCCCCAAACAGTCCTTCCAGGTGAGGCATCACTTCACCTGTGAGTCGACTGGGGTGATATACTGCGTCCGCTGCTCTCGATGTGGCCTTTTATATATTGGTGAGACCCGACGCAGACTGGGAGACCGCTTTGCTGAACATCCACGCTCTGTCCGCCAGAGAAAGCAGGATCTCCCAGTGGCCACACATTTTGATTCCACATCCCATTCCCATTCTGACATGTCTATCCACGGCCTCCTCTACTGTAAAGATGAAGCCACACTCAGGTTGGAGGAACAACACCTTATATTCCGTCTGGGTAGCCTCCAACCTGATGGCATGAACATTGACTTCTCTAACTTCCGCTAGGCCCCACCTCCCCCTCGTACCCCACCTGTTACTCATTTTTATGCACACATTCTTTCTCTCACTCTCCTTTTTCTCCCTCTGTCCCTCTGAATATACCTCTTGCCCATCCTCTGGGTCACCCCCCCCCTTGTCTTTCTTCCCGGACCTCCTGTCCCATGATCCTCTCGTATCCCCTTTTGCCTATCACCTATCCAGCTCTCGGCTCTATCCCTCCCCCTCCTGTCTTCTCCTATCATTTTGCATCTCCCCCTCCCCCTCCAACTTTCAAATCCCTTACTCACTCTTCCTTCAGTTAGTCCTGACGAAGGGTCTCGGCCTGAAACGTCGACTGCGCCTCTTCCTATAGATGCTGCTTGGCCTGCTGCGTTCACCAGCAACTTTGATGTATGTTGCAGTATTTTGTATTATCATTGTCTAACAGGGTCTTGCAATCACAAGAAAAATGTTTAAGATAAAAATTTGCACCATTTGCTGTCCCTGGAGAAGCTCCTGCGACCAAACGCACCGCCATCTTACCGGAAGAATAGAATGCATCGTTTAATACTTCTTTGGGAAAATAGAGTTTAACTAAAGAATTATGGATTTTGCCAAGGGTGTGCAGATCTGGAAATGTGACATTAACCTGCCAGATCTGTATTTAACCTAGATGTGTCAGTTGGTGTTTAGGAAATCTCTATGGAAGATTTTAAGTACAAATGTAATTGGAGTTCCAGGATTTAACCTTGGATGCATGAATTCCCCAATCTCTTTCAAACTGAAATGCTAGTGAGAGCTAAGTTGTATGGTTTTAGAATGAAGGAGCTATTGTTGTAATCCCAATGGAGACACTTCAGTTTTCAAGCCACTATTCTGAATCACAGTGGATTAAGACAGCTGAGTGAGTAAAGGAGTTAAATTAATCGGCACGTGGATGAAAGAGCCATTGTTCTTGCTTTTACTATCAAGTAAGATTTACAAGCCACGACTGTCAATGTATTTGCGTGCAGGAGATGATTCTTAAGATTGCTGACTTCTGAAATCATGAGTTGGCTTAGTGCTAACTTCATCTTTCTTACCCTAATGGTGTGTCTGAAGATAAGACCACAAGACATAGAAACAGAATGAGGTCATACAGCTCATTGAGTCTGCTCCACAATTCGATCGTGGCTGATTTACTATTCCCCCTCAACCCCATTCTGCTGCCTTCTCTCCGTATCTTTGACACTCTTACTAATCAAGAACCTATCAACCTTCACTTTAGTATTCCCAATTACTTGACCTGTAGAGCCATCTGTGGCAATGAATTCTGCAGAGTGACCATCATCTAGCTAAAGAAATTCCTTCACTGTTTTAAAAGGACATCTTTTAATTTGAGGCTGTGCCCTCTGGTGCTAGACTCTCCCACTACTGGTAATTGAATACGTTTGATTTGAAAGATGACTTGGAGACAAAAGGTCCTAAATTCTTGAAATGTATTAAAAAACTCTGTAGCAAATACATTCCCTCAGTCCAGTGATAAAGAAGATGGAAAAGTGAGCAGTAGTACAAATAAAGCATTTTGAGCTTGCTGAGTTGCTGTTAGTTTATTAATGTTTTGCATACTGAGATACAGTGGAAAAGCTTTGTGTAGTCTTTGATTATGTTGTCAGTGTAGATGGAGGGCGACTGGTTTGTGTGATGGACAAGGTTGTGTTCACAATTTTCTGCAGAATTTATTGTGTGTTGCTTAAGATTTCCAGCATGTACAGAATCTCTTGTGTGAGTGACACTACAATGTCCAGTCAAGCTTTCTTTTGAGTATTTTGATTACTCAGAAAGTAGATGTGTTCACTTTGGAAGTACTCTGCCAATTTTTTCATCTTATCCATTTAATTTTGATAACGGGAAGCAGCTACATCATGCACTAGGCCATATCTTGACAGTGATTGGTGTTTTTGAATGCAATTGCTTTTATTAGACTATTTGCTCAGAAACAACTCATAGACTTGCAGGGACCCATTTTATTACTGTCAGTAACAGATGGCAGCAAATTGACCACTATTTTCAGTTGGTTGACTCCATTTGTAGTCCAGCAACAGAACCTGGTCTTGCAGAGACTTGATAACATTTTGGAGGGGAGAAGCCTCTCTGGAAGGCTAAAATTAGAGATCTCATTCATTTCACTGCATGTGTCAGCCTGAGGAATGGAGAAGATGATTATTATTTCCAATTATATATCAAATTATTTATAATTTTCATTGCCTTTTCATGAAGATGTACAAGTTTAATTACTTTGTTAGATTATTAATTGTTTACATTAATTTTAACTATTTTTAAATGTCCCTGAATATCAGACAATTTATTGTTAATATTATTTTCATAGCTCTACACTTCAGTTGATTTACTAACTGTAAAATTTTCCTGTGTTCTGAGGACAAGGCTCTGGATATAAACCTCCATGCAATGACACTTGCTCACTGACTGCTGGTTACAGAGGGCCAACAATGCTGGTTTTCTGCATCTTGCCTAGATGATGCAGGCTTGTGGAAATCACAGCTGGTGATCCAGACACTGGGCCAACTAGTCTTATTAATCTGCTATTTTATGTAGTTTTTTTTTACCGTTCTAGGCAGCCTGACTCCAACTGGAAGGATGATGGTTGAATTCCCACTTGATCCTGCTCTGTCAAAGATGTTGATAGTGTCGTGTGACATGAGCTGTAGTGCTGATGTCCTCATCATTGTGTCAATGCTATCGGTGCCCGCTATCTTTTATCGACCAAAGGTATGTGAGAGAATCTAAAATCAGTACTCTTTTAGAGAGAGCTAAAACCTACTTTTACCCAAAAGGTGCAATATTGACCATCCTCTGCTTACTCTTCACGTTGTCTTTATTAAACAGGCTGCATTAACATTTTTATTTATTTTAATTTGGAGAAGCAGCATGTAACAGGCCCTTCTAGCCCAACGAGCTCACACTGACCAATTACACCCATGTGACCAATTAACCTACTATCTTTGGAAGGTGGGAAGAAACTGGAGTACCCTGTGGAAAACCGCACGGTCACGGGGATAATGTACAAATTCCATACAGACAGCGGCAGAATTGAACCTATGTCGCTGGCGCTGTTAATTGCATTATGCTAACTGCTAGGCTACCATGCCGCCCTGAATTCAAGTAGTAGTATCTAATACATGAAACTGCAGAGGCTGTAATCTGAAACAATAATCAAACAGCTTGACCTATTGAATTCCTCCAGCTGTTTGCTTTTTGCTGCATGTTATTTTAACCCTCTTCTTTTAGATAAACTATATAGAATTAATATCGAATTTTCATAATCATGAGCAGAGGGAACTTGGGGTTTAAGTTCAATTTCCCTGAAAGTGGCAATAGAGATAGATAGAGTGATGAAGAAGTTATATGGCATGCTTGCCTTCATAGATCAGGAGATTGTAAAAGTATTACAACTTCACAAAACACTTGTTAGACACCAAGAATATTGTGTGCATTTCTGGTTGCTGCACTACAGTAAGGATATGGTTGTGCTGGAAAGAGTGCAAAAGAGATTCACCAGGAGGTTGCCAGGGTGGAAAGGCTTGATTTATGGGGAGAAATTGGATAGGTTAAATTTGTTTTCTTGAAGGAGACTGAGGGATAACTAGATGGAGAGGTATAATATTACTTGGGGCATAGACAGGGCAGGTAATTAGAATGTTTTACCGTTGGTATCAGAAACCAGAGGACACAGGTTTAAAATGAGGATTTTTAAAGGGGATTTGAGGGGGTGTCTTTCTTTATGGAGAATAACTGATATTGAATGCAATCATCAAGAGATATTTAGACTGGCATTTATAAAGGTAAGGCATAGAAGGATGTGGGCCTAATATAAGAAAGTGGACTAGTATAGATGGGCAAGAATGTCAACATAGATGTGATGAGAAGGACTTGAAGACTATGATTCTATAATGTTATCTTTGCAATTAGGAGCCGGTTGTTGGATCTGGTATTTGTTTGTATTGTTTAAAGGTTCTGTGGATTGCAAAACTACTTGAAGTAAACTTCAACAAGGTCTTGGTTTGAATTTTAGTTGGTGACGAAATCTGAATCTGATCTGCTGTCCCAAGTCATTAAGTGTGTGGTCCTTGCTCCTAAGCCAAGCTGACCCTCCTTATCCGAGGGTCATCCTATAAATACAATTAGACCTTGGCAATGTCCCAGAGCCCATACACCCAGGCAACTCTGACAACCTTTTGATGACAGTTCATCAATGTCAGAATCCATTTTATATTCGTCCCACATCAAAACAGTTTAAATAGACTTTATTCAATAGTTTTAGAAATTATTGTAATATTCCTAATTGTACTGGAAACTAATTAAAACATTAAAAAGCAAGTTACCTTTCCTTTTTTTGGACAATGTTTCATTAGTTGTATAGTCTTTAAAGAGAGAACAAAATTATAAAGGGCTAGTTGTTTAAAAGGTTCGCTTTTCCCTTCGGACCAAATGATTTCAGAATTTCATTGGAAATCTTATCTTCACCGGCTGCCTTTCTGACTTTTAGACTCCAAATTGCACTTTCCATCTCTGACATCAGTATTTTAGGTTGATTAGTCATTTGATTTAATACTGGTAAATCCTCAATCCTGCTATCTTTAAATAATTCCGAGACCCATCTGTCCGTGATCTCTTCTTTTTCATAGCATGGATTACCACTACCGTCTTTAATATACCCAGCTGATGGCATGGTCCTCTTTAATTTCATCATATCTTTTACCTTTTGGTGAAGGCCTCTATAATCATGACTTCGTTCATACTGCTCAATTTCTTCACACTGTTCATTCATCCAATTCTCTTTCGCTTCCTTAAATTTTTTTTGAATCAAGTGGTGTTGGGCCTTGTAGAGTTCATTATCCCGATGTTTTATCTTTCTTCAGTTAACTTTCTCAACTTTTTGGTGAACCAAGGTTTATGTCTTTTGCTCCTTTTCCGATAACCCAAGGTCTTTTCTGCAACTTCTGTCACTGTTGTTTTGAACTCTTCCCAGATGTTCTCCACTGCCATGTCGCTACCCTCGTCATCTAAGACTGAAAATCTATTCTCCATTTCGACCAAATATTTGATCTTTTTTGCATCATCTGTAATGAGTAAATCAAAGTCTATATCTTATTTTATAGAACCAACTGGGTACTAAAATATAGTCAATTTGGTTTTTTACTGAACCTTTTAGCGCTACTAAGCAACAGTTATATGACAGGAAATCTTCCAGAGGACTTTCTCAAATCGGTATTTATCGCCTTACCAGAAAAGCCAAGTGCGATAAAACGTAACGAACACAGGACGATAAGCATAATGTCTCACTGCGTCAAGTTACTGTTGAAAATAGTGTTTGGCAGAATGAAAGGTACAATCAGCGATGAAATTGGAGAAACACAGTTCGGTTTTCGTAAAGGCTCAGGAACAAGGGAAGGAATATTTGCGTTGGGAAATATCATGGAGAAATGCATTGAGGCACAAAGGACCATCTGCTTATGCTTTATTGAATATGAAAGGACTTGATAAAGTAAGACACGAGAAAGTAATAGAGGTGCTGAACAAGTACGATCTGGGATGGGAGGATGTGCAAATAATAAGGAACTTGTATTGGAAACAGAAAGCGGTGGTCAGGGTAGAAAATGAGCTATCACCAATGGGCATGTATTAAACGAGGCATAAGGCAAGGCTGTGTTGGCTCGCCGGATTTGTTCAACCTCCATGGAGAATGGATTTTTCGGGAATGCAACCATCAGGAGACAGGTATTCTAATCGGAGGCCGGAAGGTGGATAACATCAGGTATGTGGACGACACCGCATTGATAGCTGACAGCGAATGCGAACTGCAAATTATGCTGAATAAGGTGAATGAGAAAAGCCTTGACTACGGACTAAAAATCAACCCTAAGAAAACAAAATCGATGGTGGTAAGCAAAACAACCACTAAAGACTCATTCATGATGGTATCATTACAAGCGAATGGACAAGGCATTGAACAGATGCGAAAGTTTGATTATCTTGGCAGTTGTCTGACAGATGATGGGAGATATGAAGTTGAGATCAGAAGGAGAATAGGTATGGCTAAGACCCAGTTCATGAAGCTAAAAGATCTACTATGAAATCAGAAGGTAAACATCCAAAGTAGAAACAGCTTCCTTGAGTCTTATGTATGGTCAGTGCTGAGGTGTGGATCAGAAATATGGACCCTGAAGAAGGATGACATGAAACGAATTAATGCTTTTGAAATGTGGTACTATCGACAAATGTTGAAGATCAGCTGGGTAGAGAAAGTTTCAAATGAGAGGGTTTTGTCCGAAGTTGATAGACCATGGATACTGCTGGAGAAGATCATGAAGTTAAATGTTGCTTATTGTGGACACGTTACGCAGAGAGATAACATCTTGTTGGACTTGCTATATGGAAAGGTGGAGGGAAAGCAAGGAAGAGGAAGGCAAAGAACAACGTGGCTGAATAACATCAAGGATTGGACCAAGCTGGACAAGACTAGGGATGTTGTGGACAAATGTCGGAACAGAGGGGCATGGAGGGAAGTCGTCCGCCAACTGGAAATTCCAGATGTGACCTAAGGACGATGAGTTATTTAAAATTGAGGTTCATACAAACTACTTCTCTTGCAGTGTGGTTGTCTCTGGAATTCTCTGCCTTATGGAGGCCAGATCATTAAAAGTATTTAAAATGATTTTTTGATTGATCAGAGTATTGAGATGAAGATTAGAGCCCTGAGATAGATCAACCATGATTGTGTTGAAAGGCAGAAGAGACTTGAGGGCAGGTTGCCTACTCCTGCTGTTATTTTTTTGTGTTCTTGGATGGTGAGCCAATTCGAACTCCTTACAACAACTGGCTCAGATGTAAATCTAAGGGAGTAGAAGCAAATACCTCTGGCTCCTTTTTCTAATTTGTCCTTCACTGGTCAGTTGAACGGTGAGTTCAGCAATGAAGCGAGAATCTGACCTCTCATTCACTTCTGACATCCCTGTCTCAGTGCCTGGCTATAGCTGCCCGAGATGGCCTGAAAAGTAATTGGAGGATAATCAGTATTTTTCTGCTTAGGTCTGGATAAAAGTAGATGCTGACAGCCCATTAATTACAATACTACCACACTTGAAAATATACCATGCTTCTGCTTCAAGGTTGAGTGTCATATGCAATAATCCCTGGATTATTTTTATAAATTAATTTAAATAAAATTAATAAATAATGATTTTATTGTAATTTGTGTTTGATCTTCTCATGTCCTTTGACTATTTAGTAGTTTAAATGTTGATTGTTAAATCTTATTAAAATATGGCCATCTTGCTTAATTTCACCATTTTTTGCCACTATAATAGAAAATTTATTCCTCTGTTAAATTCAAAATGGTGTTTTTATATTTCTTAATGAAAAGCTAAGACCATGTTATCTTGCAAATGGAGTGTTAGACTTCAGATTATAGCATGGTGCAACAAACAAGCATCTCTTTTCCTCCACACCTTTAACCTTGCAGTTTCATTTCATTTCATTTTTAAATTTTATTAATATAATCTTCTACAGCTATAAAACAGATATTCAACAAATTAGTTTATATATAATTAATAAAGCTGAAGAAAAAAAGATATATATGCTAATGAAAAAAAAATTTATAAAAGAAAAAGAAGGAAAAAAGAGAACCCCAGCTAACTAAAACAAAAACCCAACTATAAAACAAAAAAAAAAGAGAAAAAAAAACCTATTAGGAACTGCCTCCCGGAACAATACATCTTATAAACATTTATAAATATAAAAAAAGAAAACAACAACCACCAAATCACATTTGCATAACATAAAATTGGAAGGAAACCGTGTAAATTGATTCAAATTAAATGATAATATTTAGCAACAGAGCTCCACCTTCTCTCAAAATCAAATCGGGGATCAAAAGTTCTACTTCTAATTTTTTCCCAACTAAGACATAACATTACTTGGGAAAACCATTGAGTTAGTGTAGGAGCAGAGGTATCTTTCCACTTCAATAAAATAGGTCTTCTTGCCAGCAATGTAACGAATGCAATTGCATGTTGGTTTGAAAATGAAATACCCTGAATATGATGCGGAACTATTCCAAATAGAACAGTCAGTGTACTAGGTTGTAAATTAATTTTCAAAGCTTTAGAAATTGTAGAAAATAAAGATTTCCAAAAAGATTTCAATGAGGGACATGACCAGAACATATGTGACAAAGTAGCTACTTCATTTTTGAACCTATCACAGTAATTATCTATATTAGGAAATATTTTGGATAGCCTCTCCTTTGTTAAATAATAGCGGTGAACAATTTTAAACTGAATTAAACAATGATTGGCACATATCGAAGAAGAATTAACCATTTTCAAAACTCGCGACCGGCCCTCATTAACAAAAGTCATATTAAGTTCTCTCTCCCAATCTTGTTTAATTTTTAGTGAGAGGTAACCTTGCAGTTTCTGAATCCATCTTCCTATTCAAATTTAGACACCTGCTTTCCTTTTCACCATCCAGAACCCACAAACTACCTGTTAAATGCTACGATGATTTATTTCTATTTTATTTCCATTTCATATATTACAATTGTGGCAACTGTTCTGTTAAAATTGCTGTGTTTTTTCTTCTTTGTCAAGATATTGTATTTTTGGCCATCTTCAGTGGCTGCATTATCTATTTCAAAATTTTGGTGTACTGTTACAAGGTACACTGGAAAAATAAATATTTTAAGGTCACTGAAATGGGTGAATTTTAGTGTTCATTTACCTTTACAGGTGAAACTCTGAAATGAGGACATCCATTGTGCAAAAACTGGTATCTTACTTACTTGTGTTTCCTTCTCATGATCTATATGCATTTAAAATTTACAGGGCCGAGAAGAAGAGAGTGATCAGATGAGAGAGAAGTTTGCTGTGCCAGAAAGTGACCATTTGACATATCTTAATGTTTACCTGCAGTGGAAAAATAACAATTATTCTACTATTTGGTGTAATGAACACTTTATTCACGCCAAAGCCATGAGGAAGGTAATATAATAGTTGATTTTCTGCTGTATTAATTTTTGTACATTTTAATAGGTTATTGGATTTAATTTCTTTTTGTATCAGAAACAGTAAGGCCCTAGCTAAAAATTGGAAGTTGTATGTTGTACATTATTAGCTCTTTAAGAAGTAAAACAGCCTCACCCGCCTAATTGTTGTCACTGACTGCTAATCTGACTATTCCTTAGTCCTTGCTAAAGCATGATGGTTCACAGCAGCACTGTTATCATAAGAATTAAAGGAGTTTTTCTTTAGTTTTTTAAAAAATACATTCTAACTCCCTTCTGCAGAAGCAAATATGCCTACTAAATTTTACAAATTACTACTATTATTTAAAAGTGGATAATTGTCCTGGATTTTTCTGCCTCAACAGCAACTTTAATTGATTCTGTAAATTGAGAACTGATATGGGCCTAGTGGGCTAAAATGGTCCCCTATGTCTTGTGGAAATCTGGAAAAAGTTGGGTGCACTGAAGTAACCAGATGAATTTTATATATTGGATCTGGTTCTTTTACTGCAATATGAGAAATATCATAGAAAGCCCGGCTGGACTGTACAGGTGCTCTTGTACAGTCCAGCCTGGATATGTTATAAAATTTGTGCTTAGTTCATTTATATGTGTCCTTTACCATTGATGATTTTTTTTCTAGATAAGTACTAATGTATTTTCCTAACCTACGTTCAACCAGAAAATCCCCATCCATGTTTTTTTTTAATTTCTAAAAAGCATATCCATAGATTCTTTGTGATATTGTTGATATGAGATCCATCAAATCCCATGATTTTTGTAACTTTGTTCCTTGGCTTCTAGTGCTATAATTGTAGGTTCCTTTGAATAAAACACATCCTTTTACTATATCATCTATTATTCCTAAAATGTTTTACATCTTGGTCATTTCATCTCTCAAGTTTGACATCCAACTCCAAAATTGACTTCTTGTTTCTAATTCACCTATTTGTAAATATCTTGGCATGGATCAATGTCATTAAAGTAATATATATTTTTTCCTTTTCTAAGTTGCCCTATTTTTATGAGCCCTCTTGGTTCTCTTCCTTTTTTTTGGCGTGTGCCTGCGTATGTGTGAGTCTGTGCGTCTGCGTGTCCGTGTGTGTGTCCGTGATGATGGATTTTTCACGGCGTTTTTACAAGGCGCGGAGTGAGAGGGAGACTGTATGACACGCCACTCCTCACACAGACACCTTTCACAGTATTTTCCCTTTGTTTGTACGAGGTCGAGTTGCGATCTCGACACTCAACCTGGCACGGATGGAAAGCGTACTCAGGGGCAGACCCGACTAGTTTCGAACTCGGGGACCTCCGCTCCCAGGTCTGGCGCCGATGTTGTTGCGCCACCAGCCGGCCCTGTTGGTTCTCTTCCATTGCAGAAATCACTTTTCCTTGGACACAGTGTTATTCTACTATGCGAAATGGCACTTTTCCAAATTCTAAATGGACAGATTACAGTTGAGTCTTTGGGCACTTAATTTATGAATGAAACAAGTGGAAAGTACTGAATATTTAAACTCTTGCTAGTGACCTGATTGGCCATTAATTTATGCAATGGTCAGAAATAATAAAAATTTAAGTTAGTTATATAAAATCTATTTCCAAGTATTACTGTTTACCTTGAAAAGCTGAATGAAAACTGAAATTCTTTCGGAAGGATATGAGATCTAAAGTATGTGGTCAATTGTACGTTCCCCGTAACTGTCTGGAGAAAGCCCCTTTAGATTCAGCAGGGAGCGATTTTTGTATTGGATAGCTTGTTGGGGTTGACAAACGAATGCCAAGAAGCATGAGAGGAAGTTAAAGGAAAAAATATGTCTTGAAAGTTGTATTGGATTTGGTAACTTACCTCTCTCTTTTATCAAAGGTTCGAGAAGTTCGATCTCAATTAAAGGATATCATGGTGCAGCAACGTATGAATATTGTAAGCTGTGGTACTGACTGGGATATCATCAGAAAATGTATCTGTGCAGCTTACTTTCATCAGGCTGCAAAACTTAAGGTCAGAAAGCTATGTGATATGGAGTATGCTGTTTGTAGTTTTTGATTGACTGTGTCCTCACATCCCTCCAATTGGTTCTTTTACTTTACTTTTGTCAGTGTAATATTTTTGGCATTATTACTATTGTCATTACCTGCTTCTTATTTTGGCCTCTTGTGCACTGTATAAGGAGGAAGTATAGAATTTTGTGAGTTACATCTCCTTTATGGGTAATGATTGTTCTCAAGTGATGTGCTTGTTGTATAGTCACTTCAAAATAATCTACTGTGTGAGTTTTTGACATGAAAAAATCATGCCTTATTTATCTGCCAATGGATAGGTGCTAAAATTCATTATTTCTTACTTTCATTTCATTGTATATGTCATAATTTTTTGGATAATTTTGTTCCAGTTTTACATTTTTTTGTTCTATTCTATGAGAAGTAACTATCTTATTATTTGCTTTGCAGGGTATAGGAGAGTATGTGAATGTGAGAACAGGCATGCCTTGCCATTTGCATCCAACTAGTTCACTTTTTGGCATGGGATACACACCAGATTATATTGTGTACCATGAACTGGTGATGACTTCAAAGGTAAGCTTAAGATAACAGTTTCTGTTGAATAAAAGTAACAAATTATTTTTAAATACTGTAAATTATATGTAACGCCCTTCATGGTTTGGGTGAATTTCAGTGGAAAATGAATGGGATTTCAGTAGGGAAATGTATACATATCTCATCATATCATCTTGTGGCTACCCTGAAGATTTGCAAAGCTGTATAAATCTCCCAGTAAATTTATATTTTTACGTAAATACTTGTTTTTTTTTTAAATAGGGTCCTGTTTTTGATACTATGCTTTAATTTTATGGGAAAATAACAAGACCTACTTGTAGAATTTTCTATATTTCTTCACAAAACCAGCAACAAGTTTAGAATTTCTACATGATTGCTGAATTTACTAGTTGCTGTTGAGGGCTTGTTTTTGGGAATGCACGTCAGTGTCAAAGTTCAGCATTGCAGCAATAGCCTAGCATCTATGCTGGAAAATGCAATCAGGTAGTGCAGGAGCAGCTGCAAGGACAAGCTAAGTTTCATTAAGTAAACAAGTTCATTTGTAATCTTTTTCTTATTTTATTGTTTTAAGTGCATTTTGATATCTTGCTAATTCATAAAAGAAATAATTTTTATGTCTTAAGTAGTTTTGGAATGTTTCTGTGTGATAGAAATATTAATTGTTTTAGCAACTGGTCAAGATGGTGGGGTGTGGCTTAGCATGATGTTAGTTGTTTATCCCTGTAGCTTTATGGGTGAGGCTTGATCTGCCCATTCAGATGATGGCATTTAAGCACACAAGATCCGCAGCTGCATGAGGTTTTGCCACTTTCAGGGGAAATCTGCTCCCAGTTTACAAAGAAAGAGTGCAGCATATAATTTGGTACATTAAATCTCCACTTTGGCAGGGTATCTATCTTGTTGGCTGTGCATAGAAGACCTGAGGAATGCTAATCACCAAGGTTGTTTGAATGAATACAGTAGGATGGCTTTACTTGTACCAACTACTTTGTTGAATATATAATCTGTGCTTTTCCTCAGCAATATATTTTTGCCAGAAAATATTTGAACTTTGACTTCATATGTGATGAATTCAATTCTGTTTTCTAGGAGTACATGCAGTGCGTTACTGCAGTGGATGGAGAGTGGTTAGCTGAACTTGGGCCAATGTTTTATAGCGTTAAGCAGGCTGGTAAAACGCGACAGGTATGTTGGGGTAAATTTAATGGCTTACAGTCAATTTAATGTTTTGAAATGTTTTGTATATTGATTTGTTCTTTTTTTGATTACCTGTATAAAAGAAGATTCATGCATTTTCATAAAAATAATTAAAATGGCTGTGATGATAGAGGAATGGTGTTAAAATATGAAACCTTTAAGAGGCACGAAGAAAAAGTTAGTTGACGTGGAAAAGTATGGGATAATGAAAGACAGCACAGATGTATAAAGACATATTATTTTTTGCTATCTTGTTTGATTTCACTGAAATAATTGAGAGTGTAGGAGAAGAAGCTGCAGTTGATGTTATGTTTTATGGACTTTTAAAGGCTTTTGGCCAACCTTCACTTAATATGCATTAAAAAGACAGTAACAGCTTGGATATAAAATTGAATAAGTGCCGTACACATAAATTTTGTCTCCTGTTTTAATGAAAGATTTACTTGGAAGTGGTTTAGCTAAGGTTCACATGGTCAAGAAGAGTCATCTTGTATGGGTGAATGCAATGAAGATATTTCCCCCAAGCAGGGGCTCCAAATCAGGGAAAAATGAATTTAGGTGAAGGGACCAGCCATTTAGAACTCAGCAGAGGACTAATTCAAAATTGGTCTTGTATAACCATGAAGGATTAATATGTGATCTTGTGGTTAAATATTCTCTAAGATGTAGTGAGTACGTTATAATTCCAAGTACAATTTGAGGATGAACACCATTAGGTCAGAACAAGTGTTTTCAATTTAAGTAAAGGTAATTACAATGGCATAAGGGAAGAGATGTCTAAGGTGGACTGAATAAACAAGCTTAGAGAGAGGTCAGACAAGGAATAGTTGAAAGATATTGGAAGATATTCAAACACCTTGTTTATAATGCTCAACAAGGGTTATCCTAATCGATTAGCGAGATTCCATGAAGAAAGAGGCCCAATCCATAGTTAATGAGGTAAAGGATAATGTTGAATTCGAGACTAGATATGTCCAAAGTGGCAAGGGTAAGTGCTAGACCAGTGGGTTGTGAACTCTTTAGGATCCAGTAGCAGAAGACTGAAAGTCTCAGAAGAAGGAGAACAATGGATTTTGGGCGAAAACTCGCCCATAGTGTTTAAAAACAAACAGAAAAGATTTTTATGATTTATAAGCAGCAAGAGGGCAGAAGGGCAGCGAGGGTAAGTGTGGGATCTCTGGAGAATGAGGCTGGTGAATTAATAACAGCAGAAAAGAAACAACAGAATAACTTTTTTACGTCAGTCTTCACCTTGGAAGATAATACCAGTTTCATAAGACAGGGTCCCCAACCTTTTTTGTACTGCGGGCCGGTTTAATATTGACAATATTCTTGCGGACCGGCCGACTAGGGTCGGCGGGGGGAGGTAGGGTTGCCAATGGACAAGAGTAGCAGTCAAATATGTTGTGAAAGACTACAATGACCATGAAGCCTTGCGCGGGCGCCAGTGCGCATACGTGGCTTGTGCATGTGTGTAGGTGCCGATTTTTTTCCCACAAATCGTTTTTGGCGATTCTGTTCGGGTGGGGGGTGGGTGTTAATCACAACCGAAATATAGGTGATAAGTGGCTGAGACACTCAATTTCGTTTCTTAAAGGGTTTATCTAACAAATGTAATATTAAACACACAGCGCATATTTTCCTCGCATGAATATAGTGATAAGTCAATTATCAGGGGAGGACAGGGGAGCTTGAAGTAAGTGTTGAACGAACTTCCAGTAGAAGTGGTTGAGGCAGGTTCGATATTATCATTTAAAGAAAAATTGGACAGCTATATGGACAGGAAAGGAATGGAGGGTTGTAGGCTGAGTGCAGGTCGGTGGGACTAGGTGAGAGTAGCGTTCGGCACGGACTAGAAGGGCAGAGATGTCCTGTTTCTGTGCTGTAATTGTTATATGGTTATATAAGTCACTTATAAGTCAATAGCATCATAACATTTTAAGTAACGTTTGGATATTAAACACACAGCACATATTTTCCCCGTATGAACATATAAAATCATTGCAACACACCAATATCGCTGAACCAGTGGGAGCCCTGGGCTTGTTTCCCTGCAACAAGACGTTCCTATCGAAGGGTGATGGGAGACAGCGATACTCGAAGGGGGTTTCTTATGTCCAGTCTATTCCGCAATTTAGTTTTCGTTGCATTCATTGCAGAAAACTCCGCTTTGCAGCGATATGATGCTGGAAATGGAAGCAACGTTTTCATTGCTTTCATGGCTATCTCAGGATATTTAGCCTTGACTTTGATCCAGAATGCCGGCAGAGATGTTATGTCAAACATACTTTTCAGCCCGCCGTCATTTGCAAGCTGGAGGAGTTGATCTCCTTCCCGTGCTGACATGGATGACGCGGGTAATGACCTCGCGTGCATTCAAGCTCAACGGTGGCCATGACAGGGAATGAGGAAAGTTGCAGCTGACTCATATCACCAAATCATATCGTTTCCTCGCGGCCCGGTAGCACATGCTTTGCGGCCCGGAACTGGTCCGCTGCCTGGTGTTTGGGGTCTGCTGTAATAAGATATCAGGCGGACTAATGTCAAATAATGAGGCAGAACTTTCAAAAGTCCCAATTACAAGAGTGAAACTTGGGCAGCATGATAGGGGTTGGTTAAGGATTGGGAAGTCTTTAGAACTTGTTGGGCAACAGACTGGTGTTTCAAGGGAAGTGGCTGCAGAGATAGTGGATCCATTGGTTGAAAATTTTCATAACTTGCTAACTACAAGAGGATAACAGAAAATTGGAAACCAATCTGACAACCTTTTTCAAAAGAGGAGAAAGTAGAAGATGGAATTACAGGCAAGTTAATTTAACAGCTATTATTGGGAAGATGCTAGAGTCAAAATCAAACAGGAAGTAGCTAACCGTTTGGGAAAGCCAAATGTCATTACACCTGGTCAACAATATTTCACGAAAGGTAAATTGTGTTTGACAGATTTGCTGGGCTTCTTGTGGAGAGTCAATAAAGGATGTAGTGTATTTAGATTTCAAAAAGCAGTTGACAAGGTGCCCTATAAGAGGCTAGTGCATAAAATGGAAGAAGCGAGTTAGAATGGCTTAAAAACTGGATGTTTAAGAATAGACTTTCTTCAGATTGGAAATAATTAGTGGAGTATTGCAGGGATCTGATTTTGGCCTGCAATTTTTTTACTATATACATTAATGACATGGAGGAAGGAACCATATATAAGGCTTCCATATTTACCAATGATACAAACTGAAGTGGAAGGGCATGTTGTGCTGACGATACTGTGACTCTGCGATGGGATGTAGATTGAATGAGTGAGCAACTCCTCACACAGACATTTTCACAGTATTTTTCCCTTTATTTTATGAGGTCAAGTTGTGATCTCGACACTCAACCCAGCACGAATGGAAAGCATACTCGGGAGCAGCTCCGACTGGATTTGAACCCAGGAACTTTTGTTCCAGAACCTGGCACTGATGTCATTGTGCCACCAGTTGGCCATATGTAGTAACTTCTACTTTGAAAAAGGACCACTCGACAACTTCATGTCCAAAGGAACAACTTTATCTGGGACAGCAAAACCAATTCGGTGGAGGGGCCCTGGGGTTGCAGGGTTTTACTTACTGTCTTTTCTGTTCATATATGTATAAGCCCCTCCGCCGTATTGGTTTTGCCATCCCAGATAAAGTTGTTCCTTTGGACATGAAGTTGTCCAGTGGTCCTTTTTCAAAGTAGAAGTTACTACAAAAGGTATGAAGTGTTGTAATATTCTTAAAGAAAGACAGCTATGGCCTGTTTGATATGCTAGTTACAGTGTATTCTTGGTTGAATTAATTTGAAAGTTTGACAAAAGCATTTTATGTATTTCAAATACAATTAGCCCAAATAAAAGGCCTCAAGTTGGAAGTACAATCTGAGTTGTTTTTTCTCTAAACGATTTAGTAGGTAGATTTTGCCTTTCACGAAGGCCGAGGTAGGGGATCTTGGGCTTAAAAAAGTTGGCGTCCACTAGTGTACACTATGTGATGTTTCCATTGGTGAGACATAACTACAAGAGACCAGTCATTTAAAACTGAGGTGCATTGACATTTTTTCTTGCAGAAGGTGGTGTCTCTCTGGAATTCTTTGCCTTAGCGAGTGGCGCAAGTTGAATCATTAGTAGTATTTGAAGTGGAGGTGGATAAATATTTGATGTATTAGGGAATAGATGGGTGTGGTAAAATAAGACCACAAGACCATAAGATATAGGAGTGGAAGTAGGCCATTTGGCCCATCAAGTTTGCTCTGTCATTCAATCATGGGCTGATCCAATTCTTCCAGTCATCCCTACTCCCCTGCTTTCACCCTATATCCTTTGATACCCTGGTTAATCAAGAACCTGTCTATCTCTGCCTTAAATGCACCTAGTGACCTGGCCTCCACAGCTGTTTGTGGCCACAAATTCCACAGATTTACCACCCTCTGACTAACGAAATGGTACAGAAGAGGAGTCAAGGCCAGCATGGATCAACCGTAATCATACTAAAAGCATGGGCAGACTTGGCCTGATGGCTTCTGTTTTCTTGTGTTCTGTTGTATGTTTGTGGTTCTTTGGAATGCTGCCTCCCAGAGAGTAGTGGATTCTGAATCCCTGTATATTTTAAGGCTGGGTGAAAATTGTGGGCATGATAGGAATGGAAGATGTGGGGACTGGACAAGAAAATGGAATCAAGACCAAAAATAAGATCAATCACAATCCTGTTAAATAGTGGATGAGGCTTGAAGGGTGGTATAGCGGACTCTGGCGCCTGTTTCTTATGTTCTAATGACAGAAATCATCAGTGTTGTGTTGCTTGCTGTTTTTAGATGGAAGATGTTCCTAGGAACTGGGGTTAGGATCACTGCCAGATATAATTATTGACATTTTGGACAGGTGTGCTCAAAGTGCTCCATTTAATGAAAAATATCTCAGAAATATTGCATACAGAAGGAGGTTTATGATTGTCAATGCTATTCTGGTGAACTGAAATTTCTGATTATGACATGTAGATCCAGTTTCTGTAAGATTTGTTTGAATCTCATTTTGTTTAATCACTTATTTTGATAGTCCTTTCATATCCTTATCCATAATGAGATATAAACATGGTAACATAAAAATGGGAGGGGGTGGGGTTAACATTGTACTTACAGGGCTTCTAGCCACTAGGTGGAGATATGGCTAAGCTACACTTACAGACCATTAATTTCTGGTACTTTGCCCTACCCTGTTTGGAATGTAGTTCTTTTTTTCAGGAATTTTTTATTGTGCATTTTAATTTTTTTGAGGCACATGTAAACCTGATTATTTATGCCAGTGCCACTTTTTGTTCTCTGTGAAGCGACTTGGACCATTTTGAATATTTTTATTATAGGGCTACTGATTTTGCAATTTACCTTCCTATCCTGTGAGTAGCACCAGTTCCTGCAATACCTGAATTACTTTTTTATGGGCTTCCAGAGCTAACTAATCTGTTGAACCTGGGAAATATCCTCTGATGTTTATAACCGTGTCTGTTGGGATCAGTGTAGCAGTATGCAACTTCCATCCCTCACGGTCTATCTTAGTTTCCTTTTCAATCCCTTCTCTACAGAGAATGTGGTTTTGTCTTCCACTGGGCTGCCCAGCTATTTCCATAAATCACCCGTTTTAAGTCTTGACTTCATCTGAGAAGATGGGAGGGAAGTTGTATAGGCAGGATGACAAACAAGTTTAATGAAGATAATTTGATTTGGACAGGAGATCAGATGTTAGATTATATGGTTCTACATGTCATTACTGAAATACAGTACTGTACAAAAGTCTTAGCCACATGTATATGGCTAGGGTGCTACTGTAGTAATTTTATGTACACCCTATCCTCGTTATATGCGGGGGATATGTTCCTTGAAGTTGACGCATAATGTGAAATTGCATAATGTGAATAATTATTTAAATAGGAAAAATAGGGATGTGTCCCAGAGGGCTTCCTAAGTATGTTTTATCTGTAATTTATTCACATTTTCGTACCAATACGACACAAAAGCTGTACTACAAGACAACATTTGTATTATATTTCATCAATTTAAGGTAATATTCAATGAGTGGTTGTTGTGGTGTCGGGCAGCTTTACACGGATGGTTGTGGTCGTCAGGATCATATCAAGCACAGCAAGGGGAAGACTCACAGAACTCTTAAACTGCCGGCAGGTGTTACCGATTTGAATAAAGTGGTGAGGGTTGTTTGCTTGGCAGCATTTTGTTTTAATTTTGCTTGTAGGGAAGAAGGGTTGACAGCAGGGAACAACTGAAATGCTGACTCTGTTCTAAATGTGGGTCCATGTCCATCACCATTTGTGCCAAGTGTTCCGTTTTCCACCATTCCCTCACCGTTGGTAAATTCCCGGGATTTTCAAAATCGTCTGTTGCTTGCAGCATCTGAGAGATAGTTCGCCATAAAAAAAAATTATGTACGCCTTGAATGTGGATCACACCAGTCGAGTGGTTGAATCAGCGATGTTGTGTTAAGCGGCAGGAAACGTACTGTTATGTTAGGATGAATGCTGTCCAAATGTTTAGGATGGGTTGGCGCATTGTCAAGCAACAAAAGAACTTCAAAGACAAGATTCTGTTCCTGGCAGTAGCGTCCCAGAGCTATGTTACCTTCAGCTGATGCTGCGCTGTTTATAATTTCCAACACTTTTTCAAGTGTTAAAGCGGTTCTCTGCCGGTTGGCTGACGGCCCAGGACATGACATCGGACGCTTAGGAGGCATAGTTAAATATTTCAAGTGCAATATCACTGCACTGTATATAAAACCAACAGAAGTTTAAGATCGCGCATCCACACCTTGCCAAAACCAATGCGACAGTGGCGGGAGAGAGATTGTGAGGCGCGCGCACCTGGCTCGTATTGGCGGGAAAGTGGTGCTTCTCATCCCAACAGTGAGACTGAGGTGTGCGCACGTGACTTGTATTGGCGAGAAGGCAGTGCTCCTCACATAGCTGTGAGTTTTGGACGCATATAACGAGACATTGGTAGAAATAGGTTCCTTGCATAACTGTCAATCCGCATAGTCTGAAGACGTGTATAACGAGGACAGTGTATTGCACTGTACTGCTATTGCAAAAAAAAACAACTGACTTCATGACATATGTGAGTGATAAACCTGATTCTGATATAAGACCATAACCAAAAAGCATAGGAGCAGGTTTAGGCTATTTGGCCCATGAGTCTGCGCTGCCATTCAATCATGGCTGATCTCTTCCCTCCGCCCCCCCCCCCCCAGCTCCACTCGTTGGCATTCTCCCCGTAACCTTTGATGCTGTGGCCAATCAAGAACCTATCAATCTCCACCTTCAATATACCCAATGACCTGGCCTCCACAGCTGCCTGTGGTAACAAATTCTACAAATTCACTACCCTCTAGCTAAAGAAGTTTCTCTGCATCTCTATTTTAAATGGGCATCCCTCTATCCTGAGTTTGTGCCCTCTTGTCCTAGACTCCCCCACCATGGGAAACATCCTTTCCACATCTACCTTGCAACTGTCCACTCTTTGGAAACACCTGCGTACTTCAGCCTCAGAGCTGACTAAGGTGCAGGTCGCTTCGGGGGCTCCGTGTTGGCGACATCAAACCGAGTGTAAAAAAGATTTAGCTCATCTGGGAGAGAGGCAGCGATGTAGGGAGCACCATTGTGCTTATCTTTGAAGTCTGTAATGGTGTGCAGGCCTTGCCATAAGTTGTGTGTGTTGTTGGTGAAGATTTGTGTCTGGATCTTGTCCCTGCATTGTTGTTTCGCTGCCTTGATGACTTTGTGTAGATCAATGACATATCATAGTAATTTGACATTGGAGTTTAACCAGATAAGTAACAGGAGGAACGAAAATGAAACAAAAATGCATATGATTGAAATCTGAACTAAAACAGAGCACTAGAAATACTCAGCAAGTCAGGTGACATCTCTGAAAAGAAAACTGAATTGATGTTTTTTGTTAAATACCCATCATCAGAACTGAAATAGTTCTACTAATGGATCTTTGACTAAAATGTGAAATGTCTTACTTTCCCGCATCTTTTACCTGACCTGCTCAGCATTTACTTTACATCATAAGATGCTGGAGGAACTCAGCTGGCCAGGCAGCATCTATGGAAAAAATAGTCGTTGATTCGGGCTGTGATCCTTCATCAGGACAGCCAGAACTTTTGGCTGTTTACTCTTTTACATAGATGCTGCCTAGCCTGCTGAATTCCTCCAGCATTTTAGGTGTGTTGCTTTGTTTTCCAGCAACTGCAGATTTTCTCATTCAGCTTTGTTTTTATCTTGGAATGGAGTGAACATTTCCTGAGGCTCACAGTGATCTCAATGAGCTATTTAAGACTGAAATCTGGAGTGTCTTTTTCCGAAGATTCGCTACCCTTTGAATTTTTCTTTTATCCTAGAAAGGCTGTGGAACCAAAGTCATTGATTGTAATTTAATTGATATCAATGAGAGACAATAATATAGTATGAGAACAATCCAGTTGTGGATAGTGCAATAAACTAGTACTGAGGTAAAGATGAACAAACTTGTTGAATGTTGGAACAGGTTGAAATGGCCAGATGGCCGACAGCTTATGTCTTATGTTCATGTGAACTATTCTACTATTCTTAGTGAACAATATTTGAAAAGGAATTCAAATTTAAGAATATAGGTTCTACCTTTCTTCACCATCAGGCAGGAGTGAAACCAGTATAGGATGTGGACTAGTTACATTGAGATAGAAAGGAGAGAAATCAAGTTAAAGAAGTAAAGCAGAATATGATTTGCAGGCAGGCTGCTGTTATTTCTTTAAACCAATAGTTTCATATATTTTGGAATGGAGTAAAATCTATAATTTTTAATTGTGGGTTTGGATCCTTAATGATGGTAAATCTCTCCCCACTTCTAAAACCAATATATTAGAAAATTTGATGAAATAAAATTGGGTAAATTGTAGAAGCATGTAGCATTGATTTATTACATGTCTAAACTAAATTCAAAAATCACAATCTTGTTCCTGTCATGATGCACAAGTTGTGCTGTAGTCAGCAAAGTATTGAAGTGGGAGACACTGAATATTTATTCTCCAGAGATCAGTATATGATATTGCAATGGCTGTTTTGTGCTTTAAAATGATCCTTGAATTATTATGCATTTTAATGATAATCAAAAAGGAGAATCGTCGACGTGCCAAAGAGGAATTGTCATCCATGGAAGAGGAAATGGCTGTGGCACAGGAACAGCTTCGGGCACGGAAGGAAGAACAGGAAAAAAAGAACAGTCTGAACAGTGTGAGGTAAGGTTTATTTTATATTTACCCCTAAATCATTCTCTTGATGTTGTTTTGCGGTTTTGTTAGCAGATTTATAATATTGAATGTGCATATATGCTTAAAATGTAAGCTATGGATGGAAATTTCATTACAGCCTCAATTGCAAATGAATTCACCTGTGTTAGTGATGTAACAACATTGCTTTTGCTTAGTATGTTTCATTTTTCTCTGTAATCTGTTTATCAACTCAACAGCATTTAGTATTTAAAATAAAATGTCAGGCAATCAAAATGCATTTGATAGCTTTATTTTCAAATAGAGGATTAAATCTTACATGGTGTGTTTTTTTTAAAACATATACACGCCAGTTCCCGTAATCCTCTTCCACTCTAATCTGTTGTCATAAAATTGCTGCTTTGACTTATCAAAATTTTCAGAATAGTTTGAGAAGATAAATGTCAAGTTGAGATTTCATGTACAGGCTTCAGGATTTGAACAGAGAGCTTGCAGTAAATTAATATTTGCAATAGATTTTTATACATGATGTTCAGCATATTGCAAATTTTCTTGATTTTGGGGGAAAAATATTGAATTTTATTTTTAGTCTTAATGCACCTATTGGAAAACATTCTTATTTGTTGCCATCTTTTCCATCTATTATCTACAGAGGGCGCCACAGTTTCACTAGTACACATGTAATTTTCAGAATCCCTAACAATTGTTTGGGATTGAATGTGCTTCTAAAAACAATGCATGGGGGGGGGGGTAATATTGGTTTCAATTAACACCTTTATTGTGTAGAATGTTTCACAAAGTACTTCACAAGAGACACTTTTAACTGCAGGTATCATTCCAGCAGCTATTTAGTCCAGAGCAAGATCCTTCAAAATGAGATGTGATTAATTTTCCTTTTGGAGATATTTTTGTTATTTTAGTAGGATGTATTGGGGAAAATCCTTTTTTAAGCAGACTTTGTGGAATCTTCCATTTGGATACTCAGGACTTCAAGTTAACTTCTTATTTGACAGATAGTTCTTCAGGCAAGCAAGGGGGCAGAACTACAGATGCATTGCAACCAATAATAGGAGCTGTAGAGATCCTACAAGGATATCCTTACTGGATTTCCTGGATGCATTATTTCTCATTCTTCCACAGGAGTATTTTTAAAGATATACTTGTTATTATTTTGCAGGTGAAAATAGAATGAACACTCTGAAGTAGGAAGCACTATCGTCTTTAAAAACATGTTAGGATATAATCTCTTATTTTAGAGTTAAGTTTGTATTTCCTAGCTGATTTTTCTTAAATAAATTAACTTGATTGTACCATCTGAATTTATTTGTACGGAAAAACCCAGGGAACAGAAGATTTAGTTTTATTTGGAACAGGGCCTTCAGCCCACGATGCTGTGCTGACCTATATAAATCTAATCAACACTCAATCTAACCCTTCCCTTCTACACAGCCCATAACCCCTCCATTTTTCTTACATCCATGTGCTTGTCTAAGAGTCTGTTAAATGTCCCTGTTGTATCATCCTCTGCCACCCCTGGTAGTGTATTCTAGGCACATAACACTCTCTGTAAAACAAAAAAAACTATCTCTGATATCTCCCCTAAACCTTCCTTCACTCACCTTGAACAGTTGTTCTCTGGTATTGGTATTTGCAGCCTTGGCACAAAGCCTGAAATCTACTGTAGTAAATGCTGCACTGGTACTCACAGAGTCAAAAAGCCCCACAACACAGAAACAGGTCCTTCGGTCCACTTAGTCCATGCCGACCTGGTTTTCTGCCTGGTCACATCTATCTGCATCTGGATCACATTTATGTATCTATCCAAACTTCTCTTGAATGTTACAATTGAACCCACTTCTACAACTATTGCTAGCAGTTCATTCACACTCACACCACACTCAGATTTTCCTACAAACTCCAAGGAAGTGGATAGTCTAGTTCAGCGGTCCCCAACCACCAGGCCGCGGGCCGGTACCGGGCCGCAAAGCATGTGCTACCGGGCCGTGAGAAATGATATGATTTGGCGAGATGAGTCAGCTGCACCTTTTCTCGTTCCCTGTCACGTTCTGTTGAGCCATTACGCATGTGAGGTTGTTACCCCCGCATCATCCGTGTCAGCGCGGGAAGGAGATCAACTCCTTAAGCTTGCAAATGACGACGGTTCAGTATGTTTGACATAACATCTCTGCTGGCATTCTGGATCAAAGTCAAGGCTAAATATCCTGAGATAGCCACGAAAGCACTGAAAACGTTGCTTCCATTTCCAACATCATATCTCTGCGAAGCGGAGTTTTCTGCAATGAATGCAACGAAAACTAAATTGCGGAATAGACTGGACATAGGGAACCCCGTTCGAGTATCGCTGTCTCCCATCACCCCTCGATGGGACCATCTTGTTGCAGGGAAACAAGCCCAGGGCTCCCACCGATTCACCGATATTGGTGTGTTGCAATGATTTTATATGTTCATACGGGGAAAATATGTGCTGTGTGTTTAATATCCAAACGTTACTTAAAATGTTATGATGCTATTGACTTATATAACAATTACAGCACGGAAACAGGCCATCTCTGCCCTTCTAGTCCGTGCCGAAAGCTACTCTCACCTAGTCCCATCGACCTGCACTCAGCCCATAACCCTCCATACCTTTCCTGTCCATATACCGATCCAATTTTTCTTTGAACAATAATATCGAACCTGCTTCTGCCACTTCAGCTGGAAGTTCGTTCAACACTTAAAGCTCCCCGCCCTCCCCTGATAATTGACTTATCACTATATTCATGCGAGGAAAATATGCACTGGGTGTTTAATATTAAATTTGTTAGATAATCCCTTTTAGAAACGAAATTGAGTGTATTAGCCACTTATCACCGATATTCTGGTTGTGATTAATACCCCCTCCCCCACCGAACAGAATTGCCAAAACGATTTGCAGAAAAAAATCGGCAGGTACATGCATGCGCACTGGTGCCTGCGCAAGGCTTCATGGTCATTGTAGTCTTTCTCTGGGTAAACACAACGCACTGTATTTGACTGCTACTCTTGTCCATTGGCAACCCTACCGCGCCCCCCCCCCCCCCGGGTCGGCTGGTCCGCAAGAATATTGTCAGTATTAAACTGGTCCGCAGTGCAAAAAAGGGTGGGGACCCCTGGTCTAGTTGGAGAACCAGTATGTTAGGAAATCAATGAAATTGAACCTTAAACCAGAATCTGCTGAAATACTTGACACAAATAAAATAGTAATTGAAGTAAGCTAATGTGACATCTAAGTTTTTCAACCTGCAGAAACATATATTACATATGGAGAATTGTTATATAGTTTATGAGAAGAATAATAATCATCCAACTGAAAGTGTAATGTCAAGGAGTTATAGAACTCTACAGCACAGAAACAGGCTCTTCAGCCCATCTATTTCATATCAGCCTGGTCTTCTGCCTAGTTTATTCTACCTGCTCCTGGACCATAGCCCTCCATATCTCTCTCATCCATGTACCTATTCAAACTTCTCTTAAATGTTCAAATGAACTTGCATCTACCACTGCATCAGCAATTTTTTAATATTTGTTTTTATAATTTTTTACATCATTTGCCATTCATTTATAGAGGAAAACAATTTTTGTACCCAGAGCATAATTTTCTATTGGCAGAGTAACCAAGATTTTTGCTGACCATAAATATTGATCCAACCAATTACTTTTTCTAATTCTGTTACAGGTGTATCACATGCTCTGCCTAGTAAAAATACACCGGAACACTTAAATGTTCTACTGTCCTGAGATTTGTTTTTTATACTTAATACATTGCTAATCTAATTGAGGTCATATAACTCTCTCTTGTGACTGTTACTCTAGGCAGAGTTTGTGCCCGAATTCAGCACAATACTTTTTCCGGTTCTTTGACAAGTGCATCTTACATTGATATGGAATTAAATTAACTTTTTAACACACATTGAATTAAGACTTAACTGACATTAATCTATCAATAATCTTCCTTTGTACTTAAGGCAAATGTACTTAGTGTTTTGCACATTATGTATGTCCTTATTTTGAAATTAAAGGCAGATATTAATCCTCTTTAATGTGTATGCGAACTGCCTGTGACCTTAATATAGCAACTAAATACATAGATTTGTATGATATATTTTTGATTAAAAAAGATCAATAGTAATAACTCAGTATACAGCCTAATTAATCAAATAATTTATTTGCATCTTAGAGCTATATGTCAGTGAGCCAAAAAATTTCAGACATTTGAGTGCTGACAGTAATGTTGATTGGAATTTCTTCATCTGGAATAACGTAATCAAAAATCTGTGCCTTCAGTTGTTTCCCAATGATCCCACATTCAAATGCAAATATTGTTAATGTCAGGTGAGCTGATTTCATTTTCACCATGTAATATGGAGTAACCTGATTACTTCAAGTTATGCAGACTACCGTATGAACCTAACAAAGAAAAGAATGACTTAATTATTGCTGTTTCATCACTTCCAAAATTTATATTGTAGAGGCACTTGTACATTTCTCAAAAAACTAATCAAATTGAATTTAGTTGTATAAAACAATGTTTGTTTTGGATTTTCTGATTTAGGTAGCTGATGTTGTTTAAAATCATTGTTCTTGGTTTTCCAGTGAATTTTTTGAAAATTTATTGCATATACTTTAAAGTTATCCAGTCTACAGAATCCAATGGAACTTTTTTTATTTTAACTTCTGGTTTAAATGAAATGTGTTGAAGCAGTAAATGTAACTTTCTAACAGTCTTGCATCCAAGATTGTTTTCGCAATTCTTTCTGAAATCACGAATATTATCTGTATTTTGGATTCAAAAACCCCATTTCCTTGAATAATTACCTCTCTATTTTGATAGAAAAGAGGGTGACTTTAAGACACATATGAAACATGAAAAATTACAAATTTAGGGATTTCCTTCATTCCCATGGCACTCAAATCATTCCTTTTCCACCCCCCACCCCCAAACACCACCACTACCACCATCACCATGCATAACCAATATTTTTGTGGCTCTTAACAATGGTTTTATTGAGGAGTATTAACTAAATCAATATTAACAAATTCTAAATTTATTGTTACTTTAAAATTAGCTTAAGGACATCTCTTAAAAAAAATTAGTTTTATGGACATCTGTTTAAATGGAGTTCTCTGCTGGCAGCAGCCTATATACCTTTATAGATAAAACCAATAACTTCAGTTCTTTTTAAAATTGAGAGATATAAAGCATTCTTAATATTCAATTTTCTCTACAATTTTCCCTCACTATTGTACATTTAAAGTAATCAGAGTAGGTAAATTGCACAGATGTGCAATCTATGATTCCCAGCAAAGGTTGGCATAGCCATATTTTTACTTGCTTTTCCTTCTGGTAATTAGGCTCATATTTTCATGTTTATTACTATGAAGAGAGCAATAGCTTTTAAATACTTTAATAAAGCTGTGAAACTGAGTTACATTGGAGAAATGATAGTCTAACTGCCAGCCAGGGAATTTGGTATATTTTGCAGTTCTCTTGAAGCATTTTAAGCAATACTGTTAATGCTTCCTACCAAAACATCCCCCATTGTGTCTGGAAGCAAACATTTTGTTCTTTGTGGAAATGTAACGGAATAAAAAAAATAACAAAAATAGATTAAACTTAATGATAAAATTTGATTTAGCTTTGATGTAAACATATTAATCTCCTGATTCGGATGTAAATTTTAAGCACATCATTCTGACCATGACCCTTATGAAAAAAAATTCAAAATGTACTTAAGATATAATTAATTATGCATGCAGAGTTAATGTTTGAAGTATGGTTTTAACACAATTTAATGTAAATATTTTAAATGTTCATCCCTATGTTGCTTTAATCTCGTCAGTCTTTGGAAATTGTGATTATATTTTATGACGTTCTGTGGCATTCTTGAGACAAAGCTGTTGTTAATTTATTAATCAAAAACATTAGAGGGATTTGTGCATATTTTTGTGTAATATTGTGGCTATCTACTATTGTCAGGAGGCCATCTGTGGTTGTACTCCTAAAAAAAAATATATATATATGTGTGTGTGTGTGTGTATATATATATATGAGAGAGAGACACTTTGATTTAGCAAATTGAATAGAAACAATATCTAGCACAAAAATTGCTGGGGGATCTGTCTGTCTTTTTCTTAGAGAACACAATTGTTCCACTGACTTTCATCTTGGTTTTGATAGATTCCTTTAATGCAGTACCTCCTCCCCTCTTTTTCCCCCCTCTCTCAAGTGAATGAAATAATAGCCTGCCATTTCTGGCACGAGAGATAAGAGCAATATTCTCTGATTCCATAGTCACCCAATATTGAATATAAAACACTGTGGTCCCTTTTTGAACTCTCTTTTGCGAAAGGTCACCTTTAGGGGTCATTGATGCAATACCAAATTATGATGCATAAAAAATGTGAAATCATTGCATGCCCAATGCATTTTGTGGATTTGCAAGCATTTTCAGTTAACCAGGCATTCACACAAATAAGGATACAATATCTATATTTTGCAGAAATATTTCACATGTATGCGTGAAAAGAAAAATGATTTTATTATGCAGTTATCAGTGCCGATATAATAAAAAAATTGAGCAAAATGTATTGCAGAGTATTGTGCAAGTGTTGAAAATGGGTGAATTGTAATTACTGTAAATTGTGAGGCAAATTATTCCAGGTCATCTGCTAATAAGTCAACAGTTGTGAATTAGAAAAGAAAGGTGTTCTAGATTTTCACTTTTCCTTCACTTAGCAGTAATTTAGAGCACATAGTATTGACTGATAATTTGAAAAATATGCAGGCCTTTCTTATTCAAAAAGGTGGTGTCATTGCATGATTAGATGCCATTCCTTTTATGATTTGTAGCTGACAATGAGTAGGAGTGGGGTTGGTGGGTTTCTTCATAGGAACTTATTCTTTTCATGGAGCCTGTTGTACAAAGTAATTTGAACCTAGTTGAGGCTGTATTCTTTGTTTCTGTTTCTGTTTCTGCTTCGTTTTCCATTTTCTTCACTCTGTAATCTTATTTGTGAGAATAAGTGGGCATTACAAGTTGCATGTTTACCTTGCTATCACCATCTGAGTATGTTTTATTTGACTGCACATTCCTCTCTTATCCCTTATGTGAAATCATGACTTAATAAGACCAATAATCAACCCCAAAATCTTTTTTGAAACTACATATATCTTGGTGTCAATATTCATTGAGCAACTATTAGGTATGTTGATCTTTAACTACCTTTATTTAATATGTTCTTGAAAGATTCTAAAATGCATTTTGAATTCAGTTGTGGAGTTTCACACTGTTAAAGTCTGTCCCGAGCCTTGTGGCCCATCAGGCTGGTGCTTATGCTGGTTTCTGTGGCGTGAAGCAACTGAGAGTACGAGACTCCCCCCCCCCCCCGCCCCTGGATAGGACGCTGTGAGGTTAACCCCCAGCATTTTTGCCGGTACCCATTTTCAGCTGGGTGGACTGGAGCAGTGTGTGGTTAAGTGCCTTGCTCAAAGACACAACACGTTGCCTTGGCCGAAATTCGAACCCACGACCTTCAGATTGTGAGCCCAATGCCCTAACCACTTGGCCATGTGCCACATGTATCATACTGTATCTAGTCATATTTGTTTATAACTTTCACAATATATTTTTGTTCACTTTTAAACATAGGAAAGTAACATGCTTCTTTTTAAAATCTTCTTAATACTTTGAGAAACCCAAAATTGAAAACGTTTAATGTCTGATAAAATGAAATGAAATAATAGTGATGTGAAGTTAGCACATTATTTCCTGTTACTTCTGATGGTTAGCATGTCTTTGTATCTTTTATTCTCCTATCTTATTAGTTAATGGGCCACATTTTATTGGTGTAGCCCTGTTAGTGCTAGTCGCCCCACAGTAATTACATACAAAATGCTGAAGGAACTCAGCAGAACAGGAAGCGTCGACGGAAAAGAGTAAACATTCGACGTTTTGGTCCGAGACCCTTCAGCAGGACCTGATAAAGTCACTCATCTCTCATTCAAAAGAAAATGCCACTTTTGACAATATTGCACTTCCTCAGTACTATATCCTTCCATTTTCACTTCCAGGAGAGAATAGAACTAGAAACGAGAAATTTGTCATGAGGGCTAAGAGAGCTATAAACATAAACACCACCAGCATTGTCAAAGTTTCAACTAGATGAGAGCCTATCACTTAATTGACAAATAACCTAACCAGTTTCCTCTATGGATAATTTGTTTAGGTAGAATGATGATTGCATTCCTCAGCAGATTTGGGGATATTGAATAAGGTAATGAATAAGATAGAATATCCAATGTAATACTTGTGTAATATACTTTCACATCTGATTATAATTATCGAATGGGTTAATGCCTACACAAGAACAATAAGAAAAAGAATGTGCAGTGAAGTGTCTGACAATTCACCAGCTGACTATTCTTATCTTTGGCATGTAAAATAAAATATTATCAACTATGCAAGCCCAGTAATGAAATCCAGACACACAAGTATCACAAAATAAGTAATCTGCAAATGTTCCAATTATATGTAATCGGTTCTCTTGTGAGACTAATAAAATTTTTGGTTATATTTTTCAAAAAAGTTATGATATGAGTATGAATTCCTGCAGAAAAATTACATGAATTAGAAAACTTACACAGAAGCATATTGATTCATCTGAATGACACTGTTGGACATTGTTGTGTTAAGCTATTAGCTGGTAAACGACAAGCTCAGAACTGATGTCAGGTTCGGGATTGATGCCCGGATGCAATTGTGGATGGGGAAGAGTTCTGAAGGCAAAAATATCTGAGTACTTAAGGAAGTAGGGAAATATTTTGGAGGAGATTGTAATGGGAATGATAGGCTAGATCAATTGAAAGCTCTTCGTCGTTTGTCTTGATGAGCATAGAGAACCTGAATCAGGTTATTATCACTGGTGTATGTTGTGAAATTTGTTGTTTTGTGGCAGCAGTACATTGCAAGACTATAAGTTATAATGTTATTAGTGCACTATTTAGTTTATTTCTCAGAGTTAAAAATACACTTGGACTAAGATGTTAGTCCAAGTGTATTTTTAATTCTGAGAAATAAACTAAATAGTGCACAAATAACATAAAATATAACCTTGGAAAACATCAGGTATGTTGCAACCACAATATGCAATCCAACATATGAAGAAACATAATGAAGCTAAAAATCTTAAATTAGACATTATGTAAGATGAGGCAAAATACTGTGAATACTAGAAATCAAAATATAAAATACTAGAAGTACTCAACAAGTTAAGCAACACCTGTGAAGAAAAGAGCAAAGTTAATTCTCAGTTCAGGTGATAGATCCTGGACTCTGACTGATCTGAGCTGCTGAATATTTTCGACATTTCCTATTTTTCCTGTTTTAACACTCAGATGCACGGAAGTGGTTATTATCCCCATTGATTCGCTTTACCAACAGTGTTGCAAATGGGACACCCCACAAGTTGTATGTTCTGAAGGTTATAAGCATCTTTAGTAGAGAGGAGGAGGAAGAACAACAGAATTGTTTGTACACAGCGTTTATCCAGGGCTTGATGCTAGTGCAAAGCAAACGTCTAGATTGTGATGCAATCTAATTTTCTAATTATTTGAACAATGCCTACAAACACATTTTTACAAACAAGCAATATATAAAAATCTTGTCAGCATGCATACCCTTTGTTAGCAATTTCATTATAAATTCCTGTGTCCACATTGATAATGGAAACTGGCTATGTAAACTGCTGTGCTGTAATTACACCTTTCAGCCAGCGATACTGCTGGAACACCTTCTGAATGTGTACTGCACAGAACTTTCGTTTGAGATAATACTTGTATTACGAGATTTTATCAGAATTGGAATCAGGTTTATTATCGCTGACATGTCACGTTGGGCAGGTGAGGTTCATCAAACGTGGTTAGCAGCTCATCTGGGAGAAGGAAAGCTCTGATCTCAAATCTCCACTACCTTGTGGCTGTACCCATTCACAGAGAAGGCTTTGGGTGTAAATCCTGAGGAAAATTTCGGAGCTGGAGTCCCTAAGGAAGTCCAGCGTTGAGCTCAATATTGGCAGCTCCTGCGATACCTCTAGTGCAGAACTGTATCAGCCTCTGCTGTTCCTTTGGATTCATCAGCTACGTGAATGGGCAACAGCTTACTCTCTGTATTGTACTGCCTTGATTAGTGTATCAGGTCAACAACTAGGACCCAGTATCCATGGTCAACCCCAGCCAATGGAGGGCACAAATGTCATGAAAATTGTTATTTTTTGGCAGCTGTATAGTGCAAGATATTTTTAAAAAGTGACTATGTTACAATAAAATAAAAAGAATAACAAGGAAGTGTTCATGGACTGTTCAGAAGCCTGATGGCAGAGGGGAAGATGTACTTAAAAGGTTGAATGTGAGTTTTCAGGCTCCTGTACCTCCTTCCTGATGGTAGTAATGTGATGAGAGCATGTCCCGGTTGGTGAGGGTCGTTAATGATGGACGCTGCTGCCTTGTGGCACCGTTTTTAAAGATGTTCTCAGTGGTGGGGATAATTGTACCTACAATGGAGCTGGCTGAGTACGCAACCCTCTGCAGTCTCTTTTCAATCCTGCACATTGGAGCATCCACGCCAGGCAGTGGTGCAACCACTCAGAATGCTCTCCATGGTGCATCTGTAAAAATTTGAAAGAGTCTTCAGTGACATAGTAAATCTCCTCAAACTCCTAATGAAGTATGCCCATGAGCCGTAGCAGAGAAAAGATTGCCATTACCCTGTTCCTTTTATATATGGAAGCTGGCATGTGATTATACAGCATTGCGTTAAGAAAATCTTCTCAATAATTTCTCTTTTAATTCTCTCATCAGTCTTGGACTATAACTATTTTGATGGCTGAGATTGTTTGTACGAACGATATTTGCTGCCCATCTGTTTTCTTATCTTCGTATTATGCTAGCCATTTATTTAATGTTGTTACCTACAGCATATTGAAATTGAGCAGGAAAGCAAAAAGAAAAGCTGCAAAAAGACACTTGATAGACAAGATTATTTAATAGAAATAAAAAGAGCAGCCTGAATTGTGTTTTGAACAGGAACTGCAAACTGAAAATGAAGATTGCCTTATGTAACCATTCATGTAAATAGGTATTATTATAAACACTTTGAACCCAGTAATTAAAGGTGACTTGCCTTGTCTAATTTATACCTTTTCTATCTACCTTTCTGTTTCAATTTGAAATGAAGAAATATTCATAATGATTTTGTAATTGTTTTATAGGTCAGTCAAGATATATACCCCTGGGCGGAGGGAACCAGGAACACCACTGACACCACGTCATACACCAGCACGCTTTGGACTTTGATTTTTTTAAAACTTTTGTATAAAAACTGTCCAAATATTCATATCTTTAAATTTATATTTGTATATTATCCGTGGGAGATAAAACATCAAGATTTTTCTATTTCTTTAGCAAAACAAATTTTGATGTGGTGTAGGTTTTTCATTTTGTTACAGTGAAGTATTAATGATGAATATATTTATCATCACCATGGAGTGCACTGATGTTGGTACAACAGTAGTCTCTTTGCAGTCATCATGTGATTTGAGCAGTTGATCTGTGCCCAGGGAATAGAGGCAACTTAACTTTTTTTGTGATGTACAGAAGAAACTTCGAATGGATACTTGAGTTACTAATTTTTATGCTGCTGTTATTTCTTTATCCCGTTGCTTCGATTTGTAATTTTTTAAAGAAGTCCTTGAAATTTTACTTCCAGATTAAAATATGTGTAATGACACAATGCAAGGTATTACAAATTGTAATAATCTAAAACATTACCTTTTGCAAGGGGAATTAGTGTACAAGAGATTTCTATCTGCACTGTCTTTTAATGCATCTTCATCTACAAGAGAGCTTCTGATCCAAACAAGTTTTGTTAAAGGAAACAAAATGAACAGTCCTCAGTACATTAGAATGAACTTCAAAAAAAAAACATGAGGCAGAATACCGGATCAATCCTGGATTTGAAGGTTGAGATAAATGGTAATTTCCAAATTCATGTAGTTGAAACCTATTGCAAAGGCAATAGAATCGATTAGGTATCCTATTATTATTAGACAACTTTTGTTTAAGCAAGCAAAATTTACTTGCATTCCAATTATTTTTTTTCTTTCCTACTCTTAACTTTGTCAAGCCAGGCAGGTTTTATGTGGAATGTTCTTTAAATATAGTTTTGCAGCAGAGATACAGCTTCATGCTTTATTGACAGAATTATGCCAGTTTTCAATTTGTTATTTGGATGATTTAACAAAAACAGAAAATGCTGAAAACACTCAGCAGGTTAGGTAACATACCTGGAGAGAGGAACATAGACAGCACAGTCCCTCTGACCCACATTGTTGTGCTGACGTTTTAACTTGCACCAAAATAAATCTAATGCTTCCCTCCCACAAAGCCCTCCCCTTTTCTTTAAATCATCAACTTTTTATTGGAACAGGGATTCCAGAAGAGATAAAAATGGTTTTAAGATAAGAAAAAGGTAGGGAGGAAAAGACTAACTAGAAGAAAAATAGAATAGAAGGCTAGAGCAATACTGTATATAAAAATGTATAATGGATAAATAACAATAAGACAAGATAACAGAAGCATAGAGCAGAACTGAAATGTTAATTCTATTTTTTCTTTGCATTGATAGCTGCCTATCTGGTGAGTGTTACTTGAGTTTTCTGCTTTTATTTCAGATTTCATGCAGTTCATTTTGCTTTTGAGAGTTTGCTCTCTAATTATATACAGTACTTTCAAAACGTCTTCTGATGGATTGTTCTGAAACTGAAATTCAAAATGCTTGTGATTTTAAAAAAGACAGCTAAAAATTTGCAAATGTTTTGGTTAACTTTTTAATTTTTTAAAACTACTTGTATATTCCTAAAGCTACATTCAATAATATCTCAAAACACTTTCCAGCTTTTAATTTTTACTCCCAAAAAATTAAATTTAGTTTTTTTAAATATTCAATTTGCAATTTTTATTTTATTCTGATATTTATTACACAATTTTAGCCGTAAACTGGATTGCATCCTCCTCTAACATTCCTATTTCTCTGAACCTCTCTTCATAAGCATGGAGTCTGAATGCCACAGTTAACTGAGAGAAGATTAAATTTACTTGACTCTGCCATCAAATTTTAACTTTGCTGAGGTTCTTCCATCCAACTGTTCTCATCCAATAGAGTTTTGGTTTTGTGCATCTCTTGTAACACTGCCTTAAATGAAATAAGGAGTATATGGTATTTTATAGTAGAAATCTGAAGTTGAGTATTTGTACTTGACTGGAATCTCAACAGGTATTGCAGGGGTGACTTAAGAAATGAACTCTGACTGTAATTGTCTGCAAAATCCCATTGAAATTCCATGGCATTTAGCTTCCATTTGTACTGCCCTTGGCCTCATCACTGTTGTACAGTATTTCACAAACAGCAACGGTGAATAAAGCAGGTCAGGAAGGATCACTACCTGGAATGTCTACTGTTTATTCCTTTCCATGGATAATGCCTGACTTGCTGAGTTCCTCCAGCATTCTATGTGTTACTAAGGATTAATAAAAATCACTACTGAAGTTGTATGATGGTGCAGCAGTTCCTGCATATGGCTCAAAGGTCTGGAGAACTCTGTGTGATCCTGATTTTGGATGCAGTCTGTATGGAGTTTTCAAGTTCAAGTTTAATTATCATTCAGCTAAATGAAACAATGTTCCTCAAGATGTAAAACAGTACCAACAGTCACAGACAGCACATAGCACATATACTGTAGTGCATATATTTATGATAGCAGAAATATATACAGTCACAAAAAAAAGCCCAAGGTTCTTTTGTTTCCGTCCACATATCAACGACATTTGGTTAATTGGCTTCCAGAAATTGCCATTAGTGCAGCTGGGTGGCAAGATAATTGGGGTGGGAGCATGATTTTGATGCTAGAGGGAAAATGGGATTAGTTTAGGTGGATGGTTGGTGGTTGGCTGTTGGCTTGGATAAGTGAACCAAAAAGCCTGATTCCATGATGTATGACTCTTATAAGACCATAAGTTATTGGAGCAGAATTAGGCCACTTGACCCATCGTGTCTGTTCTGCCATTTCATCATGGCTGATCCAATTTTCCTCGCAGCCCCAACCTCCTGCCTTCTCCCCACATCCCTTCATGCCTCGACCAAGCAAGAATCTATCAACCTCTGCTTTAAAAGACTTGGCTTCCACAGCTGCCTGTGGCAAACAATTGCACAGATTCACCACTCTGGCTAAAGAAATTTCTCATCTCCATTCTAAAAGGACGTCCCTCTATTCTGAGTGTTTTGTGGTCTTAGACTCTCCCACCATAGGAAACATCCCCTCCACATCCACCCTATTAAAGCCTCTCACCATTTGATAGGTTTCAATGAGGTCACCCCTCATACTTCTGAATTCTATTGAATATAGGCCCAGAGCCATCAGATACTCTTCATATGACAAGCCATTTAATCCTGGAATAATTTTCATAAAACTCCTCTGAACCCTCTCCACTTTCAGCACATCCTTTCTGAGATAACAGGCCCAAACCTGCTCACAATACTCCAAGTGAGGCCTCACCAGTGCTTTATAAAGTCTCAACATTACATCCTTGCTTTTATATTTCAGTCCTTTTGTAATGAATGCTAACATTGCATTTGCCTTTCTCACCACAGACTCAACCTGCAAATTAACCTTTAGGGAATCCTGCAAGAGAACTCCCAAGTTTCTTTGCACCTCAGTTTTTTGTATTTTTTCTCCATTTAGAAAATAGTCAACTCTTTCACTTGTTCTACAAAAGTATGTGGCCATACACTTTCCAATACCATATTTCATCTGCCATTCTTTGCCCATTCTCCTAATCTGTCTAAATCTTTCTTTAGCTTTTCTACTTCGTCAAAACTACCTGTCCCTCCACCTATCTTTATATTGTCTGCAAATTTTGCAATTCCATCATCCAAATCATTGACATATAATGTAAAAAGAATCGCAAACAACACAGACCCCCCCCCCCCCCGGGGAACACCACTAGTCACTGGCAGCCAGTCAATCTATATTTAACTAAACTTTATTAATCTTCCATTCCTAAAAAAATCATAAGCTGAACCTAACTGTGAAAGCAAAAACAGTTTTAAGAGAATTTGGAAGAGGTGAAAAAGAGCATATGGCTGTACCATAGTCATAGTAAGCAGAATTGATAGTTATAGTATAAGTTGGCCAATAGGAATAACAATTAGCTGTAAAAATAGGCATCATTTCAAGTAGTGGAGAGTGATGACTATGCAAAGAGACAGTGGAGTGCATCAATATGCTGCCAGTTTCTTGTGTATAAAAAGTACAGCTTTTTGCATATCCGTATCAGAAATTTTGTGTATGTTTGTGTGAAGCCATTCTTGAATAAATGTAAAAATATTTTATTGTAAAATAAATTCCAAATCCTGTATTCAGAAACTGAGATTGTGAAAATATGTGGATGTGTTTATCCAATAAATGTAGAATTGGTTTACTGAAAACAAATATATCTGTGTTGTACCTTATGTTAAGTCAGAATTGCACTACAAGTATTTTTTAACAAATGGCTTACTGATTGCCATAGTCACTAATATTACGTAAATGGACAATAATAAATAGGCATTTATAAATCTCTTGACTTTGATAGTGGACCATTGTCAATGAAATCTATTCTACCTCCATGTTTCCTCTCCAAGACTTTAAGCCTTCTCTCTGCATTTCTGTTTGGTAGGTAGTTTATCTTCTAAATTCCCTTTGCTGTGTTGATCTATTCCATATTTAGGTGGTATGGTAGCATAGCCAGAGATCACCGATTGGGGTTCAATTCCCACTGCTGTCCGACAGAATTTGCATTCTCACTGTAATGCATGGATTTCCTCCCTGCTGCTCTCTGTAAGGAGTGTGCATTCTCCCTGTCGTGCATGGGTTTCCTCCTGGTGCTTCGCTTTCCTCCCATGTTCCAAAGATGTACAGGTTAAGTTTGGAGTTAATAAATTGTTGGCATGCTACGTTGGTGCTGGAAGCACCTGGAATTTGCAGGCTGCCTCCAGCACATCCTTGGATGGTGTTGATTATTGATGCAAACTATGTATTTCAATGTTTCAATGTTTCATTATACATGTGACAAATTTTAAAGAACTCATCTTTATTGTCATTCTTGGAATAATGTGGTTTTGCTCCAGAGATCTAAGCCAGTGACCTGGTCTATGTCATGTGATCTGGAAATGATCAGAATGGAAAAATGATTGAGGGAACTGATGCTGGTGCGCCTGAGGAAACCAGGTGAATGAGGATGTGGCTTGTATCTGGTAGCATTTCTGTTGAAGGCTGATGTCTAGTATATTGGTTTATTAGTGTTACGTGTACCACTATACAATGAAAAGCTTGTCTTGCATACTGTTCATACTGATCAAAACAACTATGCTGTGCTTTGAGGTAGAATAAGGTGAAACAATAACAAAGCAGAATAAAGTGTAAAAGTTACCAAAAAGTGCGGTGCAGGTAAATAATAAAGTGAGAATCAGAACAAGGTAGATCATGAGGTCAAGAGTATTGTACAAGAGCGCCATTCAAGAGTCTTAACAGTGGGATAGAAGCTGTCCTGTGACTGGTAGAATGTGCTTTCAGTCTTAAATCTTCTTCCTGATGGGAGAGGGGAAAAGAAAGAATGCCCAGGGTGGGTAGGGTCTTTGATTATGCTGGCTGCTTTATTGAGGCAGTGGGAAGCATAGATAGAGTCCATAGAGGGGAAGCTGCTTCCTGTGATGTACTAAGTCAACAACTCTCTGCAGTGTCTTGTGGTCATGTGCAGAATAGTTGCTATACCAAGCCATTATCCATTCAGACAGAATGCTTTCTATGGTGCATCAATAAAAATTGCTAAGGGTGGATAAGGGAATGCCAAATTCTTTTAGCCTCCTGAGGAATTAGAAGCATTGAGGAGTTTTCTTGGCCAAGACATCAATGTAGTTGGACTAGGACAGCATATTAGTGATGTTCATCCCTAAGAACTTGAAGCTCTTTGCCCTATCAATCTCAATAGCATTGACGTAGACAGGACCATGTGTGTTGCCCCTCTTTCTGAAGGCAGTGACCTGCTCTTTTGTTGCCCTTGAGGGAAAGGTTGTCATTACACCTTGTTACTAAGCTCTGTACTCTGTACTTTCCTGTACTTTGACTCATTGTTATTTGATATTCAGCTGCATATGTTGGTATCTGCAAACTCGTAGATAGAGCAGAATCTGACCATATATCATGAATGTACAGAGATTAGAGTGGGGGTGTGTGTGTGGAGGATGCAACCTTGTGGAGCACCGGTGTTTAGAATAATCGTGGCCAAGGTGTTGCTACGTATACTTACTGCTTTATTTGGGATGCTTTGGGAATGAAATTATCAGAAATGAAATGAAATGAAGTATCTTTATTGTCATTGCATAGTACAATTTGTCATGCACCAATGAGTTTGCAACTCTCATACTCAATGCTATAAAACAACAAATAAAATAAATAAACAATAAATAAAATCAAGTAAACAGCCAGTACAAGCAACGTCCAGCAGTAAAAAAGCACAACTCAGATGCATGACAGCCATAAAACCAGTATTAAAGTAGCGATATAACAAATTTATGGATGATGCTTGATCGATTGGTTCAGAGCAATTATAGCTCTGGGGAAAAAGCTATTTTTCAGTCTGGAAGAGCGGGCATAGAAAATCTTATAACGTCTGCCAGATGGAAGAAGTTCAAACAGATGATTGCATGAGTGTGTATTGTCCTTACAGATTATTGTAGCTTTCCTTAGGCAGCGAGAGCTGTAGGTGTCCTCCAGGGCTAGGAGCTGTGTCCCGATGATCTTCTGTGCGCTAGAGATGACCCGCTGAAGTGCTTTCCTATCAGCTGCTGTACAACTGAGATACCACACAGAGATGCAGTATGTTAAGATGCTCTCTATGGTGCTGCGGTAAAAGGTCACCAGCATCTGTTCAGGTAGACCAGCTTTCTTCAGCGTCCTGAGGAACAACAAGAGTTGCTGTGCTTTCTTAACTATTAACTATTCTTAACCACAGGGAACGGGTTATCTGGAGTGGTTGGCTGAGATTACCAAAACAGCATTTTTGAGTTCAGAATTATTAGCTACACCGTATTGAGGTTGTTGATCAATTTTGGGTCTTGGCTTTTGAACACTAGCTTGTGTCAGTAAAATGAATTTAATTTGAAGAAGTATTTTCTTCAGAACTAAAGCCAGGATTGAGGGAGAAATTGAAAGATGGCAAGGTCTCTGCAATGCTTCACTGCAGTAGAAGAATCTTGGAGAAAGGCCATGAAGAATCGATTTCTTTAGCATAAATGAGGTTGAGGTGAGGTTTAATTTAGGTTTATAAAATTGGGCTACAGAATGGATCGGACCCTGCCAACACTGGATCTTAATGGTATGGATTTTGCTGAGTTTTGCTATTAATGCTGCAAAGTTTGCATCCTTGTGAATTTAAGTTCTGAACTTGCCAGGCTACACTTCGTTTCATAATAATTAATCATTGAAATCTTAAAGTTGAAGGAGCAAGAGGAGCGTGCAGGAATTTCCTTGCAATTGCACTGTGGAATTTGGACAAGTTTGTGGTTGGAGAAGGGTTTCCAAGTCTGTTCATTTCAAAAGAGATTTTGGAGCTGCAAGGAAGAGAGTAAGAATAAGCTGTTGCGTTTTTGTTATTACGGCTATAATAATGTTTTTGTTATGATTTTTAAAGTGAATTGTTAAATTTACATTTACAATTTTAATTGTCTATTTCACTTCCAGTCGTTTTTTTTTAAGGTTTCTGGAGCTGGTGGTGCATCTTCGCTGTTGTCAGCACGTTAGGGGAGTTTCCTGAGAGTGTTTCATTCTGACTTGATTACGTGGTCTGAGGCCATCATGCCACCGGGGTTTAGCTTCAGCAATAAGTTTATTCGTACAGGTGCAAACAAGGTGAGTATATAGCTTTAATGTAAAAGAAATGAGACATTGTCACCAAACTCTGAGCCTAATAAAATCTCACTTTTATCAGTAATTGTAAGTAAGATTTGGGTCAATGCCACAAAGGAGTAAGGAGTTATGGAGGCTGACAAATTTGTCAAGTAACACTTTCAGCTGGAGCTTGTTTGAGATACTGTTCAAACTGTAACCTCTGAAGTTCATCCTTAACAAAATTGCTTTTTAAGAAATTCACCAGCAATGCATAATTCTGAAATAAAAACAGTGCTGATCTCTAAATTGACAAATATTGCAATTATGCAGGTCCTTGGAAGATACTACATATTGGTGTATTTCACCGAATGCAGCAATATAAGGTAGCTCAGATGAAGCTAGAGTGTTGATCAATGGAAATCAAATGTTGAAAGGAGAACTGGAAAATTTGAGTAACTTTTCCTCTTAACATAAGTCAGAATTAATTCCGTGTCAGACCCTCAGTGACTGGAAAGTTAGCTACCAATATAAATTAGATTAGATTCAATATTAGATTAGATTAGATTCCACTTTATTGTCATTGTGTGGAGTACAGATACAAAGCCAATGAAATGCAGTTAGCATCTAACCAGAAACGCAAAGAATAGTGTTACTTAAAAAATAACTGCGAATAAAAAGTAAGTGCTACAGCACACAAATATAAAAGTACTGAGATAGTACAGTATGGGTGCAATACAGCTTAGGGCTGTGATGTGAGGTTCAGCAGTGTCACAGCCTCAGGGAAGAAGCTGTCCCTGAGCCTGCTGGTGCGGGAGCGGAGGCTCCTGTAGTGCCTACCGGATGGGAGGAGAGTAAAAGGTCCATGGTTAGAGTGAGATGAATCCTTGATAATGCTTTTCGCCCTGCCCAGGCAGCGTTTATGGTAGATGTTCTCAATGGTGGGCAATTTGGTGCCGATAATCCGCTGGGCAGTTTTCACCACCCGCTGGAGTGCTTTGCAGTCCAATACAGGACAACTGCCATACCACACTGAGATGCAGTTGGTGAGTATGCTCTCAATGGTACAGCAGTAAAAGTCCATCAGTATCCTAAGTCTTCATTATAGTAGACCAGTTACAAGGAACATCTTTGTAACCATGCAATACTGAAGTCAACAAATTAGTGCACAATATATAGACACAAGGCTTTCAGTCATGAGATCCATCAAAGCTTTGTCTTTTTGTTTATCCATAGTTTTCTTTGATAACTTCCGGCATGAATTGTGTTACTCTCTTTATTTACCATTATTTGAAATGTATTAAATGAACCTTAATTTCTCAGGCTGTATCATTATGAGGACATTAAATGCAAATAATGTTGCCATTTGTGGAGTTGTTGGATGCTTTAAAATGGGAATTACATCCTCCTTTGTACATGGTTTTGACCAGTTACAGATTTTATTTCTTTAATTCTTTTGCTTCAGTTTGTTGATTGAGATACTAACTGAAGTTTAGGAAGAATTTATGTCTGGATTCTAACTTAATTTATGTCTTCAATCATTACTACATATCCTGTCTCTGGGCTTCCCCCCTCCCCCTTTCTTTCTCCGTAGGCCTCCCATCCATCCCATGATCCTCTCATATCCCTTTTGCCAATCAACTTTCCAGCTCTTAGCTCCATCCCTTACCCCTCCTGTCTTCCTCTATCATTTCGGATCTCCCCCTCCCTCCCACTTTCAAATCTCTTACTATCTCTTCTTTCGGTTAGTCCTGACGAAGGGTCTCGCCCCAAAATGTCGACTGTACCTCTTCCTATAGATGCTGCCTGGCCTGCTGCGTTCACCAGCAATTTTTATGTGTGTTGCTTGAAATTCCAGCATCTGCAGATTTCCTTGTGTTAGCTACCTCACCCTGTCCCTGACTTCTAAATTAATTAGCATATTTATAACTTAACATATTTATTTACATAATACATAATGAATTTATATCTGTTCTAGGTCATGGTTCAATTGCTTTTCTCATGACTATTTATACATTGACTTGATCTTTGTGTGCATGGTCCGCTCGGGTTCTCATCTGTGTTAATCTTCATCTGTGCTCAGTAATGAGTTAGGAATCCAATGCAGTAACCTTCTTACTGAAAATTAAAAGCGTTCATTCACTTTAACATATTTTACATTGCATAAGAAGCTATTGTTTCCAATTTTGTCCTTAACGTGAAAGCTATCAGGAGAGGGCAAATGATCAAATGGGTTGGCGGAAACTTGGGGTGACATTGTAAAGACTTAAAATTAATGATAAACACACAGTCTGTTTGTGAGAAATAGGAAATCAAGAGGTCTCAAGTATATAAAACTAATCAAGGAGTTAAATAGGAGTTAAGAAGAAATTTATACAGTGAATAGTACAATCTTCATGAAATTCACTCCCATGGGGGATAATTGAGACTAATGGTACAAATACATTTAAGGGGAAAGATTTGGAAAATGTGCTGAGAGTTGAGTGAACAATGGAAGTTGATTGAGGTTAGATGACATCCCACACGTACTTTACACCATTCACCTTAAAATTATGCACCACACATTAACCACTACCGCCCTGGGAAAAAGTTTCTGGCTGTCCGCTTTATCTGTGCATCATCATCTTATACATCGCTGTCAAGTCACTTCTAACTTTCACTCCAAACAGAAAAGTCCTTGCTTGCTCAACCAATCCTCATAAGGCATGCTCTCTAATCTAGGCGGCATCCTGTTATAGCTTCTTTACAGCCTCTCAGAATCTTCCACGTCCTTCCTATAATGAGGGAACTAGAACAGAACACAATACGGATTTTTATAGACCTGCAAAATTGCCTCAAAGCTCTTGAATTCAATGCCCCATCAAAGAAGGCCAATATAGCATATAAAAATTGCTGGTGAACACAGCAGGCCAGGCTGCATCTATAGGAAGAGGTACAGTTGACGTTTCGGGCCGAGACCCTTCGTCAGGACTGTCATGACGAAGGGTCTCAGCCCGAAACGTCGACTGTACCTCTTCCTATAGATGCTGCCTGGCCTGCTGCGTTCACCAGCAAACTTCATGTGTGTTGCTTGAATTTCCAGCATCTGCAGATTTCCTTGTGTTTGCAATAACCATATGCCTTCTTAACCACCCTATCAACTTGCGAAACAACTTTGGGAGGTTTGTGGACGTGCTCCCCAAGATATCTCTGTTCTTCCACACTGCAAAGAATACTACCTTTAATCCTGCACCTTGCCTTCACAGTCAACTTTCCAAAGTGTATCAGTTCACATTTTTCCAGATAGAACTCAAATACGCTACTTCTCGACCCAGCTGTACATCCTATCAATGTCTCATTGTAACCTACGACAGCATTCTACACCCTTCATAGCACTAGCATTGTTTGTGTCATCTGTAAACTTACTAACTCACCCTTCAACTATATATGACTATTAAACAGTTAAGTTAAAATACATATGCAAAAAATAAACAGAAATTTAAAATAAAGTGGTGAGGTAGTTTTCTTGGGTTCAATGCCCATTTCGAAATTGGCAGAGGCTGTTCTTGAGTTGCTGAGTGTGTGCCTTCAGGATTCTGTACCTCCTTCCTAATGGTAACAATGAGAAGAGGCCATGTCCAGGGTGGTGGGGGTTCTTAATGATGGACACCACCTTCCTAAGGCACTGTTCCTTGAGGATGTCTTGGATACTATGGAGGCTAGTAACCATGATGGAGCTGACTGATTTTACAAGTTTCTACAACTTATGTCGATCTTGTGCAGTGGTCTCTTCAACCCCTCCCCCACCCCCACCCCCACCACACCAGAGGGTGATAATGCTCTCCACAGTACATTTATAGATGTGCCCGAGTATTTTAGTTGACAAACCAAATCTCTGTAAACTCCAAATGAAGTATAGCTGCTGTCTTGCCTTCTTTATAGTGCATCAATATTTTGCACCCAGGTAAGGTCCTCAGCGACACTGACACACAGGAACTTGACATTATTCACTCTATTCACTTGTGTTCCATCTATGTGGATTAATTTGTTTTCCCTCATCCTACCTTTTCCGAAGTCTACAGTCAGCTCTTTGGTCTTGCTGACATTGAGTGCAGGGTTGTTGCTGTGACAGCACTCTACTAACTGGTATACGTTGCTCTTGTACGCTCACACATCTCTGTTTGAGATTCTGCCAACAATGGTTGTATCAGAAAATCTATAGATGGCATTTGGGCTGTACATAGCCACAGAGTCATGGGATTAGAGAGTGTAGAGCAGTGGGCTAAGCACACACACACACCTGTGGTGCACCAGTGTTGATTATCAGCGAGGTGGAGATTATATTTCTGATTCGCACAGATTGTGGTCTTCCAGTTAGGAAGCCAAGGATCTAGTGCAGAGGGAGGTACACAGACCTAGGTTCTGTAGCTTTCCAATTAGGACTGTGGGAATGATGGTGTTTAATGCTGAGTTACAGTCAATAAACAGCATCCTGACATAGGTATTTGTGTTGTCCAGGTGATCCAAGGCAAAGCGAAGAGCCATTGAGATCGCATCCGCTGTAGACCTATTGTGGCGATAGGCAAATTGCAGTGGGTCCAGGTCCTTCCTGAGATTAGTGTTGATTTTAGCCATGACCAACCTCTCGAACCCTTTCATCTTCGTAGATGTGAGTGGACGATAGTCGTTGAGGCAGCTCACGCTGCTCTTGGGCACTGGTGTAATTGTTGCCCTTTTGAAGCAGGTGGCATCTTCCAACCGTAGCAATAAGAGATTGAAGATGAGTACCCTCGCCAGTTGTTTAACAAAGGTTTTTAGAGCCTTACCAGGTACTCCATCGGGCCCTACCGCCTTGTGAGGGGTCACCCTCTTGAAAGACAGCCTGATGTCTGTCTCCGAGACAGAGATCGAAAGGTCACCAGATCCTCACAGCTGTGGTTTTACTCTCCCTTTCAAAGCAAGCATAAACGACATTGAGCTCGTCTGGTAATGAGGCATTGCTGCAGTTCATGATGCTGGATTTTGTTCCGTAGGAAGTAATGGCCTGCAAACACTGTCAGAGTTGACGTGCTTCCAATTTCGCCTCCAACCTCTCTTGGAATTATGTCTTGGCTCTTGAAAAAGCTCTCTACAAGTCATACATAGTTTTCTTATACAGACCTGGATTGCCAGATTTAAATGCCACATAATTAGCCTTCAGCAGACTATGACCCTTCTGGTTCATCCATGTCTTTTAGTTTGAAAACAATAAGTTTTCATAGGCACACACTCATCCACACAGATTTTAATGAAGTTGGTGACAACTGTGCATACTCATCCAGACTCGAAGATGACTCCCTGAATACAGCCCCATCTACTGACTTAAAGCAGTCCTGTAAGCACTCCTGTGCCTCCCTAGTGGCTGTTACTTATGCTTCAATTGTAGATAAGCTGATAATGGTGACATTGTTGTCTAAAACCATGTTGTGTACAAATAGGTGGTAAAATTACAATTCAAAATATTTCAATAGGTGTAGATCAATCTAGATGTCATGAAATATTATTTGAACTATTTTTCATTTGTAGTTTATAAAACTGATTTCCCTCAGCCTACAGTAGGTGGGCAGTTTATTAGCTACACCTGCACACCTGCTCATTAATATAAATATCTAATCAGCCAATCTTGTGGCAGCAACTCAATGCATTAAAGCAGACAGACGTAGTCAAGAGGTTCAGTTGTTGTTCAGACCAAACATCAGAATGGGGAAGAGAAGTGATCTAAGTGACTTCATCGTGGAGTGATTGTTGTGCCAGATGGGGTGGATTGAGTATCTCAGAAACTGTTGATCTCCTGGGATTTTCATGTATAGCCATTTCTAGAATTTACAGAGAATGGTGCAAAAAAAAACAAACAAAAAAAAATCCAGTAAATGACAGTTTTGTAGGTGAAAATACTTCGTTAATGAGGAGAATAGCCAGAATGGTTCAAGCTGACAGGAAGGTGACAGTAGCTCAAATAACTGCGTGTTTCAGCTTTGGTATGCAGAAGAGCATCTCTGAATGCACAACAGGTCGAACGTTTAAATGGATGGGCTGCAGCAGCGGAAGACCATGACATGCTCTCAGTGGCCACTTTGTAATGTACAGGAGGCACCTACTAAAGTGGCCACTGAGTGTAAATATCATCAGATTCAGATTCAGATTTAAATCTTGATGCCTGCTCATCCTTTTTTTTAGAACCACCATAAACTTCTACTACATAATGGTCAATTAGTTAGATGATTAACTAATTCCAGCTCATTATTAAAATAAAATGCTGTGTTCCTGTAACATGAAACAATCCCATCCTGTCAGAAGGTCTACTTTGGTTGATGAAGTTATTATAGAATTAACTAAAAGTTATCAAGTGCTCTAAAAATTCTGGTCTCAAAAGTATAATGTAATCTTAAGAGACTTTTTACTGAAGTAACTCAAACTCAGTTCAATTTCTGAAATGGATGTCAAAACAGAAAATTTGGGTAGCACTTAGAAGGTCAGACACCGTCTGTGGAAATAGAAGTAGACATTTCGTTTTGAAGCTGGAAGGCTGAAATGTGCCCACTTTCACAATCTTCAGTGAGACCCCTCCACCATCCTCTTCTCATTCTGTGGCCTCTTGTGATGTTATAAAAATAAGCTTGATAAACAACATCTTGTATTCTGTTTGGTCACATTGCAGCCTTGCAAACTTGAACTGAACTCTCTGACTTCAGAAGCACTTTGCCAGAACTGGTAATTCCTGCTCCATCTGTGATGTTGTCTCAGCGTTTCTCTCTGCATTAACACAGCCTGACTTGCTAGGTGTATTTTCCGGCCTAGCATTTCACATCTTTTTCAAGTTCCTTTATGTTCACACTCTCTCATTGTTCTCATTTCATAGGTTTTATTTTATCCCTCTTCTATTTTGCAACAGTGACTAAACTTCAAATGTACTTCATTGGCAGTAACTTGGTTTGGGATGCTTTATAAAGGCAATATTTTAGTTTAAGTAGAATCTTATGAGGGGGTACTCAGTTGTTTAAATTGAACCAAATTGGTTCAGTTAGTAATCTATCCAACCAATGTAAATTTATCAATAAATGGCCATGTATTTTTCAAACATATAAATATTTTGTTTATTCTTTCTGTGTGTTATAGGTTTTCTTCACCTGTCATTGAACATTTTGAGTACCGGCCCACTGCTTTGCCACCAAACCACTAACTTCATTGATAAAAAATATTTGTACTGCCATGATGGAATGCAACATCATGCTTGCAGTGTATAACTACTTTTAAAAATTACAGATCTATTCCTACTTTGAGCTCCCAATTTAGATTCGGTCTTTTAATTAAATGGTGTTATGTAGACAGAGTTGTTTTCAATTACCTTCTCTACTACCGCTGAAATGCCGCAATGCCAACCCTTGTGGGCTTCATTTATTCAGATTCATTTACTTATCAAATGTACGTCAAAGCATACAGTGAAATGCATCATTTTTGTTAACAACCAACACAAGTGAAGGATGTGCTGGGCAGCCTGCAAGTGTTACCATGCATTCCGGATCCAGCCATGTCCAGCAGAACAACACAAGCAACAACATCAACAAAGCTAAACAATGTCCTCTCACCCACTCAGCCACTCACACAGACATAGGCCTCCAACGCCAGGACAGACCACCTCCAGGCTACTGACCTCCAATCCTTGGCCCCGGACTGAAAGAATTACAGATATTCGGCCTCCAATCAGATTCTACTTAAACTAAGATATTCAGTCCCTGTCACAGACTTGCAGACCTCTTGACCCCTGGACACACCAACTCAGGGGCATTGACCCTCAGGCTTTGTCCCCCAAGCTCGTTAATCTCTGGATTTTGAGCTCTGGCTTCAACTTCTGGACTTTGTTGTCCTCTGGGTATCAACCCCAGGACTCACCAATCACGGGACCTTGAACTCCTGGCCTCGACCATCGGACTCGCAACAGACCTCTGACCCCGAGAATCACCAGCCCTCATCCTCAGGGCCTGCAGACCATGAGGATTCCTGGTATTTGATTTCAGTGCTCACCAACTCAACATCCATCCATACTTTCGATACTTAGATTACAAATAGTGTTAACTAGAATTCTCCTTATGAAGGACAAATTTCTAGACATCTAGGATATTTTTTTTTCTCCAGAATGTTCAGCAAAGTTATTTTCTTGCAATCCCTGCTCATGAAGAGGTGTCAGCTTTGTTAGATATTAAAAAAACCTTCCTTGTAAAAACCATCAAGCTTCTTCATCATTTCCGCAGTCCTCATCAGAAGGCTAGATTATGCCCTTAAGCTTTAGCATTGGTAACATTTTTTATTATGATGCAGAAGGTGGCCATTTTGTCTATGGTGTTAACAATAGCCCTCAGTCCCATTCCTCCGTTTATTCCCATGTAGCTTGTTTGCTCGATTACTCATTAACTTCACTCTAATTCTCTTGCTATCCATCTGGACAAGTTGCTTAATGAAAGAATATCCTGAAGGGTGTAATCCTAGCTCATTTTTAAAAGCTTCACATTAGAGATGTTTTTTACTTTATGGAGTTGTTTTTTAATTTATTCATTTGCAACATGTGAGCGTTGCCAGCTAAACCAGCATTTATTGCCCATCCCTAGTTGCCCTTGGGAAGATGGTGATGAGCTGCCTTCTTGAACCGCTGCAGTCCCTGAGGTGTAGGTGCACCCACAGTGCTGTTAGGAAGGGAATTCCATGATTTTGATCAATGAAGGAACAGTGATATATTTCCAAGTCAAGATGGTGAGTGACTTGGAGGGGGATTTCCAAGTGGTGGTGTTCCCAGGTAACTGCTGTTCTCGACCTTCTAGGTGGTAGTGGTCATGGGTCTGGAAGGTGCTGCCTTAGGAGCTTTGGTGTGTTGTTGCAGTGCATCTTGTAGATTGTACACACTGCTGCAACTGTTTCTCAATGGTGGAGGAATTGGATGCTTGTGGAAGGGGTACCAATCAAGTAGGCTGCCTTGTACTGGATGGCGTCAAGCTCTTGAGTGCTGATGGAGCTGCATTCATCTAGGTGAGTGGTGAGTATTCCATTACACTCCTGACCTGAGCCTTGTAGATGGTGGACAGGTTACATGCCACAGGATTCCTAGCCTTTGACCTGCTCTGGTAACCACAGTGTTTATACGGCTAGACCAGTTCAGTTTCCCATCAATGTTAGCCCCCAAGATGTTGATAGTAGGAGATTTAGTGATGGTGATGCCACTGAATGTCAAGGGATGATGGTTACAGCCTCTCTTGTTGGAGATGGTAATTGCCTGGCTCAAATGTTGTTTGACACTTGTCAGCCCAAGCCTGGCTATTCTCCAGGTCCGGCTGCATTTGGGTATGAACTGCTTCACTCTCTGAGGAGGCACGAATGGTGCAGAACGTTGTGCAGTCATCTGCGAACGTCCTCACTTCTGACCTTATGACGAAGGAAGGTCTTTGGAGTGATACAATTTGATCAGTAAAGGATCAAAAAATTAATTATTAGCTTCAAATAGATCACAGACTTAGTTTCATCCCCGTTATGTTTTCATTTTTCTTTGGGATGTGATGCGTCTGCTACAATTGGCTTTTATTGTCCTTCCCTAATTGTCCCAGGGAAGGTAATGGGACCTTAAACTGCTGCTGACAAATTGTCATCTTGAGCTCCTACCCTGCATGAGGTAGGGTGCTCCAATATTTTGAACTGACGATATATTTTCAAGTAAGAATGACATGTGACGTGAAGCTTGAGACCTATCTGAGCCATGACTGTATGCCTGCTGCCATAACCTTAGAATCAATACTGTTACAGCACAGAGGGAGACTGTTTGGCTTTTCAAATCTTTCAATCCTGTTGTTCTGCTGCTTCCTACAGGCATGAAAAACACTTCCTTCTAAGTGGCTATCCAATTCTTATTTTGAAGGGACTGAGTCTTTCCATTAGCAGTACAGTCAAATCATTACTATTGTGAGAGGAAAATAGAACCTCCCATGCAGCTTGTATGTTGTTAATTTTTTAAAAAATGATTACTTGGTTTTTAAGTCATCTGTTAATGGGAACAGCTTCACTTTATCTATGCTACATTTATGTATCAGTTTAAAGTCAGACACCTTCACCTTGCCTCTGGAAAGTAATAGCTTTCCACGTCTGAAGTCAAGACTGGAATGAGGTCTGGAGTTGTTAGTCTGTACAAAAAGTGAGTAGGCGCTGCCTATTAGCACCATTGGTACCACCTTCTGTTGACTTGTTTGAGAGTAGACTGGCTGGACAGTAATTGGGTAAATTGAATCTGTTATAGAAAACCTATCTGATGAAACCTGCATTTTGTTGAGCGTAATATCAGTGTTGTACTGCAGTAGCATGGGTGGATATATGGTTGACTTGGGATCACATTGTGTTCTTGCTTATGTGGAAATCTTGAACTTGCATTCAATATCTGATAATCTATTTTTTAATCAGTGTTTGTAAATACCAATCCAAAATTTGCTTTGTAAAACAAAAGAGCAGAATTAAGCCATTCAACCCATCAAGTCTGCTCTATAATTTCATCAAAGCTGATCTACTTTCTGTCTCAATCTTATTGTAATGTTTTCTCCCTGTAACCTTTGATGGCCTTACTAATCAAAAACCTATCAACCTCCACTTTAAAGATACCCAATGACTTGGCCTCCATAGATATCTCTGGCAATGAATTCCACAGATTCACCACTCTCTAGCTAAAAAATTTCTCCTCAACTTTCTTTTGAAAGGATGCCCTTCTATTCTGGTCCTGACATCTCTCATTTTTGGAAATATCTTCTCCATGTCTACTTTTAGACCTTTCAATACTGTATTCAGTTGTTTCCAATGAGAGACCCCCCCACCATTCTTCTAAACTCCAGTGAGTACATGCCCAGACCCACCATAACCTCCTCATACATTAATCCTTTCTAACTAAAAAAAGCAATTAAGCAGGTAAAGATGGAATATGAAAGTAAGCTAGCCAATAATATTAAAGAGGATATCAGAAGCTTCTTCAGATATATAAAGTGTAAAAGAGAGGTGAGAGTGGATATTGGACCACTGGAAAATGATGCTGGAGACGTAGTAATGAGGGACAGCAAAATCGTGGATGAACCAAATAAGTATTTTGCATCAGTCTTCACTATGGAAGACACTAGCAGTATGGCGGAAGTTCCAGGTGACAGGGGGCATGAAGTGTATGAAGTTACCACTACAAGAGAGAAGGTTCTTGGGAAACTGAAAGGTCTGAAGGTAGATAAGTCACCTGGACCAGACGGTGTACACCCAGATTTCTGAAAGGGGTGGCTGAAGAGATCGTGGAGGCATTAGTAATGGTCTTTCATGAATCTCTCTATTCTGGAATGGTTCAGGAAGACTGGAATGTTGCAAATGTCAGTCCACTCTTCAAGAAGGGAGGGAGACAGAGTAATTGAATCTCTAGGCCAGTTAGTCTGACCGTAGTGGTTGGGAAGAGATTGGAGTTGGTTGTTAAGGGTGAGGTCTCAGGGTACTTGGAGACACATGATAAAATAGGCTGTAGTCAGCATGGTTTCCTCAAGGGAAAATCTTACTTGGAAAATCTGTTGGAATTCTTTGAAGAAGTAACAATCAGGATAGACAAGTGAGAATCAGTTGATGTGGTGTACTTGGATTTTCAGGAAGCCTTTGACAAGTGCCACACACGAGGCTGCTTAACAAGCTATGAGACCAAGGTATTACAGGAAAGATTCTAGCATAAATAAAGCAGTGGCTGATTGGCAGGAGGCAAAGAGTGGGAATAAAGGGAGCCTTTTCTGACTGGCTGCCGGTGACTAGTGGTGTTCCACAGGGGTCTGTTTTGGGACCGATTTTTTTTTCATTATGTGTCAATGATTTGGATGATGGAATTGATGACTTTGTTGCAAAGTTTGCAGACGACATGATGGTAGGTGTAGGGGCAGGCAGTTTTGAAGAAGTAGAAAAGCTATAGAAGGACTTAAACAGATTAGGAGAATGGGCAAAGAAATGGCAGATTGTACACAGTGCTGGGAAGTGTATGGTCATGCACTTTGGTAGAAGAAATGAAAGGGTGGACTATTTTCTAAATGGAGAGAAAATACAAAAAAACTGAGGTGCAAAGGAACTTGGGAGTTCTCTTGCAGGATTCCCTAAAGGTTAATTTTCAGATTGAGTCTGTGGTGAGGAAGGCAAATGCAGTGTTAGCATTCATTTCAAGAGGACTAGAATATCAAAGCAAAGGTGTAATGTTGAGAGTTTATAAAGCACTGGTGAGGCCTCACTTGGTGTACGTGTGCAGGTTTGGGCCTATTACCTTGGAAAGGATATGCTGAAAGTAGAGAGGGTTCAAAGGAGGTTCATGAAAATGATTCCAGGATTAAATGGCTTGTCATATGAAGAGTGTTTGATGGCTCTGTGCCTGTATGCACTAGAATTCAGAAGAATGAGGGGTGATCTCATTGAAACCTATTGAATGGTGAAAGGCTTTGATGGTGTGGATGTGGATAGGATGTTTCCTGTGGTGGGAGAGTCTAAGACCTGAGGACACAGCCTCAATAGAGGGATGTCCTTTTAGAATGGAGAAAAGGAGGAATTTCTTTAGCCAGAGGATGTTGAATCTGTGGAACTCTGCCACAGGCAGGTTTGGAGGCCAAGTCTTTATGTATATTTAAGGAGAGATTGATAGATTCTTGATTGTTCAGGGCATGAAGGGATACAAGGAGAAGGCAGGAGCTTGTGGCCGAAAGGAAAGTTGGATCAGCCCTGATGAAATGGCAGAGCAGTTCAATGGGCCAAATGGCCTAATTCTGCTCTTATATCATACGGTCTTTCATTCTGGGACTATTCTCGTAAACCTGCTGTGGACTCTTTCCAATGCCAGCACATCCTTTCCTACATATGGGGCCCAAAAGTAACCCCAGTACTCCAAAAGGATCCCAGCTTTTATATTCTCGTCCTCTTGAAATGAATGCTAATATTGCTTTTCCCTTCCTCACTACCAATTCTACCTGCAAGTTAGCCTTTAGGAAATCCTGCTCTAGGACTCCCAGGTCCGTCTACAGCTCTGATTTCCAAATTCACCCCCTTTTAGAAAATAGTCAACACCCTTATTCCTTCTACCAATGTGCATTCCCTTCATCGATTTCCATCTGTAACTTCTTGACCTATTTTTCTTTTGTGTCCAAGACCTTCTGCAGATATCCTGCTACCTCAACACTACCTGCCCTTCCACCTATCTTTGTATCGTGGCATGAGTTATATGCTTGCACATGAAATCTTGCCTTTTCTTTTACTTTACCCATTCATGAGCCTTCCTCCCCAAATCTTGAGCTCAAAATAACTTCATAGAACTTGCTTCTCTCATGAATGAATTTGTGTGTCATTATTATTCTTTTCTAACCATCCTTTTTGATCTGAATCCCAGGGTCTTGAGCTTCTGATGACAGCCTATCTGGATTCCAATCATAATTAACATGTCCTTTCTACTGTTACATCAAAATGATCTGGAAATATTTCTCAAACTTCCTGGTCATGTGGCATCTCCTCCTTCGGAGCTACACCTTTGACTGTGTCATTTTCAAAATCTCTCAACTTCCAGCTTGGAACCCTTCTTTCCTCTGCTGTCCTTAAGTGTGCCAAACGAAGTTCATGCTTCTTGATTAAGTGTGCAACGTCTTTATGGAAATGCTATTGTCAATAAGAAAATCTTTTTGGTGTTTATTGGCTGTTTTGGTAAGCAGCTTCGAACACTGTTCTAACTTACTAATTCTTTAGGATTTTGCCAGGTGTTATTTTGATAAGGAACCTGTGATACAAAAGTGAGGTTGTAAAAATCTGAGTTTGAATGTATTAAGTAAAATCATAGGTAATTAATAGAATTATCATAGTAATGGTGCAGGAAGTGATTGCGCTATTAGTCATTATTGAGGTAAAATTACCTGTTTTATGATCTAAGTCCAGGTCTTGTTTCTAATAAATGAATGAGCATTCATACACCTGGTGCAATCTGTGTAATACTGATAGGAAGAACCAATTTCAAAAGATGAAAAAGTGTCATTGCTTTCTAGGGAGATAGGATTGAGGGTCATTATGAAACATTGGCAGCCGGGTTGATTTTAGCAATAGTTGGCTTAGAGGAGTCAGTCGAACAAACACTTGACCTAAACAATCACTTCCAGCCACCTTTAAAAGACTGTGGTTTCGTGAATCATACCAGCACAATCTGGAACAGGCTGTTAATCTTATCATAATTTAAAATAAATTCTCTTAAGGTGCACTCTTTGATGACCTCTTTAAAATGTACACGCAATTCTTTGGCAGTTGTTGACATTTTTTTAAGATTGATAATTAACATTTAATTGCTAATAAGCGATAACTAATTTCTCATGTGACTGGCATGATAACAATTTTGTATGCATATTAGACAATGATAGAACAGGATTATGAATGTTTCAGTCTTAAAATTCCTTGTGTTTCAAATTTTGCTAAATTGTGATTTATATTCCAGTATTAATATACAATTAGGTACTTCTGATCTAATGCAACTTTTAATAGTTTTCAATCTCTTTTCCCGAGGATAGCAAGATGGATTATTTAGTCATTCCTGTAAAACTGTGTCCAATTATTAACAATGAAAACTGCCATTTACTTATGAGAAATCATAGGCACCAGTTGATGTTAACACTGGTTAATTACATTCTGTACAGGGACCCGTGCTACCAATAATTAAATTATGTAGATACAGAAAAAGAATATTTAATTAGTGCTCGATCAACCAGAAAGGTGATTTGACATTTTCCATAATCATGATGGATGGTCCTCTTTCTCCAGGGTGGCATTTTAAATCATGAGGAAACAAAAAAAATTCAGCTGTTTTATGTTGAAGATGCTGATGTGACCTTTGCCTTTTCCATTTTCCCATCTGCATGTGTATCAGATTAATTTGTTTTATGCCAATTCTAACAACAGAGCAAATGCTCCTTTAATTCGCTTAATGAAGTGATGAGCCATCACACTATAGATTTTGCACTTCATCCATTTAAAAGAACATGCTCAAAGTGACCAGTCCGAAACATTATTTTATTTGTTACAGTTTTGGGTTTGACTTTTTGGATATAATAGCCACAAAACTGTCAATTCTCAATTTTCATTCAGAGCAGGCTGAAGTATTAATGAAAACCCTAAATGGTGCAGCCACTTTCCTAAAGCAGGGGACTTCCAAAGCCATAGTGCATTTCAGCAACTGCAAGAGTTCTGGTTTTCAATCTGTTCGTTGGAAGTCATTCTTAACGGAATTTATCTTTTTTTTAGCAATTACCTGTAATTCTTATCTTTGCTGTTGTATTTAAACATAAAACTATCTTCCTTATAAAGATAACTTTTCCTATTAATTGTCCTATAATAATTACTAGCTGCAATTGGTTTATTAATTTTGGACCAGCACAGGAACACATGGAATTTAGAGTAAAAATGCACAAAGTAAGTACCAAGTACATCAAATGTTATCTTGTCGTTCTCCACTTCTGTTGCTAAGGATATTCTGGTAATCCCCTGATCCCATGATTAAGAAAGGTCTTATCCAAACTTGATTAAGAGGTGGAAATTGTAAATCCTGCTTGATTCTTACTGTGTCTTGTGGTTTTCAAGTTACCTTTGCATGATTGATTCCAAAGTCCTATGTAATTTGTTGTGGGAATTGATATAAAATTTAATAAAATACATCTTGGAAAAGTCTGTTTCTGAAAAAAATGTTTTGTTAAACAGAAATATTATGGATGTCTAGAAGTCTGAAATTGACCATTCTAAAGAAGGCATTTCACTCTGATAGGATGATAACTTTCTTTTGTTATCTTTAGAGATATTGATGAAATTCCTGATTACGCATTTTTTTTCTGCTTTTGAGACTTTTCCATTAATTGTTTCCCGACTGCCGGCAACAAGTATTGCACCTAATGAAATACATTTTAACAGTTAGAACTCTCATATATATCAGTTGGTATCCAAAGCATGTGAGTGCTGATGAAGCATAGGAGAGATGGAGCACATGACCATACACCCTTGGAAATGTTATCTTCTGCAGGTCCAGGTAAAATGAAGGGTTTAGAGAAATGTGCAAAGTTGGGATGGCACTAAGAAGTTAAAATCTTCATCAATGTTATGGAGCTTGCTGAATGAATGGCGACTGCAATATCCTAGATAATGACTATCCTCACTTTACTGTGGAACATTGTTTTGTCCAAGGGTTCCTGGTCTGTTTAGAGGCTACAGCATCACATACACATTTTCTTGTTTGAGCCCTGTCCCATTCATTATGTCCTAGAAATAGAGGGAAAGAACAAGAAGGCAGTTGTTGAAAAGGAATGTCAGGCTTGTACATAAAGTACATCCACTGGGGAAAAGAGAGCAAGATGGAATAATAATGGAAAATGATCAATCAATAATCGGTTATAAAATTAAAGCAAAACCTATTTAAGAATCAAGAATCAATTTTTCAAACAAAGAATAGTCAATATCTGGAGCTAGTTCACTGTTATATAGTTTGAGCACTGGTTCAGTTTAAATATTGAAGAGTACTATTATCAAATTTTTGTTGCTTAAGGGTATTGATAGATACAGATTTAAACTGGTGAATTGACCTGAGCTGCAGACCAGCCATAAAGCTAAATGCATGTTAGGACAGGCCCAATTGGCCTAGTCCTGTTTTATGTAAATAGTACTGCACATATGAGTAGACTTTGCATTGTTATATAAATTCTCCCATCAAAGTCTCAGCTAGTAATTATTATAGGGCAATTAATAGGAAAAGTTATCTTTATAAGGAAAATAGTTTTATGTTTAAATACAACAGCAAAGTTCAAAATTTTCTGCATGGGTCAGTTACCAGTTACTGTTATTATACAGATGACAACAATTTCATTATACTTATTCTTGCTGCATGACATAATTCCTAGGAAGGAGGTGTATGAAAATAGGCAAGAGTGCCAGAATTTTACTGCCTAAAGATACGCCTAGTGGCCACTTTATTAGGTACACCTGTGCACCTACTCATTAATACAAAATATCCAATCAGTCAGCCGTGTGGCAGCAACTCATCAGGTTCAGATGAAACATCAGAATGGGGAAGAAATGTGATCTAAGTAACTTTGGCCATGGTGGTTTGAGTAAATCAGAAATTGCCGATGTCCTGGTATTTTCATGCACAACAGTTTCTAGAATTTACAGAGGATGAGGCAAAAAACAAAGAGTGAGCGACGTTTCTGTGGGCAAAAATGCTATGTTAATGAGAGAGGTCAGAGGAGAGTGTCCAGAATATTTCAAGCTGACAGGAAGGTGACAGTAACTCAAGTAACTAGGTGTTACAAGTGGTGTGCAGAGGAGTATCTCCAAATGCACACTATGTCGAACCTTGAACCAAATGGGCTGCAATAAAGAAAACCACACTGGGTTCCACTCCTGTACATAATAAAGTGGCCACTGAGTGAAATTCCTTGTAATTTTTAGCAGTTAGATTAAAACTGGAAATTTGCCATGCGAAAACTTTGGGGCTAAAAGGTAACAGCTCCAGCATTGAATCCTGCTGAAGGGTCTCGATCTGAAACGTCGACTGTACTGTTTTCCATAGATGCTGCCTGGCCTGCTGAGTTCCTCCAGCATTTTGTGTGTGTTGCTCAACTCCAGCATATGGAATATCTAACAAATGGTCTACTGTAGCTCTGTATTTGTATTAATTTCTTAGATGTATTTGTATCTTTATTGAATGTATTTCTCTTAAAATTTACCAAGCAAGTGAAATGGGGAATATTTTCCTTGTAACGTACACTGGTAAATTTATTTTGCAATAATTCAACAGTACCTCCAAGTGTGTTCTTCCTTGTGAGCAGAATGCAGTAATGCAGAATGCAAATTGAAATGTGCATGGTAATGAACTATTGTTAAAATGGTAAATTCCCTAACCTAGACTCTCTATATACATGTAATTGCCATTCTAAGCAATTAGTACTGCTGTGACTCAATGCTTTAAATGTTTTATTTGTTCTCAGCTGGTGCTTGGAAGTGCAGCCCGTTTTTGAGATAAGTCAATCTACTGGTAACTTACAGTATAAAGCAAATTGCCGCATTGAAAGCTTCACTGGAGTGAGAAATGCTTCAGTTTGAAGATCTTTCAGCGGAACCACGAAAAGTTAGAAAGCAATCGTGTTTTAAGTTATTGAGAAATGGAAGAGGTGGAAGATGCAGAGGGTGGATGTGTTATGGTGGACGCTAAATAAACTGTAACATGAACAGGTGAGAGAAATGTTACTTATTTAAAAAACAGCTGATCTGCCTAAAGAAGAATAGAGAGGAGAAAGTAAGATGAGATTTAAGAAATAAAGGCAAAGGGATCTACAGGCTAGGCTATCAGTGGTGGCAAAGTTACTGGAAGAATTCTGGGGGTCAGGGTCTACTAGCATTTGATGAGGAGGTTTCAGCATGGCTTTGAGTGTAAAGTGCTTGATGGGGTAACCAACAAGATAAATGAGCTGCTATGGATGTTGTCTATTTTGGACTTCAGCAGGCCTTTGACAAGGTCCTGCAAAGTAGGCTGGTTTGGGAGGTCAGATCCCATGGAATCGAGAGAGAGCTAATTAGTTGGATTCCAAATTAGTTGGAAGGCGGAAAACGGAGGGTAATGTTTGAGAGTTATTTCTGGGAATGGAGGCAGTTGACTCGTGGTGTGCTGCAGGGGTCAGTGTTGGGGGCTCTTGTTGTTTGTTATTAGGTGATTTGGATGTGAATGCACAAGGCTTGATCAGAATGTTGGTGGATGATATGAAATTAGAAGGTGTTGTTGACAGTGTTGTTAGAGATTACAAGAGGAATCAGTTAAGGAAGTGTGCTGACGAGTAAAAGATAGATTTCTCTACAGATAAGTATGAGGTGATGCAATTTGGAAAATTAGAGCAACATAGGATTTACGTTGTGAATAGGAGGGCATTAGGGAGTGTAATTGAACAGGGGACCTAGGTATACAAACGCACAAGTTCATTGAAAGTGGCATCACAGATTGATAGGATGGTGAAAACGTTGTTTAGCATAGCCTTATCAATCAAGGCGCCGAGTATAGTGGTTGGGACATTATGTTGCAGTTGCGTAAGTCACTTGTGAGGCTGTGCTTGGAATACTGTGTACAATAGAAAGACATGGTTGACCTGGAAAGAGTGGAAAAAAGATTTACGAGAATGGAGCCAGGTCTAGTAGCCCTGAGTTATAAGGAGAGGTTGGCCAGGCTAGGCCTTTATCCTTGAAATGTATAGTTGCCAGAGGAAGTGTTTCAGGCAGGTGCAATTGTGTCATTTAAGAAGTACTTGGATAGGCACATGGATGGGTAGGGTTTAGAGGGAATGCAGGAAACTGGGACCAGATGGGAGGGGCACTGTGGTTGGCACAGACTCATTGGGTTGAAGGTAGCCGTGACATATAACTCAATGACTCTAGGCCGAGTAATACACTATTTCCCCAAAGGGAGATGAGTAAAACGTTGAAGTGTTTCTAAATAAACCTGTTAATTTGTAAAGTATTTTTTAATAGTATGATCATGGCAGGCCTCAGTCCAGATCCTTCTCGTCGAGTGAACCGAATGCACAATGGTCACCTGTGTGTAATCCTGTCTCTATCTTCCAGATAGGCAGCAATACAGTCACAGAAGTGGCAGTCTCTGGAGGTGGAGCCCTGGCCCAGCTTCACTGTTAAAGTGATTTTATTTTTTTGAAAAGATAATTCAACTCCTCCTTTTTCCTACAGTTCCTATCGGAATCTGTGACGTCTTAGATCCTGTACCAGGTCTAACCCCGATCAGAATCCGAGAGGCCATTTCCCCAGCGTTATGCAAGGTAGTTCAAGGAGTGAATGGATAGATTTGGCCTTCTAAATTTATCAGTAGGCGTCAGAAAATTGTATTTGATGTTGATTGCATGGAAGCATGGTGCTTACTGTTGTTTTACCAATTAAACAACAGTTGATTCCAGTAGCAGCACGTTCTTATAAATCAAAAACCATCAACTGTACATTACCATGTTATGTGAACATTAGACAATAGGTTTATGTTGTATTAAATAAAAGAATAACTTGGTACAAATATGTTAAGCACCCTTAAACTACCATTTTGGTCTTTTGGTTTATACAGTTTAACTATTTAATAGGTAACAGGAATTAGGATCTCATATAATCATATCCTGAGTCATGGAAAGAAAGAGACTTGTAGCTATAGACTGTCTTCCAAGACCTCGGTGTCCAAATAAAATTACTGATTAAACATGGGAAGAGTATAAGCTAGTTTTCACACTGCAAACTCACAAGCAGTGATGTAATCTTGCGTACATAATCTGCTTTAGTGATGGTGGCTGAAGATAAATATTATCTGGGATACTGTGGATAATTCTGTCATTCTTCTTTACACAAGTTCCCTTAGTACTATTTCATCAACTTGAGCTGAATGGGTGGTGGTATCCCCGACAGCATAGCAGTCCCTTGTTACTGCACTGGAGCATCAGCCTGGGACTTGAACCAATTAACTTTTGAGTAATGTTCTGGGGCAAGAGGTTTAGTTTCTGTCTCTTAAATTATTGTTTAATATTCGGCGGGAGGAGAAGATGGCAGCGCACTGCGCGTGCGCAGCTCTCCGGTGAAAATGATATCGTATCCGTTAAATAGGGGCCGTGGACAATTCTGATTTGATGGAGAATGGACGTGAAAGCACAGAAGAACATCTGGAGAAATTTCTAAAATGCCCGTTTCGCTGCTGTTGTTACTGTGTGGTGTGAATCTTTCAGAAGGTAGGCCTCAAAATCCCCGGCCTTGCCTGCTTTTGGTGACGGAGAAGGAGGTCGAATCGTTCGGACAGAGATGGCGCTCAGTACTCGGTGTCGGAGAGCTGATCAGAGCTTGGAGTTTTCGGATGGCTCAGAGTCGGATTGTGGTTGGCATGGCAGGGAGAGTTTTTCTTCCTTCTCCCGTCTGCGTGAGATGTGGGACATTTGAGAAACTTTGAACTTTACTGTGCTCATGGACTTCTTCATCAAGTTATGGTATTGTTACACTGTTTGTAACTATATGTTATAATTATGTGGTTTTGTCAGTTTTTTCAGTCTTGGTTTGTCCTGTGTTTTGTGATATCACACTGGAGGAAATAATGTATCATTTCTTAATGCATGCATTACTAAATGACAATAAAAGAGGACTACGTGTCTTCATAATCATAATTAATTTTTCAATGATAATGTGACAATCTAAACCAATCTGATTCCATAACAATGATAGTTTTTTTAATATTTAGTAATTTAGTATAATAAAGAATGTCTGTGTGTAAATCATATCCTGGTATAATTTTACTCTGGCTTAGCCCCTCATACTTATGCCTTTATCTCCCCAAGGCTCAAGTCTTATCTTCATACCACCCCATCCATACTTGTTCTTTCTCCTGCCTCCACCACACTCTCACCTCTCTCCCTTGTGTCGCAATTTATAAAACGGAAAACAAATGATGACAATCAAATATTACAGTGAAGAATTACAAATTTAGTTCACCAACTAGTGTGGTGGAAACTTGTACTGCAAACATTTCTTGCCATTATATTTCGAACGGAGTTGAGCTAAACGTTCTACAGGTTTTTAAATTAAATTTGGCATTATTAACATCTCATGGAAGGATGAATTTCTTCTTTGCATTTTGACTAGAACTCCAGCAAAGCTGATATTGACAGCATTCTCAATTAAACTGTTAAACAATTAGAGATTTCCTTTATTGTTCAGGTTGTGCAAAGACTGAGTTCTAATCTGATTTGTGGTAACTGAAATTGCTGTATTGAATATCTGTTTTAACTTTCCTCTAATTATGTTTCTCTGCAATTAGTGCTGGACAAAATTTCACAATAAATGTTTTAACATACATAGAAGTTTTCATAGTGAAAATACAAAGCTGCTATTTCTTGTAGGCTCACCTTTAGTGATCTTCACTGTGTTGTTTTAACTGCTCTCAAGCATGTTGAAAGTTCTATTGGTTGAATCAGTTCAACATTAAACAATGGTAAGGGTAGGTAAAACAGTTTAAAAATAAACATCAGTTGGTAATTAGTGTGGATTCATAATTAAATTTGTAGCAGTAAATTGGGAAGTACCAATTCACCTAAATTTTATGTATGTATGCTTGGACCATACCAAATGGACTTTAAATGAGCATCAGCCTGAAAGGGTTTGAAGCCACTTATGGTTTAAAGGAAAGTTCGAGCATCTTCAAATTATTTCGAGCGGCAGAAGAGACAGATTCAGGAGATGGAGGTAGAAGGTAAAGGTTACTTGAGAAAGCTAAATGTATGCACTGAATTGTTAAGATTTGCAGAGCGTTGTCAGATGAGACACTGAATGCAGATTTAACTATAATTATAGGCTTGGATTAACTGGATAATTTTAAAGAGTTGGATCAGGCACAATGTTTTTTTCTGCTCTGTACTTTCCATTGTTTCTATTCTGATGTGCCAGTAAATTGGTCAGGGCATGAAGAGATATGGGGAGGGTGGTGGAGGAGGCAGGAGATTGGGGCTGAGAGGAAAAATGGATCAGTCATGATGAAATGACGGAGCAGACTCGATGGGACAAATGGCCTAAATCTGCTCCTCTGCCTTATGGTCTCATGGTCTAAATGTGCACAATAGTGAATGGAAGAGGCAGAGGGTAGGCTAGAGTTCAGCTGCATATTTGTACTCGTAGATCAAAGTGTTTTTTTTGCAAGTGAGATCTATTCTGGTTCCGAGTAACAAGAAAGCATACAGAATGGAGCAAAAACAGGACACTGGAAGAACCCAATGACCCCCATCAGTGTTTATGGGGGCAAGAGGTGTGATTTGACATCTCAGACCCTACAGCAGGACGGAGAGGGAAGGAAGACAGTGTACAGGGAGGGGGTGGGATAGAGAGTGGTCGCTGACAGGTTGAACCAGGTGAGGAGGGAATGATGGGCAGGTGAAATCGGTGGAAGTGAGAAGCTGCTAAATCACAAGTGAAATTAGGTTGGGGAGGGGATGGGATGGATGAACAAGTGGAGAAGAAATTAAGTGGATGGATGAGTGTGTGAGTGAAGAGAACACTGGGGGTGTGGGTTATCTGAAAATGTACCTGCACCTCCTGCAACCTGGTCTATTGCATTTTGTGCTCTTGATGTGTTCTAAATGGACACAAGGCTTGTCGAAAATTCTAATACAGTTCCTCCCAAGGTTAAGAACACCTGAATTATGTACACATGGAGAAGCACTTGGTGACTGCGAGATGGATTTGTGGCTGCCTATTTGACGTCTGGGTTACAAATGGTTATCAGGAACCAAATAGCACTATAACATGGGAAGATCCGTAATGTAAACCTCTACTACCGCAGTGGGCGACTCATTAATCCCCAAGGCATCACCAGAATCTCAAGCAATAGGATTTCCAAGCAACACACATCAAAGTTGCTGGTGAACGCAGCAGGCCAGGCAGCATCTCTAGGAAGAGGTACAGTCGATGTTTCAGGCCGAGACCCTTCGTCAGGACTAACTGAAGGAAGAGTGAGCAAGAGATTTGAAAGCTGGAGGGGGAGGGGGAGATCCAAAATGATAGGAGAAGACAGGAGGGGAAGGGATGGAGCCAAGAGCTGGACAGTTGATTGGCAAAAGGGATATGAGAGGATCATGGGACAGGAGGCCCAGGGAGAAGGAAAAGGGGGAGGGGCAGAAATCCCAGAGGATGGGCAAGGGGTATAGTGAGAGGGACAGAGGGAGAAAAAGGAGAGAGAGAAAAAAAATGTGTGTATATAAATAAATAACGGATGAGGTACGAGGGGGAGGTGGGGCATTAGCGGAAGTTTGAGAAGTCAATGTTCATGCCATCAGGTTGGAGGCTACCCAGACAGAATATAAGGTGTTGTTCCTCCAACCTTCATCTTTACAGCAGAGGAGGCCGTGGATATCAGAATGGGAATGGATTTTCCTGATTTTTGTAATAAGTATCTGATATCAAATATTGTAAGCAGAAACTTCAGATTAAGATTTTCTTTTAGAAATGGGAGAATAGTACCTTCCTGGTGTGTCACATCAGACAGTCAGCCATTCTTGTCTGGCGTGTAGTGTCAGGATTGGTCTCCTTTTGGATTAACTGGGTCACGATATGAACGTTCCTGACTCGACCCTTGTTCTTTACAAGGCCGAGTGGCTAGCTCGACACTCAACCCGGCACAGATGGGAAACGTGCTCGGGGGTGACCCGACTTGGATTTGAACTCGGGAGCTTTCGCTCCGAAGTCCTGCGCTGATGCCACTGCGTCACCAGCCGGCCAGGAGGATAGTACAATCAGTAAAGCTTGCTGGAGATTTAAAAAAAATCATTGTCCTCAATGCACCATCAAATAAATGAAGATAACTCTTATTCAGTTCTACTTTGAGGCTTGCTATAATAAGTAACCATCACCTGCAGTAACAAGGTGTCACAGGAGACAGCTGAGAAATAAAACCGCATTAGTAGTGATTATTGGCATCTTCCATTTCTTTCAGACAACTTAAGTGTTGTATATTGACTAAAGTGCTCTCGAAAAATGTTAGCTATTGATTTAGCTGTAAGGCTGAAAGTGATGGGGTGTTGCTCTGAACTAGTATGTATTAACCTTGACTGCTTGCAGTTAAAAGAGACACAGCAAATGCCTGAGCAGGGAAACACTTGCAGTTAGTGGCAAATAATTTGTGTGACTTCTCTCATAATGTACAAGTTATAAATAGTTTCCTTAGAGGTTGATCCAATGTTGCAAACTGTAATGGACAGACACAGTAGTTAGTCCTATCAGAGGATCAGTTTATAAAGGTTTAAGTACTCTCACCAGCTGTAATAGATTGTTTACCATTGAAGTTCTTCTGTAACATTTTAAGCTGGGCTGTGTGCAAGGTGGAGCAAGCATTGTAAACAACTCCCAGCGTCAATAATCATCTGAGTAGATACGTGCAATCTGACGATCTGGACACATATGCATGTTTACCATTAGCAAACGTGTTTACCCTTAGCATTAAGGACACATTGAGTTGCCCCTCTAAAAGCTGATAAATTTGAATTCCTGTGGACATTCCAGAAATAAATAAGGGCGGAGGTGCAGAATAACCAACAAAGCTTATCAAGTGTTGCCTTTATCTTCAGTGAGTAGCAATTTGAAAGTGAGCAATTGAAATTTCAGCTACACAGATGTTTGTTCTAACCCTATCAGGAATACCATCAGCACCAACTCTCAGTTGGTATATTGACCATGGAAGAGGTGCTGCATATGTTCATCTGATTTAATCCTTGGTTTGTTTTTATGTGGATAGATCACATAAACCTTATTTATTCCAATGAGTTTAGAAGATATGTTTTTAATTATTGAAGGAATTATTAAGATACATTCAATGAATATTTCATCTGGTGGGAGAATTGAAGCCAAATGGGCATAATATGAAATTGAAAGATTTCAGAGTGAAACTTTAAAAAAAAGTTTTTGTTATTAGAAAGGTAGTAGAAATTTAGAATTGCTTCTTCAAGACCTATAAGGGAATCAAAGTAACTGGATGTATAGAGTTTTAATATAGAAGGGAGTCTGCAAAGAGTCTTGGACAGATAATGAAAATGGGCCAAGGAGTGCCAAGATGGAATACAGTGTAGAGGAATGAATGGCCATGCACTTTGGTGGAAAGAATAAAGGCATGGACTATTTTCTAAATGGGGAGAACATTCAAAAATCAGAGGTGCAAACTGACTTGGGAGTCCTTGTGCAGAATTCCCTAAAAGTTGAGTCAGTGGTAAGGAAGGCAAATACAATGTTAACATTCATTTCAGGAGAACTCGAATATAAAAGTGAGGATGTAACACCAAGGCTTTTTAAGACATTAGTCAGACTGCATGGAATACTGTGGGCCTCTTATCTAAGAAAAGATGTGCTGGCCTTGGAGAAGGTCCAGAGAAGGTTTACACATCTGGAGAAGAAGGATGCTTATGTGAGAATGCTGTTCTTGGACTACAGTTCAGTATTCAACACCATTATTTCTTCCAAGCTTGACAAGAAACTCAGAGACCTCGGTCTTCACCCCACCTTGTGCAACTGGATCCTGGGCTTTCTGTCAGATTGCCAGCAGGTGGTAAGAGTGGGCTCCCTCACCTCTGCCCCTCTGACCCTCAACACAGGTGTCCCTCAGGGTTGTGTCCCAAGCCTCCTCCTTTACTCTCTGTATACCCATGGCTGTGTCACCACCCACAGCTCCAATCTGCTAATTAAATTTGCTGACAATACTACATCAATTGGCCTTATCTCAAATAGTAATGAGGCAGCCTACAGAGAAGAAATCATCATCCTGACACAGTGGTGTCAAGAAAACAACCTCTCCCTCAATGTCACAAAAAACAAAGGAGCTTGTCGATTTCAGGGGGAATGGAGACAGGCTAACCCCTATTGACATCAATGGATCTGGGGTTGAGAGGGTGAACAGCTTTAAGTTCCTCGGCATCCACATCACCGAGGACCTCATGTCGGCTGTACGTACAGGCTGTGTAATGAAAAAGGCACAATTGCGCCTCTGTCACCTCAGACAGTTACAGAAACATAGAAACATAGAAAACCTACAGCACAATACAGGCCCTTCAGCCCACAAAGTTGTGCCGAACATGTCCCTACCTTAGAAATTACTAGGCTTACCTATAGCCCTCTATCTTTCTAAGCTCCATGTACCTATCCAAAAGTCTCTTAAAAGACCAGTCCCCAAATCCTAAGGACTTTCTACAGGGGCACAAGTGAGAGCATCCTGACTGGCTGCATCACGGCCTGGTATGGGAACTGTACTTCCCTCAATCGTAGGACTTTACAGCTCAGCACATCTGTAGATGTGAACTTCCCATGATTCAGGACATTTACGAAGATAGGTGCATAAAATCATTGGGGCCCGAGTCACCCCAACCACAAACTGTCCCAGCTGCTACTGTCCAGGAAACGGTACCACAGCATAAAAGTCAGGACCAACCAACAGGCTCCGGGACAGCTTCTTCCACCAGGCCATCAGACTGATTAATTCATGTTAACACAATTGTATATCTATGCTGTATTGACTGTCCTGTGGTACATACTATTTATTACAAATTGCTATAAATTGCACATTGCACATTTAGACGGAGACGTAGCGTAAAGATTTTTACTCCTCATGTACGTGAAGGATGTAAGAAATAGAGTCAATTCAATTCAACTCAGAATGATCCAGGAAATGAAAGGGTTAATACATGAGGAGTGGCTCTGAATGTGTATTCAGTGGAGCTTAGAGGAATAAGGAGGGATCTCATTGAAGTCTATCAAATATTGAAAGACTTAGATCAAGTGGATATGGAGAGGATGTTTCCTATAGTCAGAGAGGCTAGGACCAGGGGCACAGCCTAAGAGTAGATGGATGTCCCTTTAGAACAGAGATGAGGAAGAATTTCTTTAGCCAGAGGGTGGTGAATCTGTGGAATTTATTGTCACAAATAGCTGCAGAGGCCAAGTCATTGGATATACTTAAAGCGGAAGTTGATAGGTTTTTAATTTGTAAGGACATCAAAGGCTGGAGAACGGGGTTAAGAAGGATAATAAGTCAGCCACGATGGAATGGCAGAGCAGACTCCATGCACCAAATGGCCTAATTCTGCTCTACTATAACATGGTTTAATAATCTAGCAATTGGCAAAGAGCCTAACATCTGACTCTGTTCCTCAATAATTCAAGTTTTTAAGGAACACTATGTGACTCTGTTTTAAAAAAAATTGCTAATGCTGTTACTGGCATGTGGTGCTCCAAAGTGTTCCAAGTAACGTTGGCTGAATATGTCTCCAAGTTGGAGTCGAGAACACAGAAGCTAATCATTAGATCTGTCTCCAGTGCTGCAAAAGGTTAAATCTTCATCCTAAAGCTCTTCGATGAACACAGTGCCCCATTAATCTGCAATTCCTAGTTTGGAAACTGATCAGGGAGTCCTCTTTGCTGTAGATTAAGCAGTTTTGTTGCAGCACATTGCACTAATGACTGTTCTAATCATGAGTCTTCTACTTAAAAATCCAGGGCAGCCCCCATGAGATAATTCATTGCAAAGAAGAACAGGAAAATCTAGGGGTGAGGTGTCACTAGAGAGGTTTGACATCCAAGATCAGCAACAAAGATTAGGCTGATCTTAGAATAGAGAGAGGTTGTGGCTCAAGGACTGGGACATTGATTCACTTTGGAGGATTGGTGGTGGGGGTTGTGAACAGATGTAGTGAATAGATTGGGTTTATCACAGGTGAGTGGGAAGTCTGAAGAGTGAAGGTAAGTGATTAGTGAGTTGGGATACCAGTCAGGAAGTGATCTTTTAAATTGCTTTGCTGCACATTAAGCAGTTCTGTTGCAAGTATATTACACAGAACATAGAACAACACAGCAGAGAAATCAGCCCATCAACCCCCATGATGTCTGTGCTAAACACAATTCCAAATTAAACTAAAACTCTTCTGCCTGCACATGATCCATATTCCTCCATTTTCTGCATATTCATATCTCTATTTAAACATTTCTTAAACCCCACATTCATATCTGCTTCCACTACTCACCCTACCAGGCACTTACCACACTGTGTAAAAACTCGCCCTGCACACCCCCTTTAAACCTTCCTCCTCTCATTTCCACCACTGGAAAAAGATTCTGACTGTCTATCCTATCTGTGCCTCTCACAATTTTATAAACTTCTATCGGATCTCCCCACGTCCTCTGATACTCCAGAGAAAACAACCTAAGTTTGTCCAGTTTCTTCTTGAAACTCTTACCCTCAACTCCAGCCAGCATCCAGGTAAACCTCTTTCGTACCCTTTCCAAAGACTCTGCATCCTTCCTGTAATGGGGTGATCAGAATCGCACACAATACAGTACTCGGTGCAGCCTAACCAAAGTTTTATGCAGATGCAATATCACTTTCTCACTCCTATACTCAATCCCCTGACCACAGCAGGCAAGCATATCATACAACCTCTCTCCCACCCTGCCTACATGGCTCTTTCAGGGACATCAATACTGTTAAGGGTCCTTTCCCTTGAATTTGATCACTCAATCAGCAAAACCCTCACATTTCCTCTCACTTGCTCGGGTTAGACCTCACCTGCCACCCATCTATATCCTGCTGCATTCACTGCTGTGAAAGCCAGCTCTGAACCTAAAGTCCCTGTGCATCCCATACATCAGATTTTCTGGATCTTTTGTTCTGAGAGTGGTCAATCACTTAGCCTGCTTCAGAATAAAGTGGTCAGACCATACCAGCACTGCCTGATGCAGTAAATACATCATTATTGTAAGCATGATTTGTGTTTCCATCGCTTTTCAGGCAAAATTCCAGAATGACGCAGTATGAGCCGAAAACAGCTGCAGTTACATTTGGCCCCAGAAAAAGTAATTTGTTTGAATTTTTATAGCATGATTTCTGCCTTATGCGGCAGCAATGAGGAAGGATCTCCCTCTCCCTCTCCCCCTCCCCCTTAACCAGAGCCCCTCTTGCACTCTTGCTCTTGCCCCCTTTCATGCTTTCTCTTGCTCTTTCACCCTCACCCACTCTCTCTTGCTCTCTTAATCTGAATCCCTCTTGCTCTCTCTCTCTCGCCCTCCCTCTGTCATTCTCACCTTCTTTCTCTCGCTCTCTCTCTCTCGCTCTTGCCCTCCTTCTCTCGCTCTCACCTTCTTGCTCCCACACCCTTTCTCCCGCTCAACCGCTCTCTCTTGCACAACCACTCTCTAGCCATCTCTCTCTCATCCTCTGTCTCTTATCCCCCCCTCTCTCTCTGGCTATTCTTCACACCCTTCCTCACCTCTCTCATTAACCCCCTTGTCCTGCTCTTGCCCCCTTGCCCCAACACCTCAACTCGAAAACCCCTCAACCCCTCAGCACTCCCACGCACACCTCCCTCAATGCCCTCTCATTCCTCCTTCTGCCCCCCTCTCATTTCCTCTCCTCTGCCCTTGCCCTCTCTTACCCACTCACTCTCTTGCACTTCCTCACCACGGCATCACCCCGCCTCTCCTGCTCTCCTCGCATCCCCCTGCTCCCCTCGCGCCACCCTGCTCATGCCCACTGCTACTCCATCACCTCGCGCTCCCTGCTCCCCTTGCGCCCCATGCTCATGCCCAATCACCACGCCATCACCCCGCCTCTCCTGCTCTCCTCGCGCCCTGTGCTCATTGCAATCATATATGGCTGTCAACTGTCAACTGATGTGTGCTTGCCAACTATAGTACATATAAAACAGTGGTTAGGCTGAAACTATAACATTTCTATGACTTCAGTAAGAGGTCCCTCAGCCTTTTGCAATTATATTATGATGTGTGCTTTTCCTGCCTGTTCATTTCCCAGCTGTAGCTGGGTTGCTGTTGAACATGTCCATGTAACCAGGTCCTGATGGTGAATAGTCATCTGATGCAGCAGTTGTTGTTACTGTAGCTTTGCCCAAGATATCTGTGTGCATGTTGAACTGACTGAAGTATCATGTTTCCAAGTACTATTTTCCATTTAAATTGGAATTGATGTTTTCTCAAAAGTAAGATTGTGTGTCTTACAGAGTTTAACCTCTATCCTTTCATCACTATCTCATTTATTCCTCTGCTCCTCTTCATTCTGTTCTAGAACATACACTAATTTACATTGTTTTGCCAAATCTCTCAGACTGCCAGTGAAAACCCCAATTATCTTTTCTGACATCTGTTTGCAGTCTAGTGAATAAAAACTGTGAATATTTTACTCTCAAAATATTTTGGACCTCTGCTGGCCTGTCCCTTCGGGTTCTCAACAATTTCACCAAAATGGGGCAGCTATTACACTCTTTGGTATTTGCGTCTTGTATCCTTGGGATCTGATGGGAATCACCACATTTTGCTCTTCAGATGTCATCTGCAGCCTCTGCAATATTGTTAACCTTAACAATGCCTACGTACTCCAAGCAAATATTGAAGGCACTGTTGGTTCGGGGACGTGCTACATTTGGCATGTTTGTACTGCTTCTGCCAGCTCATCATAGAATTCTTTTCTGCTTCAACTAATTGGCTTTTTGTTTTGAGGATTGTCTTCAGTTCCGTCATGCATTGCAGATTTGCAAACTCACATTTTGCATTCTGGGACTTCCAATAATTCCTTCCTCAGCAGCAGTGTAAAGTAGTGAAGGTGTTTGTGTTTTGTATTTGAGAATGATATAAAATTGCAATGGCTTTGAGCATCAAGAAAACTTGAGTCACTTGCGGCAATTGCAAGTGTGGCACCAACAATGTAGCAAGAGATAACCATGTGCCACAGTCTCCTAAAGTTGTAACAATCCACCAACCGTATCACCAAGGTAATACAGTAAATCCTGATGGTTGGCATCTGGCTCACTAGGTAATTTTAGAACTGGGACTACAGTTCCCATGGTTCTCCGTCCACTCGACAGGTCTCAGAATCTCCACATTCTTCCGCCCACCCACCAGGTCTCAGAGATTACCCACTCCTCCACCCACCCACCAGGTCTCAGGGTCTCCACACCTCCACCCACCCACCTAATCTCAAGGTCTCCATGTTTCTCCATCCACTCACCAGGTCTTGGTGTTTTCATACTCTTCTGCCCACCCACCAGGTCTCAGGGTCTCCACGCTTCTCCTTCCAACCACCTCCCCCACCCCCCCCCCCAGGTCTCAGGGTTTTCACACTTCTCCATCCACCCACACGGTCTCAGCGTCTCCACACTTTTCCATCCACCCACACGGTCTCAGGGTCTCCACACTTCTCCATTCACTCAACAGGTCTCAGGGTCTCCACGTTTCTCCATCCACTCAACAGGTCTCAGGGTCTCCACACTTCTCCATCCACCCACATGATCTCAGGGTCTCCATGCTCCTCCATCCACTCAACAGGTCTCAGGGTCTCCACACGTCTCTGTCCACCCACCAGGTCTCAGGGTCTCCACGTTTCTCCATCCACCCACCAGGTCTCAGGGTCTCCACGTTTCTCCATCCACCCACCAGGTCTCAGGGTCTCCACACTTCTCTGTCCACCCACCTGATCTCAAGGTCTCCACACTTCTCTGTCCACCCACCAGGTCTCAGGGTCTCCACAGTTCTCTGTCCACCCACCAGGTCTCAGGGTCTCCACGTTTCTCCATCCACCCACCAGGTCTCAGGGTCTCCACACTTCTCTGTCCACCCACCTGATCTCAAGGTCTCCACACTTCTCTGTCCACCCACCAGGTCTCAGGGTCTCCACACTTCTCTGTCCACCCACCTGATCTCAAGGTCTCCACACTTCTCTGTCCACCCACCAGGTCTCAGGGTCTCCACGTTTCTCCATCCACCCACCTGATCTCAGCGTCTCCACACTTCTCCATCCATTCAACAAGTCTCAGGGTCTCCACACTTCTCTGTCCACTCACCGGGTCTCAGGGTCTCCACATTTCTCCATCCACCCACCAGGTCTCAGGGTCTCCACACTTCTCCATTCACTCAACAGGTCTCAGGGTCTCCACGTTTCTCCATCCACCCACCTGATCTCAGGGTCTGCACGGTTCTCCATCCACCCACCAGGTCTCAGGGTCTCCACACTTCTCTGTCCACCCACCAGGTCTCAGGGTCTCCACGTTTCTCCATCCACCCACCTGATCTCAGCGTCTCCACACTTCTCCATCCATTCAACAAGTCTCAGGGTCTCCACACTTCTCTGTCCACTCACCGGGTCTCAGGGTCTCCACATTTCTCCATCCACCCACCAGGTCTCAGGGTCTCCACACTTCTCCATTCACTCAACAGGTCTCAGGGTCTCCACGTTTCTCCATCCACCCACCTGATCTCAGGGTCTGCACGGTTCTCCATCCACCCACCAGGTCTCAGGGTCTCCACACTTCTCTGTCCACCCACCAGGTCTCAGGGTCTCCACGTTTCTCCATCCACCCACCAGGTCTCAGGGTCTCCACGGTTCTCCATCCACCCACCAGGTCTCAGGGTCTCCACACTTCTCTGTCCACCCACCAGGTCTCAGGGTCTCCACGTTTCTCCATTCACCCAACAAGTCTCAAGGTCTCCACACTTCTCCATTCACCCAACAAGTCTCAAGGTCTCCACGTTTCTCCATCCACCCACTAGGTCTCAGGGTCTCCATGTTTCTCTGTCCACCCTCCAGGTCTCTGGGTTTTCACAATGCTCATCCACTCACCAGGTGTCAAGGTTCCCATTGTACTCTGTCTACTCACCAGGACTTTGATTTCTGTGCTCCCTTTAAACTTAATTGCTTCTTGCTTTTGGTGTTCCTTTAAACTTAAACATAGGTATGACGTGGTAAGTAATACAGCTTTATTTCCTAATAGTGCTGCAGAATAATTACAAGTTATATTCAGTTTTCAGGTATTTTCTATTTATTTCCTCATAACTTTCAAGAAAAGTTACATTTAATTTACAACAAATTCAACAATTGGAATATGAGCATTATTTTCAGTATATCATCTGCCACTCAAAACAGATCATGTCTCCTTTCCTCACCATCATCAGTTTGCATTTTAACCCCAATAAAAATAATTCACTCATCAAATAGAAATACATTTGACATTTTAATAAGTAGGTTTGATTGCCCAGTTAGGTCTATTGGAGGTCCACAGTACATAAAACTGACAAATCTGAAGTGTCTTCTAATATATTGCTTACTTCAAGGTGATGTCTTAATAAATATGTATACCAAACACGGTAAATTTGATGATCCTGAATGCATTGTAAGAAGTCTGTCTTCATATCTTACCTCCAATGTGAATCTGACTCGTAATGTCAAGAGACAATGAACTGGTAAGCTATGTGGCTAGCTGCTCTAGCCCGTTTTAGCATCACTGCATTGTCGTGCAGCCTTCCATGCATTATAAGAGTACATATGTGTTTGCACATGGCTATTGGTTGCCTAAATGTTATTCAATTACATCCATGTATTCTGTCTGCTAATATCAAAGTTGATGCATTACATTTTGGTGCCAAATTGGCAGTAACAAAGGCATAACAGTTCACTAAAAATGCTTTAGGGAAGTTGCAGTGTCATCGGAATAAATGGGCTCCTACTTAAGTTTCAAGGTACCCTGAGTTGGTTAAATCAAATTTTTATCATCCTATCCACTTTAGATTCAAATAATTGGCCTCAGTTGATTAGCTTCCAGAAAGTAAAGGAAAATACTTAAAAGCTTCAACAACCAGTAGAGTTGTTGAACTGCCTGAGGATTTGGTCTTTTTAATCAGTTACAATTGTGGCATAATATCTTTCTTTGATCTAGGTGGTTGTTGAAGTTAAAAGAATCACAGTTGTATAGCTGAAAGAAACAAGCAGTGGAGTAAGTTCACAAGCTGAATTTTAAGTCAGCACACCATCTACAAAACATAATTAAGGCAGACAAAGTAAATATCATGCTTCCTATTCTCTTTTTTTGTGAATAAGAAGAGGTGGATAAAATTCATGGGGTTGTCTATTCTGGTCTCTCTCTTCAGGAAAAATTGTGATGTGAAATTTCCACCAAAATTGAACAACTGCATTTTCCAGGATAACCTTTATTTATCTGCCATAAATACCATCAGACCTCATCTCCCAGGTTTAGAGTAATGGTCTGTATCTTTCAACCTCCGTGATCTTTCACTTGTGCAGTTTTGTCTTGTTAGCTCTTTCCCATGTCAAAAGACAATTTTCTTTGACTATTGTTACATTTATTTCATGCTACCCCATCCTATCTCCCCATGATATTCCATGTATTTTTCATTTGCATTTTAAGGTGATACATCCATATACAAGAAGAACAGTGGAAATGTTAGGTTATTGCTTTTGATACAGAACATAAAGATATGTCAAGGTGGCTTTCAGGATCAGAATTGGGTTTAATTATCACTGGCATATGTCTTGAAATTTGTTGTCTTTGCAGTAGCAGTACAATGCAATACATAATAATAGAAAAAATGTGAACTACGGTAAATATATATATATATATAGTTAAAAAATTTAAGAAGTTTAAAAAAAAGTAGAGAGGCAGTGTTCATGGGTTCAATGTTCATCCAGAGGGAAAGAAAGAAGCTGTTTCTGAATCATTGAGTGAGTACCTCCTCCCTGATGGTAGCAATGAGAATAAGGCATGACCTGGGTGATGGTAGCAATGAGAATAAGGCATGACCTGGGTGATGGTAGCAATGAGAATAAGGCATGACCTGGGTGATGGTAGCAATGAGAATAAGGCATGACCTGGGTGATGGTAGCAATGAGAATAAGGCATGACCTGGGTGATGGTGGCAATGAGAATAAGGCATGACCTGGGTGATGGTAGCAATGAGAATAAGGCATGACCTGGGTGATGGTAGCAATGAGAATAAGGCATGACCTGGGTGATGGTGGCAATGAGAATAAGGCATGACCTGGGTGATGGTGGCAATGAGAATAAGGCATTACCTGGGTGATGGTGGCAATGAGAATAAGGCATGACCTGGGTGATGGTAGCAATGAGAATAAGGCATGACCTGGGTGACAGGGGGGTCCTTGGTGATGGACACCATCTTTTCGAGGCATCACTTCTTGAAGATGTCCTGGATAGTATGGAGGCTGTTGCCCATGATGAAGCTGACTAAGTTTACAGCTCTCTGCAGCTTATTTCGATCCTGTGCAGTAGCCACCCCCACCCCGCCACACACCAGATGATGATGCAACCAGTTATAGAACGCTCTTCATGGTACATCTGTAGAAATTTGCGTCATTGGTGACAAACCAAATCTCCCCAAACTCCTAATGAAATATAGCCTGTATTGTGCCTCTTTGTAGTTTGGCCCAGGATAGATCCTCAGAGATATTGATATTCAGGAACCTGAAATTACTCACTTCCACTTCTGATCCCTCTATGAGGACTTGTGTGTTCCCTCGTCTTACCCTTTCTGAAGGCCACAATCAGTTCTTCGGTCTTACTGATGCTGAGTGTAAGGTTGTTGCTGTGACACCACTCAACTAGCTGATATATCTTGCTCTTGTACACCCTTTTCGTCACCATCTGAAATTCTGCCAACAATAGTTGTATCATCAGCAAAGTTATAGTTGCCATTTGAGGTGTGCCTGGCCAATAGTCATGAGTGTAGAGAGCGCAGAGCAGTGGACTGAGCACACATCCCTGAGGTGCACCAGTGTTGATTGTCACTGAGGTGGCGATGTTATTCCTGATCCACACAGACTGTGGTCTTTTGGTTAGGAAGTCAGGGATCTAGTTGCAGAGGGAGGTACAGAGGCCTGGTTGCTGGAGCTTTTTGGTCAGAACTGTAGGAATTATTGTGTTAAATGCTGAACTGCAGTCAATAAAAAGCATCCTGACATAGATATTTGTATTGTCCAGGTAATCCAAGGCCGGGTGAAAAGCCAATGAGATGACATCTGCTGTAGACCTATTGTGTGATAGGCAAATTGCAATGGATCCAGGTTCTTGCTGAGACAGGAGTTAATTCTAGCTATGACCAACTTCTCAAAGCACTCCATCATCGTAGGTGTGACTGGTACTGTGTGAAAGTCATTAAGGCATCTCTCCCTGGTTTAACTGTTGCCCTTTTGAAGCAGGTGAGTACTTCCGACTGTAGCGATAAGGGATTGAAAATGCCTTTGAACACCCCTGCTAGTTGGTTGACGCAGGTTTTCAGAGCCCTATCAGGTACTCCATTGAGGTCTGTTGCCTTGCGAGGGTTCACCCTCTTGAAAGACAGCCTGATGTTGACCTCCAAGACAGAGATCACAGAGTCAGTGGGTGATGCTGGGATCCTCATAGCTGTAGTTTTGTTCTTCTTTTAAAGCAAGCATAAATGGCATTGAGCTCACCTGGGAGTGAAGCGTCACAGCCATTCACAATGTTAGGTTTTGCTTTCAGTAGTAGGCTCATAACTATATTATTGCAAAGAGTATTTATCAAACACAATGAATTACACCATAGTAAATGGGAACATTCATCTGTAGAGTTGATCAAATATGCTTTATTTATCTAATTACAAAACACACAAAATTATGAGCTGTTTATTAACGGTCCAAGTTTTTTTATGATTGTTAGTTCATTATTACACAATCAGTGCATGAAAAAATATAATATTTTAAGTTAACTTCTGTAGTTTGTAGGCCCTACAAACAGGGCATTCAAGAAAAAGATGTAAACATTTTACATGAAGTCAGTACTGTGCAAAACAGCATTGTTTACAATGAAAAAAGTTCCAATTTTATCTCCACACTTAATGCCAACTACAAAGCATAGTAACATACTTTCTATCTTCCTAGTCAATAAGATTTTTTTAACTGAAAACTAATTTTAAAACATAGATGATGAGCGGATCAAATTGGTCTCCAAACAGGTAGACATCTTGGTGCCAATTATTAATAAATAGCTAATTGCTAATAAATGAGTTCTTATTCATTTGAAATCTGACTTGGACATGTATTCAATATATAAAGATTAGATAATGAACAAGACTTATTGCTGCACACATAAACCCTACAGAAAAAAAGGTCATTGTCTTCATTTCACAAAACATTGCACCAAAATACAAACTTGTTTTGCATGTATATCATTCTGAATTGTGAACCACCAAACCATACTGTCTCAGAATAGAAGACAACATTTTGATACACCCCATTCCATGGAATTGATCTGGTGCCTGAACAGGTTAAGTGTGCCCACACTGAGGCCCAGTCTGTATTTCTTCTCGAGCATCTAATTGCAGGTCCAGTTGGCAGCAAGAGATTTGGGTTTTCTCGTGTTTCCTGTGCTGCTGTAGGTTCTTCTCATTGTGCGAAATGAGCTGAGGACAATAAAAACAAACTGAATTTTCCAGATAGTGAACAGAAAATGCATCTTACTAAGAAAAAACAAATTTCTTGTTGCAGAAGATTACTTTCGATCAGTTATTCAAATCGTAAGCTGGACAAGATGAAATGCATGATACTGAAGTAGCATCAGTGTGTAATGTGGCCTGCCCTTTAACTAATCTCGCTGCTATCTCTGCAGAGCATTCTGAGATCAATAAGCAGTAAATTGCCATAGCAAAGTAGCTTGTAGCTCAGGCGATGGTGTCAATTTCTAGCTCCAGGTAAGGAACATTTGGCACCTTGAAATACAAGTGTTGATTATTATCTCTGGCCATTGAGTATCTGTGTTCCATCCTGGAGAGGTGGTGTGGTTGCTGCTCCAGCAGTTAAATTTGGGAGCGTTAGAGGGTGTCTACAGAAATTCATTGGAATGATTTTTTTGATCATTTGGGAGAGGGGAGGAAGCCACAGGCAGGGAGGCACTCCTGTTCCTTTTGGTCAGGAGAACATAAAAAATGTACACCCTAGTGGGTCAGTTAAAGGCTTGGATCTAGATCCCTTAGATTTTGCTCAAGCCTGGAGTAAAAGTAGTGGAGCTCAGATGATATTACTGGAGGCTTCTCTGCATATTTTAAGAGTTATAGAGAGAGTCAGCATAGAAATGGCCCCCCTGGACCACTGAGTCCATACCAATCATCAAGCCCCTAGTTGCAGTCATCCCGTTATTAACCCCGTTTTTTAGATGTTACACAGTACGATAATACATTTCCCAGCCCCCGACTATCTCCAGGTTACAGACACCCATACACAGGAACAATCTCACTTGCTTATTCCAAAAAACAGCAGAACTAGTTCCTTTTATCTCTCTTCACTTTCACGAATTGTTCTTTCTTATCAGTGTTATGTACTTCTCATGCCGTTCCTTACAATACTGTGGCGGTATGGTTACCATATGAAGTGATTTTTACATTTTTTCTGATTTATGGACAAAATAGACAAGGATGTCTGTAAAAATGGAACCAGTTTGTTACTCTGAGACAACCTATAAGTAAAAAGGGAGCATGGACTCTGAGGATATGGTGAATTGAAAGAGTTCACAGGAACCTGTCTAGTTAAGTTTCCAGAAAGAGTGGCAAACATTTTTAAAACATTGTATTTTTTATGATTAGTGTTTTTTACTGATCAGATCCAGAGTGACAATCATTTTGTTCTCTTTTACATATGTACTAAAGAATGACAATAAAAAAATCTTGAATCTTGAAACATCATTTAGTGAGTCAGATGTCGAACCATTAGAATTTCTGCAGTCAGGCTGTGAACAATCTGTATTTTTCAAATTATATAACATGATATATAATATGAAAAGAAGCGATCCCAACACCGAACCCTGTGGAACACCACTGGTCACCAGCATCCAACCCTTTATTCCCACTCCTTGCTTCCTGCCAGTCAGCCAATCTTCTATTCATGCTACACACATCAAAGTTGCTGGTGAACGCAGCAGACCAGGCAGCATCTCTAGGAAGAGGTACAGTCGACGATTCGGGCCGAGACCCTTTGTCAGGACTAACTGAAGGAAGAGCTAGTAAGAGATTTGAAAGTGGGAGGAGGAGGGGGAGATCCAAAATGATAGGAGAAGACAGGAGGGGGAGGGATGGAGCCAAGAGCTGGACAGGTGATTGGCAAAAGGGATACGAGAGGATCATGGGACAGGAGGCCCAGGGAGAAGAAAAAGGGGGGGGGAACCCAGAGGATGGGCAAGGGGTATAGTCAGAGGGACAGAGGGAGAAAAAGGAGGGAGAAAAAGGAGAGAGAGAGAAAGAATGTGTGTATATAAATAAATAATGGATGGGGTACGAGGGGGAGGTGGGGCATTAGCGGAAGTTAGAGAAGTCAATGTTCATGCCATCAGGTTGGAGGCTACCTAGACGGAATATAGGGTGTTGTTCCTCCAACCTGAGTGTGGCTTCATCTTTACAGTAGAGGAGGCCGTGGATAGACATATCAGAATGGGAATGGGATGTGGAATTAATATGTGTGGCCACTGGGAGATCCTACTTTCTCTGGCGGAGAAAGGTGTTCAGTAAAACGATCTCCCAGTCTGCGTCGGGTCTCGCCAATATATAAAAGGCCACATCGGGAGCACCGGACGCAGTATATCACCTCAGCCAACTCACAGGTGAAGTGTCGCCTCACCTGGAAGGACTGTTTGGCGCCCTGAATGGTGGTGAGGGAGGAAGTGTAAGGGCATGTGTAGCACTTGTTCCGCTTACAAGGATAAGTGCCAGGAGAGAGATCAGTGGGGAGAGATGGGGGGGATGAATGGACAATGGAGTCGCGTAGGGAGCGATCCCTGCGGAAAGCAGAGAGGCGGGAGAGGGAAAGATGTACTTAGTGGTGTGATCCTGTTGGAGGTGGCGGAAGTTACAGAGAATAATATGTTGGACCCGGAGGCTGGTGGGGTGGTAGGTGAGGACCAGGGGAACCCTATTCCTAGTGGGGTGACGGGAGGATGGAGTGAGAGCAGATGTGCGTGAAATGGGGGAGATGCGTTTGAGAGTAGAGTTGATGGTGGAGGAAGGGAAGCCCCTTTCTTTAAAAAAGGAGGACATCTCCCTCGTCCTGGAATGAAAAACCTCATCCTGAGAGCAGATGCAACGGAGACGGAGGAATCGCGAGAAGGGGATGGCATTTTTGCAAGAGACGGGGTGAGAAGAGGAATAGTCCAGATAGCTGTGAGAGTCAGTAGGCTTATAGTAGACATCAGTAGATAAGCTGTCTCCAGAGACAGAGACAGAAAGATCTAGAAAGGGGAGGGAGGTGTCGGAAATGGACCAGGTAAACTTGAGAGCAGGGTGAAAGTTGGAGGCAAAGTTAATGAAGTCAATGAGGTCAGCATGCGTGCAGGAAGCAGTGCCAATGCAGTCGTCGATTTAGCAAAGGAAAAGTGGGGGACAGATACCAGACAACACACATCAAAGTTGCTGGTGAACGCAGCAGGCCAAGCAGCATCTATAGGAAGAGGCGCAGTCGACGTTTCAGGCCGAGACCCTTCGTCAGGACTAGTCTTAGTAAGAGAATCTCTTACTAGCTCTTCCTTCAGTTAGTCCTGACGAAGGGTCTCGGCCCGAAACGTCAACTGTACCTCTTCCTAGAGATGCTGCCTGGCCTGCTGCGTTCACCAGCAAATTTGATGTGTGTTGCTTGAATTTCCAGCATCTGCAGAATTCCTTGTGTTTATGTAGTATATAGGGACCGGACATCCATGGTGAAAATAAAGCGGTGGGGGCCAGGGAACTTAAAATCATCGAAAAGTTTAAGAGTGTGAGAAGTATCACGAACATTGGTAGGAAGGGATTAAACAAGGGAGCATAAAACTTCTATTCATCCTAGTATCTTTCCTGTATTACCATGGGCTCTTATCTTGTTAAGCAGCCTCATTTGCAACACCTTGTCAAAGGCCTTCTGAAAATTCAAATAAACAAGATCAACTGACTCTCCTTTGTCTATCCTGCCCGTTATTTCCTCAAAGAACTCTTAATGGATTTGTCAGGCATGATTTCGCCTTAAGGAAACCGTGCTGACTTTGGCCTATTTATCAAGCGCCTCCAAATACCCTGAAATCTCATTTTTAATAATGAACTCTAACATCATCCCAACCATTGAAGATAGGCTAACTGGCCTATGATTCCCTTTTTTCTGCCTTCTTCACTTTTTAAAGAGTGGTGTGGCATTTGCAAGTTCTCAGTCCTCTGGATCCATTCCAAATTCTAGGGATTCTTGAAAGATCACTACTAATGCCTCCACAAATTTTTCGGCTACCTCTTTCAGAACCCTGGGACATAGTCCATCTGACCCAGGTGACTTACCTACTTTCAGACCTTGCGGCATCCAAGCACCTTCTCCTTAGTAATAGCAACTATCCTCACTTCTGCCCCCCCCGACACTTTCGAATTCCTGGCGTACTGTTACTGTCTTCTACAGTGAAGACAAATGCAAAATACTTATTCAGTTCATCTACCATTTCTTTGTCCCCAGTGACTACTTCTCCATTTTCATTTTCCAACAGTCTGATATCCACATTCACTTCCCTTTTACTCTTTATACGTATATCTGAAAAAAATTGTATATTCTTTTATATTATTGGGTAGCTTATGTTTATATTTCCTATGGTGGGAGAGTCTAAGACCAGAGGACACAGCCTCATAATAGAGGGGTGTCCTTCTAGAATGGAGATGAGGAGGAATTTCTTTATCCAGAGGGTGGAATTCTTTGCCACAGGCAGTCATGGAGGCCAAGTCTTTATGTATATTTAAGGCAGAGGTTGATAGATTCTTGGTTGTTCAGGGCATGAAGGAATACAGGGAGAAGGCAGGAGATTGGGGCTGAGGAAAATTGGGTCAGCCATGATGAAATGGTGGAACAGACTCGATGGGCCAAATGGCCTAATTCTGCACCTATATTTTATGGTCTTATTATATACCCTCTCTTTTCATTTTATGCTGTCTTTGACTTCCCTTGTCAGCCACAGTTGCCTCATCCTTCCTTTAGAATACTTCTCTTTGGGATGTATCTATCCTGTGCCTTCCAAATTGCTCCCTAAACCTCAAGCCATTGTTGTCTGTTATCATCCCTACTAACGTCCCCTTCCAATCAGCTTTGGCCACTCTTCTCTCATGCCTCTGTAATTCCCTTTACTCCACTGTAATAATACAGTGTAGTATTGTAGTATATATGTAGTTTTATGTAAATCATGTAGTTTCTCTCTCTCTCAAATTGCAGGGTGAATTCTATCATATTATGATCACTGCTTCCTAAGGGTTCCTTTATCTTAAGCTCACTAATCAAATCTGGTTCATTACACAACACCCAATTTAGGATTGCCTTTTCTCTAGTGGGCTTAACAACAAGCTGCTTTTAAAAAACCATCTTATAGGTATTCTACAAATTCCTTCTTTTGGATTCCAACACCAACCTGATTTTCCCAATCTACCTGCATATTGAAGCCCCCCATTACAATTATGACATTGCCCTTTTTGCATGCCTTTCCCATCTCTTGTTGTAAGTTGTACCAAACATCCTAGCTACTGTTCAGAGGCTGTATTTTACTCCCAGCACGGTCATTTTGCCCTTGCAGCTTCTTAATTCTGCCCACAAAGATTGTGAATCTTCCAATCCTATGTCACCTCTAAGGATTTGATTTCATTTTTTTTTACCACAGAGCTACCCTGCCCCCTCTGCCTACCTACCTGTCCTTTTGATACAATGTGTATTCTTGGATGTTAAGTTCCTAACTATGATCTTCTTTCAGCCATGACTCAGCGATGCCAAAGTTAATCAAATCAATTTTCCCTAATGTATTCCCTCATTTTGTTTTGCTGAGTTTAAGGATTGTAATGTACAAATACACAAACCTAATTTGAAGGATTTAAACATAATTTGTTACTGCCTTTGTGCATGGGAAATGACATCTCATGAATTTGATTGAGTTTTTTGAAGAATGTACCAAGAGGACGAATGAGGGCAAGACAATAAATGTTGTGCATGTGGACTTAAGTGGGTCCTTTGACAAAGTCATGCTTGGTAGGCTGGTGTAGAAAGTACACGCGGGATCCTGAGTGTGCTAGCCAATTGGATACAAAATTGATTTAGTTGATTTTCAGATTGGAGATTTGTGCCAACTGTAGTATGGTGCAGGGATCTGTGCTGGGTCATCTGTTGTTTGTCATATATGGTAATGATTTAGTTGAGAAGGTCGAATAACACACCAAGCACTGGAGGAAATCAGCAGGTCAGGCAGAATCCATCGAGGGAAGTAGATAGTTGATATTTCAGTCAAGATTTGTCATCCGGACTGATCCAGATGAAGAAGTCTCGATCTGAAATGCTGATGGTTCACCCACCTCCATAGATGCTGCCTGACCTGCTGAGTTCCTTCAGCATATTGTATGTTGCTTATGATTCCGGCATCTGCTGTTTCCTATGTCTTCATGTAGGTAGATCAGTAAGTCTGCGCATAATAACGAATTGATGGTATAGTGGATAATAAAGAACATTGTCGATGATAGTAACACAATATTGATCAGTTATAAAAATGGGCAAAGGAATGGCAGATGGAATTTAGCTTATGGAAGTGCAAAGTGATGCATTTGGCAAGTTAAACGGTGAATGACAAGACCTTGGGAAGTGTTGCTGAACAGAGAGGCCTAGGAATACAAGTACCTAGTTCTCCAAAAGTGGTGACACATGGGTAAGCAGGATGATGAAGAAGGCATGCTGGCTTCATTAGCTGAGACAGTGAGTACAACAGTTAGGATATCATGTTATAGTTGTACAAGATGCTGATTAGGCCGTGATTGGAGTTTTGTGTGCAGCTCTGGTCAATTTGTTACAGGAAAGATGTGAGTTAGTAGAGATGGTGCAGAAAGAATCACAGGATATCGCCCGTTTTGGTGGGCTTGAGTTATAAGCAGGGGTTGGATAGGCTGGCTCTATTTTCACTGGAGCAAAGATGCCTGAGGGCTGAGATGATAAAAGCTATATACAATTACTGGAGGCATACACAGGGGAGACAGTCAAGAGATTTTTTGCCCATGGTACAGATGTCTAAAACTAGAGAGCATCGGTTTAAAGAGAGAGGGAAGAGATTTAAAGGTAATTTCAGGGGTAAACATTTTACTTTCAGAGTGATTGGTATCTGGAATGAGCTGTAAGAGGAGATGTTGAAGGCTGGCACTATAATAGGCATCAAATCAAGTATTTGAATGAACGAGGCAGAGAGGAAAATGAAATTAATGCGGTAATTGGGATTTAGGCGTATGGTCAGAATGATCATGGTGGGCTGAAAAGCCTTGTTTCCATGCTGAACAACTCTTATACTGAGTTTATGATAGAAAGAGCAGACGCAGAAATAAAAACTTTTTTTTTGCTTATAACAGTGAACAGGTAATTCCAAGATATGTAGAAATTTCTTCATGCAGAGAGGTGGTAAATCTCTCGAATTCTGTACCCCAGTGGATTATGGAAGCTGGATCCATAACTAAGTTGAGGTAGTTAATTTTTTGAAAGATCATGAGTTTGAGGTCTATGTAAACCTGGCACACACACACAAAGATGGAGTTTGAGGGCTGGATAGATCAGCCATGGTCATAATGAATTATGAGACAGGTTTGAGGGACATGGTGCCCTACTCCAGCTGGTATTATTTTTCTGTTTCTGTGTTTGGTGCAGAGTATGAAAATAAAGTGACTTAGTTATCTGTGCAGCTAAAACATCGTCGTGGCTATCCCTTGAGGTCGAGGATGATGGTCTTCATTCTGTTGATCTACTTATGGGCTCTCAAGTGGCTTACGAATCCAATCTTGGCTCTCAGTCACAGTCTATATCTTTAATGCCGATGAAAAATTGTATCTGGAAAGAGACAGTGTACATCCTCTGCACGTCCACTCGATCAAGGCCTTTCATGGAAGGTTATCGAGCATTGAAAGGCCTAGATATATTTAAAGTGGAGGTTGATAGGTTCTTAGCTAGTAAGGGAGTCAAAAGGGAGAAGGCAGAAGAATAGGTTTGAGAGGGATAACAAGTCAACCGTGGTGGAAAGGCAGAGCAGGCTCGATGGGCCGACTGGCCTAATTATGCTCATGTTTTATGGTCTTATCTTCCTCATACTTTCTCTTATATCTGACACTATGCTGTTATAAATTGTCCATGATGATAAAAATATTTCTGTAATTGATATTTCACGAATAATCATGAATATCTTATACTGTTCAGGTAAAGCTATCATATAATACAGAAAGAGCTGTATGACAATTAGTTTCTTTTAAAAGCTCAGGATTTGTTTGCATAATATGTTCAGCACTAAATAGAACTACAAGTGATTTGCACCAGTGTTTGTTACAGGTAAATGATGCTTTATTGCTTTTGGATGAATTTGATGTAAATTATGAAAGGCAGTCGCAAATAAGAGGAGTGCTATTAACTCAGACAGATTTGTTTAACAGCTTGTCTAAGTGCCCATCATTATTATAATGTATGCAGGCGTTTGATATTAAAGTGCTCAACATGGTGAAAGCATCATTTGTTGAGTTTAAAATAGACAGCATAGATAAGTCACCAGTTCTAAAATGCGAGCACTTTCTGAGATGGTATAATTGCAGCAATATTCAAATGAAACATTTAGAAAATGTCACAGTTTTTGTGAAATCTAATTGTTTTTTTTCATGGTTTGTGATCATCAAAGTGAGTGTGAGCTCGAAAAATAGAATGCGTTTGGTTTTGCTGACAGTATTAATATCTGTGGGTTAGTTATGACATGAATATGTTACAGCATGAATCTCCCTACATTGGAATCAGAGTGCAACTGAGGTTTCCAGAAAATTCTCAAGAGACAGATGTCCATATCTTAATCTTCTACTCCTGAAGTTGAATATATTCCAATTACATTCAAATTTTCTCTGTAATATTCTGTGGGTGAGCTGTGATATAGGTTATTACTTATAGATCTAATTTTGTGTGTAACACATGACTGTTGAGCACATACGGTAGACAGGAATGATATAAAGTGGTATGAAATCCAATTACTCTTGAAAGATGCAAACCAGAATTGAGTTCCTAGATTATGAATTAGTACTTCTCAATCTGCTTTCTAGCATGACTCTAAAATTCTTTATTAAGTGCAGAATTGGGTCAGATATTACTCCTGAATGATTAGAGAATTGAAGATCTGACAGTTATATATCATTACAGAAGTGAGAAGCAGGAAATTTGGTCAAACATGCTCTAAACCAGCCTTCTGCTACCTTTTTATTTCATCCTATCATTATGTCCTTCTATTTGTTTAACACTTGTGTATTACTACCCGCATTTTAAATGTACCTATTCCATTTGCCTCAACTCTGTAAGTGTAGTTTCCCTTTTAATTCACTTCTGGTTTTATGGAGATTCTAATATTTATGAATCCTTTTTGGGGCTCTCTTACGAATGAAAACATCTACACTATGTTTATTCTATCAAACCCCTTCCGTATTTTAAATAATTTTATCAGGTCTTCCCTTCAGCAAAAAAAAATCTTATACAGTTTTCCTTAGGATATAGTCACTCATTCTGGCATAATCATAGTAAATTATCTTTGCTTCTTTTCCCATGACTAAATTCTTGTTGTAATACATGGAATAGAATTCAGTTCTGCACTTTCAGGTGCATTTGCATCTGGAGTCTTGAGGACTACCTAAAGATCTCCATAGGAAATGCACCAATGCCCAGAATATCTAATACAGAATCTCAGTGGCTTCACCAATCCACAAATGCGGTACTTTCTTTATAAGGCTTACTCATTTATGAACCAAACTAACTAAAATGGAATCTTGAATATTTGTGCTTCAATCATTCTCAATCAAAATGTCAAAATTTATTAGATGTCAAAGCCAATTTAGCAGAATAGAATGGTTAGATATGCTGTTGAACCAGTAGGGATTAAATCTTGATTAAAAAATTAATATTGACAAGAAAATTAGGAAATTCATCACTTGTAAAACAGAAGTTTCAGCATATAATAGGTACCAAGATTGAGATTAAGAGAAATAATAATCAAAATATTGAATATGCATGATCCAATACCTGCACTAGAATTACAAACAAATCCCAATTTTTATTACTGGAGAGTTGGGGAAGAGGATGAGAGCAGCTACGATGGAAGATGAATGCTTTTCCAGGAATTCAGTGATGTGCTTATATTATGTTTAGATGTCATGCAATGTAACAGTTCTGATAAAAGGACAAATAGCAGGGTTCTGTCAATACAGCCAAGGTTTTGTTTTTTGTGTTCTGAATATTTGCCCATTGGCCTTTCTTTATTAAAGTTTATTCAGTGTTCTTACTAAAGCCAGAAAATATCTTTAAATCATTAGACAATATTGGAGAAAACTGAAATCTCACTGTTCCTTAGCAAAATTCAAAGGATGAAAATAGAAGCCTCAATCTAACAGTGAATTAAAGTGGAGGGATTAAGTCATTGTCCCGTGATTAGGCTAGGGTTGAATAGGTGGGTTGCAGGGCCGTGTGCCTGTTCCATGCTGTATCTCTGATAATTAATTTAAAAAATCTAAATACCTTTTAAGTATTTTTAATATACCTGCCTCAGCTGCTTCCTTTGGCTGTTCATTCCATATATGGACCTTACTCTGAGTGAAATGTTGCCCCTCAGGTTCCTATTAAATCTTCCCCTCTCACCTTCAACCTGTCCTCTAGTTTGTGATTACCCAATCCTTTGAAAATGACTGTGTGCAGTAACCTCATTATTGTATCCTAAAATAACTTAGTCACTTAGGATTTTATACATCTCTCCTACACCCAATGATTAAATTCACCCATAACACCACTGTTGGTGACAGAAATTTAGACAGAATGAGGAAATGGATAGAGTGAGACAGATCAGCTAGTTGAATGGTATCGCCACAACTTTGCACTTAATATCAGCTAGACTGAGGAACAGGTTGAGGACTCAGGAAGGAAAAGTCAGGAGAAAACATGGTAGTCCTTTTTGAGGGGTCAGCAGTGGAAAGGACAAGGGGCTTCAAGTTCCTGGGCATCAATATCTCAGAAAATCTATCCTGGGCCCAATGCTTCGATGTAGTCACAAAGAAGATATGCCTGTGGCTGTATTTCGTAGGAATTTAAGAAGATTTAGTATGTCACCAACGACTTGTAAATTTCTGCAGATGTGTGGTGGGGAGTACTGTGACAGGTTACATCACCGTTTGGTATGGAGGCTGCAGACAGCTGTAGAATCAGCTAGCTCTATCACTGACGCAATCCTTACCACCGTCAAGGGCATCTTCAAGAAGCGGTGCCTCGAGAAGGCATCATGCATCATTGAAGACCCTCACCATCTCAACGCTACCATCAGGGAGATATGATTATCTATTTATCATAACATATGGTATAGTAATTTTTAATATCTTGAACTGTACTGCCGCCGCAAAACAACAAATTTCATGACATATGTCAGTGATAATAATCCTGATTCTGCCCTAGCCTACTTTACCTCTCCCTATAACTCAGTCCCCTGATTCCTGGCAAGACCCTTGTAAATCTTTTTGCAGTATTTTCAACCTAACGGCCTCTCTCCTATAGCAGAACACAAATGTTTTGACTGATGAAGGCCAGCCGTCACCATGCTGTCTACCTGTAACACCACATAATGAGTGTTTTGTTCCATATAATATTAGGGATTCAAGGATTTAATATATCAATAAAGTATACATGGGTTGAAGGTTCAAAATCACAGCATAAATCAGTGGGTCCAGATGAAGGGTCCAGGCCCGAAACATTGATTCTTTATTCTTTTCCATTGATTCTCCCTGACCTGCTGAGTACCTCCAGCATTAGAACATAGAACATAGAAATTTACAGCACATTACAGGCCCTTCAGCCCACAATGTTGTGCCGACCGTGTACCCTACTCTAGAAACCGCCAAGAATTTCCCTAGCGCATAGCCCTCCATTTTTCTAAGCTCCACGTACCTATCTAAGAGGTTTGAAAAAGACCCTATTGTATCCGCTTCCACCACTGCTGTTGGCAGTGTATTCCATGCACCCACCACTCTCTGTGTGAAAAACATACCCCTGACATCCCCTTGGTACCTATTTCCAACCACCTTAAAACCATGCCCCCTCATGCTAGCCATTTCTGCCCTGGGGAAAAAGTCTTTGGCTATCTAGACGATCAATGCCCCTCATCATCTTAATACACCTCTATCAGGTCACCTCTCATCCTCTGTCGCTCCGAGGAGAAAAGGCTTAGTACACTCAACCTATTCTCATAAGGTATGCCCTCCAATCCAGGCAACATCCTTGTAAGTCTCCTCTTCTCTCTCTCACTGTAGCATCCACATCCTTCCTGTAGTGAGGTGACCAGAACTGAACACAGTACTCCAAGGTCTTATATAGCTGTAAAATCACCTCTCGGCTCTTGAACTCAGTCCCATGGTTGATGAATGCCAACACACCAAATGCCTTCTTAACAACACTGTCAACCCGTGCAGCAGCTTTGAGTGTCCTCAACATGGACCTCAAGATCTCTCAGTTCCTCTAAGAGTCAAGAGTCTTACCATTTATATTATATTCTGTCTTCAAATTGGATCTACCAGAATGAACCACTTCACACTCATCGGGCAGTTTGTACGTGTTATTCTGGATTTCCAGCTTTTGCAGAATCTCTTGTGTATGTCTAAACATGAATTTATTATTGTAAATATGTTCGCTAATGTACAATGTCTGGAAAATAAAACTGCAGACCTCAGAGTAAGACTGCGGTAACAGAGGGACATCAGGGAGAGCTGGCACACCCCCAGCTATCCAGACACAGCGATCCATCCTGAGGGGTTCACTGTCCACAGCGTGAACCAGACAGTAGCACCAGGTTAAGGCAGAGGAGGCGGCTTTGCTTCATGATTAACTCTTCGTGGTTCACAGATGTGACGGTTCAGTCTCGGTCCTGTTTCCCCAACTTGGATCATCTGACAGCTAAGTGTCATCTATGTTCAAGTGTTCTATGTTCTGAGTGAGTTCTCTGCTATCATTCTAGTGCTGTTGCACATTCTACTCTTGGGCAACATCAGCCTGCCTCTGGAAGAGCTGAGCACTGTAATCAACAGTCACGAGCCAACGCACTCTGATGCCTTCCCGATCATCGGGTGGTATTCAGCCAGCCAGCTTGAAGAAGTCTCTGACATACTACAACCAACATATCACCTGCAGGACCAGATGAACCAACACATTTGACCACTGTTGTGTCACCAACAAGAATGCTTGCCATGCCATCCCACACTCACACTATGGCAAGTGCGATCACCTGGCTGTACTTCTACTCTGAGCATGCAGGCAGAGACTACGAACCACAGCACTAGTGGTGAGGATGGCAAAGATTTGGTCAAGGAGGGTGGAGAAACGTTTATAGGGCTACTATGAATTGGTGGACTGGACCATATTCGATGATTTGTCTTGGATCTGAGTGAAAATGCTGAGGCCGTCACTGATTTCATCGAGAACTGTGTGTGCCTTGAAGGACATCCCAAATCAGAAGGTCTGGATGAACCAGGAGATTCACAGTTTGCCGAGGGTTCAACCTGTGGCTTTAAAAAAGCGGTGATCTAGAATCCTACAAAAAAAATCCATTCATGACCTATGGAAGCCATTGTAAGAGCGAAAAGGCAACTACAAGTGAAACTAGAGATAAAATTGGACGCATGACAGATGTGGCAAAGTTTGCAGGCCATTACTTTCTAGAAGGTGAAACCTAACAGCTTAAATGACAGTGATGATCCACTCCTTGATGAGCTCAATGCCTTTACGTGTCTTTTGAATGGGAAAATAATACGACACCTGTGTGAATCTTTCCAGTATCCACTGACCCTATGATCTCTACCTTAGAGGCCGATATCTGACCATGCTTCGAGAGGATCCTGACGGTGTACCTGTCTGGGTACTGGAAACCCATGCTGACCAACTGGCTAATATATTCAAGGACGTCTTCAATCTCTCACTGCTTTGGTCTGAGGTTCCTATGTGCTTCAAAAGCCAGAAAATCATTTCAGTGCCCAAGAAATGCAGAGTGAACTGCCTCACTGACTCTTCCCCAGTTGACCATAATGAAATGCTTCCAGAGGTTGGTTATGGCTCGAATTAACTCTTTCCTGAGCAAGGACCCGGACTTGCTGAAATGCACCTACTACACAACAGGTCTACATAGATGCAATCTCACTGGCTCTCTACTCTGCTGTGGATCACCAAGACATACTCGTTACAGCTCACCATTCAACACCATCATTTCCTCATTACTAATCAACAACCTTCAAAACCTGGGCCTCTATACCCATGTCTACAATTGTTTACTTTATAACTTGTGTTGTAAATGCACCTTTTTATTTGTTACTTTATGTCTGGTAATATTACTTTATGTGTAATGTGTGTGAGTTATATGTACTTGGGCACGTGGCCAAGTGGTTAAGGCATTGGACTAGTGACCTGAAGGTCGTGAGTTCGAGCCCCAGCTGAGGCAACGTGTTGTGTCCTTGAGCAAGGCACTTAATCACACAGTGCTCTGCAATGACACTGGTGCCAAGCTGTATGGGACCTAATGCCCTTCCCTTGGACAACATTGGTGTCGTGGAGAGGGGAGACTTGCAGCATGGGCAACTGCTGGTCTTCCATGCAACCTTGCCCAGGCCTGCGCCCTGGAGAGTGAAGATTTTCCAGGCGCAGATCCATGGTCTTGCAAGACTGATGGATGCCTTTACACTAGTGTGTATATATACTGTATTTTGAATCGTTGTCTGAAGGAGCATTGTTTCATTTGGCAGTATACATGTGTACAGTTGAGTGACAATAAACTGAACTTGAACTTGAATTTGAATTTGATCTTTAACTTCCTTATTGGGAGACTAGTCAGTGCAGATAGATAGTAATGTTTCCTCCTTGCTGTCGATCAATATAGATGCACCCCAAGGATGTGTGCTTAGCCCACTGCTCTATTCTCTCTACACTCATGACTGTGTGGCTAAGCACAGCTCAAATGCCATCTGTAAATTAACCAATGGCACCACTGTCCTTGGTAGAACCTCTGATGGCAACGAGGAGGTATACAGGAGCAAGATATATCAGCTGGTTGAGTTACGTTGCAATAACAACCTGACATTCAATGTCAGCAAGACCAAAGAATTGTAGACTTCAAGAAGGAGAAGTTGGGAGAACAGACACCAGTGCTCATTGATGGGTCAGTGGGGTGAAAAGAGTTAATATCTTTAAGTTCCTGGGTTTCAATATCTGGGGCCCAAATATATTGATGCGATCATGAAGAAGGCACACCAGCAGCTATACTTTGTTCAGAGCTTGAGGAGATTTGCTATGTCAACAAATTTCTAAGATGTATGTATAGTGGAGGGCATCTGACTGGTGGCATCAAAGTCCAAAGTAAAATTTACTATCAGAGTACATACATGTCACCTCATACAATCCTGATATTCTTTTTTTGCCTGGTATGCAGGCTGCACCATGGATATAGTCCTCCCTCCCCACCTTTGAGGATGTCTTGAAAAGGCATCCTTCATAATCACCATCAGGTTTATTATCACCGGCATGTGATGTGAAATTTGTTAACTTAGCAGCAGCAGTACAATGCAATACATAATCTAGAAGAAAAAAAAAACAAAATAAAATAAAATAATAATAACAATAATAATAATAAATAACTAAATCAATTACAAGATACCTATATTGAATAGATTAAAAATTGTGCAAAAAACAGATATACTATATTTTAAAAAAGTGAGGTAGTGTCCAAGGGTTTAATGTCCATTTAGGAATCAGATGGCAGAGGGGAAGAAACTGTTCCTGAATTGCTGAGTGTGTGCCTTCAGGCTTCTGTACCTCCTACCTGATGGTAACAGTGAGAAAAGGACATGCCCTGGGTGTTGGAGGTCCTTAATAATGGACATTGCCTTTCAGAGAAACCGCTCCTTGAAGATGTCCTGGGTACTTTGCAGGCTAGTACCCAAGATGGAGCCGACTAAATTTACAATCCTCTGCAGCTTCTTTTGGTCCTGTGCAGCAGCAACACCCCCCCCACCACCATTCCAGCAGCCTATCAGAATGCTCACTACGGTACATCTATAGAAGTTTTAGAGTGTATTTGTTGACATACCAAATCTCTTCAAACTCCTAATGAAGTATAGCCGCTGTCTTGCCTTCTTTGTAACTGCATTGATATGTTGGGACCAGGTTTAATCCTCAGAGATCTTGACACCCAGGGACTTGAAACTGCACACTCTCTCCATTTCCGATCCCTCTATGAGGGTTGGTATGTGTTCCTTTGTCTTACCCTTCCAGAAGTCCACAATCAGCTCTTTTGTCTTACAGACGTTCAGTGCCAGGTTGTTGCTGCGGCACCACTCCACTAGTTGGCACATCTCACTCCTCACCCCCTCATCACCACCTGAGATTCTACCATCAATGGTTGTATCATCAGCAAATTTATAGATGGTATTTGAGCTATCCCTAGCCACACAGTCATGGGTATATAAAGAGTAGACCAGTGGGCTAAGCACATACCCCTGAGGTGCACCAGTGTTGATCATCAGCGAGGAGGAGATGTTATCACTAATCCACACAGATTGTGGTTTTCCAGTTAGGAAGTCAAGGATCCAATTGCAGAGGGAGGTACAGAAGCCCAGGTTCTGCAACTTCTCAATCAGGATTGTGGGAATGATGGTATTAAATGCTGAGCTATAGTCGATAAACAGCATACTGACATAGGTGTTAGTGTTGTCCAGGTGGTCTAAAGCTGTATGAAGAACCATTCAGATTGTATCTGCCATTGACTTATTGTGGCGATAGGCAAATTGCAATGGGTGCAGGTCCTTGCTGAGGCAGGAGTTCACCTAGTCATGACCAACCTCTCGAAGCATTTCATCACTGTCGATGTGAGTGCTACCGGGCGATAGTCATTAAGGCAGCTCACATTATTCTTCTTAGGCACTGGTATAATTGTTGCCTTTTTGAAGCAAGTGGGAACTTCTGCCCATAGCAGTGAGAGGTTGAAAATGTCCTTGAATACTCCTGCCAGTTGGTTGGCACAGGTTTTCAGAGCCTTACCAGGTACTCCATCAGGACTTCCTGCCTTGCGAGGGTTCACTCTCTTAAAAGAAAGCCTAACGTTGGCCTCTGAGACAGAGATCACAAGGTCATCAGATGCAGCAGGGATCTGCACAACTTTAGTTGTATTCTCCCTTTCAAAGTGGGCATAGAAGGCATTGAGTTTGTCTGGTAGTGAAGTATCACTGCCATTCATGCTATTGGGTTTCACTTTGTAGGAAGAAATGTCTTGCAAACCCTGCCAGAGTTGTTGTGCCTCCGATGTTGCCTCCAACCTCGTTCAAAATTGTCTCTTCACCCTTGAAATAGCCCTCCATAAATCATACCTAGTTTTCTGATACAGGCCTGGATCACCAGACTTGAATGCCACAGATCTAGCCTTCAGCAGATGACGTACCTCCTGGTTCATCCACAGCTTTTGGTTTGGGAATGTACAGTAAGTCTTTGTAGGCACACACTCATCCACACAGGTTTTAATGAAGTCAGTAACAACTGCAGCATACTCATCCAGGTTCGAAGACGAATCCCTGAATACGGTCCAGACCACCGATTCAAAGCAGTCCTGTAGGTACTCCCGTGCTTCCCTTGTCCATACCTTCTTGGTCCTCACTACTAGTGCTGCAGTCTTCAGTCTCTGCCTATACTCAGGGAGTAGAAGCACAGCCAGGGGATCAGGCATCCCAAAGTGAGAATGTGGAATAGTACGGTAGGCATACTTGCTGATGGTATAGGAATGATCCAGTGTGTTGTTTCCTCTGGCATGCTAGTGATTTGTTGATGGTAATGCTTCGTGATTTTTTTCAGACCGGCCTGGTTAAAATCTCCCAAAACGATGGTGAAGGCATAAGGATGAGCTGTTTTGTGCTCAGATCATCTAAAGCCTGATTGACATCAGCCTGAGGTGGAATGCATACCGCTACCAAAATGACCCCGGAGAACCTTTATGGTAGGTAAAAAGGACGGCACTTAACTGCAAGATATTCCAGGTCCGTTGTGCAGGATTGGGACAGCATTGATATATTTGTGCACCAAGAAGAGTTGATCATGAGGCATACTCCGCCACCTCTGCTTTTGAGAGACTCTGTAGATCTATCCTGATGTTAAGGACCCTCACCATCTGGTACATGCCCCTTTTTCGTTACTACATCAGGAAGGAGGTACAGGAAACTGAAGACCCATACTCAGTAACGTAGGAACAGCTTTTTTCCCTTCCACCATCAGATTTCTAAACTGTCCATGAACGCCTCCTCATTATTCCATCCCCTCCCACCATCTCTTTATTTTGTAATTCATAGATTTTTATGCCTTTGCATTGTACTGCTGCTGCAAAATAATAAACTTCACGCCACACGTCAGTAATAATAAATCCGATTTTGTTTTAGGAGGTGACGATTGAGTATGGTTTGAGAAATAAGGTAAATAATTACGACATTGCAGATTATATGTTACATTCAAGTTTTTTTTTGAATAAACTATGTTTAGATTATATCCTGACATTAACCTGTGCATGGCAGTCATTCTTAACAAATTTATATACTTAACAGAACACAGCAAATATTGTTGGATGCAAGATTTGTACTTTTATTCTGACAGCCCTGGCCCACAATAGCAGATGAAATGTGGTTTCTGGTTAAAACCAATAGGCAGTTCTCTTCTTGATTACATTGCTAGACACCGGGCCATTTCCCTTCTTAATGACTTTGGTACATCCAGAGATCTATTGGATTATTAGAATAATTTTACACAGAATTTTATTAGAAAAATATTAGAATAATATGTGTTTTCGAAGTATTTCTTTGGCAACATATTTATCAGATTGTTCTCAATAATTTGGAAAGCCAATGCAAACCCAGATGGATGTCAATATTGTTTTCTAACCAGGTGTAATTGCCTAAAATATTGTTTATCAGTCTGAGAATGGAATGGTAAAGACATAATTGTTACATATAGCCAGATTGTATCGATATTTTATACCAATTTTTAAAGAAAATTGCCAACTGTGATTTTGGAACTGAATTAACTCCTGGAGGGTTGGGATTGTTAAGAAAAGGTTCAGTGCTTTGGCCCCATGAGATCATGTGCTTATTATTTTGAAGAACATGGTGAACACAATGTGTTTCAGTCTATGCTACTTCCATATTTAACAAAAGGATACTAACGCCAGACAAATGAGTTTATATTTCAGAATAGTCAAGGACATCATTTTTAATACATTAGGCACGCAATTGTATTCAGTTCAACAAACAATTCTATGTTGTACTCTATTGCTGTACGGTGTCTTATAGTTTAGAAACATAGAAAACCTACAGCACAATACAGGCCCTTCGGCCCACAATGCTGTGCCAAACATGTGCTTACTTTAGAAATTACCTAGGGTCACCCATAGCCCCCTATTTTTCTAAGCTCCATGTACCTACCCAGGAGTCTTGTATAAGACCCTATTGTACCTACCTCCACCACCATTGCTGGCAGCCCATTCCACGTACTCACCCTCTCTGCATAGAAAACTTACCCCTGACATCTCCCCTGAACCTACTTCCACGCACCGTGAAAATTGTGCCCTCTCGTGTTAGCCATTTCAGCCCCAGGAAAAAGCCTCTGGCTATCCACATGATCAATGCCTCTCATCATCTTATACACTAGTTTGAGCCAGTTTGAGTCTTCAAGCTGTTTCAAACAACTATTTGTTTAAAATGCATTTACCTTAGTAATTGCAAATAGGTGTACTCAAAAATTAGCAATTAAGAAAGACATTTGTTGGAGGTTTATGTTGCTTTTTAATATGCTGGTTCCTTTATAATTGCCATCGAATATACATAGCTATAAATGGTGTGAACTGTTTTACTCTGAACAATAATAATTAATATCTAGAAAGATTTTCTGGTAAGGAAGAAATTGAGAAATGCAGAGGTAGCCGGGTAAAATTGAAAATTGGCGATTTTGACGAAGTTGCAAGAGCCATGGTCAATTAAGTAAGAGAATTGAGAGCTGAATAGAGACAATTGCTAGTATTATTGGCTAAGAGTGTGGAAAAAAGAGCCAAGACAAAGAAGATGAGAGAACTGACAAAGAGCAAGGACATTTAAGGGAAGTTAAGGACTGCATAAAAGCCATGGACATATATGATAGCAAAAGTGAATGGGAGGTTGGATGATTGGGAGCTTTTAAAATCCAACAAAAGGCAACTAACAAAGCTATAAGAAGAGAAAAGATGAAATATGAGGGCAAACAAACCAATAATATAAAGCAGGATACTAGATGTTTTTTCAGTTATATAAAAAAATAAAAGGGAGATGAGAGTTGATATTGGACCACTGGAAAATGAAGCTGGTGAAGTAGTAATGGGGGACAAAGAAATGGCAGACGAACTTAATGGGTACTTTTCATCACTGTGGAAGACACTAGTAGTGTGCCACAGGTCCATGAGTGTCAGGGAGCAGGAGTAAGTGCCATTGCTATTACAAAGGAAAAAGTGCTAGGCAAACTGGAAGGTGTTAAGGTGGATAAGTCACCTGGACCAGATGGACAACATCCCAGAGTTCTGAGGGAGGTTGCTGAAGAGATAATGGATGCATTGGTCATGATCCTTCAAGAATCATTTGATTCTGGCCTGGTCCCATGGACTGGAAGATTGAAAAATGTCACGCCACTCTTTAAGAAGAGAGGAAGGCAAAAGAAAGGAAACTATAGGCCAGTTAGCCTAACCTCAGTGGTCGGGAACTGTTGGAGTCTATTATTAAGGATGACGTTTTGAGGTACTTGGAGACTAATGATAAAATGAGTTAAAGTCAGCATGGTTTCTGTAAAGGGAAATCTTGCTTGACAAATCTGTTGGAGTTCTTCGAGGAAGTAACAAGCAGGGTGGACAAAAGAGAGGCAGTGGATAATATTTACTTTGATTTTCAGAAGGCATTTGATAAGATGCCATACCTGAGGCTGATTAACAAGATAAACTCCTATGGGGTCACAGGAAATATCACTGGCATAGAGGAATGGCTGACAGGCAGGAGGCACTGAGTGGGAATAAAGGGGGCCTTTTCTGGTTGGCTGGCCAGTGACTAGTGGTGTTCCTCTGGGGTCAGTATTAGGACCGCTACTTTCCACATTGTTTGTAAATGATTTGGATAATGGAATTGATAGTTTTGTGGCACTGTTTGCGGATGATATGAAGAGAGGTGGAGGGGTAGATAGTACAGAGGAAGCAATGTGATTGCAGCAGGACTTAGACAGATTGGAAGAATAGGCAAAAAAGTGGTAGATGGAATGCAGTGTTGGGAAATGTATGATAATGCATTTTGGTAAAAGGAACAATAGTGTGGGCTATTATCTAAATGGGGAGAAGGTTTGAGCATCAGAGGTGCAGAGGGACTTAGAAGTCCTCGTGCAAGACTCCCAGAAGGTTAATTTACAGTTGTGTCTGTGATTAAAGAAGGCCAATGCAATGTTGGCATTTATTTCAGGAGGAATAGAATATAAAAGCAAGGAGATAATGCTGAACCTTTATAAGACACTAGTCAGGCCGCACTTGGAGTATTGTCAACAGCTTTGGGACCCATATTTTAGAAAGAATGTGTTGCCGTTGCAGGGAGTCCAGAGAAGTTTCACGAGGATGATTCTGGGAATGGAGGCATGAACTTATGAGGAGCATTTGGCAGATTTGGACCTGTACTCACTGGAACTTCTTTCTTCTCCAATCTTTTTATTAATTTTCAAAATTATAAACATAACAACAATATTAATGAACAGAGATTGGGATTACATTATTAATAATTGACATTACAAATACAGCATTGGTAATAATACAGATGTATAAATTTTCCAAACTCTACATATAATTAAACATGATAGAGGGATAAATGAGAAAAAAATCTAAAAAAAAACCCCAAATTAGAAAAGAAAAAAAGACATTAATTAGCTAAGTGATAGTAACCTAAGATAAATAAAACTAAAAAAACCCAGAACTATAGAAAAAAAAGACAGGCTAACATATTACATTGGACAGAATCATTAATGTCGTTAACTCCACTCCTCTATCCGTGTATTTTAAGTTTAAAAAAAAGGATTCGAAAAGGTCAAACTACATCGTATGGAAATGTTGAATAAATGGTCTCCAAGTTTCTTCAAATTTAATTGAAGGGTCGGAGGTGCCACCTCTAATTTTCTCTAAATTTAAACAAGATATAGTTTGAGAAAACCATTGAAATGCAGTAGGGGGATTGACCTCTTTCCAGTTCAATAAGGTAAATTTTCTAGCCATTAATGTTAAAAAAACAATCATCTGACAGGCTGATGGGGAGAAGTAACCATCTTCCATCATTGGTAACTCAAAAATTGCAGTAATAGGGTGTGTTTGTAAATTAATATGCAAAACAGTAGAAATAATATCAAAGATATCTTTTCAATATTTATGCAAGAAAGGGCAAGACCAAAATATATGAGCCAAGGAAGCAACTTCAGAGTGGTATCTATCACAAATTGGGCATCTATCACAAACGTGAATAGAAATGAGCTAATTTGTCTTTAGACATATGTGCCCTATGCACCACCTTAAATTGTATCAATGTATGTTTAGCACATAAAGAGGACATGTTAACTAATTGAAATTTTTTCCCCCTTTTCTCTAGGTAAATGAAGTTGTTCTCTTTCCCATTTAATCTTAATTTTATCAAATATACCCGAATTTATTTTCATAATCAAATCATAAATGAATACTATTAAACTGAAAAGGATTTAAACTTAGAATTTTTTACATAATATCAATTGGATGTGGTTGGAAATGTGGGTAAATTAATATTTAATGTTTCTAATTTGTAAATATCTGAAAAAGTGAGATCTAGGCAAATTATATTTATTAGATAACTGTTCAAAAGACATGAAACAGTTATCCAATAATAAATCACGAAAGCTTAATATACCCTTCCTTTTCCGTATCGAAAAAACTTGATCTATAATAGAAGATTGAAAAAAAAAATTAGACCTGATAGGGCTTGATAAAATAAACTGGGTCAAGCCAAAAAATTTATGAAATTGAAACCATATTCGTATTGTATGTTTAATTATTGGATTAGCCATTTGTTTATTTAATTTAGAAATAACAAATGGTAAAGAAGTCCCTAAAATGGAAGTCAAAGAAAATCCTTGTAAAGATTTACATTCCAGGTTTACCCATTGTGGGCGTAAAGTTATATCCAAACCTTGTGTCCAAAATACTAAATATCGGATATTAATTGCCCAATAATAAAATCTAAAATTTGGTAAAGCCAAACCACCATCCTTTTTAGACTTCTGTAAATATTTTTTTTACTTAATCTAGGATTTTTGTTCTGCCATATATATGAAGAGATTTTAGAATCTAAAATATCAAAAAAGGATTTAGAAATAAAAATTGGTAATGCTTGAAACAAGTATAAAAATTTTGGTAGGAGAATCACCTTAATAGCCTTAATTCGACCAAGCATTGATCGAAACAATGGGGGCCATTTAATAAAAGTTTGATTAATTTGATCAATTAAAGGTAAAATATTATTCTTGAATAAATCCTTATGTTTCTTCGTAATTTTGACACCCAAGTAAGTAAAATAATCATTAACCAGTTGGAATGGTGATGTATTCACTGGAATTTAGAAGAATGTGTGAGGATATCATTGAAACCTACTGAATGTTGGAAGGACTAGAGAGGGTGGGTGTGGAGAGGATGTTTGCTATGGTGGCTATCCAGAACTATAGGGCACAGCCTCAAAATTGAGGGGCAATCTTTTAGAACAGTCGTAAGGAGAACTTTTTTGGCCAGACAGTAGTGAATCCTTGGAATGTTCTGCCACAGTCTGAGGTGAAGGTCAAGTCCATGGGTATATTTAAGGTGGAAGTTGATCGCTTCCTGATCGGTCAGGACATCAAAGGATATGGCAGGAAGGCTGATGTATGGGGTTGAATGGGATCTGGGATCAGTCATGATGGAATGGTGGAGCAGACTCGAAGGGCTGAATGGCCTAATTCTGCTCCTATATCTTATGGTCTCATGGACATTCAGCAGAGCCACCGTTGATAATGCTGAAGGAGGAACCAGTGGGTAAGAGCTGGCAGATGTGTTGTATAAATATAGGTGAAAGAATGCACAACAGCTCTCTGAGTGTGAAGACAGCAAAAGATGGATATGATTGATGTTACTGGAAGAGATACAGGGAAAGAAGTGCATATATGATTATACAAGTAATTTTTATTTAATTGAAGACTGAGATAGAGTTTAGGCACCCCAATATATACATAAATAATTAGGATAATTTCAACCAAGCTGCTAATTTTAGTGAAGTTATTGTTTAATATGTTGGGAGGAAAGTATCAAATATAAATGCCAGTATTTGGGTGTGCATCATACTATGATCAAGTCTCTATTTCCAATTACAGCTTCCACAAACTGGAATATACATTCTAATAGTGACCGGAAAGATTCATTAAATGGAGTAAAGATGACCGCCTATTGATATTACAGTGCAAGCTCATTCAGTTGCTTTAGTTCTAAGGTACTTATATCATTGTTTACTGGATGATTTGCTAATTAAAAATCGAATGTGATCCACTGTCTCTCTTTAAATGCACAATTACTTGTGTTGATGTAAAGTGGTTGCATTATAGTCAAGATATTGTCAGATTGGATGAGCTTCTGTACAGAATACAGACAGTATGCAGGACAATGCACTTAGACCAGGGAATACATCACCTGATTCCATTACAGTTTGAGCTCATTTCCATTTCAGAATCTCACCAAATAGCATTTTGGAATGGGAAAAAAATCTGGTGCTCCAAATATAACAATAATAAATATAATTCTTTTCTCTCTGTTCTTAAAAAAAGCTTTGATATTTTATGATTTACTTGTGGCCATAATAAATATTCAATTATCTTTTATGTTAAATAGTATAGAGCTCATGAAAGCACTCAGATGTATCATGTGCTTTAATCAGCTCTGGCCCTTATTCAAAACCATGGTTAAGTATTCATTATCATATTAATTCTGAATCTTCAGTACTTTTCATTCTATGCCTGATTGTAGTTGGGGAACACAGTCTTGGTTGTAAATATATTTTTACTGAGATTCTGATATTGAGAAATCAATTTCCATTTTTATATCAAAATCTTGCATTGAATCCAGAGACTAAGAATCACAGCACAGCTGTCAGTTTCCCCCATCACCATACCTTCTCCCTTTCAGTGCTACAACGTAGAGAGAGAAACACTTGTTAAGAACTGAGGAAACAAATAATTTTGTAATAACATTTCAATCGAAGACAAGTACTTTGACTAGAAACGTTCATCACGTACAAGAAGCAACAAAGCTTGTCAATTTGTTTTTTGGTAATCAATGTTCCAGTTTAAGTCCATAGATATTGGAACAGAATTAGGCCATTCAGTTCAGTGAGTCTGCTCCAGCTTTCAATCATGGGTGATTTCTTTCTCAAGCCCATTCTCCTACTTTCTTCCAATAACCTTTAACCCCCTTACCAATCTAGAGCCTATCAATTTCTACCTTAAGTACCCCAATGACTAGGTCTCCACGGCCCTCTGTAGCAACAAATTCTACAGATTCACCACTCTTTGGCTGAAGTAATTCCTTCTCATCTCAGTTTTAAAGGAACATCCCTTTATTCTGAGGTTGTGCCTCTGCATGCTAAATTCCCTTACTAACGGAAACATCCTGTCCACATCCACTCTATCCAGGCCTTTCCATATTTGTAGGTTTCAATGAGATTCACCTTCATTTTTCTAAACTCCTGAGACAAAAAAAAAGCCTTTCATTCCTGGGATCATTTTTGTGAACCTCTTCTGGACTCCCTCCGTCATTCCTTAGACATAGAGCCCAAAATTGCTCGCGATATTCCAAGTGCATCTGATCAATGCCTTTTAAAACTTCAACAGGATATCCTTAATTAATATTTTTATTTAAGTCAGCAATGATCATTGCCAACCATCATACAAATCTGTCATGTTATCCGGGTTCCTGAAGCAGCCTAGGAAATGTTCAAACACTTTTTCAAAAGCTGCTTATAATTCCAGTAATTACTAGTTTTGCAATACTGTTCTTTATGGTTGTTGGTATTCCTGAATATAATACCATTGTTAAAATGAAGTGAAAGAAGGATGCCATTATAATTATAGTACAGGACAATAATCTTGTTTTAATTGAAAGTGAAGAGTATGTGATTTTGTTAATCAGATAATCTTGTACTGCTATAAATTTCAAATGTTCTCATTGGAACACAAGATACTTTTCCTGTAATGATTAGATGAGAAATTACTGTTGAGAATTGTAGCAATACTTCAAATATGTTAAAATCAAATGCTATATGAACATGTAAAATGACATCTGTAATTAACTACAGTTGTTTCCACTACTCTGTTCTATTAACCATCGTATGGACAGAATCCTACTTTCCAATCCCCTATTAGTATGGAAAATTTTAAAGTTTACATTCACTTTACAGCTTTTAAAGTATTTTTTCTTTGAAAGTCCATTCCAGTACTTCATGTCGCTAATGCCCACAAGCTAAATTTACCGTGAGGAGAAAAACATCTTGCAAACCCGCATCTTCTCTCCAACACAACACAACCTGTGAATTTACTTAATGTTTCCATATTTCTTTATAAATATTTTATTACCATTATTACATCATTTGTTTCCATTACAAAAATTAGATATTTAAGTTGAAAGCACGAAGAATATTTTCAAAAGAAGAAGATATGAGATGCAGTTATCACAAAGTGACATCAAACGAACTAAATAAAAATATGAAAGGCAGCATCAAAGATAAAACTGCAATTGTTTAAATCGGAAGCGGCAGTATTAAAGGCAACTTCCTTTGATTCCTCTGACCTTGATAATAACTGAAGCTCTGACTACATTTAAGGGTCCACTTCTGTTCAATAAAATATGCTGCATAGTTTCAAATGTATACAATCAAAACTAGAAGTACACATCAAATTGATGTTTCCTACTAAGCAGAAGAAATTTTGCTATTCATAGAGAAAGGTGAAATGCTCCTTCTATGTTAAATGTAAGATAATTAGAAGGTTGAGAGTGATAGTGGAAGAGAAAACATGAATTCTTCATACTTCCTTCAGAACCATCCACTTCTGAAAATCTAAAAGAAATAACTACAGACCATAAATCAGTGTCATGTTTGCCTTGCTTTAATTTATAGTGGAGTCCATGACAAAAGACTATTCTAATTGTCTTTCACTTTTCTGCTGTGACTTTGAAGGTCACAGTCCAATGAACTTAATTACTTACTGATGACAATCATGCAGAGCAACCCAGATTAACCCCTTAAGTGCTACAATGATACTTGTGTAACTGAAGAAGATAGAATTAGTCTTCCACTGCTGCTCAATCCCTGTGGAAAGAGTTAAGATGGAAAGGCACTCAATTGCAAAAATAGGAGGAAAGAAGAATCTTTGAGTACAGTCTCACAGCAGGAGGACTGGCTGCAGTAGGATAGGAGATTCCTGTCACTTTGAATTAGATAGTTGATAAAATGAATGTGGCTGTGCTGTGAAATAAAGCAAGCAGAAACCATAAGAATAAGAAAATAAATATTGCTATGTTTTTAGATTTGAGAACCCATTCATACTTGTTGTGAACCATTCTGCTTTAGTTAACTTGCATTTAAAAATTGCACCTGATAATTGAGAATTATTCAAATATTCCATATACATAATACCACTTCATCAAAGTTGCTTTTAAGGATGGATAAACACATTGACACTAAACCTATAAATATAATTCATTCTTCTAAGCAAATGCATGATAAATCAGTTATTATCAGATGGATAAATTATTTTTGATTTTTTAAAAACATTTTTGGCCCAGTTAATTCAATTTTATGTTTACAGACTAGAAAATAAATTCTTTATTTTTTTTATTCTGTATTTTAAGTGTTCAACTTAACTTCTGTGATCATTATGTCAATCCTTTTCTTCACCTTCCATTTCAAGTAACCTGCTTGCTCTTTCTTCCCATACACAATTTGTACCTGTTATTAACGCTAATGAAAAGATATTCATGTAGCCTCCATTAAGAATTATTGGATAATGATAAAGAAATAAATTCTGTTTGATTTTGCAATGACCAATATTATTCTTAAATGAGATCAATAAACTCAACACAGACCAAAATGTTTTTTAAAGATATCAGCAGCAGTATCTTATATATATGGAAATAAGAGGTAAGCAGTTAAATTGAATTTAGATCCATTTTCATTCTCTGCAAACACTGTCTGCTGCTATATGTTTCTCAGAATTCCTGTTTCTATTTCAGGTTTCTAGCATATGGAGGAGGATCCCTTTCCTATGCAATTCTTCCCAGTCTTTGGCTCCTTTGGGATTCCACAATGTCAATAAGAGGTTAATGCTTCTAATTTGTGTTTCATTCCATCTTCATTTCCTCTAAAGTTTTAACACAATCCTTGTCCATCTTTGTTGGAATTCCTGGTTTAAATCATTCTAATTGGGTGTCTTGTCAGAATTGTTTGAGTAATGTTATCCTACTTGATTATTTAAATGTTAATATATCATTTTCTGTCCTCTAGATCTATCGGCAGTCTTTGATACAACTAACTATGTGGTCCTCCTCCAACCAGCTTGATGATGATGAGACCATATTTTCCTGGTTGCATTCTTATCTGTCCATTGGAGGCAGAGTGTTACCAGCAATGACCCCTTTTCCTTCAAGTACACCTCTGCTGCTGGTTTTTCCAGAGGATTTGCCCTCAGTCCCCTCCTTCTTAATGCTACTTCTTGGCAACTGCTCCCTAAGACAAGGTACCAGTTTCTCTACGCAGACAGCTTCATCTCGCCAATGTAATTTTGGACCTTCCATTGTCTCTATATTGCTGAACTGTACAATTTCTAATGGAGACACAAGAGGATATGGAATGTGGAGCAAAAGCAAACTGTTGAGTCCTGATATAGAGTCTTAACGTGAAATATCGACAATTCCTTTTGCTCAGATGCTGCTTGACCTGCTGAGTTCCTCCAGCACTTTATTTTTCTTTGGAGGTTCCAACACAGAAGAACAGAAATCTCCTCAAACTATTCAATACTATTTTTTAAAACACATGCTGTGATTACATTTATAAATTTTAATTCTGTCTGTAATTCTGTCTATGCAATTTTTGTAATCCAACTAGCTTGATGATGAAGATGAGACCGTATTCTCCTGGTTGCATCCTTATCTGTCCATGCGAGGTTAGAGCCTTACCAGCAACGGCCTCTTTTCCTTCAAGTGCACCTCTGTCACTGATAAACAAGAGTGATGGGATCACTACAATGGGCACCAACAATTATCCTTGCTGATTCGAGCAGACTGACTTGAGTTCATTTTGTTTTTTAATCAAATATAGTCAACCATATGAAATGATAATCTGGACTGCATTCACACATGGACCAAGAACTTGGTTGGCACTCATGAAACTATAGCAATGTGATGAACCACATACATTATCTTCATGGGAGTCCTAGAAAGGTGCAAGCTCATTTTTTCCACAAGATTTTTCTATCAATACAGCACAATCAAAAAGTTAAGATCTAGGGGTAGAAATGGGGTTTATTTGAAGGTGGAGTGGTACTGATACTATATGAAAGAGAGACTAGGGTAGGCAGTAGTTGACTGTCAAGTTGGAAACATTAATACTTAGGGAATGATGTGTTTGTTAGTTAATGTTTCAGAAATTGGGAGAGGACGTTGGGATTGTTGCATCAAGCAGAAGATAATTAACATTAGGTTTAGGTGAGGGCTGTGAAGTTTTGAGGTGTGGCAGAGTGGGTCCATTACAGTTACTGAAGAGTGCACAGCCCATCAGAGAGGAGTACTAATAAGTTATTCACAGGGCCATTCTGAGACTTGATCAGTGAGGTCCCTTTTGGGGTGTACTTCAGCAGGCTTTTCAGCTGTGGTAAAAGCTTATTTCTGTATGAATGGCCCGAGGGTGTCATGCGGGTGGCTGAAGCTTATAGACCTGATGTCTAAATGTGCAATGGACGTCACTGGATGCCACTGCATATGTCTGCAGTCCTCCGAATGTCAGTGCATGAGGTGCATCATGATAAAAGCAAAAATTGTGGATTTGATGGTAAGTCCTTGATTTTTAAAAGCATGTTCATTTTTCATTGAAAATGGATGATATATCTCAAAGTAAAATGGAGCTCTGTGTTGCAATTTCTACACAGCAATGACATCAGTCCCTTCAGCTTGTAATTGTTGCAAGTGGGACATTACCGAATGTAAGACTTAAAGTTGAAGAAAAAGCATTATGTAAATAGTATTATTTCAATAAATTCATCTGTCAATAATAAACCAGGGATTTTCAGTTCCAATTGGTTTGCAGTAAATAATTGTAATTTTTAAAGCAATTAATTGTGAATGTTAAGTGAGCTAAAAATACACGAGAAACATAAGAATAATGGACAATGAGAAAGAAACGAGACAAGGGAGGACACATTTCTGGAGAAATATAGAAAACCTCACAAAAAGAAACAGTAGACGGGGAATGGTTGTATAATCTGTTTTATCTGTGAAAACACTACTCATTTTTGATCGATAATGAAGGAAAAGTAGAAGTGTAGTTAAATACCATAACCTTGTGTCAGAAAAATAGTCCCAAGTTTTTTCTGCAATTAAACCTGTTTGTCAATATAATCACTCACAACACTCCATATAAATGAGACATAGTTAATGGGCCAGATCTCATTGACTAATGGTGGTGAACCTCAGCATTGAGATGGTAATTAATCCTATACATACACACAAATATAGAAACTTTGGACCTGATTTCATTCAGTACTTTGTGTCTGATACTTAATTCCTCTGCCAGATTCCACATTAAATCTAGTGGCAGAGGACATTACAACTGAGCTTGGACTCAAACTTTGCATGTGTAATATTAGATGTGACACAAAAACAGATTCCATTGATTGAAGGTTTGAAATTTGGAGGCAAAATTACACTTTAAAATTTAATTTTCTTTCTATATATTTATAGGCATCAGTTAGTCTTGTGAGACCATGGATTTGCGCCTTGGAAGGTTTCCAGGGTGCAGGCCTGGGCAAGGTTGATTGGAAGACCGGCAGTTGCCCATGCTGCAAGTCTCCCCTCTCCACACCACCGATGTTGTCCAAGGGAAGGGCACTAGGGCCGATACAGCTTGGCACTGGTGTCGTTGCAGAGCAATGTGTGGTTAAGTGCCTTGCTCAAGGACACAACACGCTGCCTCAGCTGAGGCTCGAACTAGCGACCTTCAGATCACTAGACCGACACCTTAACCACTTGGCCATGCACCAACACAATTTTCTTTAGTTTACTGCTAATTATTCATAAATATTTTAGTATTTTAGTTGACTATGATTTCTGAAATATTAATATAATGTTTTAATTACTTCAATCTTAATAGATATTTCTGAATGCTGGAGCCACCAAAAACTATAAAAATGCCTCAACTTTTATAACTGGTAAAACTAAGGGCAGGGTTTTGCCAGCCGTTGCAGCCTTCATAGTTGTTCTAGGGCCAGGACCTAATCACTGTGCCACTGAATATCCTGCTTCATCCCCACCTTGCAGAAAATATCTGGCATTATAGTTTTTAATGCAAGATATATAGGCCTGTTCCTGTAGGAATGTAAGAACGCTGAACCAAGCAGGGAAACTCAGGGAACTCACGCATGAGATGGAAAGATACAACTGGCCCCTCCTCGGGCTGTGTGAAGCCAGATGGAAGAACGCTGGAGAAGTGCCTACCGAGGAAGGACATGTACTCTATTATAGTGGTGAAGAGAACAGACAGGAAAATGGCGTAGGGTTCCTAGTCACAAATCCATTAAGAACGCTGTCCTTGGATGCCAACCAGTGTCAAGCAGGCTCATGACCATCCGCCTGCGAGTAAAACCATTCAACATCACAGTGGCACAAGTCTACGCCCCAACAATAGACTACAACAATGAACACATTGAAGAATTCTATAAGAAACTACAAGATGTCATCAACAAGGTGGACAAAAAAAGATATTTTGATCATTCAGGGTGACCGGAATGCCAAGGTGGGCAGAGACGCACAAGATGAGTTGGGGGGGGATCTCATCAGCCCCTCTTGCAATGACACCTCCAATGAGAGGGGACTACACCGGCTGGAATTTGTCAGTTATAACAACATGGTGCCTTCGAACCCACTTGGAGAGCACAAAGCATCCTGAAGATGGACCTGGCATGCCCCCAGTGGTCAACATCACCAGATTGACTACATCCTGGGGCAAAGACGGCACAAATCTGGTGTGAACAGACCGAAGACCAGAACATTCCCAGGAGCAGACGTGGGCAGTGACCATGACCTTGTCATGATGAACAACAGAGTGCGCTTGAGGAGAATCAACAAGCCAAAAAATCGCCAGCTGAGATTCGACCTTGAAAAACTGAAAGACCCCGCCATCTCTGAAGAATTTCAGGCAGCAGTTGGGGGGAAGTTTGCACCAATACTCCTCCTTGATGAAGACCTGGAGACCACCACAAATAACTTTAACACAGTGATGACGGAAACAGCAAGCATGATACTGGGGAAAAGCTGCCATAAGCCTAAACCATGGGTCACTAACAAGATACTGGATATGTGCGAAACAAGAAGGTGCCAGGTTACGGGATGTCTCGGATCGGGTCCTGAATATTCTAAAGGGGGAGGGTGAGCAGCCAGTTGTCTTGGTACATGTTGGTACCAATGACATAGATAGGACAAAGGAGGAGGTCCTGAAGAGAGATTTCCAGGAGTTAGGAAGGAAGCTGAGAAGCAGGATCTCCAGGGTAGTAATCTCGGGATTGCTACCTGTGCCACGTGCTAGCGAGGGCAAGAGTCGTCGGATCAGGCAGATGAATGCCTGGCTGAGAGACCGGTATAGGGGACAGGGCTTCAGATTCTTGGATAATTGGGATCTCTTCTGGGGAAAGTATGACCTATTCAAAAAGGACAGGTTACACCTGAACCCAAAGGGGACCAATATCCTGGCGGGAAAGTTTAATAGAGCTGTTAGGGAGGGTTTAAATTAATTTGGCAGGGGGATGGGAACCGGAATGATAGAGCAGAGGAAGGGGATAACAGAAATAAATCTAAGATAGTGAGCAGTAAAGATGTCAGGAAAGACAGGCAGGTGATGGGGCAAATGTGTAGCCATTGGGATGAGTTGAAGTGCAATAAAGTTGCAGTGAAATCAAAGCAAAAAGTATCAAATACTGGTCTTAAGGTGTTGTACTTAAATGCACGCAGCATAAGGAATAAGGTGGATGATCTTGCTGTACAGCTACAGATTGGCAGGTATGATATTGTGGCCATCACTGAGACCTGGCTAGAGGATGCATGTCTCTGGGAGCTGAACGTCCATGGATACACGGTGTATCGGAAGGATAGGAAGGTAGGCAGAGGGGGAGGCGTGGCTTTATTGGTAAGAAATGATATTAAATCGTTAGAAAGAGGTGATATAGGATCGGAAGGTGCAGAATCTTTATGGGTTGAGCTAAGGAATAGCAGGGGTAAGAAGACCCTGATGGCAGTTATTTATAGGCCTCCAAACAGCTGCAGGGATGTGGACTACAAATTACAACTGGAAATAGAAAAGGCTTGTCAGGAGGGCAGTGTTATGATAATTGTGGGGGATTTTAACATGCGAGTAGATTGGAAAAATCAGGTCGGCACTGGATCTCAAGAGAAAGAATTTGTAGAATGTCTGCGAGATGGCTTTTTAGAACAGCTTGTTGTTGAGCCCACTAGGGGATCGGCTGTACTGGATTGGGTATCGTGTAATGAACCAGAGGTGATTGGAGAGATTGAGGTGAAGGAACCCTTAGGAGGCAGTGATCATTACATGATTGAGTTCACTGTGAAATTAGAAAATGAGAAGCTGAAATCAGATGTGTCGGTGTTTCAGTGGAGTAAAGGAAACTACAGTGGCATGAGAGAGGAACTGGCCAAAGTTGACTGGAAAGAGACACTGGCGGGAAAGACGGCAGAGCAACAGTGGCTGGAGTTTATGCGAAAAATGAGGAATGTGCAAGACAGGTATATTCCAAAAAAGAAGACATTTTCGAGTGGAAAAAGGATGCAACCATGGTTGACAAGAGAAGTCAAAGCCAAAGTTAAAGCAAAGGAGAGGGCATACCAGGAAGCAAAAATTAGTGGGAAGACAGAAGATTGGGAAGTTTTTAAAACCTTACAAAAGGAAACCAAGAAGGTCATTAAGAGAGAAAAGATTAACTATGAAAGGAAACTAGCAAATAATATCAAAGAGGATGCTAAAAGCTTTTTCAAGTATATAAAGAGTAAAAGACAGGTGAGAGTAGATATAGGACCGATAGAAAATGATACGGGAGAAATTGTAATGGGAGATGAGGAGATGGCAGAGGAACTGAACAAGTATTTTGCATCAGTCTTCACTGAGGAAGACAGCAGGATATCGGACACTCAAGGGTGGCAGGGAAGAGAAGTGTGCGCAGTCACAATTACGACAGAGAAAGTACTCAGGAAGCTGAATAGGCTAAAGGTCGATAAATCTCCTGGACCAGATGGAATGCACCCTCCTGTTCTGAAGGAAGTAGCTGTGGAGATTGCGGAGGCACTAGCGATGATCTTTCAAAAGTCGATAGATTCTGGCATGGCTCCGGAAGACTGGAAGATTGCAAATGTCACTCCGCTATTTAAGAAGGGGGCAAGGAAGCAAAAAGGAAATTATAGACCTGTTAGCTTGACGTCGGTGGTTGGGAAGTTGTTGGAGTCGATTGTCAAGGATGAGGTTACAGAGTACCTGGAGGCATATGACAAGATAGGCAGAACTCAGCATGGATTCCTTAAAGGAAAATCCTGCCTGACAAACCTATTACAATTTTTTGAGGAAATTACCAGTAGGCTAGACAAGGGAGATGCAGTGTATGTTGTATATTTGGATTTTCAGAAGGCGTTTGACAAGGTGCCACACATGAGGCTACTTAACAAGCTAAGAGCCCATGGAATTACGGGAAAGTTACATACGTGGATAGAGCGTTGGCTGATTGCAGGAAACAGAGAGTGGGAATAAAGGGATCCTATTCTGGTTGGCTGCCGGTTACCAGTGGTATTCCACAGGGATCAGTGTTGGGGCCGCTTCTTTTTACATTGTACATCAACGATCTGGATTATGGAATAGATGGCTTTGTGGCTAAGTTTGCTGACGATACGAAGATAGGTGGAGGGGCCGGTAGTGCTGAGGAAACGGAGAGTCTGCAGAGAGACTTGGATAGATTGGAAGAATGGGCAGAGAAGTGGCAAATGAAGTACAATGTTGGAAAGTGTATGGTTATGCACTTTGGCAGAAAAAATAAACGGGCAGACTACTATTTAAATGGGGAAAGAATTCAAAGTTCTGAGATGCAACGGGACTTGGGAGTCCTCGTACAGGATTCCCTTAAAGTCAACCTCCAGGTTGAGTCAGTAGTGAAGAAGGCGAATGCAATGTTGGCATTCATTTCTAGAGGAATAGAGTATAGGAGCAGGGATGTGATGTTGAGGCTCTATAAGGCGCTGGTGAGACCTCACTTGGAGTACTGTGGGCAGTTTTGGTCTCCTTATTTAAGAAAGGATGTGCTGACATTGGAGAGGGTACAGAGAAGATTCACGAGAATGATTCCGGGAATGAGAGGGTTAACATCTGAGGAACGTTTGTCCGCTCTTGGACTGTATTCCTTGGAGTTTTGAAGAATGAGGGGAGACCTCATAGAAACATTTTGAATGTTAAAAGGCATGGACAGAGGGGATGTGGCAAAGTTGTTTCCCATGATGGGGGAGTCTAGTACGAGAGGGCATGACTTCAGGATTGAAGGGCGCCCTTTCAGTACAGAAATGCGAAGAAATTTTTTTAGTCAGAGGGTGGTGAATCTATGGAATTTGTTGCCACGGGCAGCAGTGGAGGCCAAGTCATTGGGTGTATTTAAGGCAGAGATTGATAGGTATCTGAGTAGTCAGGGCATCAAAAGTTATGGCGAGAAGGCAGGGCAGTGGGACTAAATAGGATAAAATGGATCAGCTCATGATAAAATGGCGGAGCAGACTCGATGGGCCGAATGGCCTACTTCTGCTCCTTTGTCTTATGGTCTTATGGTCTTATGGAAATTAAAGATTAAAACACAGCAGAGGGAAGAACAGAATACAGGAAAATCAACAAGGAAATCAGGAGGGAAATGAAGGAAGCAAAGCAAAGATGGATAGCCAAACAATGTGTGGATATTGAAGACAGCCTCTCCAACAACAACACAAAGAAGGCATTACAACCAGTGAAAGATCTTACCAAAGGAAAACAGGCCAAAGTGACCACCATCTAAGACAAAAATGGCAAAATTCTCACAGAAGGAAAGGAAATAATGGAAAGGTGGGCAGAGTACTGTTCAGAACTATACAACTACCAGAACAAAGGGGATCCAAGTGTGCTGAATATACAGGAATCTTCCAATGAGGAAGACTATCCAATCATGTGTGAAGAAGTTGAAGCCGCAGTACGATTACTGACGTGCGGGAAGTCAGCAGGAGTTGACAACATCCCTGCTGAACTGCTGAAGCATGGAGGAGAGGCCACGATAGACATGCTTACCACCATCTGCAATAAGATCTGGCGGACAGGTGAATGGCCGACACCTTGGACTCAGTCGCTGATCACTGTGCTTCCCAAGAAAGGCAATCTCCAACTTTGCCAGAATTACCGTACCATCAGTTTGATCAGCCATATAAGCAGGGTAATGCTCAGAATTATCTTGAACAGACTGAGACCTCAGGCAGAAGATATCATTGCCGAGGAACAAGCAGGCTTCCGTAAGGGCAGAAGCACCACTGAGCAGATTTTCAACCTCCGCACCCTTTGTGAGAAACACCTTCAGCACCAGAGAGAGTTCTACCACATCTTCATAGACTTCAAGAAGGCATTTGACAGAGTCTGGCATGATGCCTTATGGACCACCATGAAGAAATTCAACATGGGGCAGAAGCTGATTCATACAATCCATCAGCTTTACACCAAGGCAACCAGTGCAGTACTCACTCAGGGCACCATCAGGGAGTGGTTCCATACCTCTGTAGAAGTCCGTCAGGGCTGCCTCCTCTCCCCAACTCTCTTCAATGTCTTCCTGGAACGAATCATGAGTGTTGTCCTTGAAGATCACGTGGGCACAGTCAGCATCGGAGGGAGGAACATCACAAACCTAAGATTTACTGAACGACACTGATGGACTTGCAGGAAAAGAGGACGGACTGGCTAAACTGGTCAGCCATCTTGACAGAGCCTCCACAAAGTTTGGAATGGAAATAAGTGCCGAGAAAACAAAGCTCATGGCAAATGCCAGTGGTGCCATCACAACAGACATCTCAGTCCATGGTCAGAAACTTGAGACAGTGCAGCAGTTCAAATACCTGAGGGTAATCATCAGTGATGAAGGATCAAGACCAGAAGTCCTGGCAAGAACCGCACAGACAATGACTGCACTATCCAAACTCAAGACAATATGGGGGGACAGCAACATCAGCATGAAGTACAAGATCAGACTCCTGCATGCATTGGTATTCTCCATCTTCCTGTACGCATGTGAGACATGGACCCTCACAGCAGAGCTACAGAGGAAGATACAGGCATTGGAAATGAGATGCTATCGCAACACCTTGGGCATCTCATACTTGGACAGCATCACAAACGAGCAGGTCCGCAAGACCATCCAGCACCACATTGGCCCCCATGAAGACCTTCTCACAACGGTGAAGTAAAGAAAGCTGAGTTGGTACGGCCACATAACAAGATCCAGTGGCCTTGCAAAGACCGTTCTACAAGGAACTGTGGAGGGGAAAAGAAGGGAGGTAGACTGAGGAAAAGATGGACGGACAACATTAAAGAATGGACAGGGAAAACATCTGTGGTGACCCAGGCTCTGGCACACAACCGTGACAGATGGAACAGACTGATGCAAAGCTTGTCATGATGGCGCCCCGACGACTCCACCAGGAGTTAAGGGTGCAAGGAAGGAAGGATTATAGGCCTGAGAACACTGGGTGGCTATTTCAGTTGGGAAAGGGTATGTCAGAGCATTACTGGGTCAACCACATTTGTATCAATGTGCCTGCCCTATTTAGAGTAATTTTTGCCATTCATCTGCCTTCCAGATAATTATTAAGCAAAGATGTTCACCAAGCAATTATCTTGAAGTAGGCACTGGATAAAATAGATTTCCTCACCTAATCCAACTTGAATAGATTTAATTTAGTTATTTTTGCTCCTAGACCCTTTCAGTGTTTCTGAAAATATTGCAGAAAACATATTTCTATATTGGATTCCACAAGATAAATATTTCTACTTATGTGCTTTGACATAAAGGATAAGGATGCAGAAGAGGTATAATGGGAAAGGCTTAGTTTATTCATTTGATTTAGAGATCAGCACGACAACAGACTCTTCCGGCCCAACGAGCCCAGGCTGCCCAATTACACCTATGTGACCAATTAACTTACTAGCCATAGATCTTTGTTTTACAATAAGGCAACAAAAGAGTGTTTTTAAAGAAAGGATGTAATTTTGTACAGTACATGCAACCCCTAGGTGTTAATGGGAAATACTAAGTTGATGCCAATCACAAATGTTAAAGCCTACCACTGTGGAAGCTTCCTTGATAGTAAAGTGAAAATCCTCTGTAGGGGTCATGATGAAAGTAGAACAAACCACAGATATTCTGAACTCTCATTTTTTAGGAGCTTCTAAAAGAAGCAAAAGTTTCCATTATCATCACTGCTTACATTTTCTATAAAATATTGTCAAGCAGAATGGATTTAAACTAATTTATTTCAAAGCAGACTATGAAGAAGAGGGAGGAGACCCTCTTGTCTCAAGGCAGGGCAAGGTTATACAGGACAAGATAAAGCAGAACAAGAGAAGCATTAGCCTGCAGATAAAGGAGACAGCAACATAAAGCTGGGTGATTTTAGTAAAGAAAAGCTGTGAAACTAAATAAAGTTCCATTATTCCCAAATGACTTAAAAAGATATGGGTTCCAAAGGCTTCTATTATCTTACTTCCATAACGTGAAAGTTATTCTCACAAGCCATCATGTTGTCAAGATCTACAAGAACAGATTTCGGATACTGCTCCAGGTTTCGCTTTCTGTTTCTTCCAATAATTGCGTTAAGCTTCAGCTGCAACAATATTTTACCTCTATGATTACCCTTCATGTAGCTAAACCTTTAGAAAGGTTTGCTTGTGTGTGCAGCATCCTAAGTACATAGAAATTAGGAGAAGAAGACCACTTGGCCCCTCAAAATTGTTCTGCCATTTAATAAAATCATGACAGATTAGCTTGCAATCATCGAGGATTCATTCTTAATGAATTCTTTTGAAATGCTGTTAAAGTTATCATGTAACCACATAGACACTTTGCATCTAGCAGGGTTCTACACAAAACAATGAAATGGATTACTAGGTATTGTCCCAGAATCGTAGTGAGACTATAGTCAGTACTTTTTTTGATTTGCAAAACCTGAGCCAATATCTTGGTAGGTACCACGAAGCTCTGGATTCAGAGAGTGTACATAAACTGCAGAAGTCCCAAAGTGGATCATGAGCTTTTCCTTCACTGGACCTAGTAGCATTTGAATATTTGACTCGGGTAAAATACAAGGTTGTGGTAATTACCCAGCCTGAAATACATGCAGCAGCTTACTCCTGCCATAGAATCAATATCTCTATTAGGCACCAGGATGAAATAGGGCAGGCATATTGATCCAAATGTTACTGGCTCAGTATGGCTGTAACCCTTATTCCTTCCCCAACTAAAACAGCCATCCAATAGCCTCAGGTCTGAATATCTGGCCAGGAAGGCAGAGAATGTAAGGAAGTTGATGCTGGCAGAAGATTCTGGGTCAATATGTTTTAATGATGTTGACTGAGGGATAAATTCTTCAAATAGCACTTTGTGATTGTTTAGGTATACCTGAACAGGCAGGCAATATTAGTTTAATGTTTCACCCAATCAGAATCAGGTTTGCCATCGCTGGCATATTTCGTGAAATTTGTTGTTTTGCAGCCAGTAGTACATTACAATACATAATAATTATAAATGATAAATTACAATATTAAGTATATATAAAAAAAGAAAGAGAGATGGAGTAAAGGACTGAGGTAGTGTTCATGGTTGTGTTGTTATTCAGAAATCTGATGGCGGAGGGGAGGAAGCTGTCTCTGAAATGTTGAATGAGTGTTTTCAGGCTCCTGTACCTCCTCCTTGATGGTGGCAATGAGAAGAGAGCATGTTCTGGGTGATGGAGGTCTTTTTTGAGCATCTCCTTTTGAAGGTGTCCTGGATGCTGCAGAAGCCAGTGCCCAGGATGGAGCTGGCTGAGTTTACAACTTTTTGCCAAGTGAAGGCACTTAAACTAATTCCATAAAATAATTAACATCAGTTTAGATTAAGATGAGGCGGAGTAATAAAACTACATTTAAGATCTACTTCTGAGCTAAAAGTGCCAGCAAAGGCTAATTTGCTTAATTGCTACTTGGCTTGCTCTTAATGTGCTATTTCTAAGACAAGCTGCAAAGTACGAAAGAGTTAAGATATGGATGGCCGCTGATTCATGGGCAAACTGTACACAAGATATAATTATAATGTTTTTCACTATTAGATATTTGAATTGCAGGAATACTCCTTCAATAGCATTTGCAAAGGTAAGCAACTACGGAAGTTGGAAGGTCTAAATTAAAAAAAAAATTCTAATGAAGAATATAGTTCCTTCTAGCTACTACACTGAAGCAAATCATGAGCAGATGAAGTCAAAAGATAGCTTCTAACATATTCTTGAGCCAACTACTAGCTGAGAAACCCGCAGGGTTATATTCTTCATAATAATTGCACAATTCTAGCCAGCTACCCTGATGAGATGGAGAAGTCTATTCATGATTGAGATTCAATTTTGATGGCTATCAGAAATGATTCCATGTATTGGGGATGCAATATATAGTGCCAAGGAATTATAAAATGTGACTAACTGTTGAGTATCTGGTTATTTCATTTGGACATAAGGCACACAAAGTTTCAGTTCAAAAGCATCACTACAAACCAACTACCTTAGCCTGGGAAAGACATGTAGGAGATCCTAAAGAAATGTAATATTTCTTACTAATTTCTTTTCCTAAATATTTTAAATGAGTTAGCAGTGGCCATTGTTTGCTTTTTTGGAAAAGGTATCTAGTGATGGGGATGCTGCTAAAATAGAAATAGGTTTGGATCATGAATTTTATTTTCAAACCAGTTTGACTTTACTGTGGTTTTGATCCCACAAATTCATCAAACATTTCACTGTAATGTGAATCTGCTACCATGTCTAAATATTCAGCAATTTAACATGGTCCAACATGAAAGCCTGCAGTCCAAAGCACTTTTGCCATGCTGCATTATGTTCCACTCATTCATCACTGTAAACCTAATATCCTAAGGAGCTTTTCCAGTTTTTCAGCATGGCAGTTTGAAACAGAGCCTCACCAGTGTCATTCTGGTTAACCGACACATTACAAACAAAAAGACAAAATAAAAATAACCAACATAAAAAACATGCTTGAATAAGCATATCAAATAAATATTTCATTTTAATCCCAAATAAATAGAGCATTCAATCGTTAAGAACCCCATCTGTATGGGCTAAAATTAATGAGGACAACTCTTTAAGCCAAACATCTGGGGACAGTGCAGCTTTCTCTTTATATTGCAAAGTCTACAAATTTCTATTAAAATATGGTAATTTGGCAAAGCAGGTGTGGTTTTCTGACCAAGAAAATTGCCTCGATTTTAACTTCAAAGAGGCTTAATTCAGATGAGATGAAATACTCTGTTGCATTAGTTTCACACAGATCTGAGGATTATAATGACAGTTAATAAAACTGCATCAATTACAGAACAAAGGATTAAAATTGCACTCAGTGCTACCCTTCTGATGTTTCCAACCAAGTATGTGAGACAATAGAATATCTATAACTCTTAATTTTAAATAATAAGACAATATATTAAAAGGAGGTCCGACCTGCCTGTTTTTGCAAGCTTTTGAACATTCTGCTGGGCCATATTTAAAGATCTGTGGCAGTAATTTGCATTTTGCAGCTTGGCTGCCTGTCGGATGTACTACTTACCACAATGGAAAGGAAGGATATCCCAAACACATAAAATTCTGCAGATGCTGGAAATCCAAAGCAAAACACACGAAATGTTGATGGAACTCAGAAGCTCATGTCCTTGTCCATTTGCTCAGCCTTTCTACCGTATATTCCCTTGAAGCCTCTTTGTATTCTCCTCGTTCAGGAGACTGCCACCTGGCAATGCATGAATATAAAACACATGGTCTGCTCAACCAAACATTTCATTCATAGCTTATTACACCAGACAGCCGTCACTCTAGTGTTGTTTGGTTGATGTTGAGCAGGTCAGTGTCAGCTAAACCATGTGAGAGTGGGCAGTCGTGCAGAATGTGCTCTATGTTCTGCACCCTTTCGCCACACCCAGGATTTGCTGGTCTTTAAAACCCACTTCACCATATTGTCTCCTGTCCTACGAACTCCGCTCTTGCTCTGTTGAGAGTGCACCACTTCCGTCTGTCAAGCAGTGCCCCGTCTGGTTACATTTCTGTGGGGTCTTGCACTGCATTGTCTGGCTTCTGTTTGTTGCCAGAGGTCAATCCTGTATGTTTGGGGGGATGTTCCGTGTGGTAGTTCCTCCACTGTAGCAAAGCTTTTCCTCGATTTTAGGCGGTTGGAAACTGGCACATGATGATGTAGTGGGTGCTGTGGATTCAAGTTCTGTTTACCTTCCTCAATTTTTGTTGTAGTGTGTTTTCGGATCACTGGGGGAGCAATGTCTGCAAGTCTGTAAATGATGTTAGTGGGTGTGGGGCGTAGTGTGCCCGTGATTATTCGGCAGGCTTCGTTAAGCAACGGGTCTATTTTCTTCGCATGGGCTGATCTGCCCCACACAGGTGCACAGTTGATACAGATTGTGAACTGCTAGCATTGCTACACAATCCCTATGGTTCACCACATCTTGCATAATCTAAATCCAAAAAAAATTTCTTTCTGTCTATTAGCCAATTGTCAATATATTATTCCCAAATGCCTGTGCTGTCCTTCTGTTTAACAAACTGTATGCTATCTAATTAAAGGCATTCTTAAAGTCTAAATACAACACTTTCTCAGGGGTTGTACAGTACTTTTCTGTCCTGGTTACAACCTCAGAAATAAACTCTAACAGAGCACAGAAATATAATTTCCCTGTTGTAGGTCCCCACACTATTATTTCTAACAGCCTGTTATAATTTATGTAATAATGCATTCATGCAAGTGGCCTGTATTTCCCTGTAACACACACAAAATTCTGGCGGAACTCAGCAGGCCAGGCAGCATTTATGGAAAAGAGTTCTGACGACGTTTCAGGTCGAGACCCTTCAGCAGGGCTGGAGAAAAAAAGACGAGGAGTAGATTTAAAAGGTGGGGGGGGGGGAGGAGAGGGAGAAATGCAAGGTGACAGGTGAAACCGGGAGGGAGAAGGGTGAAGTGAAGAGCTGTAAAGTTGATTGGTGAATGAGATACAGGGCTGGAGAAGGGGGAATCTGATAGGAGAGGGTAGAAGGCCGTGGAAGGAAGAAAAGGGGGGAAGGAGCACCAGAGGGAGGTGATGGGCAGGTGAGGAGATAAGGTGAAAGAAAAGGGCATCTGCTCTCAGGATGAGGTTTTTCATTCCAGGACGAAGGAGATGTCCTTCTTCTTCAAAGAAAGGGGCTTCCTGTCCTCCACCATCAATGCTGCCCTCAACCGCATCACTTCCATTTCACACACGTCTGCTCTCATCCCATCCTCCCGTTACCCTATCAGGGATAGGGTTCCTCTTGTTGTCATCTACCACCCTACCAGCCTCCACATCCAGTATGTAATTCTCTGTAACTTTGGCCATCTCTATCTCCACCCACTTTCTGCTTTCTGCAGGGATCGCTCCCTACGTGACTCCCTTGTCCACTCATCCCACCCCATCGATCTCCCTCCTGGCACTTATCCTTGCAAGCGGAACAAATGGTACACCTGACCCTACACCTCCTCCCTCGCTGCCATTCAGTGCCCCAAATAGTCCTTCCAGGTGAGCTGACACTTCACCTGTCAGTCTGTTGGGGTCATTTACTGTGCTTGGTGCTCCCAGTGTGGCTTTCTGTTTATTGGTGAGACCCAACATAGATTGGGAGACCACTTCACTGAGCATCTATGCTCCATCTGCTAGAAGAAGCAGGATCTCCCAGTGCCCACCCATTTTATTTCCACTTCCCATTCCCACTCCAATATGTCAATCCATGGCCTCCTCTACTGTCATGATGAGGCCACACTCAGGTTGGAGGAACAACACCTTATGTACTGTCTGGGTAGCCTCCAACCAGATGGCATGAACATTGATTTCTCAAACTTCCAGTAATGCCCCCCGCCCCCACGTTCACCATTCCCCACCCCCTTTTCCCTCTCCCACCTATCTCCTTGCCTGCCCATTGCCTACCTCTGGAACCTCCTCCCTTTTCTTTCTTCCATGACCTTCTGTCCTGTCCTATGATATTCCCTGTTCTCCAGCCCTGTATCTCTTTCACCAATCACCTTCCCAGCTCTTTACTTCACCCCTCTCTCTCCCAGTTTCACCTGTCACCTTGTGTTTCCCCCTCCCCTCCCTCCAAATCTTAAATTTACTCCTCACCCTGTTTTCTCCAGTCCTGCTGAGGGGTCTCGGCCGGAAATGTCGACTGTATTTTTTTCCATAGATGCTGCCTAGCCTGCTGAGTTCCTTCAGCATTTTGTGTGTGTTGCTTGGATTTCCAGCATTTGCAGATTTTCTCTTGTTTGTAGTTCCCTGTAAATTTTCATTCCTATTTCTTGAACCATGAGGCTAAATATGCAACCTTCCAATTTGTCAGAATCATTCCAGAGTTGTTTTACTATTGTGGAAGATGATAAATATTTGTATATACTACCATTTTTTCCAAAACCTTGATACTTAGGTCATCAGATCATAGAATTCAGCAGCTTTTACTCCAATTTATTTTTCCAATGCCTTTCTCAACTCATCCCCAATTTCTTCCAGCTCCTCATTCCCCGAGACCTTGCAGGTCACCCTTGAGCAAGGTGTAGCATCTGCTTAGCCCCTCACCCCCGATCAGGGTCATGTGAAGCCATGGGAGCTGGTAGTTGGTGGTCATATGAGCAGCTGAAGCATATCACAAGTCCTGACAATCTCTGAAGAGTATTGCTAATGGCTGGATTACTTATCTTGTAAAGACACTGCCCAGAAGAAGGCAATGGCAAACTACTTCTGTAGAAAAAAAATTTGCAAGAGCAATCATGGTCATGGATCGAGAAAAGAATAAGAACAACAGATGGAAAGACAGATTAAAGACAGCTGGAGGACCATGATTGCTCATGTCATACGACACAGCACATAATGATGGTGATATATATATATAGTTTATTGTATATCTTATTGAATACTATTTTCTACTTTCCCTTTTGCTATTCATTTCTTTGTTTTCTAAAATTTCCCAAATACTGAGGTTGAGAGCACTTTTCAGATTTATTATAAAAATTTTCTTTTGATCCAATGTGCCTTCAGCATTATTTGTGACATTTGAGCCAATTTTTATAGGGTTTGTGCCTACAGGGAAATTTGGTAGATTAATTGACGTCTGTTGTTATAAGTTTATGACAAGGAGAATCAAAGGAGAATGCATGAGAATGTGTGAGAGCGAACAAGTTTCAGGGGTACAAGGAAAAAGAAGGAGGGGGCATGAGAATCAAGGGATGCTTCCCTAGGAGTTGTCCTGGAACCAAGGTGCCAAGTCGCATCCCTCTGTGTTGTTATTGGATTAAAGTGTATGTTGTACTAAATCTTTAAATGTCAGCTATCGTTTGTCCACTACTATACCTGTAAATGAATTGTCCTGATTTACCATGATCAACTCTTACCTTGGATCTTTGTAATTTGCTTTGTTTGATTGAACTGAATCTCTAGAGACATAGTAACTATTAAATTATTAGAAAATAGAAATCTACAGCACATTACAGGCCCTTCAGCCCACAATGTTGTGCTGACCATGTAACCTACTCTAGAAACTCCCTAGAATTTCCTTAGCGTATAGCCCCTTATTTTTCTAAGCTCCATGTACCTATCTAAGAGGCTCTTAACAGACCCTACTGTACCCACTTCCACTACTCACCACGCACCCGCCACTCTCTGTGTGAAAAAATTTCCCCTGACATCCCCTCAGTACCTATTTCCAAGCACCTTAAAACTATGCCCCCCTGTGTTAGCCACTTCAGCCCTGGAATAGAGCTTCTGGCTATCCACACAATCAAAGCCACTCATCACCTTATACACCTCTATCAGGTCACCTCTCATCATCCATCATTATTAATTAATGCTTTCTTATTACCCTATTCGGGATCAAATCCCTTTGATCCCTAGGAGTTATTTTGACTGTTACGTAGAACAGTACAGCACAGGAACAGGCCATTCGGGCTAAACAAGCTAAAAAGCAAATCAAAACCACCCAAACACTAATCCCTTCTACCTATACCATGTCCATATGCCTCCATCTTCCTTATATCCAAGTACATATCCAAACATCTCTTAAAAGCCTCTAATGTATTTGCCCCTACCACCATACCAGGCAGTGCATTCCAGGCATCCACAACTAAGTAAGAACCTTACCCCTCACATCCCCCTTAAACCTTCCCCCTTTCACCTTCAACGCATGCCCTCTGGTATTAGACATTTCAAACTGGGAAGCAGGTACTCCCTGTAAGCTCTATCTATGGCTCTGATAATCTTATTGCCGGTTATTGAGTACAGATGTCTTGATGAATAGAGGCTTTGACCTTACGGCTTATTCTTGACTCTGGTAACTGGTGTTTAAAATAAGGGGTACAGAGAGAAATCAGAACTGATTCTTAATGGTTACACATGAGTCTGTTTATTTTTGGAATGAAAACTGGGACTTTATTGGGATTAATGTACATGTAAAGACGTGGATTACTGATATATTGTGAGAGATAATTTTGACTTCGTCCTTGGTTGCCTTGGGTTTGGAGGGATGCGATATAAATTGTGAGGGAGCTTGCCACCCTTTGTCCTGGAGTCTGCAATTTTAACCTGCGCAGGCTCTAATGATATCATGTTGCCCTGACCGCTGCTTTAACCGCTAGACTCAGGAGGGACATGGAGTCCGAATCAGAATCAGAATCATGTCTAATATCACTGGCATATGTTGTGAAATTTGTTGATTTGCGGCATCAGTACAGGCAATACATAATAACAAAACAAACTATAAATTACTAAAGAAAATATATTAAAAATTAAATCAAATAACTAAAATTAAAAAGAGAGCAGAGAAAAAAGAATGGTGAGCTAGTGTACATGGGTTCATTGTTCATTCAGAAATCTGATGGCCGAGGGGAAGAAGCTGTTGGGTGTGTGTCTTCAGGCTCCTATATGTTCTCCTTGATGGTGGTAATGAGAAGAGGGCATGTCCTGGGTAATGGGGGTCCTTAATAATGGATGAAGCTTTTTTGATGCATTGCCTATTGAAGATGCCCTCGATGATGGGGAGACTAGTGCTTGTGATGGAGTTGGCTGAGTTTGCGGTTTTTTTGGTAAACGCAGCAGGCCAGGCAGCGCCTCTGGGAAGAGGTACAGTCAATGTTTCGGGCCGAGACCCTTCGTCAGGACTAACTGAAAGAAGAGCTAGTAAGAGATTTGAAAGTGGGAGGGGGAGGGTGAGGGGGAGATCCAAAATGATAGGAGAAGACAGGAGGGGAAGGGATGGAGCCAAGAGCTGGACAGGTGATTGGCAAACGGGATATGAGAGGATCATGGGACAGGAGGTCCAAGGAGAAGGAAAAGGGGGAGGGGGGAAGCCCAGAGAATGGGCAAGGAGTATAGTGAGAGGGACAGAGGGAGAAAAAGGAGAGTGAGAGAGAGAGAGAGAAATGAATAAATAAATAAATAACGAATGGGATATGGGGGGGGGTGGGGCATTAATGGAAGTTAGAGAAGTCAGTGTTCATGCCATCAGGTTGGAGGCTACCCAGAAGTAGGTGTTGTTCCTCCAACCTGACTGTGGCTTCATCTTGACAGTAGAGGAGGCCGTGGATAGACATATCAGAATGGGAATGGAACGTGGAATTAAAATGTGTGGCCACTGGGAGATCCTGCTTTCTCTGGCGGACAGAGCGTAAGTGTTCAGTGAAACAGTCCCCCAGTCTGCGTCGGATCCCACCTCCCCCTCGTACCCCATCTGTTATTTATTTTATATATATATATTCTTTTTCTCTCTCCTTTTTCTCCCTCTGTCCCTCTCACTATACTCCTTGCCTGTCCTCTCGGCTTCCCCCCCCCCCCATCTTTGTCCCAGGCCTCCTGTCCCATGATCCTCTCATATCCCCTTTGCCAATCACCTGTCCAGCTCTTGGCTCCATCCTTCCCCCTCTTGTCTTCTCCTATCATTTTGGATCTCCCCCTCCCCCTCCCCCTCCCACTTTCAAATCTCTTACTAGCTCTTCTTTCAGTCAGTCCTGACGAAGGGTCTCGGCCCAAAACGTCGACTGTACCTCTTCCTAGAGATGCTGCCTGGCCTGCTGCGTTCACCTGCAACTTTTATGTGTGTTGCTTGAAATTCCAGCATCTGCAGGTTTCCCCGTGTTTGCAGTTTTTTCTGATCCTGTGCAGTAGTTGCACCATGCCAGATGGTGATACAGTCTGTCTCCACGGTATTTCTGCAGAAAATTGTGAACGTCTTTGGTGACTTGCCAAATCTTCTCAAGCTCCAAATGCAATATAGCCACTGTTGTGCGTTCTTTGTAACTGCACGGATCTGTTGAGCCCAGTATAAATCCTCAAAGATGTTTTCATAAGACCATAAGACAAAGGAGCAGAAGTAGGCCATTTGGCCCATCGAGTCTGCTCCGCCATTTTATCATGAGCTGATCCATTTTATCCTATTTAGTCCCACTGCCCCGCCTTCTCACCATAACCTTTGATGCCCTGGCTACTCAGATACCTATCAATCTCTGCCTTAAATACACCCAATGACTTGGCCTCCACTGCTGCCCGTGGCAACAAATTCCATAGATTCACCACCCTCTGACTAAAAAAATTTTTTTGCATTTCTGTTCCGAAAGGGCGCCCTTCAATCCTGAAGTCATGCCCTCTCGTACTAGACTCCCCCATCATGGGAAACAACTTTTCCACATCCACTCTGTCCATGCCTTTTAACATTCAAAATGTTTCTATGAGGTCTCCCCTCATTCTTCTAAACTCCAAGGAATACAGTCCAAGAGCGGACAAACGTTCCTCATATGTTAACCCTCTCATTTCCGGAATCATTCTAGTGAATCTTCTCTGTACCCTCTCCAATGTCAGCACATCCTTTCTTAAATAAGGAGACCAAAACTGCCCACAGTACTCCAAGTGAGGTCTCACCAGCACCTTATAGAGCCTCAACATCACATCCCTGCTCCTATACTCTATTCCTCTAGAAATGAATGCCAACATTGCATTCGCCTTCTTCACTCAGGCACTTGAAACTGCTCACCCTTTCCACCGCTGATCCCTTGATGGGGACTGGTGTGTGTTGCCTTGACCTCCTTCCTGAAGTCCACGATCAATCATTTGGTCTTACTAATGTTGAATGCAAGGTTTTTTTGTGACACCACTTTTGGTTGTTGGTACATTCAACGTAACATGATGATGAGTCAAGGCTGAAGGAAGCCTAAATGAGGAAGTTTTTAGTATTTTATACAGAAAATATGCTATTGGTCTGTACAATGCCGGATATTTAGCTCATCCCTTCTCCCTGTGCCTCTCATTTTAATCATGGGCTATTGAAAAAAATCTTAAGGTAAATCTCTTATTTCTGTAATTTTTTAAAATTGAAGTTCATCATCAAACAAATATTTCCATAAGATGTATTTCAGAAATTGTATCTTTAGGTAAATCTAAGACATCTTATCTTGGTGACTGGTGACAATAGTCAGAATGTCTCTCAGGGCTTTTCTGCTAACCAACCAAAGTATATGAGTCTCCTATCCTTCTTAATTGAAGAGATCTCCGGAAAGCCTTTGTTATTTTTCTGGTAGGTAGCAAGCAAAATAGACGGACTAGATATTATATCCTCTGTTGTGGCTACTGGCTATGCCTCTGTTGTGGGTACAGTCCACCTGAGGAAATTGGCCATAGCAATCTGTTGCAAAAAATGACTAGGGTCCTTGTTTGCGTAGGCAACGTATCTACCAGAAGTTTCAGATGGATGATCTTCGGCAATGTGACGTCTATCAAATTTTTGAAGCTGATTGGCTATTCAATTCCATTCTTTACCAGATGACTCTTAGGCAGCAACTTATGTGACTATATCTTCTGATATATATTATTTTGTCTTAAATTTAGAAAAGTATTAATGATTGTTAAGAAATGTGTCTAAAGCAGTAATTAAATGATTTTATTCACACGGATGATACTTTGGTTTAATCTTTTCAGGAATAACAGTGGATTATATTCAAATCCAATTTTACTCTGTGGCAAAATGGTGCTGCTGCTCATTGCTCCAGGGCGTGGATTTCATCCTGGCCTCAGGCGCTGTCTGTGTGGAGTCTGCATGCTTCCTCATTGACTGTGTGGATTTCCTCTGGGTGATGTAGTTACCCCACACCTCCCAAACACATAAATTAAAAGGCTACTTTAGCTTCTCTCTTAATGGCACAAAGAATCAAAGGGTTGCTGAAGGGCCAGTGTGAGAGACAATAAGTAAGCTGCAGGGATACATGAGAGTAAGGGACCAATGGGATTGCTTCTTTGGCCTCTTACTGCGTCATTGAGTAAAAGGAAAAAAATACTCACAATTATGTCTAAAAATGTGTACAAGTTACATTACAATTAACAGCCTGACAATAATATTATTGCTTTTATATAATATCATCCCAGGGCTGAAAGGGACTAATAATGCAGAGCTTCTAAAAATGACAGAGACTGTTTCCCATATCAGTCAGAGCTGTTTTTTTTTTAACTACATGGTTTATCAGTGCGGTTCGTTGGAAAAGATATCAACGCTTCATTGTTAAGGAGATAAATATGAACCAGGTAAAATGCAAGCAACTCAATAGAGTTGCTCCATGGAGGCTTTCTCAAAAAACTGAATGTTTTCCCAGGCCTTGCAAATATAAACAGATGAAAAGCTGTTAAAGGCAAAGGATTTTTTCTGTCTATGGCACACAAATCAATGGCCACTCTTGGACATTTTTGGCTCTGTGTACTCATCTGTATGTGCAGGTTTTAAGAAAAATGTTGCTTATTTTTTATGCTCCAAAAATAATGTTGAAATGTATAATATAGGTTAAGCTGTTGCCTTCTATGGAACTGAACCTTTATTAGAAAAAAGGTTCTTGTGCTCTGTTCCCAGTCATAATCTTTTGTGACTAAATTATGTCTTTGCTTTCCCGTTGGAATTAAATTGCCAAACACCATTCTCGCTGTGCACCAGCTAAATAATTTAAATGGTATATGGAAAATAATTGTATGCTACAAGTAGAGATAGGGTTAATTGGCTTTTTTCTTTGATAAGTATTTCATTGTGGAGGGTGAGTGACCTTTCGGATGTCAGTCATGCATTAAATTTTTCCCTTTAAGCTGGATAATGGAAAACTCTAGATTTCCTTTAAGTAAGAAGCAGTTGAATTGATTTTCTGTGGTGTAATTACCAGTCAATGACAAATCCTGCCGCTTTATTAAGCAGCTACATTTCAGGTAAATGCTTTCACAAATACTTTTAGCTCTCAGGACTCTGAAAAAGACAGCCAAGCAAAAGATCACTATTGAATGGAAACTCTGCACTGATCCTTTCAACTTAAAGAGATTAACTGATCTAGTGTCATTAGTTACTTTGCGAAGTTTGCAACTTAAAAAATTTGCCCTAAACATTGCCTATATTTACAAGACAAAGATACTCATGCTGTTACAAAAGAAGTAGAACTGTCACTCACTACCTATTTCTTTCATCATGACATCCTCTGTCATTTGGCAACTTCTTCTAGACCTTTTTTGATGCCACGGACCAACACCATTAAGCAAGGTGTCCTTGGACTCAAGGTTGGGAACCCCTGTTCTAGAGGTTTTGTTTATCACGTGGGAGCTTGGATAAGTTACACTCTATCGAGGAAATAATTTGGTGAGTCACTCAGCAGCAGTGCCTTTATACCAAATGCAGTTTAGTGAAAATCCGCATCAGGAATGAGAAAGTGCTAGAAATTATAGAGCACATTCAGGTGGTTAAATTCCCAGGGCCAGCCAGGACACTAAGAATAGCAAAGAAACAGAATGTTCTGACAGAATATTTTACATATTAGTCAGCCATGTCTGTGACACCAGGAGACAGGAGGACAGCTAATATTACTCCCTTGTTCCAGCAAGACAGTATAAATAAATCTAGAAAGAATAGGCCAATGAGCCTTACATCAGTGTTAGGACAGTTTCTGGAGAAGGTTGTGAGGGACAAGGTTCACCTGTAAATGCAGGGACTGATGAGGAGAAGCCAGTGGAGTTTTGTGCAGGGGAGATCATGTCTTACACATATGAGGAAGTTTTTTGAAGAGGTGACAAAAAGGTTGATGAAGATAGGGATGTAAGGCTTTTGATCAGGTTCCGCCAGGTAAGTTGGTGCAGAGGTTCCGATGGATGATAATTTTTTGACTGAAAATCTAGAATAAATCATGTACTGCAGCGATCAGTGCTAGAAGCTTTGTTGTTTGTTATATATATGTGACTTGAATGAGAATATATGGGATATGATTAGTATTTTTGCAGATGATACAAAAATATTGAAGACTGTTGTTTAAAGATAGAGCTGGACATTGATTTCCTCTGTCCTGTAGAGTGATGGCTGATGGAACATAAGCCAGACAAATGTAAAGTAATATATTTAGAAGGTTAAATCCTAATAGGATATACAGAGTAAATTGCAGGGACTTTGGGAGCATTGTTGTCCAGATAAACCTTGGGGTCCTATACAAGAGAAATTCTGCAGATGCTGGAAATCCAAGCAACACACACAAAATGCTGGAGGAACTCAGCAGGCCAGGCAGCATCAGTGGAAAAAAGTACAGTCAACGTTTCAGGCAGAGACCCTTCAGCAGGACCCTTCCAGGACATAATTCTCTGACGGGATCCCATCACCAAGCACATCTTTTACTCCCCCGCCCCACCAACTTTCTGCTTTTCACAGGGATTGCTCCCTATGTGACTCCCTTGTCCATTTGTCTTTCCCCACTGATCTCCCTCCTGACATTTATCCTTGCAAGTGGAACAAGTGCTACACCTGCCCCTACACCTCCTCCCTCACTATCATTCAGTGGCCCAAATAGTCCTTCCAGGTGAGGCGACACTTCACCTGTGAGTCTGTTGGGGTCATCTACTGTATCCGGTGCTCCCGGTGTGGCCTCCTGTATATCGGAGAGACCCGACGTAGATTGGGAGACTGTCTCGCCGAGCACCTACACTCCATCTGCCAGAGAAAGCAGGATCTCCCAGTGGCCACCCATTTATTTCCACGTCCCATTCCCATTCTGACATGTCTATCCACGGCCTCCTCTACTGTCAACATGAGGCCACTCTCAGGGGTGGAGGAACAACACCTTATATTCCATCTGGGTAGCCTCCAACCTGAGGCATGAACATTGATTTCTCAAACTTCTGGTAATAGCCCCCCCCCACCATTCCCCATCCCCTTTCCCCTCTCGCGCCTTATCTCCTTGCTTGCCCATTACCTCCCTCTGGTGCTCCTCCCCCCTTTTCTTTCTTCCATGGCCTCTGTTCCCTCCTATCGGATTCCCCCCCTCCAGCCCTGTATCACTTTCACCAACAAACTTCACAGCTCTTTACTTCATCCCTCCCCCTCCCGGTTTCACCTATCACCTTGTATTTCTCCGTCCCCTCCTCCACCTTTTAAATCTACTCATCTTTTCTTCTTTAGTCCTGTTGAAAGGTCTCGGCCCAAAATGTCGACTACTTTTTTTCTCATAGATGCTTCCTGGCCTGCTGAATTCCTCCAGCATTTTGCGTGTGTTGCTTGGGGTCCCATAGCTCACTGAAAGTAGGGATATGAATGGAGACGGTAGTGAAAAGGTATGAAACCAAGGCACTAAGTATAAGAGTTGGGACTTCATGTATAAAACTTTGGTTTGATCACATTTAGAGACCAGAACTGTTCTGGTCACCACAGTACAGGAAGGTCATGGTAGAAATAAAGACAGGTCAGAAGAAATTCAACAAGATGATGCCTGGAGGGATGTAGTTATGAGGAGAGATTAGATAGGCTGAGTTATATCTCACTGTAATGTAGGAAGCCGTGGGGTAGGGATGTAGGAATCTTATAGAGGTTTACAAAATTGAGGGTTAAAGATAGGAGTCTAGAATGAGAGCACACATGTTTAAGCTGAGAGGGAAGAAATTTTCAAAGGAGAGTTGAAGGGTACTTTTGTTCTTACACACAGACAGGGTGGTGAATAATTGAAATAAGCTGCCAGAAGAGATATTGGAGGGTTAAGACACTGTTGCAACATTTGAAAGGATGTTTGGACATTTAAAAGGTACTCAGATAGGAGGGCAAAAGGGATGGAGTTTGGAGAGACTTTATGGCCAGCATGGTTGAGATGGGCCAGGCTGACCATAATGTCTATTGATACCCATAAGTGAATATTTCTGTGATGAAAATGTCATTGACATGGATTCTTCAGCTTCAACTAATTCTTCAGAAATAAGGCAGCAGAAATAGAAATAACAAAAGAGGGTGAACAGTGTGGTGGCCGATCACAGTGTGTAGTTGAAAACAGTTGGCTTATGAATAAGGAATGGCATATGCACAGACAAGACCAAGTAAAGTAAATAAAAATAGGGATGCAGGGTGAATGAAAATAGTTATTGTGACTACCTTGTTTCATGACTCCATTTCTAATTTTCTCCAGGCTCCAAATTGTTTTTTACTTGGTTCTCTTAGCCAGGCACTATTCCCACTCCCCACCCCAAAAACAAATCGGTAAGTGAAGGTGATTATGGTTATTGGAGGTCAAATCTCATTCCTAGGATACCAGTGCAAGATTATTACAAACAAGCATTCTCGTCCAGTCATTTTCAGCAGTTTTGTCTTTGAACTTCCCCTTATTTTTTCAGAAATGAGAAGGTATATTAATGAAGTAATCATGCAAAGTGCAGCAAGATTGAAGAACATTTGGGTCTGGATTATTAAGTGCAAAAAAATTCATACAACACAAATTCCACGAGTGCCTAACAAGAAAATCTAACCACATTATTTTTCCATTCAGATGTGTTACAATCACGAAACATTGCAAGATTTAAGGGTTTGCCACTGACCTAAGACTTAACTAGACCAGCTACTTTAACGCTGCGTCCATAAGAGGAGTTAAGAGATATCCTGTAGCAGGTAACTGATCTCTTCATTCCCTAAACTTTTTCTGTTATCTCCAAAGAATATGCCTGGATACTATATTGTGTGGTAATATTTTTATTTTGCTAATTTTCTATTATTATATTCTTGGTAACCAAGCAACGCAACACTCTTAAGTTGAAGTTAACATCTTGGAATATACAAAGTTTAAAGGATCTGCAGTCTCCATAGTTAAAGTTCAAAACAAGCAAACTGTGTTACAGACCGCTGTTAAGCATTTATTCTACCAAAGGATGTGAGCAGTTTTTTGTCATTACATCCTGGGCTTTGTTAGACATATAGCTCTTAAAAAGTTTACTCCAGTTGAGGGCAGACTCAAAAACTAAGCACTTAGAACAAAGCAAAGGCGAGTCTTGAAGAACGTGAATGGATCTCTGTGGTTTCAACCTGTTCCTTTTATGTTTACTGATATATTTGATTTATTTTTTCTGTAATCATACTGATTTGAATTTCTTTTATGTATTATGCGGAGGAGGTGAAAAATAATAGCTATTCATATAAGTTTAAAATGTCTTCAATATCAAACTACTATTGTGGTGACTATGGCTTGTGAATGAACACGCCACAGTTGTCACCAATTTCATCAGACTTGTGTAGATGAGTGTGTGCTTTTGAGAAAATACCAGACAACTCAAACCAAAAGCCATGGATGAATGAGGAGATTCATAATCTGCTGAGGGCTAGATATGTGGCATTCAAACCGGTTGATCCAGAACTATACAAGAAGTCCAGGCATAACCTACCAAAGCCTATTTTAAGAGCGAACAACCAATTTTGATTGAGATAAGAGACAGAATTGGATGCATGTCAGCTCTGGCAGGGTTTGCAGGCCATTACTTCCTACAGAGTGAAACCTGACACCATGAATGGCTGTGCTATTTCACTCCCAGATGAGCTGAGCTCAATGCCTTTTACGCATGCTTAGAAAGGGAGATTAAAATGACACCTGTGCAAATCCCTACAGCATCTGGTGACCCCTGTGATCTCTGTCTCCAAGGCCAAAGTCATTCAAGAGGGTGAACCCTTGCAAGGCGTCAGGCCTCGATGATGCACCTGGAAGGGCTCTGAAAACCTGTGCCAATCAACTGGTGGGAGTGTTCAAGGAGATCTTCAGTCTCTCACTGGTCCCGGCAGAAGTTCCCACCTGGTTTAATCATATCAGTGCCCGAGAAGAGCAGGGAGAGTGGCTCAGTGACTATTGCCCAGTGGCACTCACATCTACCGTGAATGAGGTGCTTAGAGAGGTTGATCATTGCTAGGATCAACTCCTGCCTAAGCAAGAACCTGGACCTGCTGCAATTTGCCTATTGGCACAATAGGTCTACAGCAGATGCAATCACACTGATTGTCCATTTGGTCTTGGACCGTTAGCAAGGAGGGCAAGTGAGGGATCAAAGGCTTAGTTTAAGAAATTAATTACTTATAATAAGCATTTGATCCTCAGTGCCTCATAATTGATTACAATGATCATGTAATCACTTCATCTCTTGCTAACTCACTGCTCTCTTGGACTTTGCTCGGAGCACATTATAGTCATTGAAAAGCAATGTGACACTTCTGTATTTGGCATATCATGAGAAATCTGTACTGAAATAATCATGTTAATTCTGGGCCCGGCCCTCGTATTATTGTCGTTTACTACTGTAGTACAGTGTTAGCTAGTACTATTCTCATACTCTAATCACATAATGACATAATTCCTGTGAATTAGGTTATGGTATTCAATGGAGTAAAGTTCAGAATCCAGCCTTTCAGATAGTCTTGAGTGCATTTCTCTAGCCCACAGCTCACTGAGATATCGCTGTCCCACTTTATGTACCTTCAGGCAGAGAGTCAACTTTTGCCTGAGCTTTCATGATGCCATAACTTTCCTGCTTATTGATTGCAGCACCTGAGACTGGACTTAAACAAATGGTGATTGACCATGGTTATTAATCCATAACAAAAATGGCAGAAGCAGATTAAATAATAGAGAAGTGTAGACAGTATGTTTTGAAGTATCTGAAATACGGATTTGTGCCAGCAGCAAGCAACCAACCAGTGTGTCTGCTGTGTAAAAAATTATGTATTTTTTTAAGTAAAGCGATGAACCTGTCCAGGCTGCTTGAATATTTGAAGAGAATACACAGTGATAAAGCAAAAAAAGAGCTTATTTTCAGTCACTTTGTGAAACTTTCAGAAATGGTCAATACTTCAAAACAAGTTTGCCAGCCCTTCACAACAAAACAGTGATGGTTTGTGTGCTTCATACAACATTTCATTGCTAAATCTGAAAAGCCCCATACAAATGGAGAAGAACTGATTCTGCCAGCAGTAATGGAGGTTCTGAGTATGGATTACATAAATCACCAGATCAAATAATTAACACAATTCCACTCAGTGATAACTCTTTTCAAAGACGAATAGATGAAATGTCTGAGAATGTGGAAGACACATTGTGCAACTTACTTAGGACAACAGAAATTGTTCTGCAGTTGGATGAATCAACTTTGCCAGTCAACAAATCTTTGCTTCTTGGTTATACTCACTTCATAAATGAGGAAAACGTGGTTCAAGAATTGTTATTTGCAAGGGCACTAGAAACAGATACTAAGGGTGAGTCAATATTTTGGGTTGTTGAGCAAGTTTCTGAGAGAAAGGTATTCTGTCCTCCAACGTTCTTCCTTGTCCAACAGAGAGACACCATCAATAATAGAACTCCACTGTAGACTTATTACTTTCTTGAAAAAAGCTGCACCTAAAGTATTTACCATTCACTGTGTAATTCACAGACAACACCTTGTCATAAATCATTAAATATTGTTATCACAGCAGTAAATAAAATTAAGCCCTATTCTCTCAACTCTCAACTATTTCCAGATCTTTGTATTGAGGATGATGAACAGTTTGAAGACTTACTGGTGCACACAGAAGTCAGATGGCTCTCTAAAGGAAACTGCCTGAGTCACTTTTATGCTCTTTTTGAAACTGTGATAAAATCCTTTGAATACTCGAATGCTTCATTCAATAATCAACTCAAGAATATTAGGCATTACATTGCTTATTTGTCAGACTTATTCACAAAGTTTAATGAAATCAATCTTCAATTGCAAGGAAATAATATGAATCTTAACAAGGGCAAATCAGTTGTTTCGATACTTCTGTCCAAATTAACCCTATTTAAGTGCAACATTGGGCATTGTTACGTTTTCCAATTTTCGAGCCTCTCTGAGGTGGAAGAGAAAGAAAAGATATCAGATGATGATCTTCAAGTATACTGTTTCCACTTGGATGAGCTGCATAAAGACATGTCAGAGTAATTTCAGGATCTTCTCTTGATCCGATTTTCAGATTGGCTAATAAATCTATTTCTTAACTGTTGTAATGAGGAATTTACAGGAAGGATAGAGGAAGAACTGATCTTGCTATAAAATGACTGTGAACTGAAGCCTCGGTTCAAAAAATCATATCAAGACTTTTGGTTGCAGAAAGAAATCTCTGAATGCTATCCTGCACTGCAGAAAAAAGACAAGATGTTCTTTAACGTAAACACGAGGAATTCTGCAGATGCTGGAAATTCAAGCAACACACATCAAATTTGCTGGTGAACACAGAAGGCCAGGCAGCATCTCCAGGAAGAGGTACAGTCGACGTTTCAGGCCGAGACCCTTCGTCAGGACTAACGGAAGGAACAGCTAGTAAGAGATTTGAAAGTGGGAGGGGGAGGGGGAGATCCAAAATGATAGGAGAAGACAGGAGGGGGAGGGATGGAGCCAAGAGCTGGACAGTTGATTGGCAAAAGGGATATGAGAGGATCATGGGACAGGAGGCCCAGGGAGAAAGAATGAGGGAGGGGGGGAAACCCAGAGGATGGGCAGGGGCTATAGTCAGAGGGAGAAAAAGGAGAGAGAGAGATGTGTCCTTCTATATATTGGCGAGACCTGACGTAGACTGGGAGATCGTTTTGCTGAACACCTATGATCTGTCCGCCAGAGAAAGCAGGATCTCCCAGTGGCCACACATTTTAATTCCACATCCCATTCCCATTCTGATATGTCTATCCACAGCCTCCTCTACTGTAAAGGTTAGAGGAACAACACCTTATATTCCGTCTGGGTAGCCTCCAACCTGATGGCATGAACATTGACTTCTCTAACTTCCGCTAATGCCCCACCTCCCCCTCGTACCCCATCTGTTATTTATTTATATACACACATTCTTTCTCTCACTCTCCTTTTTCTCCCTCTGTCCCTCTGACTATACCCCTTGCCCATCCTCTGGATTTTTCCTCCCCTCCCCCTTTTCCTTCTCCCTGAGCCTCCTGTCCCATGATCCTCTCATACCCCTTTTGCCAATCACCTGTCCAGCTCTTGGCTCCATCCCTCCCCCTCCTATCTTCTCCTATCATTTTGGATCTCCCCCTCCCCCCCCCACTTTTAAATCTCTTACTAGCTCTTCCTTCAGTTAGTCCTGACGAAGGGTCTCAGCCCGAAACGTCAACTGTACCTCTTCCTAGAGATGCTGCCTGGCCTACTGCGTTCACCAGCAACTTTGATGTGTGTTGTTTCAAGATGTTCTTTGTTGCCTTTCCAACATCATATTTAGAGAAGTCATCCAACTTCTTACAGAGCAATAAAATAGAGTACGAATGTATGCACTAATATTGTTTTTAACTGTAATTAAATAAAAAATAATTTTATTTGTAGCTTTGAAGAGATTTGAATAATTTTTACAATTATTTGTCACTATGAAATTGCAGTTTTTCTTTTCTTTCACTGTGCATTGGAAATCAAAATTCTTTATAGCTGGAAAGGGAGAGGAGGACGATGGGGATGTGGTTATGGGAATCAAGAGGAATTTGATGGCTCTGGACATGTACTCGCTGGAGTTTAGAAGAATGAGGGGGCATCACATTGAAACTTATGTAATATTAAAATGCCTTGATATAGTGGATGTGAAAAGGATGTGGGGGAGCCTAGGATCAGAGGGCACAGCCTCAGAATAGAGGGCCTGTTCTACAGAAATGAGGAGGAATTTCTTTAGCCAGAGGGTGGTAGATGTATGGAATTCATCATTGGGTATATTTGTAATGGTGGTTGATCAGTTCTTGATTAGTAAGGGTGTCAAAGGTTACAGGGAGAAGGCAGTAGAATAGGGTTGAGAGGGTTAATAAATCAGCCATAATGGAAGGGTGGAGCAGACTTGATGACCAAATGGCCTAATTCTGCTCCTATGTCTTATGGTCTTAACATGTTTGAGGAGATTAGAATTTGGATTTTGAACAATTAAGTCAGATAACATCTGCCCAAAATTCCATCTTGTACTCCTCCCCCTCCCTCACCTTCTTACTTTGACTTCTTCCCCCTTCCTTTCCAGTCCTGATGAAAGGCCTCAGCCTGAAACGTCAAATGCTTAATCCATTCCATGGATGCTACCAGACCTGCTGAGTTCCTCCGGCATTTTGTATGTGTTACTCTAGATATCCAGCATCTGCAGAATCTCTTGTGTTTATGAGACCAAATCTATTTGTGTTAATTCATTGTTAGTAGATTGCTTCTTTGGCCTGTAAGCCTTGGGTTATTTATGAAATGAATTTGCTGTGCCATATGGAAGGTATCAATGTAAAGATTCAGAAATTACATCAGTGAACGGACTTCAATTAGCTGTTGAATGTCAGTGCTCTTGTTAATTGAGCCAAGTTCAATGTGTAACTGAGCTTTAAAAAAATGAAACATGGTAATATTCAGAGTAAAGTACTTACTCTTCATCCTGAGGTTGCCTCTGGAGCTGAAGCATGACCCTGGGGTCTTCCGTTGAGTAACTGTGCAATGCCTGTATGACAGACATAAATTAGCAAGGTTCAATAATTGAGGACAAATGGGACAGTTATTTTTCCAGGAATTATGAGATCAATTACTACACTGAGACGGAAGAGAGTCCAGTTTCAAACCTTGTCTGACTCTACTGTGATATAGCAACCTTAGTAAGCAGTAAAGGTTTATACCCAACCACTGTTCCTTCTAAGCTACATGGCTGCACTCTCACTGAAATGTCCCTGCACACATAGCCTTTGTTGCCGCGCAGCTGGAATTTTTAAATACAATTTTAATATCATTTTGAAATTACGCTAATACAATTTAAAAATCTGTTAATATAATTGTGAAATACCCTGTAATTAATTGTGTTAATGAATATAATCCATACTTTTCTGAAATAGTAAATGTACCACAACCTTAATTTAAGTTTCAACCGGCAAATGAAACTTCTTATAAGGCTGTGTTTATAGGTACTTTGAAAGTCACTAACATGATAGAAGTACCACTATTGTTGGAGCAATAAAAAAATTATATCAACAACCGTCCTGATATTCAAAAGGTAGTGATGTTTATGTCAGATGGGGCAAATGTTATGCTTAAAAAGAATAATGGTGTGGCAGCAATTCTTCGAAGAGAAATAAAGCATCTTTCTGAGCAACTTTACGTTGCAAACAGAGAAGATCTGGGATTAGACAACACACTGAAAAAAGTGTCAATTATGCAGTATATAGAAACACTGCTATGAACTGTGTATACAAAATTCAGCAGGTCATTGGTTAAAAAAGGAAAGCTAGAAGAATTAGCTAATGTCACAGAATGTGAAACTGTATCATTTAGACCACTAAATGAAGTAAGATAGCTGTCAATGGCATTTTGCCGTTAATGCTTAGATAGATAGATAGATACTTTATTGATCCCAAAGGAAATTACAGTGTCATAGTAGCATTACAAGTGCAGAGATATACAAATATTATAAGAGAAGTATAGAAAGAATAAAAAGTAAGTTACCTCAAACAGTCTAACAGGAGGCGGGGTCACCACTTCCCCAGCTACAGGTTGACTCATTATAGAGCCTAATGGCCAAGGGTAAGAATGACCCCGTATGGCACTCTTTGGAGCAGCACAGTTGCCTTAGTCTATTACTAAAAGTGCTCCTCTGTTCAGCCAAGGTGACATGCAGAGGGTGAGTAACATTGTCCAGGATTGGTAGGATTTTCTGTAGGGTCCTTTGTTCTACCACAGCCTACAGTATATCCAGTTTGACTCATATAACAGAGTCAGCCTTTCTAATCACTTATTGAGCCTGTTAGCGTCACCCGTGTTGATGCCATTGGCCCAGCACACTACTGCATAGAAGATTATACTGGCGACAACAGACTGGTAGAATATGTGAAGGAGAGGCCTGCATACTCCAAAGGAGTATTGTGTACAGTATTTGGAGTATTGTGTACAGTTTTGGTCGCCGAATTATAGGAAAGATGTCAACAAAATAGAGAGAGTACAGAGAAGGTTTACAAGAATGTTACCAGGGTTTCATCACCTAAGTTACAGAGAAAGGTTGAACAAGTTGGGCCTTTATTCTTTGGAACGTAGAAGGTTGAGGGGGCACTTGATAGAGGTATTTAAAATTATGAGAGGGATAGATAGAGTTGACGTGCATAGGCTTTTTCCATTGAAAGTGGGGGCGATTCAAACAAGAAGACATGAGTTGAGAGTTAAAGGGCAAAAGTTTAGGGGTAACATGAGGGGGAACTTCTTTACTCAGAGAGTGGTAGCTGTGTGGAATGAGCTTCCAGCAGAAGTGGTTGAGGCAGGTTCGATGTTGTCGTTTAAAGTTAATCTTGACAGCTATATGGGCAGGAAAGGAATGGAGGGTTATGGGGTGAGTGCAGGTCGGTGGGACTAGGTGAGAGTAAGAGTTCGGCACGGACTAGAAGGGCCGAGATGGCCTGTTTCCGTGCTGTAATTGATATATGGTTATATGACCTCAGTCTCCTCAGGAAGTAGAGGCGATTCTGGCCCTTCTTGTACACAGCCTCTGAGTTGGTGCTCCACTCAAGTCTATCATCCAGGTGCACCCCCAGGTACTTGAAGGAATTGCGAAGTTTTGATCCAGTATTGTAAAAAGCAAGTTAATGAAGGTAATGATCCAACCAGTAACTACTGCCTGAAGGTTTTGACCTGTCACCATATTGAGCAGCATTAACTGTCCTTAACGATGTTTTAGAAGATCTAGCATCTCTTTGCAAATTCCTTCAGAAAACCTGTTTGAATACAACTGAAGCACTGCAGTATGCAAAAGGAAAATTAAAAACTTATGGTCACAGTATCTTGGCGATATCATTTATTGGAGTGACAAAGTGAAAGATCTGCATGCATCTCAAAGTTCTGATGTCAATACTATGCCCATTATTTGATTCATTTAATGTGTGTAATTACTTGATTAATAGACATCCTGATGGTGACTTAAGAGAATGGCAAGCTTTTGACCCTGTTGCTATCGAAAATACAACCGATTTTGAATTTGGAAAGGAGAATGTTGTATAACTGACAAAAAGAAATTCAGCTACTATTACAAACTTCCATGGGAGTGTTGCCTCAAAAATATCGCAGTGATAATGTGATTTCAAATTTGTCATTTCTGTTAAAGTTAAGATTGATTCAATTAAGACATTTGTTTTTCAATCTTTAAGATAATGTCTTTTTTGAGACATTGTAAGTGTTGTTACTTCAATGTACTCATGTTATTTTTCCTGTATAATATAACAATAAAAAGATTTGAAAAGAAAGAATTAAGATGTTTACTGACATGTTGAACTATGTGCTTAGAAACAAAGAATTTGAAAAACTGTCAATTCTTGTTGACATCATTGGAACATTTCTATCTTCTAGAGCTGCCTGCCGATGTGGATTCAGTCTTATGAATTCAATCAAATATAAATCCAGATACAGACTAAAGTGGAACATTTGGATGATCTAATGAAGATTTAGATGTATCTTTTTTCTGGATGCAAAATTAATTTAGACAGTGTTTCTAGACAATGGATTTGTGATAAAGACAGAAGAGAAAAAGCTTACAAAACGTGGAAGGTTTTCTTTGTTATACTGTATTTCATTATACCCTTCAATTAATAAATAAAATAAAAAGAATATAACTTTTCAATTTTCATTCTAAGTATTCATAGCAGGGATATGACTAAAAAAGAATTTAAAGTGCCAAATAGTTTTCAGGCTGTGCAAAAATTTGCTGCTCAGAGAAATGGTTGGCCTGTGCAGTTGTCAAAAAATAGTGAAAATGTTGCAGCCAACATTTATTTATGAAACAATCAATTCAAACGTTAATAAATGTTGTGTCACCTTTGCATTCCAATGACATCATCTGGGACTTGAGCTGACACTCACATGGACCTGCTGCTACATCACCATTCTCATGAAGTTCCTTTATGTAATTATGAAGCTCACCTTTAGCCTCTCATTTGTTATCCTCTTCTCATTCATTTCAACTCTCAATTTCTTGTTCTCCTGCTGCAGTCGTTCATTTGTTTCCTGTAGATGGCTGTGTTGTGATAAAGATTTCAACAGCAAATGTCATTACTACAGCAAAGATAAAGAAAACAAAGACAATGAAAACTAAAAGCAAAGAACCAAAAATAAGCATCTTGTGGTTATTATATTAGGTGAAAATATACTACAAGATCTTTAGAAAACTGATTCATGCTATTACATTTTTATAGCTCTTGTCAGAAAATCAAAAGCTAAAGAGTCCACATATTGATTTTTCCACTTAGATGGTGCTACTATGAAAGTAATTTACAATCCACAGAGCATGAATGCTACATTCCTGTGCACGCCAAACTTTTCATTTATTCAAGTTAAATACATATCATATGTGATCAAGAAAAGACTTGCATCCATTGTCAGAATAAAATGGATCTTGAATCCGAACTGCGTCTTTTACTGCCCATAAGAAAAACTCTCTAGATATTAGTGCAAAGGCAATACTTGAAATATAATAAAAACTGAATATGATGTAAAGATTCAGGCTGTCAAGTAACAATGGTTGATATTTCAGTTCAATAACTCAGAACTGGAAAGCAGAGGACTAGTGCTGCAAGCAAAGGAAATCGAGAAAGATCACAAAAGTTATCCAAATGATGTGATGCATTCAGTGCCATCTTTTTCACCGATGAACTAGAGTAGCATTCATGGAGAGAGAAAAATTGACAATATTGGATCCCAAGAGCTGAACAATGTTTCAATGAGGCATAATCTTGAGGAATAAACCTCCTGCTTCCAGCTTGACACATTGCAACCTTCAGATATACAAGGTTTGTAAGTATAGTCATCCACTTGTTAGATTAACTTAGTTTTTCTGTAGATCGTGGAAACTAAAACTGCTCATGCTGTATCTGATGGAATTTGTGCCAGGTAGTAACTCTCATCATTTGTGAAACAAGAAGATCTGAATAAGTACTAGGGACATTGAATAGTATTAAATTCTAAAATGATTCGTTGTTCAATCGAATCGGTGAAAGAAGGCTTTAGAACCAATCTATTCAATTGTTGATGACATCAATGATTCAAGGTAGTACAACATTCACAAACTAGATCTGACTAAATGGCTGGTGGCGAGTTTCTATACTTCTTCCAGGATAGTAATTCTCTTTCTGAATAAGATTATTCTTCTAACCTAGGACTACTTTGAAGAGATCCTCTGTTATTCAGTAGTTTGTTGACTGCAGTGTTTCAGTTGCTCTTTTTTGATCATAGGTCTGTGTATCTTGCGTCAGCCATTCACCTTGTTTATATCAAATAGTAGCCAAATATAGAACCTTTTTTTCTTTTTAAATCTTTTTATTGAATAAGTATACAAAAAGGTAAACCATATAAACATTAATACAATGTTAAAATATAATAAAATTCCAGAAGGTATCAATACCAAAAAAAATACTACAAACAATGTAATTTAAACATAAGAAACCAAGATAACATAATAGTATACTAAATTTTATATATATCAATGGAAAAAAAAGAAAAAAAAAACCCCAAAAAAACCCACCGTGCAACTAACTAAAAGCAAAGCAAAGCAATGGGCTAACTTGAAACCAAACAGAGTTAAACTTAAAATCACGTCCTCAATCCCGACCTCCATTAAAAACAGTGAAAAAAAAACAAGAAGGGTATATATTACATTAAATGAAAATATCGAATAAAAGGTCCCCAAATCTGTTCAAATTTAAATGAAGAATCATAAAGGTTACTTCTAATTTTCTCCAGATTCCAAATATAGAACCTAAGTGTGTCCTGAAAAAAACTAACTATTCTTTAATCCTCTCAAAGTTCACTTTAATTTTCGTTCTTGTATAATAATTGTTACTATAAATTACATAACAGTCTTAGTGCAAATATAATATACTGAAAGTGCCTCGTCCTATCTTCACTTGATGTTTCATATGAGGTAACATATTCCATAGCTTATCAATTACCTTATATTTGTTTATAATGCCCTAGTTCATATTTTTACTGTTTTGCTATATGCATTTCATTCCGGCAGTCTGTTCTGTTTTCATGCTTGTTTGGGTTATTTTTGAAGATAAGAGATGAGGAGAAATGTGTGCTATCCAATTAGGATGGTCAAATTAAAGAGAGATTTCTCTGGTGAAGGACACTAAGGTTGGGTTTGGGACTTCTGTTCGAGAGGAGATGGAGAAAGAAGATGCTGGCAAGAACCGGTCATAGCATACCATCCAGTGGGAGATCTGTTTATTCGAGATGGATTGCGAGGGACATTTGGAAGGTGGGGTGTGTTTTCATGTTGACTGAGGGCTTAGTGTGTGAGTGACAGAGAAGTTCCTGATGAGCTCCAACTTGTGCACATTTGACTGTTTAATTACAAATGTTGTAGAATGGCCCCTTTCTTTTTGTATTCTTTACTAACCTTTTAGTTAAGATTCATAAATATAATTCCTTTAATCGTATGCAGTGTAATATCTGTTATTTTGTGGCATTAATTTGTAACAGGGTAGCAAATTACACAGCCTCCACACAAGCCGGGGTTTGGGGTGGGCTCACACCTCAATCTCATGAGTTTGGCGAGGCCACAGGTTGTCTTCTCTAGACTTATGCAACCAAGGAAGGTGTGGTCTGATTTGAAATGTCTAATGAGTCCCCTAGCGAGGAGTGAGAGTTCTGAGTTGGTATCAGCCCTTACCTCTCTGGCGAGTAAATGGCCCAGTGCACAGACTGAGATGTTCCGGTTGTTATTGACAGGTGCGGCCACCCCGCACAAGAAAGCTGACATGGAGTCAGACACCCTGAGGGGATGGACTAAGAAGAGGGGTGCAAGTGAATTGGTCCAGCAAGAAGGGGAGCAGCCGGTATTTTCTGTTATAACAGTGGTGAAGAGAGACACGTCAGGCAGGAGTGTGAACGACGGGAAACCCCTTGGAGAGTGAGCCCCCGCGTATCTAAGCAGAGAGACCCATTGGGAAACTTAGAAGAGACCTAGTGAGGGAATGGCCTGGCATCTCAGGGGGAACACATTCCCAGCAATGTATCGAGGAACACCATAAAGCAAAAAACCCTATTCCTGAAGGCTCAGTGGGGCCAAGCTCCAGTGTATTGCTACGGTTAGAGGGTATTTATGCCAGAACCGTACTTCACACAGGGTCACAGGTCACTTTGCTGTACCACTCATTTTGCCACTAGTATTTGACACATTTACCACTGAAGCCACCCAGTGCACTAGAGATCTGGGGTCTTAGTACGGATGTTTACTTATCATTGAAGCTGGAGTTTTTGGAGGCAGATGTGTGAGTAGCTGAGCTCCTTGATACATTAATGCTGGTTTGTCTGGACCCGGTCGAGAAGGGCGAAGCTTCAATTCTTGTGGGGACAAATACTCCCATTGCGAGGACACTAGGGGGAGCCTGCAAGGAGAAAGTTGGAGCGAACTTTCTGAAAACGTTGTTCAATCACCCTGTGGTCCGAGCTGCTTTTGAGCAAGTGCATGGCCACACTGGGCTAAATAATGAGCATAAATAAGGGACTGTGTTGTTCACCCAGTCAAAACCAGTCATGTTGCGGCCTGGGGAAGCAGCGAGGGTGATGGGAAACCCCCAAACTTACTGGAATGCCTGAGGCCGAGGCCCTCTTGGTGGATGTTCCGGAAGACCACGAAGAGGACTCATGCTTACCTCCTGGGGTACTGGTGAGGCCCGAATGGCAGAAGCCCTCAGTTGTACAGGTGAACAGGATGACAGTGAGGGTCAGGAACACTTCAGAGCGGAATGTCACCCTCATGTGGGGGATGCCAATGGAGCACCTCTTCCCGGTGATGGTAATGTTTAGTGTCCCTGTGAGACAAGCCGGGGAGAAACTCTCTCTGAAAAGAGGGAAGTTAACTGCTGAGTCAATCAATTTAGGGGACTCCCTGGTTGCTAGAGGCTGGAAGAGAGGTTGATAGAGAAAACGTTGAAGCTAGTTTCTACTGACGAGTTTGATGTGGATTGTTCCAAGAATACCTGCCACACCATCTGGGTGACAGAGGACACCCCGTACAGAGAAAGGTCGCGGTGACTGGCACCTGCAGAGGTGGAGGACGTTCGGCAGCATCTGCGGAAGTTGAAGGAAGCTGGGATCATCACTGAGTCCAGAAGCCCTTATGTGTCTCCAATAGTGGTGGCCAGGAAGAAGAATGGGAAGGTATGGATGTGTGTGGACTATTGGACTCTGAACGGGCATACAGTCCCCGACCAGCATACAGACCCGAGAATCGAGGATGCGCTGGCCTGCCCTAGTGATGTGACGTGGTTCAGTGTGCTGGAGTTGAGGTGTGGGTATTACCAGATCCTCATGAGTGAGGCTGATAAATAGACTTATCTGAAGTATGTGTCTGATACGAAAATGGAGCTGAAAGGGCTTATGAATTAGCTGAGGTCTTGGCTGCCAAGCAGAATCAAGGAAATAAGAGAAGGTATGATCAAAATTTAGGTTCTCCCAACAATACCTGGAGACCGAGTCCTCATAAGGAATTTCGGGCTACCTGGGAAGCATAATGGCTACTCCCTATGTGGTGGAGAGTCAGGTGCCAAATGTACCAGTTTTCTAGGTGAAACCAGAGGATGGGAATGGGCCTGTCAAGATTTTCCATTGGAACCATCTTCTACCTCTGGGACAAGAGGTGAATATTGACGCAGAGCCTGACCTGGACCCTACACCTAGTCAGAGGACTCTGCGGCGACGTGGAGAGACTGAATCATCAGCAGCAGGAAAGATTAGACCAGCTCCCGCCCCTGAATGGGATATGGACTCGGAGGATGAGGAAATGGAGGTGTAGTATATGCTGCCTTTTGCTAACTCCCCATTAATTGAGGAAGAGATTCCCAACCCTTCTCACACTGAGGCAGGTGAAATCGGGGTGGAGGACTATCTGTGGACAAGCAGGTTTGCAGCTGGACTACGAAGGGGGCCGGGCTCTAGAGTAACTAGGAATGAAGCTGAAATCAGAGGGACCTGAGCGGCTGGAAGGCACAAGTAATAGACAGGAGGAGGCCTTGCCATGTATCCCAAGAAATATCTGAAACTGAAGACATAGATGATGGGATACAGAGGTCTCAAAGAGTCAGGAGACCCCCAGATAGGCTGGCCTATGTAGCCGGCCAGAGTGCTACGACTATCCCCCTAGTGAGATATGTCACTACCATTTACAATGGATTGGAGGTGCTAACATCACAAAATTCCTTTGAAAGTGGTGTTATTAATATGAGATGACAAATTATTTCAAAGTCATGAGGACATGACTATTTTGGTGGGGGGAGAGTGTAATGCCCTGGTTCATATTTTTACTGTTATCCTGTATGTATTTCATTTTGGCAGTTCATTAAGAGCACTCTGTTCTGTTTTCATGCTTGTTTGGGTTATTGTTGAAGATAAGAGATAGGAGAAATGTGTGCCATCCAATTAGGATGGTCAAATTAAGGGGAGGTTTCTCTAGTGAGGGACACGAAGGTTGGCCTTGGGGCTTTTGTTTGAGAGAAGATGGAGAGAGAAGACGCTGGGTAGAACCGGTTGTAGCATACCTTCCAGTGGAAGACCTGTTTGTTTGAGAAGGATCGTGAGAGACATTTGGAAGGCGGGGTGTGCTTTCATGTTGACCGAGACCCAGCGTGTGAGTGACCGAGAAATTCAAGATGAGCTCCAACTTGTGCACATTTGACTGTTTAATTAGAATGGGCCCTTTTCTTTTTGTTATTCTTTACTAACCCTTTAGTTAAGATTCATAAATATAATTCCTTTAATCGTATGCAGTGTAATGTCTGTTATTTTGTGGCATTAATTTGTAACAGGGTAGCAAATTACACAGCCTCCACACAAACCGGGGTTTGGGGTGGATCAAGAATGCCTCAATCTCATGAGTTTGGTGGGGCCAAAGGTTGTCTTTCCTAGACTTAGGCAGCCAAGGAAACCAGGGTGTTTCATGTTTTTTGCTGGATTTATTTACTTTTGCATTATTACTTTATGGTGTAAAAAAACTATTTTAAATGCTTAAGGTCTTAGAGTGAGCAACAGAGCTGCTTTATTTTCATACTAAGGTGTTATGTAAAGATCTCAGCTTGTTAAGAACTTTAGCTCAAAGTTTCAAATTCCAATATTTAACAAGAAAATGTGATTATTTTTAACTGACCATTGTTTTGTCTTTAATTTGAATGACATGGCCACTGGAATAAATGATTATCTACACTAATTCTCAAGTAATATCATTTGTTCGTTATGTGCCTTGTCATATGACATAAGTGATCATAGTCTTTCCATGACCATGATAGTTCTTGGCAATCTTGGAAGTGGTTTGCCATTGCCTTCTTCTGGGCAGTGACCTTACAAGAGGGGTGACTCCAGCCTTTATCAATACTCCTCAGAGATTGTCAGCCTGGCATCAGTGGTCACATAACCAGAATTTGTGATATGCATCAGCTGCTCATTAAACCATCCACCTCCTGCTCCTGTGGCTTCACGTGATCCTGATAGGGGGACTAAGCAGATGCTACACCTTGCTCAATGGTGCCCTGCGGGCTAGCGGAGGGAAGGAGCACCTTACTCCTTCTTTGGTAGAGATGTATCTCCACACCAAGTAATATACTATTAGCTTTACTTACAGCATGGTTACAGCAGTTGATCAACTCTTATGAATAATCCCTAATTACACATTATATCTAAACATGTTATATTATCAAAACACATTTTGTAAAATAAAAAAATGAAGACTCTACTATAAATGATTCAAAAGCATAATGATGTAGATGTTGAAATGTTTCAGCAACCCACAAAAGTGAAGAGACAGAGAGAAGTATGGACAGAGAGAGACTGGGTAGTGAGTGAGCTAGCCTTTTCTGATACTTTAAGTCACACATCAGTGTCACACCTAGCCCTTGAAAAAACAAAGCTTTTGTCATCCTTACTAGTAATTTACAAACGTATAATCAGTTTTAAAATGTCCTTTTCTACAATTCTTTCCTTCCCTTTCTTGACATCACCATCTCCATTTCAGGGGTGACTGCTATTCACGGAAAGGCCCAGACTCCTATAATTCCTTTGACTACCATCCACCCTGCGTTCTGCAGAACCTCCATTCCATTTCCCGATCTTCTGTCTCTCTCACATCTGTTCTTACTGTGCATTCTTCCACAGTAGTGCTTTCAAGATGTCTTTTTTTCTCTTCAGCCAGACTTTCCACCGTGGTTAGCAATGCCTTAATTCCATTTCTCACACCTCTCCTTCCACCCAGAATAAGGATAGAGTTCCCATCTCTGGCTCCCACTCCATGAGCCTGCACAATCAAAGTATTATTATCCATAGTTTCTGACACCTCCAAAAATTGATACAATTACTCCTTTCAAGAGCACAATGTACATTTGCCTTTGGGGTAATCTGGTTAATTCTTCTATTCCCACTAAATGCAGTCTCCATTTCAGAGGCATGAGTGATATGATACTTCCTGTCTTCTCATTGTCCAGTGACCATAATATTCTTTCCAGATGAAGCATGAACCACTTAAATTTCTTCCCATTTAATATATAACATTTGGTCTCTACTACTTTCAGGAAAACAATTCCAGGTTGGATGATTTTTTTGTAGAACACATCCATTCAATCTGCGAGGGTGAAAATCTATTCCTGGTGCTTGTTACTTTAATTCTCCATCCCATTCCCACCCTAGACTCTCCATCTTCAATCCTTTGCACTGTTTCATCAAAGCTCAGTGTAATTTCTGCCTTTTAGCTCATATTTTCAGTAGTCAGTCTCTTTCTCTCCTGGTGATTTTCAATTTCATACCGCGCGTGCGCAGCCCTCCGATGAAAAATGATATTGTATCTGTTAAATAGGGGCCGTGGACAATTCTGATTTGATGAAGATGGATGTGAAAGCACAGAGGAACATCTGGAAAAATTTCTGAAACGCTCGTTCGCTGCTGTCGTTAGGCCTCAAAATCCCCAGCCTTGCCTGCTGTTGGCGACCAAGAAGGAGGTTGAATTGTTCGGATAGTGATGGCGCTCAGTACTCAGCGTCGGAGAGCTGATCAGAGCCCGAAGTTTTTGGATGACTCAGAGTCGGATTGTGGTCGGATATGGCAGGGAGAGTTTTTCTTCCTTCTCTCCGTCTGCGTGAGATGTGGGACATTTGAGAGACTTTGAACTTTTACTGTGCTTATGGACTTATTCATCAAGTTATGGTATTGTTGCACTGTTGTAACTATATGTTATAATTATGTGGTTTTGTTAGTTTTTTTTCAGTCTTGGTCTGTCCTGTGTTTTGTGATATCACACCGGAGGAAATATTGTATCATTTCTTAATGCATGAATTACTAAATGACAATAAAAGAGGACTGCATGCCTTCATAATCTAATTTCATTTGTCTTCTCTGCTTGCATGTTCTCACACATACCTTCTGAATTTCCCTGACCTGTATCCACTCTCCTATCCAGTTCCAGCACACATGCCTTCAGTCTCACCTGGTGTCCACCCAATCACAAAGCTCCCCATTCCATTTTTTCTGCAATTTAAAAACTTTATCTCCTAATTTTTCCTGCTTCTGATGAAAGATTGACAACCTCACGTGCCTTTGTTCTTTCTCTCTACAGATACTTCCTGATTTCTTGAATGGTTACAGCATGTCCTACTTTGATATACACATTGGAATAATACCAAAATTGTAAAAGCAAACCATAAAGTGAGTTCTAATATTAAAACACAGAAAGTAAACAGCTTTATTCTGTTACTTCATTTAACACAGTGCCAATAATGCAAAGATGGTTGATCTTAAACCACTCCTTTACTTTTGCCCATGAATGACGTAACCATAGAAACTCAAGAGACTGTAAATGCTGGAATCTGGAGCAACAAATAATCTGCTGGAGGAACTCACTATTTTAAGTGCACCTCAATTTAAAGTAATTAAGAGGCTATTACATTATATGTCCTTAAGTAGAGGACAGTCACCAAGATGCCCACAGGTCAAGTGGATCATAAGGCAGGGAAGACAAGGAAAATATGATGTGAGGAAGAAAGAGAAAGTGATTCTAAGAACACATTTGCACAAACTCATCATTGACCTTGGCTTCCTGGAAAAATATTTACTTGCTTAGAAATACGATTCCACTTCTTAATAGTTAGAGTAATGTTTGCCCTGTCTGCTTTTGATCAATCTAGTCAATTGCTAAAAATAATTTTCTCATATTTGTCTCTGTAAGTCAATAAACAACAACGATCATAAAGGAATTGGCTGTTTCCACTTTATAAATGAAGGAGTATTACCAGTCAGCACAGATCTGGTATGATACTAATGACTCTGATAACAATACCGGGAAATCTGACGTTTATATCTTTAGTTCCCAACAACAGCACTTACTCTTTTTCAGTTGATAGTTGGAGAATTTGTTTAGTTTGCTCTTTGATCTTATTTCCAAGTTTTTCATTGGTTTGCCTGTGTTTTTTTGTAAATGAAAGCATAACTTTTTAATTACTTGTGAATACAAGAGAGACAGGAAACATAATAACCATATTGAATTAGGCATAGATTACTCTAGTCTGCTATATCAATACTATCTCATTCTCTATTAAATAATAACTTACATCCTGTATATTCTGCCAATGTTTTCTGGTTTTATATTAATATTCAAACGTTCATCTTTTCTTTACGATGTAATGTTAAAGGGAAACCTGTTTAATACCGTTAAGACATAGGAGCAGAATTAGGCCATTTGGCCCATCGAGTCTGCTCTAAAATACAATCATGGCTGCTTTACATTTCCTTTCAACCTCATTCTCCTGCCTTTTGCCATGACCTTTGACACCTTACTAATCAAGGATCTATCAACATTCGCTTTAAATATACCCAATGACTTGGCCGCCACAGCTGTCTTTAGCAATGAATTCCACAGATCCACCACCCCTCTGGCAAAAGAAATCTCTCCTCATCTCTGTTCTAGCAATCAGAATATTAAACAATTACCTGCTTTAACAGCTATGCATTTATTAAACATTAATACCAATGAAAAATCTCAAGGGTACTTACTTTTGGTCTTTTACCCACTGATTAACATTTGCCACAACCAGTTCACTTTCTCGATGTAACCTTGAACTGTCTGACCTTGCACCATGCAAGGATTTTCGTAAGGTCTCAAGCTGAAACAACCCATCCAAAACTCTAAGTTAAAATAAACTGATTGCAATATACTTAAAACTCAAACAACATAGTAAAAATACTGGCAGTCCAATGAGCCATGCAACTAAAGGAAAAACAGGAAAGTGCAAGCCAAGGAATGACACAGCAGATGTGGATGGATAAAAGAAGAAAATAATAATCATAATGGAAATTAAGCTGTCAAAACTGGAGGGAAGGGTTTGGTACAAAGGATCAGTAAATGGAGAAACACTGTGGCTACTGAATACCCCGAGGTTGAAAATTAAAAAGTGCAGAATTCCCAGAAAAGAACAGCTCATGGACATGGATTGTATACCAGTTCACTTGTCTAGTGGTGGTTTTTCCTTCCATGCATCCACCCAGCCTTCATTTGCCCCAGGGTCTTTAATCAGCGCTGGCCCCAAACCTGAAACTGGTCCTTACCCCCACTGCCCCATCAACACTAATTTTCCCACCATTATCTTTTCCTTTCTCCTCATCACTAGCTGTTTCTAGTTCATTCAGCTGTAACTCTCCCATCATCAGATTGCAACTGGGACCTCAAAGTCTGATTCCACACACATTAATTACTTCCCATCCCCTAAAACTGCAAGGCAAAGCACATGAAGGCAATTGACCAGTAGTGGTTAAATGTGGTCCAAGGCTGTGTAGAATGCCCCTTTGGAGCATTTGACAGCATATACAATATTTCCTTGGCAAAACAGTTTTTTTCTAAGTAGCTCACAGATTATGTCAAAACGATTAACAGGTCCATAAACCAAATCAGGAATGACTGATGCCAGCAGATAAAACAAGTGTCGACTAGTCTGGGAATTCTTAATTTTGAAAGCCACATAAAATTATAGTAAATACACAACACTAGTACACAAGTTTTGTATTTAGTACAAGCAGCCTTTATTACAAACTTAGTGAAGATTGAGTTCTGTATTTTAACTCCTCGTTCTAGATCTCACTATTACAAATCACATTCATGTTGAAAAGTCTGGATTGGCAGAAAATGTAGTATCCATATAAAATGAGATCAAACAACATTTCCACAGTCAATTATTACCAGAAGAGCCCTCCTGAAATAGAGACACTGCAGTCTCAATTTCCCATTGCACTTAATTACCCAACAAAATATTTCAATATCAAGAATCTGTACTGAAACAAAACCTGATAAAAAATAAGATGGAAATAACCACTCTCTGGCGTCAATGAAGCATTGAAGTGCAGACCAACACACTTTTCAACATCAATTTAAAGTGTGGCTGTGTGGTCATGATGTGGTGTAATGAATATGGCAATTTCAGCCACTGCAGATAGCATGCTATATAAAAGCTGTCATGGTTGACAACATTCTGAATTCACTTTTTGCCCAACTGATGCACATCTCCTTTGGAGTGTCAATGAACAGACAGCTGGAAAAGGAATTCAGCAGCTTGTTTTAATAGAAATCTTCATGCAATGGAAATTAGATTGAACTGTAATCTATATTTCTTACAAGGTAAATTATATTAAGCAGTATATTTGAGAACAAACCAAAAAGGCTCTTAAGGTGAATTGTGTTTAAGGGATGCTGGTTAATCCAAATGACACCCTATTTAATCAAGATGGAAAGAAGTTATTATGCTAAAACAAAACTGGCTGGTTTACCTAGATTGTTATTTAACTGGGGGTGCTAATGAGGAATACTGTTTACCTCATATACAAATGCCTTCATTCTTTCAATGGTGGTCTCCTTCTGGTGCATTGCACCCTAAGGACAAACTATGCACTTGCATTTTTATGTTTAGAAAGCACCATTACTTGCTCACAAATGTTCCACAGCTCTCTCACTCCTCTAGCTTCTTGTTTTGATCTGTGATTGCTTAGAAGTGAAGTGGAAGCCAAACCAAGTCTCATTTTAAATACATGTTTATAGAACTGAATTATGGATGTGCCCCATATACTTTCAGTGTTCTACCTATGCCAGAAAGAAATTAATTTAAATTGACAAAAAAGACTAAAATCTACAATTTTGAAGTGTAAATACAGGGAGGTTCTGCTGACTATGTGAAGCCTTATGAAATTTGCCCTCCTGAGTCCGATTGTGGTTTTCCTTTTGAAAGAGATTTATGACACCAAGTCATTATCCCTGACAGTGACATGTGATGCAGCTCAGAGAGCTGCTGCCTTGTAGCACCTGACCTTAGGTATTGTCTGTGTGCATTTTGTTAATTTTTCATGTTCATGTGGGTTTCCTCCCACATCTCAAAGACTTGCTGATCGATACATTAATTGGCCATTGTTAGTTGCCATGCTGTGTAGGTGAGTGGTAGAATCTGGGAAAGATGATAAGAACATCAGAATCAGGTTTAATATCACCAGCAGTTGATGTGAAATTTGTTAACTTAGCGACAGCAGTACAATGCAATAATGTTAATATAGAAAAATAAATAAATACGTAAATCAATTACAGTAAGTATATATGTATATTGAATAGTTAAATTTAAGCTAGCGCAAACACGGAATTAATCAAAGTGAGGTAGTGTCCAAAGGTTCAAAATCCATTTAGGAATCGGACGGCAGAGGGGAAGAAACTGTTCCTGAATCCCTGAGCTTGTGCCTTCAGGCTTCTGTATCTCCTTCTTGATAGTAACAGTGAGAATGATGGGATGATGGGGGTCCTTAATGATGGATGCTGCCTTTCTAAGGCACCGCTCCTTGAGGATGTCTTGGATACTACGGCGTCTAGTACCCAAGTTAGAGCTGACTTATTTTACAACTTTCTGTAGTTTCTTTCAGTCCCGTGCAGTAGCCCCCCTCCCCACACCAGACAGCGATGCAGCCTGTCAGAATGCTTTCCATGGTACATCTATCAAAGTTTTTGAGTGCTTTAGGTGACAAACCAAATCTCCTCAAACTCCGAATGAAATGTAGACGCTGTCTTGCCTTCTTTATAGATATTTTGGAACCAGGTTAGATCCTCAGAGATCTTGATATCCAGGAATCTGAAATTACTCACTCTCTCCATGTCTAATTCCTCTATGAGGATTGGTTCCTGCTCCCTTGTCCTACCCTTTCTGAACCCCTTAATCAGCTCTTTGGTCTTGTATCGGGAAAGTATGGAGAATAAAATGGGTTTATTGTAAAAGTTTTTGTTTGGTGTGGACTCGGTGGACTACAGGCTGTTTCTGTGCTGCTTATTTGTCTCAATAAGTGTAACAATAGGAGCACTGACTTCCCATATAAAACAAAAATGTAGATAATATAAAGGCCATCTCCTATACACTGAATCCTCCCGTCAAAAAAACATAAATATATCCTATAATGTTCTAAAGCATTAACACATGTTAATAAAAGCATCAGCAGATTTCAAGGAATTTAAAGGAATCCATATTTATTAATAAAACAATATAAAATAATTTCCTAAAATGCACATACCTTTAATATAATAATCTTCAGTGCAACAACAGTTTGATGGGAGATGATATGCCACTGAACCCCATATCTACCCACGGTGATGTTAGGTGGCAGACTGATCCTTACTCTGGGCTAGCAATTGTTGACCTAGGATTTGGAGGCTGGGATCAAGATGGCAGCAGGTAAGAGGAATTGGTTCATCTCCCATATTTTCAGCTGCCTTGACGTTTATAAAGAAAATGAGTGTATTGATGAATATATCTCTACATATTCATGCTCTTTTGGAGGCACTTCTACTTTCATGGTGCCACTGAAGCTATTTGGGATAGGACTTACAGTGGTTCTAGAAAGTTTCTGAACCCTGTAGGAATTTCTCTATTTCTGCATAAGTATGACCTAAAGTGTAATCAGATCTTCATGTAATTCTTAAAACTAGGAAAAGAGAACCTAATTAATTAAATAGCACCAAAACATTATACGTTAATTTATTTATTGAGAAAAATGATCCAATATTACATGTATTTGTTGGAAAAAGTATGTGAACCTCTGAGGTAATGTCTTCTACAAAAGCTATTTGGAATTAGGTGTTGCAATCAATGAGATGAGATTGGAGGTGCCCTGCTCTATAAAAAAAGACACACAAAGTCTGGTTACCGACAGAACCTGCTCTTCTCAAGAAAGTTCTGTTTATTTGCACCATGTCTCGATAAAAACAACTTTCGGAGGACCTTAGAAGAAGAATTGTAGAGATGCATGAAGCTGGAAAAGGCTACAAAATCATTTCTAAAGACCTGAGTGTTCATCAGTCCACAGTAAGAGAAATTGTCTACAAATGGAGGAAACTCAGTACTTTTGCTACACTCTCTAGGAGTGGGCATCCTGCAAAGATCACACCAACAGCACACGTGCAATGCTAAAGGAGGTGAAAAAGAACCCAAGGGTAACAGCAAAAGACCTGGGACGATGTTCTGTGGACAGGTGAGATGAAAGTTGAACTTTTTGGCAGAAATGCGCATTGCTATGTTTGGAAGGAAAAGGACGCTGCTCACTAACACCAAAACCTCATCCCAACTGTGAAGCATGGTAGAAGGAGCATTATGGTTTGGAGCTGCTTTGCTGCCTCAGGGCCTGGACAGCTTGCGATCGTCGAAGAAACAATGAGTTCAAAATTGTATGAAGACATTTTACTGGAGAAAGTCAGGATAGCAGTCCATCAACTGAAAATTAATAGAAGTAGGATAATACAACAAGACAATGATCTGAAAGACAAGAGAAAATCAAAAACAGAATGGCTTAAAAAAAGAAAATTCATGTTTTGGAATGGCCAAGTCAAAGTCCTGTCCTTAATCCTATAGAAATGTTATGGAAGGACCTGAAGCAAGCAGATCATGCAAGGAAGCCCACCAACTGTTAAAGCAGTTTTGTAAGGATGAATGACCTAAAATTTCTCCAAGCTGATGTGCAGGACCAATCAATTGTTAATGGAAACATTTGGTTGAAGTTATTGCTGTACAAGGGGATTACACCAGTTGCTGAAAGCAAAAGTTCACATACTTTTTCCAACAAATGCATGTAATATTGGATAATTTTTCTCAATAAATAAACGAACAACTATAACGTTTTTGTGTTATTTATTTAATTGGGATCTCTTTATCTAGTTTTAGGACTTACATGAAGATCTGATCACATTTTAGGTCATGATTATGCAGAAACAGAGAAAATTCTACAGGGTTCACAAACTTTCCAGCACCACTGTATCTGCACTGAAAATCAGTGGACAATGAGCACTGTATTTTAAATTCATCAACATTCAGAAAGTCTGTGAACAGTTATTTTCCTTTTAAAAGTACTCGAATCTATTGTTCCTTTTATGATCCCAAATTTCAGCATTCTCTTGAGATTCCTCTTTCTAAATTAGCCAGATATCACTAAAATTTACATAATCTGGAAAGAAATGTTACCTCTTCTGCTTTGGAGTGGTACCTCTCTTGAAGTGAAGTCAGTTCTACTTTCATCATCACTAGCTCTTCTTCCTTGCTAGTAAGCTCCTTCATGGTTTCATGGGTCTTTCTCTGTGACAATGTCACCTGACTACAGAGCTCCATTAATCGATTCTCATAAATGTGTGCCTGCAGTGTAAGAAAGATCTTTCAGTCAGATTATCTTTGCATTGCAATGAGGTCTGTTTTATCACCATTTTTCACAATCTGACAACCAAATCTTACTTTTTTTTTGCTGTTAATCACTGACAGTGCATAACATATCTATTTGTAAAGGTGCCTTTGTGCAACTTTCCTGACTAAATGAGCAGGAAAGTGATTTGCTCTCAGGCTACTTATACAAGACTATATTTGATTGTTAGGGAATATTTCACCGGACCTCTTAATAGGATAGCATTTGTCTTCTGGTTAGTTACTTCTTCACAGATCTCAAGTTTTAGTACCAACTATGTAGTTCAAGTTGGGGGAAGATCGTGGATATACAATATCTGACATTTGATACTCAAAATAAATATGATAATCTCATCAGCTCATTGGAGTTTATGGCAGATGACAGTTCAAAATGAGTTTTAGAACCACAGAGTCACTCAGTACAGGAATATGACATATAGCCCACTGAGTCATTATCCATTTACAAAAAATCTTGCGCTAATCCCATTTTGTTCTCCCTACCATATTCTAGCATACATCTATGTACTAGGGTAAATTACAGCTAACTAACCTGCCCACCAACAAGCCTTTGGAAGGTGGGAGGAAACTGGAGCACCGTAAGGAAACCCGCAGGGTCATGGGGATGTATGCAAACCCCACACAGATGGTGGCCATGGTCAGGATTGAACCTGGGTACCGAAACTTTGAGACAGCAGCTCTGCTAGCTGCACCACTGCACCGCCCCATAAGGATGGTGCAGAATACCTCAATTATAATGACTGAAACAGAGTGGGGCAGGGAGGAAGTCGTCTGCAAATAGCAGAGAGAATGGGTGACATCCCAGACAACTTATCCTTCCATCCTGCAAAGCACCAACTACAGCACCTATGGATCCCCCATTAGACTTCGAAGCTACACTCACAACATGCTGGAGGAACTCAGCAGGTCCCAATGAAAGGTTCCAGCCCGAAACGTTGACTGATCATTTCCACGGATGCTGCCCGACCTGCTGAGTTCCTCCAATGTGTTGTGAGTGTTGCTTTAACCCCAGCATCTGCAGAGTATTTTGTGTTAGACTTCGAAGCTTTCATAGTAGCTATAGACTGGAGTGGAAATGCCATCATCAGACCTAATACACTCCCTTAGAAAACTATGAAAGAGAAGTAAGTTGCCCAGTGCGTTGGGAATCACCCAAGAACGAGTGACCAGAGATAAATCTTTCCTTTTAGTACGGAAGAGTCTGGGTTCCACTTGTTTATTCACATGTAGCCCTGCCTCAACCTTGTGCTGCTTTTGGGAATACTCCAATACTGATTACCTGCTGTGAGGAAGAGCCACTAATGTGAGTGCAGAAACTTCAATGGCACTAT